>NC_062280.1:114431370-115070120 GCF_902655055.1 Lutra lutra | reverse complement strand
TTGGGCAAACACTAGGTCTTTTGACTGAAACATTTAGGCCATTTACGTTTTTTTAAATTTTTAAAATTTTTATTTATTTTTAAAATTTCTTTTCAGTCTTCCAGAATTTGTTGTTTATCCACCACACCCAGTGCTCCATGCAATATGTGCCCTCCATAATACCCACCACCAGGCTCACCCAACCTCCCACCCCCTGCCCCTTCAAAACTCTCAGATTGTTTTTCAGAGTCCATAGTCTCTCATGGTTCATCTTCCACTCCAATTTCCCCCAACTCCCTTCACCTCTCCATCTCCCCATGTCCTCCCATATATATATATACGTATATATATATATATATACGTATATATATATATATATTCATTTGAGAGAGACATAAAGAGACTGAGAGAGCATAATGAGGGGGAGAGGCAGAGGGAGAGAGAGATGACTGCCACTGAGCTGGGAGCCTGACATGGGGCTTTATCCCAGGACCTGGAGACCATGACCTGAGCCAAAGGCTGATACTTAACCATCTGAGCCACCCAGACACCCCTGGTAGTTATATTTTTAATCTTGGGGTAATTGCCACACTGCTTTCCACCATTGCTGTATCATTTTATATTACTGCCGGTAGCATGCAACGATTTCAATTTCTCCACATCCTTGCCAACACTTTTTTTTTTTTTTAACTAATAGCCATCCTAGATGGTGTGAGGTGATTCTCATTGTAATTTTGATTTGCATTTCTTTGATTATTAGTAACATTGAGCATCTTTTTTTTTAACATACTTGTTGGCTATTTGTATATTTTCTTTGGAGAAATGTTTATTCAAGTCTGTGGCTCATTATTCCAATCAGCTTATTAGTTGTTGTAGTGTTTGTTGTTTTGTTATTCTGTGGGAAGCCACGCAGAAGCTTGAGATATGAGCCAAACCAGGCCCTGACTTGCGCCTTCCTGACTTTAAGGGGTTAAGCAACCTCAGCAATGGAAAGGTTGAGTAGCGCTGAGAAAGGGTCTGTGCTATGAGTCTCATGATCGCCTACATGACTACCCATTGGGGTTTATCAGGAATAGGACAATGCAGGCCTAAGTCTTAAATCCATGCCTGGACCTTGCTGTTCTTGCATGGGCCATAAAATGCATCAGGCGCCCTTTTTCATTCCCTTCATCAATAGGGAACTTATCTATAAGTAAGCAACATGCTGGCATCAGGATGTCGGCATGTTTAACCTAAGGGAACTGGTAAACAGGAGCCTGGAGAAACTACTTTTGGTATGTGGTGGGCGGTTAGTCCCCCGCTAAGTGTTTCTGCTTTCTATATAATCGTGCACACTTCGTAATAAAGTTGACACTGCTTGGACATCATCCATTGTGTCCCTCCTGTCCCCATCTCTTTACGTCTCATCTTCGTCTCACCATCCTCTTACCCTCTCAACCCTGGTTGTGTTGTCATGCTGGCCACATTATTCATTTGTAGGAGTTCCTTACATATTTTGGAAATTCACCCCTTACCAGATATATAGTATGCAAATATTTTCTCCTAGAATATAGGTTACATTTTCACACTGTTGATTTTTTCCTTCATTGTGCAGAGCCTTATTAGTTTGTTTTTATTTTAGTTTGTGCTTTTAGTCTAATACCCATGAAGTTATTACTGGGACTAATATGAAGCTTTTCTTTCTTTCTTTCTTTCTTTCTCTCTTTCTTTCTTTCTTCCTTCCTTCCTTTCTCTTTCTTTCTTTTTAGAAGATTTTATTTATTTATTTGACAGACAGAGATCACAAGTAGGCAGAGAGGCAGGCAGAGAGCAAGGGGGAAAGCAGGCTCCCTGCTGAGCAGAGAGCCCGATGTGGGGCTCGATCCCAGGACCCTGGGATCATGACCTGAGCCGAAGGCAGAGGCTTTAACCCACTGAGCCACCCAGGTGCCCCTCTTTCTTTCTTTTTAGATTTTATTTATTCATTTGAGAGAGAGAGAGAATGACAGAGACAGAGAGAGCACAAGCAGGGGGAGAGGCAAAGGGAGAGGGAGAAGCAGACTCCCCACTGAGCTGGGAGCCCAACATAGAGCTTGATCCCAGGACCTGGATCAAGACCTGAGCCGAAGGCAGATGCTTAACTGACTGAGCTATCCAGGCACTCCACCCCTTTGTTTTTTTCTAGTAGTTCTATAGTTTTAAGTCTTATGAGAAAGTCTTCACTGTGTTGATTTTTTTGTGTATTGTGTAGCAAAGAGGTCCAATTTCCATCTTTTGCATGTGGATATTCAGTTTTCCCAACTCTATTTGTTGATGAGTCCATCCTTTCTCTATTGTGTATTCCTAGAGATGTTGAAGATCAGTTGATTGTATAGATGTGGATTCCCCCTCTTTTAAACAATTAAAACAATACCTTATTGTTTTGATTACTGCAGCTTTGTAATTTATTTTGAAATCAGGAATTGTGATGGCTCGAGGTTTGTTATTGTTTCTCAAAAATGTTTTGTCACTTCTCAATAGTAAGGGAAGCAGGATAATGACTGCATGATTTCAAAGCCTTGATTTTAACTTTGGGATCTAGGCACAAGAATAGATATTAATGTGTCCCTATGGAATGCTTGCACATATCAGAGTCAGAACCCTTTGCTAAGAGTGTTGAATCTGAGCAACAGTAAGTAAGGGACATAGTCAAATTCACTCATTCAAAATGTTTAAAGTGATGGGCATCATATCAGGTGCTGAGCAAGCAGAAGTAAATAAGACATGCCCTTGCTCTCAACAAGTTTACAGTCTAGGGATTTTTGGGGAGTGAAATGAAGGAAGAAATTAGGCCGATTTTCCCAGGGTTTCAGCTTGGGTGACTTTGGATGGATGTGTCATTCACCAACGCAGACAATCTTAGAACAATTTGAGAAGGAAAGACATGAGTTTAATTTAGGTATGTGAGACATGAGGTGCTTGTGAGATACTGAAATATGAAAGCAAGTTTCCTCAAAATATTAGGTCATGATGGAACAATGTGGGCATGCTTCATGTAAGACAGGTGTTTGAGGCTATGAGAGTAGATTTTATTAATGCTGTTATTGGATGACATAAAGAAAGACTGAAGTTGGAGTATGCTCCCTAAGTAGTTCAAGACATTGTACTGATAGAGGAGCAGGCTTTGAAAAGAACTAAAGAGAAACAAACTGCCAAAGATGCAACATTGATGTTTAATGGGTAGACCTGGAGACAGAAAATTAGAAACACTCTGAGCTTTACTAGCTCCAATAGTGTGTGTGTGCGTATTCCATATTTTCTATTGTTAAGACCATGTAATCTATAAATACAGACAACTTTACCTTTTCATTCTAAATTTGATGTATTTTATTATTTTTCTTCCTTACCCAAATTCTCTGGCTAACCTCCAATGTAATGTTGAATAGAAATGAGGAGAGGCAACACTATTGCTTTGTTTCCATTCTTAGTTCTAGGTTTTTCTAGCCCTTTTTTAGATCGAAGAAGTTTCTATTTCTAGTTTGTTGAATTTTGTTGCTGTTATTAAGTATCAAAAAGATATTAGATATCCTCAAATGTTTTCATGTGTCTATTGAGATTAACGTATGGGGTATTTTCTTCATTAATATTATTAATATCATTTTTATATTAATTTGCAGATATACTAATCTGCATTTCTTGGATAAATTGCACTTTTTAAATTATTGAATATAGTTAATATAGTTACATCCACTGTTACATCAGTATCAGGTATACAACAAAGTGTTTCAACAGGTCTATGCATTATGCTATGCTCACCATCTGACACCACAGAACACTATTAAAATACCATTGATTATGTTCCTTTTATCATTGTAACTTATTTATCTCATAACTGGGTGCCTGTATCTTCCACTTCCTTTTTCCCATTTTTTCTATCTCCCACCCCCATTCTCTGGTAACCATCAGTTTGTTCTCCTTAATTACGGGTCTGTTTCTGCTTTATGTTTGTTCATTTGGGTTTTTTTAGATTTCACATTTAGGTGAAATCATATGATGTTTCTCTTTTTCTGTCTGACTTATTTCAGTTAGCATACTACCCTCTAGGTCCATACAACCTTCCATGTTGTCACAAATGCAAAATCTTATCCTTTTTTGTGGTTTGAATAATATTTATTTATCCATTTATCTATTAAAGAACACTCGGTTGCTTCCACATCTTGGCCATTGTAAATAATGCTGCAATAAACATAGGAATATATATATTTTTTTGAATTAGGTTTTTTTTTTTTTTTGGATGGTTTCAGTGCCCAGTATTGGAATTACTGAATCATATGGTATTTCTATGTTTTTTTTTTTTTTAAGGAACCTCCATACTATTTTTCATAGTTGCTGTACCAATTTACATTCCCATCAACAGTGCATGAGGGTTTTCTTTTCACTACATCCTCGCCAACACTTGTTCTTACTTGTCTTTTTGATTCTAGCCATTTTGGCAGTTGTAAGATGGTGTTTCAGTGTGGTTTTGATTTGCATTTCCTAATGCTAGTGTTATTGAGCACCTCTTCATGTGTCTATTGACTATCTGTATGTCTTCATTGGAAAAAAATGTTTATTCTTCTGCCCATTTTTAATCAGATTATTATTATTATTATTATTATTATTATTTGTGTTGAGTTGTATAAAGTTCTTTATATGTTTTTCATATTAGGTCCTTATTGGATATATCATTTGTGAATATCTATTGCCATTCAATATGTTGCCTTTTTGTTTTGTTGAGATTCTCTTTGCTGCAATTGCACTTGGTTTGATATATAATCCTTTTTATATATTTTGCTGGATTTACTTTGCTACTATATTCTTGAGGATATATGCATTTATATTTACAAGAGATATTGGTGTATAGTTTTCTTTTCTGATGACACCTTTGTCTTGTTTTCATTTCAATTCTGGTCTTATGTTCTCCTTACTCTCTTGTGCTATTATTGTTATACAAATTACATCTATCTAGAGCATAAATCAATCAGTACAGCATTTTAATAATCGCTTCATATTGCTGTCTTTTATACTAGATAGAAGAGTTATAATAAATTTACAATGTCCTTATTTTTACCCATGTTGTTGTCTTTACTGGTGTTCTTACTTCTTTTGTGAACATTTGAGTTATTGTTTGATGACTTTTCATTTCAACCTGAATTAATTTCTGTGGTATTTGTTTGTAAGGCAAGTGGGCTATGACATTCTATTTTTGCCTATCTGGGACATCTAAATTTCTTTTCTGTTTTTGAAATACAGGCTGTTTGGATAAAGACTTTTTGGTTGACAGACTTTCTTTTTAGCAGTTTGAATATATCATTCCATTTTCTTGTGGGCTTCTTCTGCTTCTTTTTTTTTTTTTGGATGATAAGACAGCTGTTAGTCTTATGAAGAAATCTTTTACATTATGAGTTTTTTTTTTCTTTTTCAAAATTTTCTTGACAAGGGCACCTGTGTGACTCAGATTTTTGAACATCAGACTCTTGGTTTCAGCTCAAGTCATGATCTCATGACTCATGGGATTGAGGCCAGCATCATCAAGATATGCACTCAGTGGGGAGTCTGCTTAAATATTATCTCCCTCTGCCCTCCCCCCTGACTCAGTCTCTCCCTTCCCCTCTCTCTCTAAGAATAAATAAATAAATCTTTTTAAAAATTTTTGACAGTTTTACTATGATGTGTTAAGGTATGGAAGTGCTTGAGTATATTCTAAATGTTTTTATAATTTTTAAAATTTTTTTATTAACATAAAATGTATTATTACCCCCAGGGGTACAGGTCTGTGAATCTCCAGGTTTACACACTTCACAGCACTCACCATAGCATATGCCTTCCCCAATGTCCATAACCCAAACATCGTCTCCCTATCCCCCACCCCCTGGCAAACCTCAGTTTCTTTTGTGAGTTTAAGAGTCTTTTATGGGGCGCCTGGGTGGCTCAGTGGCTTAAGCCTCTGCCTTCAGCTCAGGTCATGATCTCAGGGTCCTGGGATTGAGTCCCGCATTAGGCTCTCTGCTCAGAAGGGAGCCTGCTTCCTCCTCTCTCTCTGCCTGCCTCTCTGCCTACTTGTGATCTCTGTCTGTCAAATAAATAAATAAATAAATAATCTTTAAAAAAAAAAGAGTCTTTTATGATTTGTCTCCCTCCTGATCCCATCTATTTCATTTATTCCTTTCCTGCCCCCACACCCCCCACTTTGCTTCTCAACTTCCTTATATCGGGGAGATCATATGATAATTGTCTTTCTCTGATTGACTTATTTTGCTCAGCATAATTCCCTCCTGTTCCATTCATGTCGTTGCAAATGGCAAGATTTCATTTCTTGTGATGGCTACATAGTATTCCATTGTATATATATAAAAGATCTTCTTCATCCATTCATCTGTTGGTGGACATTTAGATTCTTTTCATAGTTTGGCCATTGTGGACATTGCTACTGTAAACATTTGGGTGCACATGCCCCTTCAGATCACTACATTTATAACTTTAGGGTAAATACCCAGCAGTGTGGTTGCTGGGTCATAGGGTAGCTCTATTTTCAACTTTTTGAGGAACCTCCATGCTGTTTTCCAGAGTGGTTGCACCAGGTTGCATTCCCACCAACAGTGTAGGAGGGTTGCCCTTTCTCTGCATCCTCACCAGCATCTGTCATTTCCTGGCTTGTTAATTTTAGCCATTGTGACTGGTGTGAGGTGGTATCTCATTGTGGTTTTTATTTGTATTTCCCTAATGCTGAGTGATGTGGAGCCCTTTTTCATGTGTCTGTTGGCCATCTGGATGTCTTCTTTGCAGAAATGTCTGTTCATGTCCTCCACCCATTTCTAGATTGGATTATTTGTTCTTTGGGTATTGAGTTTTTCATAGATGGCTTTGATGATATTGAGGTATATACCCTCTATTCCTACACTTTGAAGAGTTTTGATCAAGAAAGGATACTGTACTTTGTCAAATGATTTTTCAGCATCTATTGAGAGTATCATATGGTTATTGTTCTGTCTTTTATTAATGTATTGTATCCCATTGATTGATTTGCAGATGTTGAACCAAACTTGCAGCCCTGGAATAAATCCCACTTGGTCATGGTGATTTATCCTTTTAATATACTGTTAGATCCTATTGGCTAGTATTTTGGTGAGAATTTTTGCATCTGTGTTCCTCAAGGATATTGGTCTATAATTCTCTTTTTTGATAGGATTTTTTTCTGGTTTTGGGACCAAGGTAATGTTGGCCTCATAAAATGAGTTTGAAAGTTTTCCTTCCTTTTCTATTTTTTGGAATAGCTTCAGAAGAATAGGAATTAATTATTTAAATGTTTGGTAGAATTCCTCTGGGAAGCTGTCTGGCCCTGGGCTCTTGTTTGTTGGGAGATTTTTGATGACTGCTTCAATCTCCTTACTGCTTATGAGTCTGTTCATGTTTTCTATTTCTTCCTGGTTCAGTTGTGGTAGTTTACATGTCTCTTGGAATGCATCTATTTCTTCCAGATTGTCAAATTTGCTGGCATATAGTTGCTTTTAATATGTTCTTATAATTGTTTGTGATTCTTTGGTGTTGGTTGTGATCTCTCCTCTTTCAGTCATGATTTTATTTATTTGGGTCCTTTCTCTTTTCTTTTTGATAAGTCAGGCCAGCGGTTTACCGATCTTATTAATTCTTTCAAAGAACCAGCTCCTAGTTTTGCTGAATTGTTCTTTTTTTTTTTTTTTCTTTTAGCTTCTATTTCATTGATTTCTGCTCTGATCTTTATGATTTCTCTTCTCCTGCTGGGTTTAGGTTTTCTTTGTTGTTCTTTCTCCAGTTCCTTTGGGTGTAGGGTTAGGTTGTGTATCTGAGACCTTTCTTTTTTCTTGAGAAAGGCTTGTATTGGTATATATTTTCCTCTCAGGACTGCCTTTGCTGTGTCCCACAGATTTTGAACCATTCTGTTTTCATTATCATTTGTTTCCATGAATTTTTTTCAATTCTTCCTTAATTTCCTGGTTGAACCATTCATTCTTTAGAAGGATGCTCTTTAGCCTCCCTGTATTTAGCCTCTTTCCAAATTTCCTCTTGTGATTGAGTTCTAGCTTCAGGGCATTGTGGTCTGAAAATATGCAGGGAATTATCCCAATCTTTTGGTACTGTTTGAGACCTGATTTGTGACCCAGGATGTGATTTATTCTGGAGAATGTTCCATGTACACTAGTGAAGGATGTGTATTCTGTTGCTTTGGTATAGAATGTTCTGAATATATCTGTGATGTCCATATGGTCCAGTGTGTCATTTAAGGCCTTTATTTCCTTGTTAATCTTTTGCTTGGATGACCTGTCCATTTCAGTGAGGGGGTGTTAAAGTCCCCTACTATTATTGTATAATTGTTGATGTGTTTTTATGATTTTGTTATTAATTGGCTTATATAGTTGGCTGCTCCCATGTTAGGGACATAGATATTTAAAATTATTAGATCTTCTTGTTGAACAGACCCTTTGAATATGATATGGTGTCCTTTCTCATCTCTTATTATAGTCTTTGGTTTAAAATCTAATTGATCTGATATAAGGATTGCCACCCCAGCTTTCTTTTGATGTCCATTAGCATGGTAAATTCTTTTCCACCCCCTCACCTTAAATCTGGAAGTGTCTTTGGGTCTAAAACGAGTTTCTTGTAGGCAGCATATTGATGGGTTTTTTTCTTCTATCCATTCTGATACCCTGTGTCTTGTGATTGAGGTATTTAGGCCATTTATATTCAGAGTAACTGTTGCGAGATATGAATTTATTGCCCTTGTATTACCTGTAACATGACTGTTACTGTATATTGTTTCTGTTCCTTTCTGGTCTACTACTTTTAGGCTCTCTCTTTTCTTAGAGGACCCCTTTCAATATTTCCTATAGAGTTGGTTTGTTGTTTACAAATTCTTTTAGTTTTTGTTTGTCCTGGAAGTTTTGTTTTGTTTTGTTTTGTTTTTTAAATATTTTATTTATTTATTTGACAGAGTGAGAGAGATCGCAAGTAGGCAGAGAGGCAGGCAGAGAGAGAGGGGGGAAGCAGGTTCCCTGCTGAGCAGAGAGCCCGATACGGTGCTGGATCCCAGGACCCTGAGATCATGACCTGAGCCAAAGGCAGATGCTTAACCACTGAGCCACCCAGGTGCCCCTGTCCTGGAAGTTTTTATCTCTCCTTCTATTTGCAATGATAGCCTAGCTGGATATAGTATTCTTGGCTGCATGTTTTTCTCATTTAATGCTCTGAATATGTCATGCCAGTTCTTTCTGGCCTGCCAGGTCTCAGTGGATAAGTCTGTTGCCAATCTAATATTTTTACCATTTTATGTTACAGACTTCTTGTCCTGGGCTGCTTTCAGGGTTTTCTCTTTGTCACTAAGACTTGTAAGTTGTACTATTAAATGACAGGGAGTGGACCCATTCTTATTGATTTTGAGGGGAATTATCTGCACCTCCTGGATTTTGATGCTTGTTCTGTTGCCATATTAGGGAAATTCTCTACCATAATTTGCCCCAATATACCTTCTGCCCCCCTATCTCTTTCTTCTTCTTCTGGAATCCCAATTATTAGAATATTGTTTCATTTTATGGTATCACTTATCTCTTGAATTCTCCCCTCATGGTCCAGTATTTGTTTGTCTCTCTTTTGCTCAGCTTCTTTATTCTCTATCCTTGGGTCTTCCATATCATTTATTTGCTCTTGTGCCTCATTTATCCTAGCAGTAAGAGCCTCCATTTTTTATTGCACCTCATAATAGCTTTTTTGATTTCAGCTTGGTTAGATTTTAGTTATTTAATTTCTCCTGAAAGGGCTTTTATTTCTCCAGACAGGTTTTCTCTAATATCTCGAGTATCTTCCATGTCTTTTTTGAGCCAGCTAGCACCTTGAGAATCATCATTCTGAACTCTAGATCTGACATATTATCAATGTCTACATTGATTAGGTCCCAAGCCTAATTGAGTACTGCCTCTTGTTCTTTTGTTTGTGGTGAGTTTGTCCACCTTATTTTATCCAGGTAAGAATATATGAAGGAGAGAATAAAATACTAAAAGTGTGGAAAGACCCCAGAAAAATGTGCATTAACCAAATAAGAAGAGACCCCAAATCATGGGGGATAGAAAGGGGGTAAAAGAAGTTAAAGAGAGAGAGAGAGAGAGAATTTAAAAAAAAAAAGGAAAAAAAGAAAATTTATATATTAGGCTGGTGAAAAGAACAGAGCCACCCACTTAAGTTTGGGAGTATTTTGGTGTCTTAGAAGAAACTACTTCCCAAAATTTTAAAGAAAGGAAAAAAAATATATATATATATATACACACACATACACACCCACAAATAAGGGTAAATATAATGAAGGGATGGAATATAACTATAAAGATGAAAATTTTTAAAAATTTCTAAAAAAAGGAGTTGATAAGATATGTTGGTTGGGAAAAGAAAGAAAAAGAAACTGGAGAGAATTTGATCAGGCTGGAGACTAGAACAAAGTCCTGTGCTAGATCTTAGGGTATACTTTGATCTATTAGAAGAAGTTGTATTCCAAATTTTTTAGAAGGAAAAACCCTATGTGTATAGAAAAAATTAAGTTAGATACAATGAAAGATAAAATATTACTATAATAATGAAGGTTCAAAAAGTTTTTTTAATGAAAGGTACTGTTAAGATAAACTAGTTAACATTAAAATGGATAGAGTAAAAGTTAAAAACATTAGAATAAGAAAAAAAAATTAAAAAGTTAATTAACTTTGCAAGACAAAAGTAACATGGGGAGAAAGCCATGAATTCCATGGTTTGCTTTCTCCTCCTCTGCAATTCCACTTTTCTCCTTGATAAGTGAGCTTTTTGTTGGCTGGATTTCTTGCTGATCTTCTTGGGGAGGGGACTATTGTAGTGATTCTCAAGTGTCTTTGCCTGAGGTGGAATTGCTCCACCCTTGCCAGGGGCTGGGCTAAATAATCTGCTGAGTTCGCTCTCAGGAGCTTTTGTTCCCTGAATGCTTCTGGTAGAGTTCTGGAGGATGGGAATGAAAATGGCGGCCTCTCAATCTCCAGCCCAGAGGACCCAAGAACTCAGGACCCCACTCCTCAGAGCATCCTTGGAGTAAAGTGTATAATCACCACTCTCACTGTCCTCCAGCTGCGCTCCGAGCTCACCCAGCCTGTGACAGAGCGTCTCTGTCTGTGGCACACAGCCCTGCCTTGAGTCTCCAAACCCAGGAGATCTCTGCCACTCTTCCAGGGGTTCTCCCCAGATCTGCCACTTGTGGGGTCCCTGCTCAAAGAACAGTGGTCTGACTGTGCCATGGATCACAGTTTAAGGTAACCCCAAGTTGAGAGCTCACTCTTTGGCTCCATCTCTATAGCTGGCTTCCCTGCTCTAATACCTGAGAGCTCTGCAATACTGACATCCCTAATCCTCCTGTGACCCCGTGGGACCTGAGACCATGTTGTCCCTGCGAGGGCTCCACCCCCGCTTGTCCCTGCTCGGAGCCAGCCCCTCCCCCTGTGGTCTATCTTCACATAGCTTTTGATTCACTTCTCCGCAGGTCCTACCTTTCAGAAAGTGGTCAATTTTCTGTTTCTAGAATTGTTGCTCTTCCTCTCTTCAATCTCCTCTTGGATTTGTAGGTGTTTGGAATGGTTTGATAAACTATCTAGCTGATCTCCTGCTACCTGATGTCATCTCAGCCTGCTACTCCTCCACCATCTTGACGCCTCAATCTTGACTATATTCTAACTGAAGTTCATTGAGGTTCTTGGACATGCAGATAAATGTTTATAATCAAATTAGGAAGATTCTAGCAATTATTTCTTCAAATATTCTTTCTGTATTTTCTCTCCCTTTCTGGAATTCTTATTGTGCATAAGATACTTAATGGCATTCCAAGGGTCTCTGAGATTTATTCATTTCTCATCACTCTTTTTTCCCCCTGCTTTTTGTATTATATAATTTCACATGATTCTTCTTCAAATTCACCAGTTCTTTCTTCTGTAACTCAAATCTGCTGTTGTGCCCCTCTAGGAATTATTTCATTTTAGTTATGTACTTTTCAACTCCAGAATTTCTATTTGATATTTTAAAATAATATTTATCTCTTCATTAATAGTCTATCTGATCAGTTATGTCATAGTTTCCCTCTATTCTTTACATATGGTTTTCTTGAATTCTTTGAACATAATTGTAATAGCTGTTTGAAAGTATTTTTCTAGAAAGCTCAACATCTGTGTTCTCCCATGGAAAACTTCTATTGACTGCTTTTACTTTTTACTCTAAAGGGCCATATGGTTCTGTCTTTGTGTGTCTTATATATTTTTGCTGAAATTTGAATCTTTCATATACTATAATTTGGCAGTTCTGGAAACCAGACCTCACTTCCCTGAATGGTTTGTTGTTGCTGCTATTTTTATTGTTTTATTTCTATCGTGCTACTTTTTTGTTCAAGAACTTTCTTGGGCTAATTCTACACAGTCTGAATTCTTTGTATTGTGCAGCCAGTGAAGAATACTCTACTCTCTGCTCAGTTAACTTGGTTGCCAGGTAATGACTGGATAGAAATTGAAATTCCTTGACCAGAAATCTTCCAGCCTTTGTTGAGCTGCCCTCCATGACTGTTCTGTCACATGTGAAATACTGAGATAGTTACATCCTTACATTTACTTTAGCAGTAGGTGAAAGATTAGGGTATTTCTCAGGTCTTAGTTGGGCTTATTTACAGCCTTACTGGATCCTCAGGAATATCTATCATAACACCTCAGAGCATATCTTGCTTTTCTATTGATATCTTGTTTCTCAGTTCTTCTTTATAATGTTTTGGCTAGGGTTTAACTTGCCCTGACTGGTATCACAGCCTCAAGCAGTTATAACATTAAACAATTGTCATAAGCGTTTTGATAAATGCTTTAGGAATGGGGTTTTCTACAGAGCTGTGGGATAGACCAAATAGTGACAGTCCTCCAAGATGGGACTTTTTGAGGCACTCTAAATCCAACTTTACTCTTTCTAATAGTTCTGAGGCTGCTGTTTTTCACAACAATTAAAGTTGTGACGGTCCTGGTTTTGTGGCTACCACTGAACTTGGGGGAGGAGGATGTGGGTGTGTCAAACTCAGTCCATAAGCCCCAATGTTTTTACTGAGAATCATCAGTTTTCCTTGAATAAATTTTCTTAAGATTGTTGCTTTGGTTTATTTCTGAGGTTCTGAAAAATTTATTCAGATGCTTTTTGATAATTCTTTTGTTGCTTTTTTGGGAGGTTAGATTTACATAAGCTCCCAGTCTATCACCCCATAATTTGTGCTTTTTTTTAACCTTGTTTTCCTTTCACAGCAACAATCTTAGGTTCATCTGATTATCATGTTGTTGTTGATGAACATATTTTGCCACAAAATGTGCTCAAGATCACATACCTAATGAATAGCCTCATTTTCAACTCCCTATCTTTCCTTCTTAAAGCAAATGATCTGCCCTTCACAGACAAGGAGAATCCTATATCCTTTATCCAAGAGTCACAGACATATCTTCAGATCCCTAATTGATTTCTGCCTGTGTTGTTGGTTTTTGTAACTATTAATCATGGAGAATATTAGAAGCAGCAGCACTGGCTCTTCTACTAATTCTCTTCATGCTTTCTGGTTTGTTTTAGTGTTTTGGGTGACTTTTCTTTCTTTTTTTTTTTTTTTTTTCCAATTGCTGAAAATGATGAAGTCAGCAGTCTAGCATAGCCATGCCTACAGCTAGAATTATAGAAATGTTACCCACAACTCATCTAGTAAACACATATTTCATTTCACTGTTTACCTTTAACTCCCAAGGAACAAAGTTTTAGCGAGGCCATATCATATTGAGTGGAGTTCTGAGCTGTTCTCAGAGCCTGCCTGCTTTGTACTAATAAAATTTGTGAAACTGATACAGTGTGTTTGTGGTATTCTTCAGGGAAACTGCTCTGCATCTGTACACTTAGGGTGCTTTCTTGAACTCTAGCTGGACTGCTTTTGTTTGTTTGTTTTTAAATGGCAAGACAGACAGGTGTAGTCTTCAGACTTGTGATTTTAACAGTTAGAAGACCAGAAGTTCCCTGATAAAACATGATTGTGATTTTTGTGGAGGCACAGATCAAGGCCACACTAAGTATAATGGGGTGTTGAGAAATGATTTGTTTGGCATCCAGGAGGGTCAGGAGGGTCAGTCTGACCTCTCTGACCTCAGTTTGTCTTTGCTGTTGTCTCTTCATTGTCAGGTGTGCCTGCACTCTGCTCATACTAAATTTTATTGTGGTGGACAGTGAGGTTGGTATCATCTTCAGCCATGTCTGAGAATGAGGAGACTTGTGGGAATTTTGATACCTATCCCTATCAGTCTTCGTAAGTTCTGTTCTCTTACAGTAATCTGATAAGTGACAATAGACAGAACTGCCTTTATTTATTTTATTTATTTTTATTTTATTCTAATGTAGTTAACATACAGATATATATGTATATGTGTATATGTAGATATAGATATATGCTTCTAAAGATTTTATTTTATTTTTTTTATTTTTTAACATCTTAATTTTATTTTATTTTTCAGTGTTCCAAGATTCATTGTTTATGCACCACACCCAGTACTCCATGCAATATATGCCCTCCTTAATACCCGCCACCAGGCTCACCCATCTCCCAACCCCTGCCCTTCCAAAACCCTCAGTTTGTTTCTCAGTGTCCACAGTCTCTCATGCTTCATCTCTTCCTCTGATTTCCCCCAATTCACTTTTCTGTTTCTTCTCCTAATGTCCACCATGTTATTCCTTATGTTCCACAAGTAAGTGAAACCATATGATAATTGACTTTCTCTGCTTGACTTATTTCACTCAGCATAATCTCCTCTAGTCCTGTCCATGTTGATACAAAAGTTGGGTATTCATCCTTTCTGATGGCTGTGTAATCTTCCACTGCATATATTAACCTCTTTGACATCAGCCACAGCAACTTCTTTCAAGATATGTCTCCAAAGGCAAAGGAAACAAAAGTGAAAATGAGCTCTTGGGACTTCATCAAGATCAAAAGCTTCTGCACAACTAAGGAAACAGTCAATAAAACAAAGAGGCAACCCACAGAATGGGAGAAGATATTCACAAATGACACTACAGACAAAAGGCTGATATCCAAGATCTATAAAGAACGCCTTAAATTCAACACCCCCAAAACAGATAATCATGTCAAAAAATGGGCAGAAGACATGAATAGACACTTCTCCAAAGAATACACACAAATGGCTAACAGACACATGAAAAAGGATTTTATTTATTTATTTGAGAGAAAGAGAGAATGCAGATGGTGGAGGGGCAGAGGGAGAAGCAGACTCCATGCTGAGCCCAGAACTTGACACAGGACTTGATCCTGGGACCCTGGGATCATGACATGGGCCAAAGGTAGAAAATTAACTGACTGAGCTACCCAGGTGCCTCAGTATCAGGCATTTTAGTAAGATGTGTTTCCCTGCTTCCTTCCTCCCAGATTTCCTCCATGTCTCTCTCTCTCTCCTTTCCTCCCTTCCTCTGTCTTTGAATTTTGAATAATCACTGATCTGTGCAGGTCATTGCTTGATGATCAGAACACCAAGAATGCAAAGGGATTGACATTAAGGAGCTCCTTACTCTCAGGGGAGAGAGAAGCAGGCAAACAATTAATGTTATGTAGTGGGGTGGAGACATGAGCACCAAGAGGGTAGCCTGGGATGAGACAGTACATGGAAAGAGGACAGCACTTCACTGTCAGGAACAGAGGGTGTGGAGCCCCGGAAAAGACCTTGAGGTGCATCTGTAAGAAAGAACAGAGCCCAACATACAGATAAGAGGATAAGCAAGAATTAAGGCAGAGAGGGCAGTGAAGTCCAAAGAAAAGTGAGAACATGTGTTTAGGAAGATAGTAAGGTGAAAAGGTGACCCAGGGTGTGTCTGATGGGGAGAGTGGCCAAGATAAGACCTGAGAGTTTGGGACAACCATAGGCTGAAGAATGTGTATTTCACCTGAGATCCAGAAGGGTCCCTGCAGGGATGAGGTTTATGGTGGAATGATGACTCCTTGGCAGTATGCAGAGTTATGGGAAGAGTTGCACACAGGTGCTGAAATCAAAGGAGCTATGCCAGCACAGTACTGTGGTGGATACTGGAGACATTGTTCAGCCAAGTAGGTGGCATGGGTCTCTTCAGTTTGCATTTGTTGCAACAATCCTCTCACTGGACTGAAATCTGCTCTGTGGGCCTCATGAGGGGCAGGAAGACTCCTGTGAGCTTTGATTTAGGGTGTGTGGATCTGAAGTAGAAAGGCCCACTACCCAGGTAAGGAGGAATGCAATGTGTTTCTCTCCTGATTGGAGTGGCCTCCCATTTTCTCATTTATATCTGACCTGAGAATCTAACATTCATTACTCAGGCTTTGCTCTACTCTGGATTTTCTCACAGGCCACAGATTCTACAAGTGCCTTTCTCCAGGAGTATTTGTCATTTTGTTTAGAAAACAGTACTGAGGATTTGAGTCTCTGAAGTTCAGTGACTGCAAGGGAGAAGAATTCCAGCCCCTGTTTCAGTAAATTCCTATATTATATAGAATAGCCTAAACATGCTAAGGAACAAATTAAAACTGTCCAGCTCTGTAGCTTACCAAAACAATGGCTTATTTGTCACTCATTTAAATTCTGATGCTTGACCAGGGAATATTCCCGGCAAACTGTCTTCCACACAGTTATTTAGAGACATAGTCTGCTCCATTATGTGGCTCTGTCATATTGACACACCCCTTCTCTGTGGCAGCAGTGGAAGGGAGTACAGGGAATCATGCCTACTCTGCTCTGTTTCTGCCCAGAAGTGATGCATGGATGCTGAAATTATTTTTCTTCGTACTCTACTGGACAGAAGTCACATAGCCCCATCTTGTGCACAGCTAAGAGGACTGGTTTCCTTATGTGCTGAGGAAGGAGAGGTAATCAGATATGGGTTAGCATGGAAGCTTTACCACACCATTCAAAATCGGCGATGGCCTGGTCCCCTTTGCATTCACTGACTCAGCTCAAACTATCCATGCTATTTGACATTGTTTCTGCATTAGTTTTCTTCTGGGCATATTTTAGGCTCTGTAAGACTTTTTCCTCCTCTTATTTCTTTATCAGTATGATCCTTTCTGCTTAGTATCTTCCAGGAATCTTAAAACAATTTAGTTTGCTAATAATTCCCTTTTTTTTTTCAGTACTTTATTTTATTTTATTTTTTTAATTTTTATTTATTTTTTTAACTTATTTTCAGTGTTCCAGAATTCATTGTTTATGCACCACACCCAGTGCTCCATGCAATATGTGCCCTCCACAACACTCACAGCCAGGCTCACCCAACCTCCCACAACCTTTCCCTACAAAACCCTCAGTTCCTCAGAGTCCACAGTCTCTCATGGTTTGTCTCCCCCTCCAACTCCCCCAACTCCCTTCTCTCCATCTCCCCATGTCCTCTGTGTTATTCCTTATGCTCCACAAACAAGTGAAACTATATGATAATTTAATGATTCCCTTATTTTTATAAAAATATTATTGATCAAGTAAAGTCAGCTGAGGGCCTTTTCTCTATTTTCTCATTTTACTCTTAATTTTCAAGTGATGTGGATAGAAAGATGAAGGAGTTTATTATGCTATATAATTGTGTTTTTATTTTGAGGATTCTTTGGTGCCTTTGTTCTGCGAAATTCTGTAAGCTCCTAAGTGAATGGACCATGTCCATTTGGCTCAACATTTAAACAGGGCCTGACACAGCACATGGCTCATAGCAGGTATATAATGTTTATCAACTGAATGACAACTAATTGTGTCAGGAGCATTCTGGAAAGATTAATGAAAGACTGAGGAGTTACATGACAGCTCTGTGTGCATTTGATTCCTCAGTGCTTCATTGCTAAAATTATGAACTCTTTCTATGTAAATAGAGAACTATGCACTAATAAATATATGGTCCTGTGGACAAAAAACTTGGATGGTCAACCTACAAAGGGTTGGAATTAAGAAGGAGTGACTGCATGGGATATTGGATAAGGCCCAGGCCCTAGTTTTGCCTCACTGGTCATGTGGTCTTGAGGAACTCATCTAATTTCTTTGTGTTTCACTTTCCCATTTGTGTAATGGGGGCACGAACACTAATCTTTCTGTCCTCACATGGGTGTTCTGATGATCAAAAACTGTGTATTTGGGCAAGTTCATTTCCAAGATAGAGTCTCTGAAAATTTCTAAGGCATTGCAGGGAACCTAGGTCTCTGCAAATATCAATCCCACATTCATGCTGGTTGGTTTTGAGGGGGAAATATTTTGTCAGCAGCCCGACTTGCTGTCTGTCTAAACTGCTGCCTGAATCAGAAAAGTAAAAGTGGTGTTTCTATAAAACTAGAATGAACTAGAATTCACTGGATTAGTTGTCAGTTCAGTTTCATTTAAGCTCAGTTGAATGAAGCTTTTAGTGAAATCAGTTCTTAAAGTCTCAACGTCCCCTACAGGCACTTAAAGAGTATTATTATTCCAAGCAGAACCATTTGGAATGAAGAATAGAACTGATGGCATTTCAGAATTGTGGGGAATAACTAGCACTGGGAGACACTGAAAGAATATCGGAGGAAACCCAGGCAGAGTATCCTGGATGGGCTGGGAAGGAAGAGAGAATTCTGATGTTCTGAAAAGATTGACAGCTCCAGGCCTGACGAGTGGGTGTGACAGTGAGGGAGGTCAGGACTATCAGTTTCTAGGTCGTAATAGTCTCTCTGTCTTATGTAGTAAACCAGATCACATGCGTGTTCTGAAAGGGCTTATTGTCCATTATGCCATTTAGCTGGGCCTGAGAAGGTCTGGTTTTGGGGTGGCCAGGGGAGGATGAGTCCAGATGCCATTTCCTTCACATTCAATGCCCAGCTTCCTACCTCTTCTGCAGGCCCAATGTGCATACTGTAGTACCCCCTACTGAGCTTCTGGAGGGTTCCCAAATGCATCTGTCACTTCATTGCCTGCTGAACAAGGAGGCACCCCCCACCACTGGGTGATCCACTGAGCACCTTCTTTTCCTGTAAAGTCCTGCTCAGCCATTGTGTTCCCTGCAAATGCTCCAAAGCCACCTAGGCAGAGGGCCACTGGGCCCTTTATGTCATTCCATAGATGAGGAGATCATATCTTGAAGAAAGAAAGTAACCTTTCAATGTCTCAAAGTTCATTCTCACTGAGCCAGCATTTATACTGTGCAAACTCTAATCGGATTCTAAAATCTGTAATCTTGGCTATAGACCTAGCCCTCTTCCTTTGAGGGTCCCACCTTTGGCTTTGTTCTAGTTGTGCCCTCTGTATGGGTCTAAGGGTCTGTATTCTGTTAAAGACAACACATTAGGCCCAAATGGAGTTGTTTTCATTAAGCCCTGTGTCACCAAGCTGTGACTTCACTTAATTATAGTTTCAGCTCTTCCAGAAATGGAACCTTAAAGCCAGTCTATCAGGAATCACCTGATTAGTACTAGTTACATAATCTGCCTGATAGACCCCTGCCCTCCCTTAAAGGAAACTAACAGCAATAATCAGCCCACTTTTTTTTGCCAGTATAACTTCCTTGTTCCTACTCCTTTCTGCCTATAAAAGTTTTTTTTTTCTTTTTTTTTAATTTGTATAGTTCCTTAGACCTCCTTTCTATGTGCTAGATTGTATGCTGCCTAATACAAATTGATTTGTGCTCAAATAAATTCTTACAAATTTTGATATGCCTCAGTTTGTTATTTAGTGGTTATAAGTTAATATGATCATTTGGTACATGTGTATCCTTCCTTCTAGATATAGACTCAATATTCTTGTGCCCAAACAACTTTTGACCCTCTTCCTAGATTGGATGGGACTCCTCCCTGAGACTGACTTCCTGAGAGTGGCCTGTGACACCTAAGTGTGCATGCCAGTGCCTGAGAGGTGAAAAAAAGATATTTTATCAGAGAATTTAGATAAAGCCTAGACATATAGACTAAAGTGCCTGCACCCACACAGGCCAGGCCACCTGGTGCAAGTGGAGCTGCTATGGTAGGAGAAACGAGGCTAGCAGAGACCCAAGACTAGCAGGGAGCTAGGACTGCTGCCATGTTCTGGCTCAGCCCTTCAAGGAGTCCAATAATTCTAATTTTGGATTAAAATTTGGAGTTTATCTTCCAGGTTGCTGTGAAGGAATACTCTTCAAGGGAGAAATATACAACATATTTACTTAGCAACAAATCATTAACTTGACTTAGGAATTCTAAGTATTTGGACATACAGTTCATGGGCCTCCATTTGTATTCTTGCTCCCAAACCTTACAAATGTTAGAGAGCCTATTTATATCGCAAACCACTGTCCCTCAGAGAATAATGGGTCTATTTTATGCACTTTAAAAGGCTTTTCACATATTACATTCTTGGTCCCTAAGAACAACTGCCTGGTTTCCTATGTATCCTAACACCCAAGTCTGCTCTTGTTATGTATAGATGCTCCATACCTTGTTTTTACTACATGGAATAAGGTTCTTGAGGTCCACAAAACAGGGGTTTTTATTCTCTATCTTATGGGAATATTAAATAAAGAATAGAACTCTTAGATGCTTGCATATGACCATGGGAGAAAAAATTACTTTGGATGGAAAAGATGAAAGAGACTGTGCTCTCAGAAGGCCCTTGACTTAGGCAAGCATGCCCTCAGGCAGACATGGCTTGAAAGAGATGAGGCTGCACATTCTTGGTTAACAGAGATGTCCCATAGAACCTCCTGCCTTTATATATTTATATACATACTTCCTTGAGCCCTGATTTCCATGCTTCCCTTTTGCCTCCAGTCCCTATGTTCAGGAAAGGGTTATCACCATTTCTCCCTGCCTAAACCAGAATGCAGAGCAGAGCCCCACCCACTCTCACTAGAGAGCCTGTGAGTCTGGCAAAAGCTCACTGAAGTGGTTATGAAGTGGTTATAGGGAAGACTTCTGTTACCCAGTGTTCTATTCCACCCTTTTTCTCATATTATTCATGCCCACTGAATGGGCATGACTTCAGATTACCCTTCCCCTCCGTCTCCTCTGTCCATGCTTACACACCTGGCCCAGCTGCTCAAATCCTTCCATGTAATGAGCTCCACCTTCTGCTGAAGGAGCTCTGGCTATAGATGAAAGATCTGTCCTTCATCTAATGTATACTCATGGGACATCAAGCACTCAAAGGCACACTTGGGTGGCACTTGAAGGGAAGCAAAATATAGCACCGCAAAATATGCCTTTTTGGCATAAAGATTACCTTGAGTTCATTATTTTTTAAACAATAGGCATAAGGCAAGCTCTGGCAGCTGAGTAGAAATTACCATTTTGTAAGAAGAACTTACATTTATAAGGAAAATCTCGACTTGTAAGGGTGTTTCTCTTTCTGTACCAGGAATGTTTCCAGGTGAAATGGGGAGATACTGGGCCCTGTGGACTTGACCCAGCCAGACCTGAAGGAGTTGCTGAAGATTTTTGGTCTTGTCATGAGAAGGAATTCAGGGACAGGCATGCAGGACAGTGGATGAGTAACAGAAGTGGGAAAATTTATTAAAGTGAAAAACTCTCAAGGTATGATAGCAGTGAGATTAGGAAACACTGCACACTTTGGGGGTGGTGGGTTTCTTTTTTTTTTAAAGATTTTATTTATTTATTTGACAGACAGAGATCACAAGTAGGCAGAGAGGCAGGCAGAGAGAGAGGAAGGGACGCAGGCTCCCTGCTGAGCAGAGAGCCCCATGCGGGACTCGATCCCAGGACCCTGAGATCATGACCTGAGCCGAAGGCAGCGGCTTAACCCACTGAGCCACCCAGGCACCCCGGGGGGGTGGGTTTCTATATTTTATTGACAATTGTTAACTTGGGATTGGATATTTACTACTTGGGGAAGGAAACAGTGTTTCCCACTTTTTGTTTCTAAGTTGGTCAGGGGTTTCCTGTCATGGCACCCACCATCTTGTGGCTGTCTGATTTGAACCAGCTTCTTGTGGAGTGTTGCAAGACAGGCCTCTGACCTTTCTGATAGCTGGTCATGACCTCCTCACTGCTGAACTCCAAATACCCTGTTAGAGTCTAACTAACAGTCTCCTCTAACAGCAAGACAAGGATGACTAAATCTCTAGGAACTCTGATTAATGGAGAAGACAAAGTCTTAAATCTGTATAACAACTTTATCTTTGTTTTTGTGCTTTTCCTGGTAAACTTTCATAACTGGCTTTATCTACACTTCCCCAATTCTTTCTTTTGCCTTTAGTAGAGGTGGTATTTAGGAGATAGCTTAGGCCATTTTAGACAGTTGCACAGTTTCCCTGGGTCTCTCCCATGGATACAGGAGGCATACATGTTAAACTCCTGTTTGTTTTTCTCCTGTTAATCTCTTATTACAGGATGGTGGGGTCTCAGCCAAGAACATAGAAGGATAGTGGTGTTGTCAAAAATCGATCTCCATGCTTTGAAGCCAAAACATAATGTGAAGACAGAGTTTGGATAAAGAGGATCAATAGCTTTATTGCTTTGCATGGCAAAGGAGGCTGCAGCAGGCTAAGGCCTTCAAAAACTGTAAGCTTGCCTGGAGGAAGGGACTGGGAGGTTTATAGGGAAATAACAGAAATTAGCTGGTTTTAACAGGAATTATATGTGCTACAAGTCTCATTAGTCATGTTTTCAGTATGGTACCAGTTTCCTGAAATAAAAGGCCAAGAAAGGAGGAGGGGAATTTTCTGGAAGAGAGGAAAAAGCTTTGTTTTACTTTAAAATCCAAATTCACTGAAGCATTAGTATAGCCATTTTGATTTTTGTCCAACTTTATGTTTGTAAGTGGTTTCAGAGGGAAATTTATTTTCTTTTTCTACAAACTTTTTGACAGTTTTTCACATCTAATATTTGTCACATAAATTTTGTGTTTATCACATGTACCACCACACACATTTACTCTGTTTCATACCCAGTGCTGAGAACTTTACGTCAATTACTGAATTTCATTCCCACAACAATCCTATAAAATAGGTCCTACCATTACCCCATACTGTAGGAGGAAAAACAGAGTCTCAGAAAGGTTAAAGAATATCACCTGAAGTTACATGATTAATGAAAGTTGGGGCCAGGATTCAAGTGAATCCACACTTTTAATTACTGCCATATTGTAATATTGTGGTTTGTAAGAAATATATATTTGGTCATTCAGACAATGAAATATCTATTTCCCATATATATCTGATCTTCCTCTACAGTTCCTTGTTCACAGCTCCCCAAAACCTTAGAATTTCCTGAACTGAGAAGAGTAATGGGAGATTCTTTTGTTATAATATTTGGTCTTTTGTCCTGAGTTTCTGAAAAGCTTCAGAGACATGAAGGTGAAATGGGTATCTTGTTATTCATAACAAGTCCCTTTCCACCACAACTGGGCTTATGTTAATGAGGTGACTTTTGGAAAACCCCTATGGGATGGGAACTGGTTGCCAAGGAAACGAACCTTGAATGTATGGTTGAAATTTTCATTCTCACCCTCTGATACTGGGAAAAGAAAAGGGGCTGGAGATTGAATCATCAATGGTGAATAATTTAATTAGTCATGTTTATGTAACAAAGTCCCCATAAAAAATAAATGAAGGGGTTTGGGGGGTTTTAGGTCAGTGGACATATAGAGATTGGGAAAAATGATACTTTCCCATACCACATCTTGAGTTATATCCCTTTATAATAAATCATTATCCTAAGTAAAATGTTTCTCTGAGTCCTGTAGCCACTGTAGCAAATTAACCAAACCTAAGGAGAGGTGGTAGGAATGTATATATCTCACTGCTCAGAAGTATAGGTGATAACCCAGGCTTGTGATTGGCATTTGAAATGTGTATTTTAAAAGGATTTCAATCTAGAATGGGACTGGAGGATATGAAATGGAGATCTCATGCATGTACCCTCAGAAGAACAAAACTTAATAAGTGTGAGACTGATTACTAATAAATGCTTGATTTACAGAAGACTGAGACTTATCTTCTGACCATCAAACATCCACCAAAAATCTCTATCCTCAAGCCAATGAATTTACTACTTGGAATCTGGCTGGATCTCCTCTTCTTTGTGTTTCTTGCCTATAAATACAGCCTGCCCCAAACCCTCAGTGAATTCACCTATAACTTGCTATACAATGTGTTCCCAAATTCAAATTCCTCTGCTATTCCCAAATAAATTTAATTTCTGTCAGTTTGAGCTTGCCTTGACTTACCTCTTTGTTTAGGTTGGCAGTATGTGTGGGGAAGGGCAGTCTTATGGGGCTGAGCTCTTAACATGTGGAATCTGGTGCTATTTCTAGGTAGATAGTGCTGAAATTGAGTTGAATTGTGGGACACCAGAGTGATGTGGAAATTGTCTCATGAACATACACATTTGAATGGGCTACAGAATCATTAACTGGTGTCAGGAGATTTCATACCTTGCCTTGAGTTCTATTGACTTTTTCCTTTCTCTTAGTTTTCATGTTTCAGCTATTAATGTATTCTTGAAGACTGTACCTTGGAAGCTCATGTTAATTACTCTCCCTTATAGTATAGAAAATTTTAAAAAATATATTTATTTTTATTTTTATTTTATTTTATTGTGTTAACAGCTAATAGGTTAAAGTTATTTTTTGATGACATATTGGTACAAGAGGAAGAAATCTCCAAGCCCTTTAACTGCTATTTGGGGTACATATACTTGTATCTGCCTTTCAAAAACACTGATCATGGTGCAGTGAAGCTTTGCTGCAGGGTTGCTGCCATGACCCTCAAGGGCCTCGCAGTTTGGTGGATAAAGTACCTGTGCAATCAGACAAGGAAAAGTCATTCATGTTGATAAACAGCCCGTTTAAAAGAAGGCTGCTACTGCTGCTTCAGATAGATCTGGGCTTGACAAGCCTCTGCCTCTTGATGGCTATTTGACAATGGACATGATTTTTAACCTTTTATTGATTTCATCTTCTCAAAGACCACCATAAAACCTAGTGTTCAGGCAAAGCTAAGTTTATTAAACTTATTATAAAAAGGGAGACCACCAGCTTGTATGAATCTCACAGTCTCAGAAAGAGGAATATTGGAGAAGAGTCCAAGCTGGGCCTTGCAAGACAGGAAAATGTTTGGGATCAGCCAGAGTTAATGACATAGTAGCTTTGCATTGGTGGTGAGGGCCTGTATGACAAGACTGGTAAGCTTTCAAGCCAGCTCCCAGTTCTTATTCTAAGAGTCAGCATTTCCTGGAACAAGTAACAGCAAATTTTGCTTATTTTCAGTATGGTTTCAGAGAGGAACAAGGAAGATGTTCTGTATAGTTTAAGACAAAAAGTTTTTACTTCCTAAAATTCACTCACTTAACAAAGAATGCTGAACATAGCAAACTTGTGGTCAGGAGTGCCTCTCATAGGTCATTACAATGCCCATACTGTGTGACATACAGGTTGTGAAAGGAGAGCATGGTGCAATTTAGAAGTGGTACGGGTGGTAGAGTTTAAAGGTGTGTCCTGAGTGCACATCCTAGGTGGTGGGTATTGTTAGGGCCATACTCCACAGTCTGAGAGACATGAGCTGTAGAAAAGGTGTAGTGTATCAAAAAAAATTAATTACTGACAAGATTCTGAAAGACTTTTCCAGATGGAAAAGAGGAAAAAAGATATATAAGACAGAAGGAATAATTTTCTCAAAAGCACACAGTGAAAACTAGGCTACTATGTACTGGACAGAATATTCTGACTAAAATATAGCAAAAGGGCAGACCAAGAATGTGGGCTTCTCACAATAGCTGTCAGTCTTCACCTATGTTCTCTGGTGTGGCCTAGGCTGTTGAGTCCAGAAAGCTTTTGCTAAAATGAAGAGGTATAACCTAGGGAAGGTAAGGAAGCACATTGCTCCATTAGCACTCTTGGTGATGACAGCCTTGCTCCTGAGACCACTAGAACCCCCTGAAAGGACAGAACCTAGGAAAGGCAGGCTCAAATCTAATGGCAAAAAGGCCCTATGTACCCCCAAAGGTCTGAAGGGATGCTTTTTGTTACACTAGAAGGAGTAGAGATGGGGCAACAACAAACTTTTCATGTGGGAACATCCTCCAGGACCATATATTTTAGGATGGTCTGGTACATTGAGGTATGTTCCCTCTATACACACTTTTGTTCAGAGCTTCCATTATAAGTGGATATTAGATTTTGTCAAATGCCTTTCTGCATCTGTTGAGATGGTCGCACATGCGTGCACACACACACACACACACACACACACACATATATATATATATATATATATATATAGAGAGAGAGAGAGAGAGAGAGAGAGAGAAAGCATGAGGGGGGGGGAAGAAAGAGGGAGAGGGGGAGAGAACATCTTAAGATCTTAAGAAGTCTCCATGCTCAGCATGGAGCCCATATGGGGCTTGATCTCATGACCCTAAGATCATGACCTGAGCTGAAATCAAGAGTTGATTGCTTAACTGACTGAGCCACCCAGGTGCCTCAATGATTATATAATTTTTATCCTTCATTTTGTTAATATGATATATAGCATTGATTTGTGGTTGTTGAGCCAACTTTGCAGTCCTGAAATAAATCCCACTTGGCCATACTGTATTATCCTTTTAATATATTGTTGGATTTGGTTTGCTAATACTTAGTGGAAATTTTTGCATCTATGTTCACAATGGAGAGTGGACTGTAATATTCTTTTCTTGTGGTGTCCTTTTCTGATTTGGAATTGAGGTAATGAGGACCTTGTAAAATGAGTTTAGAAGTGTTTCCCCCTCTTCTGTTTTTTGGAAGAGTTTGAGAAGTATTGGTATTAATATTAAACATTCTTGGAATGTTTGGTAGGACTCACAGCTGAAGCCTTCTTGTCCTGGACTTTTTTTTGTGGGGGGGAGGTTTTTGATTACTGACTCAGTCTCCATACTAGTAGTTGGTCTATTCATATTTTTAATTTCTTCATGCTTTGGTCTCGGTAGGTTGTATGTTTGTAAGAATTGTTGTCCAATTTGTTGGTGTATGATTGTTCATAGTAGTCTCTTAAGATCCTTTGTATTTTTGTGGTGTTGTAACATCACCTTTCATTTCTGATTTTATTTACTTGAGTCCTCTCTCTTCCTTTCTTGGTGAGTCTAGTTAAGGGTTTGTCTAGGAAGCTGTCACATGAAATTAACAATAATAGGAAAGAACCAGGTCAGATCAAACTGTCTCCTGCTAGGGGAAAGTGTAGAGGGCATCTGGGAGACTTGGGCTGGGCATAGGGATCACAGAGAGGGACAAGGAGTCATAAAGCAAAGAAGTGATTTTGAGCCTAAGAGCTCAATACCTGCTCAATTACTGACAACCTATTGTGTTACCAGCTGTTCAGTAGTGGTCAGAGTGAACAGTCCAGGTGCTTATGAACCCATGATCTGCCTATCCTACCTGATGAGGATCATTAAATGGAAGGAACCTCAGCACAGGAGATGACAGACTCCTCCTCTTAGGCTAGAGATAAGTTATTAAATCTTGGAACACTGCATCAAAACTAATGATGCATTTTATGGTGACTAACACAACACAATAAAATTTTTTTTTAAAAATGCAAGTTTTGATTTGCAAGAGCTGGGATATTTTAGTTCCAAAATTCTAAAAATCAGAACATTAAGTCTATCCCAACAGCATGCAGTAAATGCTTTCTGAGACAGTTTCCTTACTCAAAAAGGTGCAAATATTCTAGCTTCAGAGAAATTTCTGGAGAGAAAAGACAGAGAGTGGAGGGGCTCCTGGAAAGGGCACTCTCTCCCCATCAGAGTTGAGCCTCTGAGGCAGAGAGATGAAATTACAGAATTCCAGCAATTATTGGGATCTGTGAGTAGAAAAGCCCAGCATGGTGGCAATGTCTACGAAGAAGCCCCACAACCAGGGAAATGCAATCTGAATGTTAGAAAGAACTCTCTACAAATACCTGTCGTACAAAGTCTCTGTGTATCCCAGATCCTGGGAGACATAGGGTATTTTGGCAGTGATGCATGTCCTTTTAGTAAGATTGATAATTTCCTAATGAGTCATTGAAGGAAAGTGTTCCAAATGGAGTAGAGGATTGTGTGCCAATCAAAGGGCAGAGTTTCAAAAATGGCACAGCTGTGAGTTTGGGCAAATGTTTAAAAATGTCTTCTCTTCAAGAAAAGGCCAATGGCATCATTTCTTTGGCTGCAGAGTAGAAATTGTTTCTCAAGAGGCTGACATGGTGAGTGTCAGCTTCCTAATGTATGGCATTCTTTAGCAATAACTCCACTATCCTGTCAGGCTCAAGGAAAGAAGGAACTTTTCATATGACCAGACTGTAGCTTGATGGGATCTCCTCTCCCTGGGAACTTCATATGGCTTCTTCCTGTAGCAACGTCTCTTGGAATGAGATGCTCTGTAGATTTTCTCTGCTGGAGTATCAGAGATGCCAAAAACAGCATATGCACTGAAGAAGCCAATCTGTTACAGAGGTATTTGCACCTTGTAGTGCTCTCTGACAACACATAGGTCATGATCAATGAACTCTCAGTCCTCAGCATCAGACTTAAGCTCCTGGGAGGTAGGGGACTTCCCCCATGCTCCCTTCCCACAGTCAGTAGCCCATCTCTTAGAACCTGGTGTGGGAGTACAAAGTTGAAAGGATCAGAGTCTTTAGGACTCTGAAATCTAAAATTCACAGTCTGATGGAGAGTGTGCTGTATAGAGGTATGCATAAACAAGTAGGGAGAGAAGGAGCAGATTGTTCTGGGAACAGCTAAAGGATAGTTGAAGCTATTTCTTAGGTTTAGCAGATCCTGCCAAAGGAATTGGAACCTGTTGTATTTCTCCTAAAATTCTGATGATGAAATATGTTTAGGAATCCCCTCTTAGGGTCTTTGCATTATTAAAGTCCAAGAAATGACTGAAGGGGAACTGTATTTTAGAAAAGACAACATTATGGCATCGTATGTCTATTCTGGGAGTTTCACTCGAGCTCAGAATTGCTGCATTTGGAAAAGGTTCATTTGAATTCAGGAGAAACACTGAACATCCTGTGCCCAGCTGCTTTCCCATGAGTTGCATCTATATTCTCATCTTTTGGGAAGGTGAGATTGAGAGACCAGGACAATATCCATCCTTTACCTCTCTTTAAGGGGTAGGTACTTCTCCTGAACCTCTACTCCTTTGGAGTTGGCCAGATCCAGGTCACTCTCAGAAGTTATGGGATCAGTTGTTGTTGCCCCATGTCATCAGGGAATCTAACTCCAGTGCACCTATGTTATTAGTACTCCATGCCTTAGCCATAATAAAATTTATTTGAGTTGCTTCTGGAATAATGCATTTAAAATAAAAGTTGTATATTTCAGTGGCATGAGATGAGATGAGATGAAGAAACTATTACCAATCTACCTGTCTGTTTTGACATAAAATAGGCAGTGAGCCTCAGACAGTGTGGTGCTGCTGGCAGAATTGCAAAGGGAGAAGACGGGAGGCCAAAATCCTGGGAAATTCTATGTATTCTTGGTTTCTCATGTTTGCTGATGTTTTTTATGTGGTTCCATCTTTAAAACTAGAATGTTTTGTGGATGTGACCAAACTGCACACAGATGTATTCAAGTAACCCTTTTACTTTAGGGTAGTTTAAGATTTATAGAAAAGTGGCAAAAAATTTCCTTATACACTGCACCCAGTTTCTCTCATTAACATCACACATTAGTTGTACTTTAGTACAATTAGTGATCCAATTCAGATATGTTATTATCAGCTAAAGTACTTATTTCATTCAGGTTTCCCTAGTTTTAATGTAAAGTCCCTTTTTCTGTTTCAGAATCTCATTCAGGATGTAATATTTTATTCTCATATCTTCTTGGCTACTCTGAAAATTTCTCATCTTTTCCTTATGTTTGATGATCTTAACACTTTTGAGAACTACTGGCTAGATATTTTATAGAATGTCCTTCAAATGGGATTTTTCTAAATTCTTTTTAATGATTAAACTGAGTGATGCATTTTGGGAGGAAAATCACAGAAGCAAATTGCAATTCTCATAACATCTTATCAAAAGTAAATACTATAGCAACATGAATTTAGTGATGAGGTACTCTTTCATAGGATTTTCCACTGTAAAGTTCCTTTTATTCAGCCTTTTGTTTACTGCCACTCTTTAAAAGGAAGTCACTACCTAGAGCCCACACTTAAGGGGTTAGGACTGATATCCATATCTTTGAGCAGGAATATCCACATAATTTATTTGGAATTATTCTGAATAGGAAATCTGTCAATTGTCACACATTCCTTTCTTTATTCAGTCATTTCCTTATATCTGCATGGATTCTTGGATTTTTGTTTTTTTTTTTTAAAGATTTTATTTATTTATTTGACAGACAGAGATCACAAGTAGGCAGAGAGGCAGGCAGAGAGAGAGAGGAAGGGAAGCAGGCTCCCTGCTGAGCAGAGAGCCCAATGTGGGGCTCGATCCCAGGACCCTGGGATCATGACCTGAGCCGAAGGCAGAGGCTTTAACCCACTGAGCTACCCAGGCGCCCTTTGGATTTTTGTTTTATACTTTGAGTTAAAATCCAGTGTGACTTTATTTATATTCTTGCTTAAACTCTTCCTGCTTTGACCACTGCAAGCTTTTCCAATCGACTCATGAGTACATTTGACATACTCGCATTTTTTTTGTTTGTTTAACTTTCTTACTTTCTGCCACTTCAAGATGACCTAGGCTCACTGCCCCAGCCTCAGAATCAGCTATTTCTTCAAAGATTCCTGGTAGAAACCAAGATGTAGTCACAAAGTATACTGGTTGCTCCTGGTATGCAAGTTGCTTCTAGGCCTTCCCAGTTGACGAAGGAAATATATATCTGTATACTGACCCACTTATATACATAACTGCAGATATTTCTAAATGTATGCATTTGTTTTGGCAGTAAGTTAAATGAGAGATCACATCCATGTCTCCATTAACATATGGTTCATTCTGGCTTTCCTCCTTGCTATAACCTCCCTCACCATATTAATGAACTGAGCTCCCACCATCCACCATCAATTTATATGATAGTTTAATTCCAGTAGATATGCATGTAAATTTCAGAACTACAAACCTATAACCCTGTTAACCTATACCCTTATGTGAAAAATGTTACCAACAGGAGCATAGGGCTTATGCACAGTGTCTTTTGCATTTAACCTCACAATCTTTACCCATTTCCAGAGTTACTTAGATCAGTATCTTTTTTCCTTACCCCCTTTAGTGAGGTTATTTTATACACTTTTAATAGCTTTTTGTGGTTATAGTCTATATTCCATACTGGGATTCCCTGACCTCCTGAGTGATATTAAAAAAAAGAATGCATACATTAAGTTTCACACTTGTTCAAAGTTCTAGTTCAACAACACCAGAGTTCTAAGGTTTTTGACATGTGTGTGTGTGTGTGTGTGTGTGTCCCAAAAGTTCATTTTGTTTCACTTTTGTTTTCTTTGCCTTTGGAGACATGTCTTCAAAGAAGGCTCTTGTCGAAGAAGTTACTACCTATGCTTTCCTCTAGGATTTTGATAGCTTCCTGCCTCATTTTGAGGTCTTTTATTCATTTTGAGTTTATCTTTGTGTATGGTGTAAGAGAATGGTTGAGTTTCATTCTTCTATATATAGCTTTCCAATTTTCCCAGCACCATTTATTGAAGAAACTTTTTTCCACTGGATATTTTTTCCTGCTTTGTCAAAGATTATTTGACCACAGAGTTGTGGGTCCATATCTGGGCTCTCTACTCTGTTCCACTGGTCCACGTGTCTGTTTTTAGGTCAGTGCCATGCTGTCTTAGTAATCACAACTTTGTAGAAAAGCTTGAAATCAGGGAACATGATGTCCCCAGTTTTTTTTTTTTTTTCAACATTTCCTTAGCAATACGGGGTCTTTTCTGGTTCCATACAAATTTTAGGATTATTTGTTCCAGCACTTTGAAAAATGCTGGCGAAATTTTGATCTGGATGGCATTGCTCTAGGCAGTATAGATATTTTAACAATGACTGTTATTTTATATATATATATATATATAATGTCTGTTATAATATTCCTCTGATCCATGAGCATGGAATGCTTTTCCATCTTTTTCTGTCCTCTTCAATTTCTTTCATGAGTGTTCTGTAGTTCCTCAAGTACAGGTTCTTTACCTCTTTGGTTAGGTTTAATCCCAGGTATCTTATGGTTCTTGGTGCTATAATAAATGGAATCAATATTCTAATTTCCCTTTCTATATTTTCATTGTTAGTGTATAAGAAAGCAATTGCTTTCTGTACATTGATTTTCTATCCTGCCACATTGCTGAATTGCTGTATGGGTTCTGGTATTTTGGGGGTGGAGTCTTTTGGGGTTTCCATATAAAGTATCATGTCATCTGTGAAGAGAGAGAGTTTGACTTCTTCATTGCCAATTTGAACACCTTTTATTTCCTTATGTTTTCTGATTACTGTTGCTAGGACTTCTAGTATTATGTTGAATAACAGTGGTGAGAGTGGGCATCCTTGTCGTGTTCCTGATCTCAAAGAGAACACTGTCAACTTTTCCCCACTGAGAATAATATTTGCTGTGGGTTTTTCATACCTAGATTTTATGAGGTTGAGAAATATTCCCTCTATCCCTATACATTGAAGTGTTTTATTTAGTAACGGATGCTGTATCTTGTCAAATACTTTTTCTGCATCAATTGAGAGGAACATTGAGGATCACTCTTCTCTTATTGATTTGTTCTATCACATTGATTGGTTTGTGAATGTTGAACCACCTTGCATCCCAAGAAAAATTCCCACCTGTTTCTGGTGGATAATCTTCCTAATGTACTGTTGGATCCCATTAGCTAGGATCTTGTTGAGAATCTTGGCATCCAGATTCATCAGGGATATGAGTCTTAATGGGGTCTTTGCATGGTTTGGGGATCAGGTAATGCTGGCTTCATTGAAAGAGTCTGGAAGGTTTCAATCTGTTTCTATTTTTTTTTTAATTTTTTATATTTTATAAACATATAATATATTTTTATCCCTAGGGGTACAGGTCTGTGAATCACCAGGTTTACACACTTCAAAGCACTCACTATAGCACATACCCTCCCCAATGTCCATAACTCTAAGCCCTTCTCCCAATCCCCCTCCCCCAAGCAACCCTCAGTTTGTTTTGTGAGATTAAGAGTCACTTATGGTTTGTCTCCCTCCCAATCCCATCTTGTTTCATTTATTCTTCTCCTACTCCTTTAACTCCCCCATGTTGCATCTCCACTTCCTCATATCAGGGAGATCATATGATAGGTGTCTTTCTCTGATTGACTTATTTCATTAAGCATGATACCCTCTAGTTCCATCCACGTCATCGCAAATGGCAAGAATTCATTTCTTTTTATGGCTGCATAGTATTCCATTGTGTATATATACCACTCTTCTTTATCCATTCATCTGTTAATGGACATCTAGATTCTTTCCATAGTTAGGCTATTGTAGACATTGCTGCTATAAACATTTGGGTGCATGTGTCCCTTTGGATCACTATGTTTGTATCTTTGGGGTAAATACCCAGTAGTGCAATTGCTGGGTCATAGGGTAGTTCTATTTCCAACAATTTGAGGAACCTCCATGCTGTTTTCCAGAGTGGTTGCACCAGCTTGCATTCCCACCAACAGTGTAGGAGGGTTCCCCTTTCTCTGCATCCTTGCCAGCATCTGTCATTTCCTGACTTGTTAATTTTAGCCATTCTGACTGGTGTGAGGTGATATCTCATTGTGCTTTTGATTTGTATTTCCCTGATGCCGAGTGATATGGAGTACTTTTTCATGTGTCTGTTGGCCATCTGGATGTCTTCTTTGCAGAAATGTCTGTTCATGTCTTCTGCCCATTTCTTGATTGGATTATTTGTTCTTTGGGTGTTGAGTTTGCTAAGTTCCTTATAGATTTTGGACACTAGCCCTTTATCTGATATGTCATTTGCAAATATCTTCTCCCATTCTGTCAGTTGTCTTTTGGTTTTGTTCACTGTTTCCTTTACTGTGCAAAAGCTTTTGATCTTGATGAAATCCCAATAGTTCATTTTTGCCCTTGCTTCCCTTGCCTTTGGCGATGTTCCTAGGAAGATGTTGCTGCGGCTGAGGTCGAAGAGGTTGCTGCCTGTGTTCTCCTCAAGGATTTTGATGGATTCCTTTCTCACATGGAGGTCCTTCATCCATTTTGAGTCTATCTTTGTGTGTGGTATAAGGAAATTATCCAATTTCATTTTTCTGCATGTGGCTGTCCAATTTTCCCAACACCATTTATTGAAGAGGCTGTCTTTTTTCCATTGAACATTCTTTCCTGCTTTGTCGAAGATTAGTTGACCATAGAGTTGAGGGTCTATTTCTGGGCTCTCTATTCTGTTCCATTGATCTATGTGTCTGTTTTTGTGCCAGTACCATGCTGTCTTGATGATGACAGCTTTGTAATAGAGCTTGAAGTCCGGAAATGTGATACCACCTACTTTGGCTTTCTTCTTCAATATTCCTTTGGCTATTTGAGGTCTTTTCTGGTTCCATATAAATTTTAGGATTATTTGTTCCATTTCTCTGAAAAAAAATGGATGGGATTTTGTTAGTGATTGCAATAAATGTATAGATTGCTTTAGGTAGTATAGACATTTTCACAATATTTGTCCTTCCAATACAGGAGCATGGAACATTTTTCCATTTCTTTGTGTCTTCCTCAATTTCTTTCATGAGTACTTTATAGTTTTCTGAGTACAGATTCTTAGCCTCTTTGGTTAGGTTTATTGCTAGGTATCTTATAGTTTTGGGCACAATTGTAAATGGGATGGACTCCGTAATTTCTCTTTCTTCTATCTTGTTGTTGGTATAGAGAAAAGCAACTGATTTCTGTGCATTGATTTTATATCCGGACACTTTACTGAATTCCTGTACAAGTTCTAGCAGTTTTGGAGTGGAGTCTTTTGGGTTTTCCACATATAGTATCATATCATCTACAAAGAGTGATAGTTCGACTTCTTTGCCAATTTGGATGCCTTTAATTTCTTTTTGTTGTCTGAGTGCTGAGGCTAGGACTTCTAGAACTATGTTGAATAGTAGTGGTGATAATGGACATCTCTGCCATGTTCCTGACCCTAGCAGAAAAGCTTTCATTTTTCTCCATTGAGAATAATATTTGCAGTGGGTTTTTCATAGATGGCTTTGATAATATTGAGGTATGTGCCCTCTGTCCCTATACTTTGAAGAGTTTTGATCAGGAAGGGATGCTGTACTTTGTCAAATGCTTTTTCAGTATCTATTGAGAGTATCATATGGTTCTTGCCCTTTCTTTTATTAATGTATTGTATCACACTGATTGATTTGTGGATGTTGAGCCAACCTTGCAGCCCTGAAATAAATCCCACTTGGTCGTGGTGAATAATCCTTTTAATGTACTGTTGAATCCTATTGGCGAGTATTTTGGTGAGAATTTTTGCATCTGTGTTCATCAAGGATATTGGTCTGTAGTTCTCTTTTTTGATGGGATCCTTGTCTGGTTTTGGGTCAAGGTGATGCTGGCCTCATAGAATGATTTTGGAAGTTTTCCTTCCATTTCTATTTTTTGGAACAGTTGCAGGAGAATAGGAATTATTTCTTCTTTAAATGTTTGGTAGAATTCCCCCTGGAAGCCACTGGCCCTGGGCTTTTGTTTGTTTGAAGATTTTTGATGACTGTTTCAATCTCCTTACTGGTTATGGGTCTGTTCATGCTTTCTATTTCTCCTGGTTCAGTTGTGGTAGTTTATATGTCTCTAGGAATGCATCCATTTCTTCCAGATTGTCAAATTTGTTGGCATAGAGTTGCTCATAGTATGTTCTAATAATTTTCTGCATTTCCTTGGTGTTAGTTGTGATCTCTCCTCTTTCATTCATGATTTTATTTATTTGTGTCCTTTCTCTTTTCTTTTTGATAAGTCTGGCCAGGGGTTTGTCGATTTTATTAATTCTTTCAGAGAACCAGCTCCTCGTTTTGTTGATTTGTTCTATTGTTTTTTTGGTTTCTATTTCATTGATTTCTGCTCTGATCTTTATGATTTTTCTTCTCCTGCTGGGTTTAGGGTTTCTTTCTTGTTCTTTCTCCAGCTCCTTTAGTGGTAGCGTTAGTTTGTGTACTGGAAACCTTTCTTGTTTCTTGAGAAAGGCTTGTACCACTATATATTTTCCTCTCAGGACTGCCTTTGCTGTGTCCCACAGATTTTGAACCGTTGTGTTTTCATTATCATTTGTTTCCATGAATTTTTTTCAATTCTTCTTTAATTTCCTGGTTGACCCATTCATTCTTTAGAAGGATGCTGTTTAGGCTCCAGGTATTTGGGTTTTTTCCAAATTTCCTCTTGTGATTGAGTTCTAGCTTCAGAGCATTGTGGTCTGAAAATATGCAGGGAATGATCCCAATATTTTGATACTGGTTGAGACCTGATTTAGGACCGAGGATGTGATCTATTCTGGAGAATGTTCCATGTACACTAGAGAAGAATGTGTAATCTGTTGCTTTGGGATGAAATGTTCTGAATATATCTGTGATGTCCATCTGGTCCAGTGTGTCATTTAAGGCCTTTTTAATTTCCTTGTTGATCTTTTGCTTGGATGATCTATCCATTTCCGTGAGGGGAGTGTTAAAGTCCCCTACTATTATTGTATTATTGTCGATGTGTTTCTTTGATTTTGTTATTAATTGGTTTATATAGTTGGTGGCTCCCACTTTAGGGGCATAGACATTTAACATTGTTAGATCTTCTTGTTGGACAGATACTTTGAGTATGATATAGTGTCCTTCCTCATCTCTTATTATAGTCTTTGGCTTAAAATCTAATTGATCTGATATAAGGATTGCCACTCCTGCTTTCTTCTAATGCCCATTAGCATGGTGAATTGTATTCCACCCCTCACTTTAAATCTGGAGGTGTCTTCAGGTTTAAAATGAGTTTCTTATAGGCAACATATTGATGGGTTTTGTTTTTTTATCCATTCTTATACCCTGTGTCTTTTGATTGGGGCATTTAGCCCATTAACATTCAGCGTAACTATTGAGAGATATGAATTTACTACCATTGTATTGCCTGTAAGGTGACTGCTATTGTATATTTTCTCTGTTCCTTTCTGATCCACTACTTTTAGGGTCTCTCTTTGCTTAGAGGACCCCTTTCAATTTCCTGTAGAGTCGGTTTGGTGTTTGCAAATTCTTTCAGGTTTTGTTTGTTCTGGAAGCTTTTTATCTCTCCTTCTATTTTCAATGATAGCCTAGCTGGATATAGTATTCTTGGCTGCATGTTTTTCTCGTTTAGTGCTCTGAATATATCATGCCAGCTCTTTCTGGCCTGCCAGGTCTTTGTGGATAAGTCTACTGCCAATCTAATATTTTTACCATTGTATGTTACAGACTTCTTTTCCCAGGCTGCTTTGAGGATTTTCTCTTTGTCACTAAGACTTGTAAATTTTACTATTAGGTGACGTGGTGTGGACCTATTCTTGCTGATTTTGAGGGGGTTCTCTGCACCTCCTGGATTTTGATGCTTGTTCCCTTTGCTATATTAGGGAAACTCTCTACAATAATTCTCTCCAATAATTCTCTCCAATGTACCTTCTGCTCCCCTCTCTCTTTCTTCTTCTTCTGGAATCCCAATTATTCTAATGTTGTTTCGTATCATGGTGTCTCTTACCTCTCGAATTCTCCCCTCATTATCCAGTAGCAGTTTGTTCCTCTTTTGCTCAGCTTCTTTATTCTCTGTCATTTGGTCTTCTATATCGTTAATTCTTTCTTCTGCCTCATTTATCCTAGCAGTGAGAGCCTCCATTTTTTATTGTACCTCATTAATAGCTTTTTTAATTTCAACTTGGTTAGATTTTAATTCTTTTATTTCTCCAGAAAGGGCTTTTATATCTCTGGAGAGGGTTTCTCTAATATCTTCCATGCCTTTTTTGAGCCTGGCTAGAACCTTGAGAATCATCATTCTGAACTTTAGATCTGACATATTACCAATGTCTCTATTGATTAGGTCCCTAGCCTTTGGTACTGCCTCTTGTTCTTTTTCTTGTGGTGAATTTTTCTGCCTTGTCATTTTTTCCAGATAAGAGTATATGACGGCGCAAGTAAAAAACTAAAAGGGTGGCATAGACCCCAGGAAAATATGCCTTAACCAAATTAGAAGAGATCCCAAATTGTGGGGGGGAGAAAAGGGATTAAAAAAGGTTCAGGAAAAAAAAAGAAACAATTAAGAAAAGAAAACGAATAAAGAAAAATATAAAAAGAAAAAAAATATATATTAAATAAACTAGTTAAAAATGTTAAAAAAGAAAAAGGTAAAAGTTTAAAAAAAATTAGCAGAAGGAGAAAAAAAATTGAAAATGAAAAAAAATTAAATTAACTGCAAGACTAAAGAATCATGGGGAGAAAGCCATGAGTTCCATCCTTTGTTTTCTCCTCCTCTGGAATTCCGGTGCTCTCCTTGGTATTGAACCTGCACTCCTTGGTAGGTGAACTTAGTCCTGCCTGGATTTCTTGTTGATCTTCTGGGGGAGGGGCCTGTTGTAGTGATTCTCAAGTGTCTTTGCCCCAGGCAGAATTGCACTGCCATTACCAGGGGCCGGGCTGAGTAATCCACTCGGGTTTGCTTTTGGGAGCTTTTGGTCCCTGAGCGCTTTCTGTAGAGTTCCAGAGGACAGGGATGAAGATGGCGGCCTTCCAGTCTCCAGCCCAGAGGAGCCGAGAGCTCGGGGCTCCACTCCTCAGTACGCCCTCACAGAATAGTGCCCAATTACTCCTGTCTCCCTGGCTTCCGTGCTCTGAGCTCATTGAGCCTGCTGCTGGTTCAAGGTAACCCGAGCTTAGAGCTCACTCCTTGGCTCTGTCTCTGCAGCCGGCTTCCCCTTTTTAATACCTGCAAGCTCTGAGACACTCAGATACCCCTGATCCTTCTGTGACCTCGCGGGACCTGGGACCACGCTGACCCCATGTGGGCTTCACCCGGTTTAGCCTCTGGAGCGATGTCCCTCAGCAGAACAGACTTTTAAAAGTCATGATTTAGTGCTCCGTTGCTCTGCAGTTTGCCGGAAGCCAGCCCCCTCCCCCGCGGTCTATCTTCCCATCGCTTTGGATTCACTTCTCCTCCAGTCCTACCTTTCAGAAAGTGGTTTATTTTCTGTTTCTAGAATTGCTGTTCTCTTTCTCTTTGATCTCCTGTTGGATTTGTAGGTGTTTGCAATCTTTAGATAAGCTATCTAGCTGATCTCCTGCTACCTGATGTAGTCTCAGCCTGCTACTTCTCCTCCATCTTGACTCCTTCTGTTTCTATTTTTTTTAAGGTTTTACTTATTTATTTGACAGAGAGAGATCACAAATAGGTGGGGGGGGGTGGTAAGCAGGCTCCCCGCTGAGCAGAGAGCCTGATGTGGGGCTTGATCCCAGGACCCTGAGATCATGACCTGAGCCAAAGGCAGAGGCTCAACCCACTGAGCCACTCAGGTGCACCCACTGTTTATATTTCTTAAAACAGCTTTAGGAGACTAGATAATATTTCTTTGAATGTTTGGTTCAATTCCCCAGGGAATCTGTCAGGTCCTGGGCTCTATTTTTTGGGAAGTTTTTGATCACTGCTTCAATCTCGTTACTAGATACTGGACTATTCAGGTTGTCAATTTCTTCTTGGTTCAGTCTTGGAAGTTTATAGGTTTCCAGGAATGCATCCATTTCTTCTAGGTTGCTTAACTTATTGGCGTATAACTGTTGATAATGATTTCTGATGATTGTTTCTATTTCCTTGTTGTTAGTCTTGATCTCTCCCCTTTCATTCATAACTGTATTAATTTGGGTCCTCTCTCTTTTCTTTTGGATTAGTTTGGCCAGTGGTTTATCAATCTTATTGATTCTTTCGAAGAATCAGCTTCTGGTTTCATTGATGTGTTCTACTGTATCTCTAGTTTCTATCTCATTGATCTCTGGTCTAATCTTGATTATTTCCCATTTTGTATGTGAAGTTGGCTTAATTTGTTGTTGATTTTCCAGTTCTTTAAGGTGTAAAGAGAGCTGGTGTATTCTGGATTTTTTAAAATTTTTTTTGAGAGAGGCTTGGATGACTATATATTTCCACCTTAGGACAAACTTTGCCATATCCCATAGATTTTGGACTGTGTCCAGAATGAATATTTCATCTTCATTCTCATTAATTTTCATTAATTGTTTAAGTAACTGTTTGATTTCCTGGTTGATCCAAACATTTTTAAGCAGTGTGATCTTTAGCTTTCAGGAGATGGAATTCCCTCCAAACTTTTTCTTGTGGTTGAGTTCCAGTTTCAAAGCATTGTGGTCTGAGAATATGCAGGGAATAATCTCAATCTTTTGGTATTGGCTGAGACCTGATTTGTGACCCAGTATGTGGTCTATTCTGGAGAATGTTCCATGTGCGCTTAAGAAGAATGGGTATTTTTTTGTTTTCGGTGGAATGTTCTGTATATATCTATGAGTTCCATCTGGTCCAATGTGTCATTCAATGCTCTTGTTTCTTTATTGATTTTCTGCTTTGATGATCTATTACTGAGAGTGGCATGTTAAGATTCCCACTATTAATGTATTGATATCAATATGACTCTTTATTTTGATTAACAATTGTCTTATGTAGTTGGCTGCTCCCATATTGGGGCATAAATATTTACAGTTGTTAGATCTTCTTGGTGGATAGTCCCTTTAATAATGATGTAGTATCCTTCTTTATCTCTGACCACAGTCTTCAGTTTAAAATCTAATTTATGTGATATGAGAATCACTACCCCAGCTTTCTTTTGAGGCCCATTGGCATGAAAGATGCTTCTCCATCTCTTCACTTTCAGTCTGGATGTATTTTTAGGTTCCAAATGTGTCTCTTGTAGGCAGCATATGGATGGGTCCTGTCACTTTATCCAGTCTGTAACCCTGTGCCATTCTATGGGAGTATATAGGCCATTAAGGTTGACAGTGATTATTGAAAGATAAGTTTTTATTGACATCAGGTTTCCTGTGAAGTCCTTGTTTCTATAGATTGTCTCTGTAAATTTCTATTCAATGTCATTCTTAGGTTCTTTCTTCTTTCATAGAACCCCTCCCCAACTAACTATTTCATGTAGTGCTGGCTTGGTGGTCACATAGTCTTTTAAACCTTGCCAGTCTTGGAAGCTCTTTATCTCTCCATCCATTTTGAATTCAGTCTTGCTGAATAAAGTACTTTGCATGTTCTTCTCATTTAGTGCCCTGGATATGTCTTGCTAGCCCTTTCTGGATTGCCAGGTTTCTGTGAACAGGTCTGATATTATTCTGATGGAGCTTCCTCTGTATGTGAGGAGTCTCTTCCCCCAGTTGCCTCAGAAGCTCTTGTCTAAAATTATGATTCATAAGGTTCATGATTAAGTGTCTTGATGTCTTTCTAGTTTTGTTGATCTTGGTGAGTGTTCTTTCTTCCTCTAGGACACAAACGCTTGTTCCATTCCCCAGATTGGGAAAATTTTCATGGAGAATTTATTCAACTATATCTTCTAGTCTTCTGTTTTTCTCCATCCCCCTCAGGAATCCCAATAATTCTGATGTTGGATTTTTTCATGGCATCATTTATTTCCCTAATTCTGTTTTCATGGCTTCTAAACTGTTTGTTCCAGGCCTCATCCTGATCCTTTTTCTCTATCATTTTGTCCTCTAGATCACTAATTCTATCTTTTGCCTGAGTTACCCTAGCTGTATTCAGATTTGATTGGATCTCATTGATAACATTTTTTAACTTCTGCCAGGTCAGCTCTCACTTCTGCCTTTAAAGATTCTATACTGTCACTGATGGTTTTCTCCAACCTAGCCATTGCCTGGATAAGTATTGCCCTGAATTCCCTTTCAGACATATTGTTTATGTCTACATCTAATAGTTCTGTTCTGTGGCAGAGGGCACAGTCTCTGAATTTTTCCTCTATCGGGTGTTCCTCCTCCGAGTTATTTTGGTTAAAGGTGGTTGAGGGGATGTATAGCTGAATATATCAACCACAATCCAGACAAGGTCCCCCTGGAACATTTTGGAGCAATCAGAAGTGACCACCAAAAAGAAAGAAAAAAGAAAAAAAAGAGAGAAATAAAGAGAAAAGAAAAAAAATAAATAAAAAGAGAGGGAAAACCCAGCCAGAATGAGCCCCAAAAGTAAGATTTATGAGGTACATAAACAATATGAGGTACATAAACTAAAAGACCAAAAAAAGTAAATGACGAGAGAGATAGAGAGAATCCAGCCAAAATGAGCCTCAAGAATAAGATTTATATATTACCAGAACAAAAACAAAGACATAGAATCATTGACAGAAAAAAAAGATGGGAGGGTGGTTACAAATCCTTGATGTGGTGGAGAAAGGTTGTTTTGGTTCTTCCTGGGTGTTTCTTGACATCTTTGTTAAAGGACTCAACATTCCAGAGATAATGGGAGATTAAAACTGGTTTATATATAGGAGTAGTATTGATTAGGGAAAAAGGATTAATTTGAAGCTTATATCTATATGCATATATTTAAAAAAAGGAGAAAAAAAGAAAAACACAGGTATATGTATGAAAAAGTTCAAGTTAAAATTTTATTATGGAATTTGTTGTATTAAACCTCTAGTTGTATTGGTAAGTAGGTTAAAAGAATTAAAAGAACAAGAATCATGAGAACGAATTAAAAAAAAAAAGTTCTATCTATGAAATATACAGGTTTTAGAGCAGTACTGGGAGCTTAATATATTGTTTTCCCCTGATGTTGGGGTTTTACAGTTTTATGGGGGCCCTGTGGTAGCTGTCCTCTTGTTCTTTTGGCTTGCCTTCTGGGGGAGGGGGCTGCCACATTGTTTTTCAGTCAGTCTTGTTGGGTTGAGTTGTCCTGCCCCCTATTAAGGGCTGGGGTCTGTGAAAAACAGTTTTTCGAGGTTTAGTGGAAACCAAACTGTACCCAGAACCCCACTTCAGAGAGAAGCCTCAGTTTGCTCCCCTCTAGGTAGTCCAGAACACACAGACCCTTCTCTTCAAACTCCACTGAACAGCACAACCTCCCACAGGTGGTGCACACCCCCAGTCACCATCTCAATGGTCACCCCAGGCACCTGCTTCCCTCTGCACCCCCGTGCCACTAAAACCACAAGCAACTTTGGTCCTGGGAGCTCACTTCTGGTGGCTGCCTTTGCTAGGACTGCTTTCTGGGATCCAGGCCCATGCAGGGCATGCTTAGACCCCATGGTCGCACAGGTCACAGAAGGCTGCCACTGAGGGATCCTGACCAGAGATCTCGCTCTGTTCTCCCAGGCACAGGCTTGGAGTCTAGACTCTCCACTGGTGGCAGAAGGCTATAGTCCTAAAAAGCATCAGTTGGCACCCACAACAAGCTCTCTCATGCACCAGTAGGAGTGCACTCACACCCAGCAGTTGCACAGGACCCACAGAGCACAGAAAGCTGTGGACCTAGGGAGCGCTGACTGGGGTCCACACCAAGTTCTGTCAGACACAGGTGGGAGTGTAGCCAACCAAGTGGTGGTGCAAGCAGCTGAAAGCTGGGGGCTCAGGGACCACAAACTGGAGGCTCCACCACACTTTCTGGCATGGGTGGTGGGTGACGGTGGCCATCCTGGGTCCATGGACTGTAACCTCCCAATTCCACCAGTTGCCCCTTAAGATCTTTTGCTCTTTTTGAGTGCTTTTAGCCGGACTCCAAGTTAATGCTGTTTCCCAACCACAGGGCACTTTTGAATTGGGGTATTACTTTCCAATGGGTCACTTCTGGTAGTCCCCCCTCCCCTTCTGCTTATCTTCTGATATCAGTCTGAGCATTCCCACTCTGCTTTCCCTCTCCACTGATGTCTTCTGTTCCCATAGAGATCCAGAAGTGTATAATCTTGCATCTCAGGCTGATTTCGTGGGTGTTCAGAGTGTTCTGGTGGATATTAGCTCACTTTAGGGGACTAGTTGAAACAGGGTCCCCTCCTTCTCCACCATCTTGCCCCTCCTCTCTCATGCTCTCCCTCTTTCTCAAATAAATAAATAAAATATTTTTAAAAATCCCCTATCCTTCACTTTGTCAACCCTCTCTTCTTCCCAAACCATGGTACTGCTTATCTGTTTACTGCTTCTGTAGTTTTGTCTTTTCAGAATGTCAGGTAAATAGAATCGTAGACTAAGTAGTATTTACAGAGACTAGCTTTTTTTACTTAATAACATGGATTTAACATATATTCATATCTTTATATCAATAAGGAAAATCTGTGTTATGTGGTGGCTGACCAATCCAGCAGGGGAATACCTGTCCCAGCCCCAGGACCATTCCAGGCTATCCCCTAGCCCTACTGGCCACAGCTGCAAGAGTGGCACAGATACAGATATGGAAGTAAAAATGTATAAAATACCTGCTTTGTTTCTGCTCAGGGCTCAGACCTTGAGAGATTACTCCCTTCTGGGTCCACTAGCATGAAATAAACCTCCAATCCTCCAAGGCCTCCGAGAGCCACTTGGTTTTTTTTTTTTGTTTTTTTTTTTTTTTTTTTTTTTTTTTTTTTTTTTTTTTTTTTTTGTGGCCAGGATCCAGCGTGTGTTCCGTAAGAGTATAGCTTTGGATAGCTCATTTCCTTTCGTTGCTGTCTAGTATTCATTTATGGATGGAACCACAAGTACAGAGATGTATTGCAATTTGATTACCCACTCACCCACTGGATCATGGTGTTTCAAGTTTCTAGAATTACTAGTGATGTTACTGTAAGTATTTATATAGAGGTTTTTGTGTGGACATTTTTTTTAATCATTTGGGTGAATACTTTATAGTGTGATTGCTGGATTTTATGGTAAGGCATTGTTTAGCTTTGCAAAAAAGTGTCAAACTTCTTCCATTAAAGTGTGGAAATTTTGGAGACACCTGGGTAGCTCAATTGGTTAAGCATCCAACTCTTGATTTCTGCTCTGGTCATGGTCTCTGGGTGTTGGGATTGGTCCCCCTGTCAGTCTCTGTGCTTAGTGTGGAGTCTGCTTGAATTTCTTTCTTTCTGACCCTCACCCTGCTCATGTATGCATGCTCTCTCTCTCTAAAATAAATCTTTAAAAAAATAAAAGTTTGTAATTTTGTATCCCCATATCAGTGATGAATTAGGGTTTCTGTTACTCTGCATCCTCACCAGCAACTGATATTGTCAATTTAAACAATAATAACAATTTTTAAAATCAGTGAACAATACTAAACATGGTTTTCTCAAGTGCACATGAAATGTTCTCCAAGATAAGCCCAATACTAGCTCACAAAAAGGTAAATTTGAAGAGACTGAAATAATATAAATAATAAATATCACTGTCTTAAAAAAAATCCCCTAACAAAATTTCAGATAGAATGAAACTAGATATGAGTCACAGAAGGAGTCTAAAAATTCAGAAATTTCTAGAAATTAAACAACTCTTTTTAAAATAAAAATTGCAAAACCAAACAAATGGACAAACTAAAAAAGAGATAAGCAAACAAAACAACAAACCCCAACTCTTTTTTTTTAAAGATTTTATTTATTTATTTGGCAGAGAGAGATCACAAGTAGACAGAGAGGCAGGCAGAGAGAGAGAGAGAGAGAGAAGAAGCAGGCTCCCCACTGAGCAGAGAGCCTGACACGGGGCTCGATCCCAGGACCCTGAGATCATGACCTGAGCCGAAGGCAGCGGCTTAAGCCACTGAGCCACCCAGGTGCTCCACAAACCCCAAACTCTTAAATACAGAAAATAAACTAGTGGTTATCAGATTGGAGAGAGGTCGGGGTATGGGTGAAGTAGATCAAGGGGATCAAGAGTTCATTTATGTTAATGAGCACTGAGAAAGGTAGAGTGTGCTTGTATATTGTCCCCTCCTGCATTTCCCTTTCCTTATACCCAATTGGAAAAGACAGCATTCTAAAGGGTATTCTAATTCCACTTGAGCATCTCCAAAATCAGTTAAACTGAGGCAAGTAGCATCCCATGCAGCCTCATTGGTATGCCATTCGACTCAAGAGTGCTGGGTACTGTAAATGACACATGAATTATGTATGCTGGGGCTCAGTATAACATTTAGCATGCCTGAAGCACAATTTGCCTTTTTAGGGAAGGTCATTTTGATTTTGTGATGTATTACACATCCACATGCCTCTCAGGAGTTAGGGCCTTCATACTGGTATCTGAGAGCTTGCTGGCATGAGCCCAGGATATGTCTGTAGCCCCTCTGTTCCGGGTCCTGTGATCAGTGTACTCAAATCCTTGGCCCATTTGTCCCTCCCTCTGTGTCAGATCTTTAGATTTTAATTCTTTCTTTTACCCAGAAATGTACTAATTTCTCAAACTGTAAGCTGAAGTTCAATTAAACCGAGCCTCTCACTCTATGCCTCCTGGTAAACATCATCTCCAAATATCCCTTTGCTCTGTGCACCTGGGCTTGAGCTCTCTCCAATCCATCAGCAATGCCACTGCTATTCTGGGAGGGAATCCTCCTCTGCTCATAGGACTATGCTTCTCTGCACAGGTTGGGACTTCAGTAGGGAATGTATCTGCAGACATGAGCCAAGTCAGTTCTGGATTAACTGTAACCCTGAGCACAACAATGCACCTTACCTGTGCACACACTGGTCCCTTTGCCAGGAATGCCATCTCTTCCTTTCATTACCTGGGAAAACATGGACATTCTTTTCAGAGTACATTTCAGATTAATCCTGTGTTAAGCTTTTCCTACTCCTCCTATTTCCCCAGCTCCCACAGCTGCCACTTCACCCCCTCCCCAAAGAAGAAACACACACACACACACAGAGTATCTCAGGTGCACATCCACCCTGCCTGGTAAGAACTAATTATTGCACATACCACATTTTACTGTCATTGTTTTTCTCTCTCTAGAGTACTAGCTTCTTGAGGCACAAAACTATGATCTCTCTTCATCTTTGATGAAGCCTCTAGCATCATGCTTGGCGCTAAGAAGTTGCACAGTAAGCTATCAACCTGATTTTGTGAAAATGTGATCTATTCATGAGATAATGTTTGCAAAACGGTGCATGGCTGGAGGCCATGGAAAGAATGGGGACTTAAAATTTGAACATCTCAGTTTTAGTGCTGACATCTTACCAGATGAATTAACTTTGATAGTTGAACCCAAGCCTAACTATCTTCCTTGGCCACAGAAAGGACCAAGTCAACATAGTTTAGGACCGGAGACTTGCTTAATCCGCAGAGTGTATGTGAAGGGTTTGAACAGTCCAGGTGTGTCACTTAAGAGAGTACATTTACAGGGCGCCTGGGTGGCTCAGTAGGTTAAAGCCTCTGCCTTCGGCTTAGGTCATGATCTCAGGGTCCTGGGATCGAGCCCCGCATCGGGCTCTCTGCTCAGTGGGGAGCCTGCTTCCTCCTCTCTCTCTCTCTCTGCCTGCCTCTCTGCCTACTTGTGATCTCTCTCTCTCTGTCAAATAAATAAATAAAATCTTAAAAAAAAAAGAGAGAGTACATTTACTTTCCAGAATACTTTTATTTACTATTTAGTTTTAATTGTTGTAACAATAGTTCTCAAAAAGTTGGATATAGTACCTGAGAACTGCAATCAACAGACGTCCTGTTTCCTGTGCTAAACAGTATTAGACCAAGCAAACATAACTTTGGAAAGCACTTGCTCCTGGAAGATAAGACTGTGGGTCACATAAAACAGCTTCCTTATCAAAACTAACTGCTTGATACAGAAATATTCACTTTAAAACTAATACCTGTCTGTGACCACTGATCCTAATCCATTATGCAAAATCCTTTTCAGTTCCTACCAGTTCCTTTTCTTGTAAGGCCTGATTTAATGTGATGTGGCTCATATCCTAAAAACATATAATTACTTTTCCTGGAGTCTCCTTTCTGAGATTAGAATTCTGTCAAGTTGGTGTTCTTCTTTACTGTGGTAATTTAATAAACTGAGTTTTGTTTTATCGGAAGATTTTCTAGTGGTCTTTTGCAGGGCTGTCAACCTATGGCCTAAATGGGTAACAATGTCATACTCATTAGGATATCACAGGATCATTATTTATGTACAACACCCAGTGATCCTTGGAATACTGCATCAAAAACTAATGATGCATTTTATGGTGAATAACATAATACAATTATAAAAAACAGTTAATAATAGGGGAAACTAAGTGTGTGTTGTGAGGGCCAATATGGAAACTCTGTACTTTCCCTTATAGTTTAATGTAAGCCTAAAAATGCTATAAAAATAAAGAATATATATATATTTAATGAAACAAACAAGAAAAAAGGATATCATAGGATCTGCTCAGTTCTCTAGAAAACAATGAAAATCAGAATGGTAACAACAACAGAAACCTCTAAGTAGAGAACACATTACAAAATACATGCTTCACATTTCATGTATTTTACTCACCACTGAGAGAATTTCTTCATTCCTCCTTAAGACGTTTGTTCCTGCTTTCATTGTAATTCTGAGAGCTTTGGTTGCCTGATACCCCAGCCTACATCAAATTAAAAACTACTGAGATTTTAAGGAAGTACAGAAATAGAGTTTCTGTTCAGAACCAGAGAACATGGAGCTCTATGCTTTGTATCTGGCCTTAATGATCACCTGCACACTTCTGGATATGTCTGTGAGGGTGTCCCTAGAAGAGATTAGCATTTGAATCCTCAGACTGAGTAAAGAAGATCATCCTCACCAATGTGGCTGGACATCAACCAATCTGTTGAAGGCCCAAATAGAACAAAAAGCTAATTCTCTGTCTCTCTTGTTGATGTCCATCTTCTCCTTCCCTTGAACTTTGGAATTCCTGTTCCTCTGGCCTTCAGACTGGGACTGATTTACACTACCCACAGTAGAATTGCACTCTGTGCTTAAGGATAAAGCCTTAGCACCTGTAGTCACCCCAACCCGGGGCCCTCCACTGCTGGGTCACACTGTGTGTACATCCTCAAACACTGAGATGGTCTCCTTCTCTCAATGTCTCATTTCTTCTTCTTTTCTCAACCTCACCATCTGTTGGAGGTATATCTGCTTATGTGAGTGAAAGTTAAGTGAAAGGTCGCCTTCTCAGTTGTTTTGCAGTTCCTTCTTTGTATGATGGACAGGTTCCTCCTGTGTCCCAGCCACTTGTGTCAGATTTTGTTGCGGGCTCATGTGGGACACTGGAGGGCATTATCTGTTTCATGTGTCCAGCACATGATTATTGAGAGCCAACTCCTTGTCAGGCAACTGCCAGCAATGACTGCCTATTGTAGAAACAGCTGTCTAGTAAGGGAGATGGAAATTATGAAAAAAAAAAATATGTAAGTGCAGTGTGAAGGAAGGAAAAAAAAAACTAGCAGTGCTTTGATTGAGAATGGGAGGGGTTATCTATGTAGGTGTGCTGCTCTCAGTCTTGAGCAGTGTTCCCCTAAACATTCAGGCAGGTGAGGCGACCAGGCTTGGTGGAAGCCAGGAAAGGAGAATGAGATTCCTTTGTAGGTTGGCTGAAGGGATTTGTGAGGACCAGAGACCTAATGCATGTTGCAGGATAGTGTTCACCCTGAATTCCTGCATGATACCCAGCTATTCAGATTTAATACCTTGTGTACTCAAGGTATGAGTGCAAAACAACAAAATGGTTGCTGGATGTTGCCTCTTAACCAATGAAACCATCACACATATCTAAGGGCACTCAGGTGGCCTTGCAAACACCATGCCCTGGTTCTGGTCACCATGAAAAGGACTCCAGCCCCACAGAGACTGGAGTGAGGCAGGTGCCATATAGTGTCACCCAGCACTCTGAAGACATCTGTATTTCCTTTAACCATCAGGCTTGGTTTGAACTCCAGTCTGGGAGCACTGGCTGATACCAAGTCACTGAGGCCCTTATTTTACTCTTTATGCACATGCCCTGTCTTTGTGTCTAGCTTGAACCCAGTGCAACACTTCCCCTCTCACTTGTTCCAGGGCACTTCCCCAGCCAGATGGATCTCACAGAAGTCCACACAATCTGCCCCACAGTCTGTCCCAGACTGGGAGGAGGCTCAGCCAGATTCTGTGTGGTCTGTGTCAAGTATGTCTTGTAGTTTAAGTAAGTGGCCAGAAGGACCAGCTGTTAGAACAGTGCTGCAAAACCTTTGATGTCAACCTGGCAATGACACAAAGGGAAGTCTGTCTCTGGAAAGCTGCTTTCCCCACAAAATGAACAGTCAGGCACCACTGAAATGTCACATTGACCACTGTATTCATCCCAGGAGGTCACCAAAGGGCAAAAGTAAGTGTCTGTAGCAGATTAAATAAAAGGCTCCATGAGGAAACAAGGCCTTGGCCTGCCAGCATGAGTATGTTAGCAATAATCATGCTTCGGATAAACCTCATTGGCTACAATACCGCCACTGCGCAAAGCTTCCAGCATGAGTATTTTGAAAGAAGGTGGCCTCCCCACAGTCCTGGACTTCCAACCCCAACCTTGGCACTGTGCTGCTGTGATGGGACAGGCTGCACATCTCCCTGATGGTTATGTGAAATGACTTTAGAAATTCAGTGAATGTGTAATTTTTTTTTTTTTTTAATGAAAGGTGGCACAACAGATTTCTGGATCATTCTGCACATTCTGAAAAGAAGAAGTGGCATGGGCCACCTTCTGTGATGGTGTCGTGGCTTCCCACTCTTGAAGGAAGTGGTATGCATGGGTAAGGGGAGGGCACAAGGTGGCCAGTCCCTTGGGACTGTGTGAACATATCAGTAGAAAATTCCATCACAGCTTCAGGGTTAATTCTGGACACTTGAGCCTGGCTGAGTCTGTGTGCAGGGAGGACGTAGGTCAGGCTGGGAGAAACCTATCCCATAATGTGAAAACGGTGTGGCAGGAGTTTGAAAGAGAGAGGAAAGAGGCTAGGAAGGGGAAAGTTGGAGGCCTGGATGGCAGGCAGGTACGTAGTGGGAGACTGTGGGTGTGGAAGTAGGTTGAAAAGGCCAAAGACATAAGAAATCCAGAATGTAAAAGAGGAACCAGCAAGAAGTGAGGAAGGTGAATCAGACAATCCACACAGTCTGGGCTTAAGTAGGAGCTTGAGGGGCACAGCTGTAAAGGGAGGGCACAGGCTCCTTCAACCCAGTGTGGCTTCCTGGTGCCTTGGTGTATGGGATGGCCTAATGGAGCCCATCTGGATGTATTTTGTTCTATCTGCCTGTGAAAGGCTGAGGCCCAGTCTCTGGATTCCATGGGGAACTTCATAGCCCTCAAGGTCTGTTCTCTTGGCACCTTGCTTCTGCAAGCCTTTCTCTTTCCCAGACTCTATAGGCACATTTGGTCTCAACTTCTTTATGTGTAACCACAGCCTTGCTGGAGATGACACCTGTATTTGGGTTTTCAGGATGGATTATACATGCTGTGTTGATTTTTCAGCAAATTCAGATGCCCAGAGGGCTTCCAGTCTGATACCATTCATAGAACCTTGAAAAGTCCTAAGTTCAGAGCATAAATTGCCTAGAGATGCATAAAATGGGGAAACTATCTGGCACAGAAATGAATATTCTCCTTTCTATGCCCCTCAGGGGTGCATATTTTCTTGGTCACAAGGGTAGACCATAAAACTGTCCAATGTACCAAATGATTGAGGTATAAAACCTATTTATTCATCTATTCATTCATTTTACAAACACTACCGAATATCTATTACACATAGGAAAAGAAGTCACTCTGGGTGACACAGCAGTGACACCATCATGGACTCTGTCCCAAAAGCACTTACTAGTCAGAACCTGGGTGTTAACTTTCTCTGTGACCCAGGGCTCAGTAGGAGGCACTTGGAAGGCTCCCTGGGAAAGCTTGCTGATAAATGTCACCCTATCTAAGAGGCCTTAAGACCTGAAGAACCTGCCTGACATCTTGTCCTCCTTTTTTACTTTTTCACAAATAGTGACTAATGCACCCAAGTTGGAATGCCTTAAACCACCATGAAAGTCACTAATTTCAATCACCAAACTGTTACACGATTTGCCAAGGACAAGAGGATGGTGGCTGTTATGTACAGTTCTCCCATCCCCCTTTTTAAAAATCATGCCATTCATAGCTGCTTTTCATATGAACTGGTCAGCAATCTTTCATATAATTAGCTTCCAGTTTAGACCACAGTTTCAGTAACCCAGAGTATAGCTAAGGTGGACCTCTTGACAGTGTTCCAGAATTCACCCAGTGTCACACGGATAGAAAGCCATTCCTAGACTGTCATCACTGTGGCCCTTCCAGATCAGGGGAAGAGGTCTGAGATTCTGCTGCCTAGGAAGTTTGGTGGCAAAGCACATGCTCTGCAGGCTGCTACTGAACCTCCTTCTCTGTCCTGCCATCAACAGAGACTTAGAGCTCTAAATGAATGAGTTAGGAGTGCTTTCAACATGCTGATGGGGAGGCCTGGGTCTAGAAGGGAGCACAAACATGAATGAGACCTCAGCTTGCCCTCTAGGACACAAGATGCAGGTTTCTTCAGGACTAGAATTTAGTCTTTTTATTTTTACATTCTCAGACTACAACACAGACTTGGCATATGGAAGGGCCTAGAAACACAAATCAATCAATGGAATACTTTGAGTCCTTTGAAATCTATTGAAAATCCCTAGTACTACTTCTCAGAAAGATAATCATACCTATGCAAGTCACTGAGGGATTAGGCTAATATCAACAATGACACAATTGTTCTAGGACTCCAAATTTGCATTAGGCAAAGCCAGGGAAATATGCCCAAGCTGTGGTCAGCGAGATGTTTCAGCTCTCTAACATGTAGAAATTTGTTTGCAACTATAAAACTTAGATTGAAGTAAATAAGTATCTTACCTTAGGTTTCTAAAAAGAAGAGTCTGAAACAAAAGTCTAAATGCAGGTAGATTATTTGGGAAGGGAATTCATGCAACAAGAGAAAGAGGCAAGGGGAGTGCAATGGGGAATGCCAACATAAGGAAACACTATAAATTTGGCTATGGCCACCATCAACTTGGGCTCAGTCCTTCTTTTTTTTTTTAAAGATTTTATTTATTTATTTGACAGAGAGAGATCACAAGTAGACAGAGAGGCAGGCAGAGAGAGAGAGAGAGAGAGAGGGAAGCAGGCTCCCTGCTGAGCAGAGAGCCTGATGCAGGCCTCGATCCCAGGACCCTGAGATCATGACCTGAGCTGAAGGCAGCGGCTTAACCCACTGAGCCACCCAGGTGCCCGGGCTCAGTCCTTCTGATTTACTGAGTAAATGTACATTGTAACTGTCCCTGTGGGGGACCACAAAAGGACCATTGGTTTCCATCCCCCACTAATGAGTATTCCAAGATATGTGAGTGCTACAGCACAAGAGCTTAAGCCCCAAATTCAAATTCTTCATTTGAAAAATGACTTCCTATTCTTTATTCTCCACCATTTATTACCAACTTAGACAAGTTATTTAAAACCTCCATATCCATTTCTTCATAGGCAAATGGGCAGAATAACAGTATCTATTGATTTGATAGGGAGATAAGGTTTAACTATGGTATAGGATACTTGGAATTTTGCTCAGGAGGAACAGGCTTTTCCTTATTGAACTTTTTTGGTTATTGCTTCCTGACCTTTCCTGAAGACTCGCCTGAGATCTTGTTAGAAATTTAGATTCCTAGGCCTCTATCCTACAGAAGCTTTAAGATGGACAGTTTTCCTTAGAACTATCTTTTCAACCTTGCTTGAAAGAGCTTGGTGTGGTGTGAGCATGTATGTTACTTGCTTATTTATCCTGAACAGGGACAGAGAAAACCCTTATAAGAGGTTGATATTGACAGGATATATTCATTCTGGTTTGTCAAAGTTCATCTAAAATTCTTTCTCAAAGAATTCTCAAAATAACACCTTCGGGAGGGACCCAAAGGTGGGGAATGCCCAGGAATTTGGTTTCCAAAGCCAAAGAGGTCAGGAAGTGATGAATAAAATGTCAAGAAGTGATGGGTAATGGAAGGAGAAGCTCAGCTGATGGGTGAAGTCAAAAGGATGAAAATGAAAGTAAATGTCTGTCTTTTCCCCAATGAGTTGGTCTGGATTAGAACAGAGTAAATCTAAAACAAAATACAATAGATGAGGAAGAAATGACAATGAATCATCAGGCATGTTCCTTCTCACAGGAATGGATGGAGACACAAAGCACTGTCTCCTTGGCCCACATCTCCATGGACAGCTCTTCCTGAGGTGCTGGTTTTTGGAGAGTATGTGTATGCTTCTTCTTCTTCTTTTTTTTTTTTTTAAATAAACATATATTTTTATCCCCAGGGGTACAGGTCTGTGAATCGCCAGGTTTACACACTTCACAGCACTCACCATAGCACATACCCTCCCCAATGTCCATAAACCCACCCTCCCCAACACCCCTCCCCCCATCAACCCTCTGTTTTGTGAGATTGAGTCACTTATGGTTTGTCTCCCTCCCAATCCCATCTTGTTTCATTTACTCTTCTCCTACCCCCTTAACCCCCCATGTTGCATCTCCTCTCCCTCATATCAGGGAGATCATATGATAGTTGTCTTTCTCCAATTGACTTATTTCTCTTAGCATGATACCCTCTAGTTCCATCCACATCATCGCAAATGGCAAGATTTCACTTCTTTTGATGGCTGCATAGTATTCCATTGTGTATATATACCACATCTTCTTTATCCATTCATCTGTTGATGGACATCTAGGTTCTTTCCATAGTTTGGCTATTGTAGACATTGCTGCTATGAACATTCGGGTGCAAGTGCCCCTTCAGATCACTATGTTTGTATCTTTAGGGTAAATACCCAGCAGCGCAATTGCTGGGTCATAGGGTAGTTCTATTTTCAACATTTTGAGGAACCTCCATGCTGTTTTCCAGAGTTGTTGCACCAGATTGCATTCCCACCAACAGTGTAGGAGGGTTCCCTTTACTCTGCATCCTAGCCAGGATCTGTCATTTCCTGACATGTTAATTTTAGCTATTCTGACTGGTGTGAGGTGATATCTCATTGTGCTTTTGATTTGTATTTCCCTGATGCCGAGTGATGTGGAGCACTTTTTCATGTGTCTGTTGGCCATCTGGATGTCTTCTTTGCAGAAATGTCTGTTCATATCCTCTGCCCATTTCTTGATTGGATTATTTGTTCTTTGGGTGTTGAGTTTGCTAAGTTCCTTATAGATTTTGGACACTAGCCCTTTATCTGATATGTCGTTTGCAAATATCTTCTCCCATTCTGTCAGTTGTCTTTTGGTTTTGTTAACTGTTTCCTTTGCTGTGCAAAAGCTTTTGATCTTGATAAAATCCCAGTAGTTCATTTTTGCCCTTGCTTCCCTTACCTTTGGCGATGTTCCTAGGAAGATGTTGCTGCAGCTGAGGTCGAAGAGGTTGCTGCCTGTGTTCTCCTCAAGGATTTTGATGGATTCCTTTCTCACATGGAGGTCCTTCATCCATTTTGAGTCTATCTTTGTGTGTAGTGTAAGGAAATGAACCAATTTCATTTTTCTGCATGTGGCTGTCCAATTTTCCCAACACCATTTATTGAAGAAGCTGTCTTTTTTCCATTGGACATTCTTTCCTGCTTTGTCGAATATTAGTTGACCATAGAGTAGAGGGTCTATTTCTGGGCTCTCTATTCTGTACCATTGATCTATGTGTCTGTTTTTGTGCCAGTACCATGCTGTCTTGATGATGACAGCTTTGTAATAGAGCTTGAAGTCCAGAATTGTGATGCCACCTACTTTGGCTTTCTTCTTCAATATTCCTTTGGCTATTTGAGGTCTTTTCTGGTTCCATATAAATTTTAGGATTATTTGTTCCATTTCTTTGAAAAAAATGGATGGTACTTTGATAGGAATTGCATTAAATGTATAGATTGCTTTAGATAGCATAGACATTTTCACAATTTTTGTCTTCCAATCCAAGAGCATGGAATATTTTTCCATTTCTTTGTGTATTCCTCAATTTCTTTCACGAGTACTTTATAGTTTTCTGTGTATAGATTATTAGCCACTTTGGTTAGGTTTATTGCTAGGTATCTTATAGTTTTGGGTGCAATTGTAAATGGGATTGACTCCTTAATTTCTCTTTCTTCTGTCCTGTTGTTGGTGTAGAGAAATGCAACTGATTTCTGTGCATTGATTTTATATCCTGACACATTATTGAATTCCTGTACAAGTTCTAGCAGTTTTGGAGTGGAGTCTTTTGGGTTTTCCACATATAGTATCATATCATCTGTGAAGAGTGATAGTTTGACTTCTTCTTTGCCGATTTGGATGCCTTTAATTTCCTTTTGTTGTCTGATTGCTGAGGCTAGGACTTCTAGTACTATGTTGAATAGCAGTGATGATAACGGACATCCCTGCCGTGTTCCTGACCTTAGCGGAAAAGCTTTCAGTTTTTCTCCATTGAGAATGATATTTGCGGTGGGTTTTTCATAGATGGCTTTGATAATATTGAGGTATGTGCTGTCTATCCCTACACTTTGAAGAGTTTTGATCAGGAAGGGATGCTGTACTTTGTCAAAAGCTTTTTCACCATCTATGGAGAGTATCATATGGTTCTTGTTCTTTCTTTTATTAATGTGTTGTATCACATTGATTGATTTGTGGATGTTGAACCAACCTTGCAGCACTGGAATATATCCCACTTGGTCATGGTGAATAATCCTTTTAATGTACTGTTGAATCCTATTGGCTAATATTTTGGTGAGAATTTTTGCATCTGTGTTCATTAAGGATACTGGTCTGTAGTTCTCTTTTTTGATGGGATTCTTATCTGGTTTTGGGATCAAGGTGATGCTGGCCTCATAAAATGAGTTTGGAAGTTTTCCTTCCATTTCTATTTTGTGGAACAGTTTCAGGAGAATAGGAATTAGTTCTTCTTTAAATGATTGGTAGAATTCCCCCGGGAAGCCATCTGGCCCTGGCTTTTGTTTGTTTGGAGATTTTTGATGACTCTTTCAGTCTCCCTACTGGTTATGGGTCTGTTCAGGCTTTCTATTTCTCCTGGTTCAGTTGTTGTAGTTTATATGTCTCTAGGAATGCATCCATTTCTTCCTGATTGTCAAATTTGTTGGTGTAGAGTTGCTCATATTATGTTCTTATAATTATCTGTATTTCTTTGGTGTTAGTTGTGATCTCTCCTCTTTCATTCATGATTTTATTTATTTGGGTCCTTTCTCTTTTCTTTTTGATAAGTCTGGCCAGGGGTTTATCAATCTTATTAATTCTTTCAAAGAACGAGCTCCTAGTTTCGTTGATTTGTTCTATTGTTTTTTTTTTTTTTTTTTTTTTTTTTTTTTTTTTTTTTTTTTTTTTTTTTGGTTTCTATTTCATTGATTTCTGCTCTGATCTTTATGATTTCTCTTCTCCTGCTGGGTTTAGGGTTTCTTTCTTGTTCTTTCTCCAGCTCCTTTAGGGGTAGCGTTAGTTTGTGTACTGGAAACCTTTCTTGTTTCTTGAGAAAGGCTTGTACCGCTATATATTTTCCTCTCAGGACTGTCTTTGCTGTGTCCCACAGATTTTGAACTGTTGTGTTTTCATTATCATTTGTTTCCATGAATTTTTTCAATTCTTCTTTAATTTCCTGGTTGACCCATTCATTCTTTAGAAGGATGCTGTTTAGTCTCCAGGTATTTGGGTTCTTTCCAAAATTCCTCTTGTGATTGAGTTCTAGCTTCAGAGCATTGTGGTCTGAAAATATGCAGTGAATGATCTCAATCTTTTGATACTGGTTGAGACCTGATTTAGGACCGAGATTGTGATCTATTCTGGAGAATGTTCCATGTGCACTAGAGAAGAATGTGTATTCTGTTGCTTTGGGATGAAATGTTCTGAATATATCTGTGATGTCCATCTGGTCCAGTGTGTCATTTAAGGCCTTTTTAATTTCCTTGTTGATCTTTTGCTTGGATGACCTTTCCATTTCAGTGAGGGGAGTGTTAAAGTCCCCTATTATTGTATTATTGTCGATGTGTTTCTTTGATTTTGTTATTAATTTGTTTATATAGTTGGTGGCTCCCACTTTAGGGGCATAGATATTTAAAATTGTTAGATCTTCTTGTTGGACAGATCCTTCGATTATGATATAGTGTCCTTCCTCATCTCTTATTATAGTCTTTGGCTTAAAATCTAATTGAACTGATATAAGGATTGCCACTCCTGCTTTCTTCTAATGTCCATTAGCATGGTAAATTGTATTCCACCCCCTCACTTTAAATCTGGAGGTGTCTTCAGGTTTAAAATGAGTTTCTTGTAGGCAACATATAGATGGGTTTTGTTTTTTTTATCCATTCTGATACCCTGTATCATTGATTGGGGCATTTAGCCCATTAACATTCAGGTAACTATTGAGAGATATGAGTTTAGTGCCATTGTATTGCCTGTAAGGTGACTGCTATTGTATATTTTCTCTGTTCCTTTCTGATCCACTACTTTTAGGGTCTCTCTTTGCTTAGAGGACCCCTTTCAATATTTCCTGTAGAGCTGGTTTGGTGTTTGCAAATTCTTTCAGGTTTTGTTTGTCCTGGAAGCTTTTAATCTCTCCTTTTATCTTCAATGATAGCCTAACTGGATATAGTATTCTTGGCTGCATGTTTTTGTCGTTTAGTACTCTGAATATATCATGCCAGCTCTTTGTGGCCTGCCAGGTCTCTGTGGATAAGTCTGCTGCCAATCTAATATTTTTACCATTGTATGTTACAGACTTCTTTTCCTGGGCTGCTTTCAGGATTTTCTCTTTGTCACTAAGACTTGTAAATTTTACTATCAGGTGACGGGCTGTGGACCTATTCTTATTGATTTTGAGGGGGGTTCTCTGTAGCTCCTGGATTTTGATGCTTGTTCCCTTTGCCATATTAGGGAAATTCTCTCCAATAATTCTCTCCAATATACCTTCTGCTCCCCTCTGTTTCCTCTTCTTCAGGAATCCCAATTATTCTAATGTTGTTTCGTCTTATGGTGTCACTTAACTCTTGAATTCTCCCCTCATGGTCCAGTAGCTGTTTGTTCCTCTTTTACTCAGCTTCTTTATTCTCTGTCATTTGGTCTTCTATATCGCTAATTCTTTCTTCTGCCTCATTTATCCTAGCAGTGAGAGCCTCCATTTTTTATTGCACCTCATTAATAGCTTTTTTTATTTCAACTTGGTTAGATTTTAGTTCTTTTATTTCTCCAGAAAGGGCTTTTATATCTCTGGGGAGGGTTTCTCTAATATCTTCCATGCCTTTTTCGAGCCTGGCTAGAACCTTGAGATTCGTCATTCTGAACTCTAGATCTGACATATTACCAATGTTGTATTGATTAGGTCCCTAGCCTTTGGTACTGCCTCTTGTTCTTTTTTATTTATTTATTTTTTTTTTTTTGCTGAATTTTTCCACCTTGTTTCTTTGTCCAGATAAGAGTATATGAAGGAGCAAGTGAAATACTAAAAGTGTGGCAACAACCCCTAGAAAATATGCTTTAAACAAATCAGAAGAGATCCCAAATCGTGAGGGGGGAGAAAAGTGATAAAAAGAGGTTCAGAAAGAAAAAAAAAAGAGAGAGAGAGAGAGAGAGAAAACAATTAAAAAAAGAAAATGAATAAAGAAAAAATATAAAAAAGGAAAAAAATATATATATTAGATAAACTACTTAAAAAACGTTAAAAAAAGGTTAAAAGTTAAAAAAAAATTGGCAGTAGAAGAGACAAAAAATTGAAAAAGAAAAGAAAAAAATCAATTTAACTGCAAGGCTAAAGAATCATGGGGAGAAAGCCATGAGTTCCGTGCTTTGCTTTCTCCTCCTCTGGAATTCTGATGCTCTCCTTGGTATTGAAACTGCACTCCTTTGTAGGTGAACTCGGTCCTGGATTTCTTGTTGATCTTCTGGGGGAGGGGCCTGTTGTAGTGATTCTCAAGTGTCTTTGCCCCAGGCAGAATTGCACCACACTTACCAGGGGCTGGGCTGAGTAATCCGCTCGGGTTTGCTTTCGGTAGCTTTTCTTCCCTGAGCACTTTCCATAGCGTTCTGAAGGATGGCGATGAAGATGGGGGCCTCCCAGTCTCCGGCCTGGAGGAGTCGAGAGCCTGGGGCCCCACTCCTCAGTGCGCCCTTAGAGAACAGTGCCCAATTACTCCCGTCTGCCTGGCCTCCGGCCACGCTCCTAGCTCACCGAGCCTGCAACCGGTTCAAGGTAAACCCCGAGCTGAGAGCTTACTCCTTGGCTCTGTCTCTGTAGCTGGCTTCCCTGTTCTAATACCTGTAAGCTCTGTGACCCTCAGACACCCCGATCCTTCTGTGACCCTGCGGGACCTGAGGCCACGCTGACCCCACGTGGGCTTCACCACAGTTAGGCCTCTGGAGTGATATCCCTCAGTGGAACAGACTTTTAAAAGTCCTGATTTTGTACTTCGTTGCTCCGCCGCTCACGGGGAGCCGGCCCATCCCCCCCGCGGTCTATCTTCCCATCGCTTTGGATTCACTTCTCCGCCAGTCCTACCTTTCAGAAAGTGGTTGATTTTCTGTTTCTAGAATTGTTGTTCTTCTTCTCTTCAATCTCCCGTTGGATTTGTAGGTGTTTGCAATCTTTAGATAAGCTATCTAGGTGATCTCCTGCTACCTGAAGTAGTCTCATCCTGCTACTTCTCTGTCGTCTTGACTCCTCCCCCCAAGTATGTTTATGCTTCTTGATATCTCCTCACCATGCTTGAAAATGCCAGCACTTTTGTGGGGGAAGAATGGACCCAGATAATGAGAGGATGTGCAATTCCAACTGAAATGGCTGGGGAGCCCTCTGGATGTCTAAGGACCCCAAAGAGAAATAGGGCAGGACAGGCACCTGCAGAAGGTGGCCCTGTCCCAGGAGGGGAGGACAATGCCCTCCTCCAAAGGACCTCAGTGCATTTTCCATGGGTGGTGGGCAGGGACCTGGGATAGAGGAGGCTGCTCCTTCATCACTCACTTATATCTCAGACAGTGGCTGTGTCCCCTGCATCTATTGCTGCCTGAGTTCCTCTTTCTTAACTGTACTCATTGTCCTCCTCCACCTCCTCTGTACCTCTCCATGTCTTCTGACTCTTTCCCTCTCTTCTTCTTTACATGATCTTCCCATCCATCCTGCAGTGGGTGCCTTGCTCGGACATCATTCTCCTCACTGACACTCTTCTCAGATCCACTGCAATCAACTCACACAGCCCTCCTGACCTGAGAAGCTTTCAGCTTAACCTGTGCCACTTGCCTTGACCACCCACTCCTCCCAGGTCAGCTCCTTCTGATGTCTCTTGCCCAACTTGACCTGGACCTCAGTTCTGAGCACATCTCTTTTTTAAGGAAGGCGGAGTGCTGGCATCACCTGCTTCCTGGCCTCCCCTGGAAGGTGCTGGGATCAGACAGGAGGACTGCAGAGCACATTGGGGCTGGACTGGGCACACAAAGGCCACTACAAGATTCTGGTAGTCTAACTTACTAAATCAACAGACCACAGAACACATGGGAGTTGCCAAGGATGGTCAGTATCATGTGGAATAAACCTTGCCATGTGTTCCCTAGAAGAGGACTGGCAGAAACTGGACCCTGGGTCAGAGTGAGGGATGCCAGACAAGACAGGTAAAATATAGAAGGCCTAGATAAATTTGAATTTCATATAAACAATAAATTCTGGCATAATTATTCTCCATGCAATATTTGGGACATATTTATTATGTGTGATAGGCAAATAAATCTCCTACGGGAACATCCTAATCCCAGAAACTATGAATGTGTCACCTTACGTGGCAAAGGGGAGTTAAGGTTGTTAATGAATCTAAGATAGGAGCATTATCTGGATTATTTGTGAGTCCAGTGGAATCACAAAGAACTTCAGGAAAAAGGAGGCAGAAAAGTCAGGATCAGAAGGATGCAGGGTGAGAAAGACTGGCCATTGCTTTGAAGATTGATAAGGGGCCATGGGCCAAGGAATGGGGCTGCATCTAGAACTTGGAAGGGAGGAGGACATGAATCCTTTCCTGAGGCCTCCAGAAAAGAATTTACACCTGCTATCACCTTCACTGTAGCCCAGTGAGGCCCTTTTTTGGACTTCTGACCTCCAGAAGTATGATAATACATATGTACTACTTTAAGCCACTAAGTAGCAATAGGTACAGTAACATGGTACAGTAGCAATAGGAAACGAACACATACACTTTAAAAAAAAATAACTGTTCATTTGAAATTTAAGTCCAATTGAGTGACTGATCTGCATTTTATCTGGCAATTCTAATCAAAGCCAGTCTGAATTAGGGTGGGAAACCTGGTCAGAACTCCCATCAGGGATAGTAAGCTTGCACAGTGGGGGCTAGGCAGGGGACTCTGCATTCTTTTTTTTGGTTTGCCTATGCTGCCCCATAGATGCAGTGTGAGTATTTGTTATAATAAATATTAGAACACAGCAGAGTTTCTAGCACACAGTGAGTAGCAGACATTGTTTGGTTCCTATGCCTAGTTGATGGCAGAAGAATCCTAATACCTGCCCATGGCTTGGTTCTCCAGCATTTTCAGATGGTCACAGCCTGATGGGGGTGCTGATAGGAGGCAGAGTGTGTTGTGGGGGTTATGGCATTCCTTTGAGCATATCAGCTGTGGGTATACCTGAGACCCAGAATTCTACTGACAGAAGTCAATTACAGGCCATGCAGAACACCCTTGGAGACCTTGAAGTACAAGACCCAGAGCCACAGCAGAGGCACAGGTGTGACCTCCTCCCACCAAGGCTCTTCTGCCTCTGTGCTGTGGGCATACTGTCCTCAGAGCTCTTTCTGACTTTCTCTGAACCACATTTAGGAGTCCAAGGACTGCCCACTGGCTGAGAGCACACCGGCTCCTAAACTCTTGAGCTCTATGGGGAAGCAGAGATTCCTTTGCCACAGATACTATTGCTAGGAGATTTCTGAATGCAGAAACTAAAACAGCTGCAGGTAAATGCTAATCCTGCTCTCAACCAGTTCTTATCAAGGAATCCCATGAATAAAATGTAAGAGAAAAAGGGGGCTTCTGATTGCTGACTGGACTTCTGCTCTGCTGCAGTGAAGCTGGCCACACTACAAGGCTCTCCTCTCCTCCCTCTGTCTTGGAGTCCCTGTGGTAACAGGGAGGGATCCGAGGCTGGACATGAGGCAAAATGGCTATCACAGCAACAGATGACTCTGGAAATCCAGCAGTGGTTTTAGGACACTACGTTAATGCACCTGGAGCATTTCCATCACATAATTCAATGTAGGAGAGCCAGGCTGGCCCAGGGCCTCACACACCTGCTTGCAATCACTTAGAAGCCCTCTCCAGGCATCCTCCATTAGCTCAGGTTCAGTCCAACAAAATAAAACAGATGCTAAGACATTAAACAGAAGGTGTTAATCTAATCCCGTCGCTTTCAAGTTTAAAAGCTTTCCAAGGCTTCCACTGCCCTTAATGAAGTGCCAGGATTCCTAATGCACTAAGTTCAGTTGTCTGCCCCTCTCCTAGTTGCATCTCCTCACTTCCCTGCACATGATCACTCTGGCCTCACAAGCATGCCATACCCTTTCTATCAGAGTGAGTGTGTGCAGCCTGTTCCTCTTGCTATGTACCTGGAATGCAGGTGTTTGCCCATTCCCAGCCTCTTCCTGGCCCAGACTTTGCTCTGAGCTAAGCTTCCTTCTCTTCATTTTTTTGGGTCCTGACTGAGCTTTCAGGGCTCCTGGGAAGTGGAGGACCACTCCTGTGGGCTGGGGGTACCCTTCTTAGTACTTCCAGAGTAGCTTCCTTCCTCAGTTTCCTCAGTTTTAGCACTGATCACCATTTAATGGGCTGGCATATTTCCTTGCTTGCCTTTTTCCTCTCCTCCCCCAATAATAAGCAGTTTGGGGGAAATATGTTCACTGCTGTTTCTCAGTTGAAGTCATATAGAATCATGGAAGATTGCTCCTTCTGGTAGAACACACCACCCCAGAGGCCCAGAAAAGAAGGAGTAATCATTTAGATCACATGGAGTATCTAGCAAATAAGGAGGAAGATGTCCTTCTAACAAAACTTGGTGAGTAGGTGGTATGTAACATAGCTCATTGTCTTTGGTCATGCATTCTACTCAATCGAGGGCAGCCAGTTACAGGTCCAGGGAGAGGAGCAACAGCAGCTCCATGCCCACTCTGGGGTTTCCAACTTGACCTACCCTCAGAGCTCTTTCAAGGCTCTGCAGTGACAGGTGTCCCCCTCTGCCCTTTGGTGACCTGTCTTTCCCCAGCTGCCCTCCCAGGACAGGGCGATCATCCTCTCCCCAGCCCACTAGCCAAATATAAGGCCTAAAGATGCATTGAAAGCCATGGGTAGAAAGAATAAATGTAGAGATAAAGAACCATTTCTCTGACATTCACAGCTCAGAAAGAGGAGGGGAGTGGGCACAGGAAGCAAGGGGGTGGGATGGAGTGTGTTAGAAGCCGAATTGTGCCCCCCTCCAATTCATATGTTGGAGATCTCTCAGTGTGACTGTGCTGGAGATAGGGCCTTTACAGAGGTGATTAAAGTTAAATAAGGTCATAGGGGTGGGCCCAAACCCTACAGGGGATAAGAAGAGGAGACTGGGACACACACTTGCACAGAGGTAAAGACCATGTGAAGTCACAGGGAGAAGGCAGCTATATATAAGCCAGGGAGATGGGCCTCAGGAAACACCAACCTGCCAGCACCTTGATCTGCACTCCCAGTCTCCAGAACTGTGAAAAAATACTTTTTTGTTGTTTAAGCTGGCCAGTCTGTGGTACTTGTTCTGGTGGCCTGAGCTGACTAATATAGATGGGGGGATGTGAAATGGGGAGCAGCAGTCAAGGGGGTAAAGGGGGCTTCACTTCACAGAGGACGTAGAGGTTGGTACAAACCCCATGTGGGTCAGATAGCGAACCCCAGGCATGCTGGCCCTCTTGTCAGTATCTCTTCCATTGCACATTGTGTCCCAGATCCTCACCCTTCCCTATGTAGCAGGCAGCTATTAATTATCCCCACTTAGCAGCTGAGGGAACTGTGGCTTCTAGATTGTGTAACTAGCTTGCAATTTAGAAACATTTAGGGGCAGGTCTCCTGAACTTTCTTCTTAAATCCCACATAGCAATTCTGCCAGGCCACTCGACTCAGACTGTGCAGAGTAGCTTTGAAACTCCAGAATCATTGCAGACACTTGTATGCAGCTGCTGTGTTTATTGGGCCTGCTAGAAGCAAAGCCAAGTACAGGCTTCTATCACAAAGAGATAGACACATGATCTTGTCTGAAGCAGGCAGGACAATTCTGGCTGGCAAGTGCCTCTGATAAGCCCACCAAGAATGGCAGCATCAGGCCAGGGCACTGGTTCCTGTTGGTGGAAGCTGCTTTCCTGCCAGCATGTCATGGGGGCTGAGGAGAACAGGGTTCTCAGGACAACCCAACTGACTGAAGGCAGTTCATTACCCCAGGGTGTTGGCCTCATGGCTGATGGGGAAAGCGCTTCAGCTTCCTATTCCACAGAACCTTCAACAATTTGTGTGTGACTCTCCAATGCTGGGAACAACTGGTGTGTGAGAGGGTGCGTATGTGTGTGTGCCTGTGTTTAGGGGGAGGGATCCTATAGCTGTCTGCCAAGCCCTTTCTAGATGAGGACAGTGTCTTGGGGAGTCCCCTTGACTCTTGGGTGAGATATGGATTGAGCCTTGCAGGTGAGTGGATGAGGACGGCAGGAGAGTTTTGTGTGTCTTGGCCGGGGTTGGAGGGGGTGGGGGGTGGTTGGGAGGTGTTACCACCTAGCCTGGGCATAGATACACTATTTGGGAACAATATTTTAATGACTCAAACCCATTCCCTCTGAAAGATGGCAATTTAAACATACTATATTTGAAAAGACAAAATATGCAAATATAAGATAAGGACTTGAACCAGGAGTAGGGAGAATTCTATGGGGGTTTTTCCTTTCAGAATTACCAATATAAACAATCCATTTTTGTATTACAAACTAGCATAGACACACAGGAACTTAACTGCATATTTGTTATGACAAAGTGATTTTCATGACTGATAGAACTGCAAAGTTTAATTGGGGAGGGAGAATCATATAACACTTGTGTCAAGCTGAATGAACATCAGCTACAAATCCATGCCTCTGCTTAGGGAGAAGCTATACTTCCAGCAATTTAGCCTGAGGCTGGGTCACTGAGCCAGCAGAGCTCACTCCTTCCTTCCTTCCCGCTGGGCCAACGTCTGCCTGATTTCCCCACACATGATGAATAGAGGTCCTCTTCTTAGGCCCCAGCTCTGAAGCCTATCTGCAATGCTCCTTTGGGCTTTTCAAACCTTCCACACACTCTTCTAGACTTTTCTAGATTTTCTTCAGTTTCACCTACCTTTCTGGGGGAGATACAACTTGACTGGGGTGTGGAGAGGGGCCTGCAGGCTCTTGTAACAGAATCTTTACTTAGCCACCTTGGGCAGCATCAATTAACCTCATTTGCCCATCTCTAAAACGTGAAGAACAATGTTCATTCTAAAAGGTGTTTTTAGTTTTAAATGAGTTATAATAACAAAGTTCCTGTATAAAAAGACATCCCTTCCTTTTATACAGCATTCATGTTCACATGCTGTATCACACCATCCCATACGATTCCTTAATCCTCTTTAGACACAGCGTCACCAATCACTTAGCTTTGAGAAGCACCTGTTGTCTCTTAAATACTGACCTCCATTGTAGTGGGTTTACATGCTTAATCCTAAAGCATGCTTAATCTTCACCAGAGTGAATGTGAGTTCTTAACCTTGTGGGTGTCATGATCCAGATACTCCCAGGGTGGATCTGGCTGGGTTTCTGAGGAGTGGGAAAGAAGTGACCCATCCTCCCTGAGGTTTTCTTAATCATTCATTTGGCATACAACAAACATTTATGGATTTTTCAAAATGCTAATCTCAGGTCAGCTAAACCCCTGGGTTGGCTGCAAGGAGCCCTGGGTCCTCACTGACTCACCACTTTCTCTCTGATGAGGATGTACTTGTACACTCCTGTGGATAGCTCACTGTCATATTCTTTCTTATTCCTTAAAATGCTTCCTGTGAAATGAGGATGTCATTGTGCTCTCAAAGTGACTCTTCATGCAAACCTTGCCCTGCCTCAGTTAACTTAAACAGGACAAATGATCTGTGCTTTCCTTTAGTCAAATGTGTATATTTCCTTCATGTATTTTGCTTTGGTGACTTGTCTGTCCCAAAGATACCCTTCCATCCCCCCCCCCCCAAAAAAAAAAAAAACTTTAGGTTATACTTTCCTCATGTAAGCCTGACATTTGCCAATTGTCCTAGTTTCATCTGCGGGACCCAAACCCTTTCTGTGGGTCTGTAATCACACTGCTATCATAGATCAGGTTTTTACATGTGTACAAATCTATATTCGGTCTCTCTATTTTATGCCACTGTTGTTTTTTCCAGCTTTTACAATAATATGTTGTTTTAATGACTAACGCCTTCTAATAAATGTTGGATCTAATATTGTATGCAATATCACCTTATTCTTTTATAAAAATCCTCTTTGATATTATTGGGCCTTTAAAATTCTGTATAAATATGGGGTGCATGGGTGGCTCAGTGGGTTAAAGCCTCTGCCTTCAGCTCAGGTCATGATCCCACGGTCCTGGGATCAAGCCCCGCATTGGGCTCTCTGCTCAGTGGGGATCCTGCTTCTTCCTCCTTCTCTGCCTGCCTCTCTGCCTACTTGTGATCTCTCTCTGTCAAATCAATAAATTAAAAAATCTTTTTTTTTATAGATTTTATTTATTGATTTGACAGAGAGAGATCACAAGTAGACAGAGAGGCAGGCAGAGAGAGAGAGAGGGAAGCAGGCTCCCTGCCGAGCAGAGAGCCCGATGCGGGACTCGATCCCAGGACCCTGAGATCATGACCTGAGCCAAAGGCAGCGGCTTAACCCACTGAGCCACCCAGGTGCCCCCAAATTAAAAAATCTTAAAAAAATAAAATAAAATTCTGTATAAATATTAAGATCAGATGGCAAGTTTCAGGAAAAACTGCTGGGATTTGGGTTAGATTAACATTGAATTTTTAGATTAGCTTTGGGAGAACTGACATGTTTAAACTATTGAGTCTTGGCAGCTATCTCCATTTATTCATCTCCTTATTATGCCTTTTAATTAAGTTATGATTTTTATACACAGAGGTCCACTCATATTTATTTAAAATTAGTTTTATATCATTTTCTTTGTTTTTGTGACTGGACTCTTCTATTTTATTGCATGTTTTAACTGGTTATTGAAAATATTAATTTCTGTGTATCCATCTTAGATCCAGATGTTCACCTTAATTGGATCTAGTAGTTTATAAACTTTTTGGATTTTCTAAGTTATCATAATGTCTCTGCCTTTTGTTCTTGTTTTTACATGATGTAATGGTGACTATGTTAAAGGAAAAATTTTTAATGATTAATCATTAGATTAAGTGTTTTGGGGAGTTTTTTTAATCAAATTAGGAAATCCCATTCTATTTTTTACTTATTTATTTTATTTAATTTTTAAAGATTTTATTTGTTTGAGAGAGAGAAGAAAGCACAAGTGCAGGTGAGGGGGGTGGCAATGCAGAAGGGGCAGGGGGAGAGGGAGAAGCAGTCTCCCTGCTCTAGGGGCTCCATCCGAGGACCCTGATATCAAGAGCTGAGCCAAAGGCAGATGCTTAATGGACTGAGCCACCCAAGAACTCCTGTTTCTGACTCATTTAAATTGCTTGTTTATAAGCTATGGTACTCTCAATTAAATCCTTTTCATTGTCTATTGGAATAATCCAAATACTTTTCCCCATTAAAATGTAAGTAAATACATTAATAGGTTTTTCTATGATTTATTTTAATTATACCAAAAGATTTCAAGATAGGGAGGAGTCAAGATGGCGGAGAATTAGCAGGCTGAGACTACTTCAGGTAGCAGAGGATCAGCTAGATAGCTTATCTAAAGATTGCAAACACCTACAAATCCAACGGGGATAGAAGAGAAGAACAGCAATTCTAGAAACAGAAAATCAACCACTTTCTGAAAGGTAGGACTGGCAGAGAAGTGAATCCAAAGCGACGGGAAGATAGACCACAGGGGGGAGGGGCTGGCTCCCGGCAAGTGGCAGAGCAATGGAGCACAAAATCAGTACATTTAAAAGTCTGTTCCGCTGAGGGACATCGCTCCAGCAGCTTAACCGGGGTGAAGCCCACGTGGGGTCAGCATGGTCTCAGGTCCCACAGGGTCACAGAAGGATCAGGGGTGTCTGAGGGTCGCAGAGCTTACAGGTATTAGGACGGTGAAGCCGGCTACAGAGACAGAGCCGAGGAGTGAGCTCACAGCTTGGTTGCAGGCTCAGTGAGTTAGGAGCGCGGCCGGAGGCCAGGCAGATGGGAGTAATTGGGCGCTGTTCTCTGAGGGAGCAGTGAAGAGTGGGGCCCTGGGCTCTCAGCTCCTGCGAGCTGGAGACTGGGAGGCCGCCATTTTCATCCCCATCCTCTGGAACTCTATGGAAAGCGCTCAGGGAACAAAAGCTCCTTAAAGCAAACCCGAGCAGATTACTCAGCCCGGCCCGAGTAAGGGCAGTGCAACTCCGCCTGGGGCAAAGACACTTCAGAATCACTACAACAGGCCCCTCCCCCAGAAGATCAACAAGAAACCCATCCAGGACCAAGTTCACCTACCAAGGAGTGCAGTTTCAATACCAAGGAGAGCAGCGGAATTCCAGAGGAGGAGAAAGCAAAGCCCGGAACTCCTGGCTTTCTCCCCATGATTCTTTAGCCTTGCAGTTAATTTTTTTTTTCTTTTTCAATTTCTTTTTCACTTCTTCTGCTAAATTTTATTAACTTTTACCCTTTTCTTTTTTAACGTTTTTTTACTAGTTTATCTAATATATATATATTTTTTTCGTTATACGTTTTCTTTTTTAATTGTTTCTTTTTTTTTTTTTCTTTCTGACCACTTTTTATCCCCTGTCTCCCCCGTCACTATTTGGGATCTCTTCTGATTTGGTTAAAGCATATTTTCCTGGGGTCTATGCCACCTTTTTAGTATTTTACTTGCTCCTTCATATACTCTTCTCTGGAAAAAATGACAAGGCAGAAAAATTCAACACACAAAAAAAAGAACAAGAGGCAGTACCAAAGGCTAGGGACCTAATCAATACAACATTGGTAATATGTCAGATCTAGAGTTCAGAATGACGATTCTCAAGGTTCTAGCCGGGCTCGAAAAAGGCATGGAAGATATTAGAGAAACCCTCCCCAGAGATATAAAAGCCCTTTCTGGAGAAATAAAAGAAATAAAATCTAACCAAGTTGAAATCAAAAAAGCTATTAATGAGGTGCAATAAAAAATGGAGGCTCTCACTGATAGAATAAATGAGGCAAAAGAGAGAATTAGCGATATAGAAGACCAAATGACAGAGAATAAAGAAGCTGAGTAAAAGAGGAACAAACAGCTACTGGACTATGAGGGGAGAATTCAAGAGATAAGTGACACCATAAGACGAAACAACATTAGAATAATTGGGATTCCAGAAAAGGAGGAAACAGAGGGGAGCAGAAGGTATATTGGAGAGAATTATTGGAGAGAATTTCCCTAATATGGCAAAGGGAACAAGCATCAAAATCCAGGAGGTGCAGAGAACCCCCCTCAAAATCAATAAGAATAGGTCCACACGCCGTCACCTGATAGTAAAATTTACAAGTCTTAGTGACAAAGAGAAAATCCTGAAAGCAGCCCAGGAAAAGAAGTCTGTAACATACAATGGTAAAAACATTAGATTGGCAGCAGACTTATCCACAGAGACCTGGCAGGCCACAAAGAGCTGGCATGATATATTCAGAGTACTAAACGACAAAAACATGCAGCCAAGAATACTATATCCAGTTAGGCTATCATTGAAGATAAAAGGAGAGATTAAAAGCTTCCAGGACAAACAAAACCTGAAAGAATTTGCAAACACCAAACCAGCTCTACAGGAAATATTGAAAGGGGTCCTCTAAGCAAAGAGAGACCCTAAAAGTAGTGGATCAGAAAGGAACAGAGAAAATATACAATAGCAGTCACCTTACAGGCAATACAATGGCACTAAACTCATATCTCTCAATAGTTACCTGAATGTTAATGGGCTAAATGCCCCAATCAAAAGACACAGGGTATAAGAATGGATAAAAAAACAAAACCCATGTATATGTTGCCTACAAGAAACTCATCTTAAACCCGAAGACACCTCCAGGTTTAAAGTGAGGGGGTGGAATACAATTTACCATGCTAATGGACATTAGAAGAAAGCAGGAGTGGCAATCCTTATATCAGTTCAATTAGACTTTAAACCAAAGACTATAATAAGAGATGAGGAAGGACATTATATCATACTCAAAGGAACTGTCCAACAAGAAGATCTAACAATTTTAAATATCTATGTCCCTAACATGGGAGCAGCCAACTATATAAACCAATTAATAACAAAATCAAAGAAACACATTGACAATAATACAATAATAGTAGGGGACTTTAACACTCCCCTCACTGAAATGGACAGGTCATCCAAGCAAAAGATCAACAAGGAAATAAAGGCCTTAAATGACACACTGGACCAGATGGACATCATAGATATATTCAGAACATTTCATCCCAAAGCAACTGAATACACATTCTTCTCTAGTGCACATGGAACATTCTCCAGAATAGATCACATTCTCGGTCCTAAATCAGGTCTCAACCAGTATCAAAAGATTGGAATCATTCCTTGCATATTTTCAGACCATGATGCTCTGAAGCTAGGACTCAATCACAAGAGGAAATTTGGAAAGAAGCCAAATACATGGAGAATAAACAGCATCCTTCTAAAGAATGAATGGGTCAACCACGAAATTAAAGAAGAATTGAAAAAAATTCATGGAAACAAATGATAATGAAAACACAACGGTTCAAAATCTGTGGGACACAACAAAGGCAATCCTGAGAGGAAAATATATAGTGGTACAAGCCTTTCTCAAGAAACAAGAAAGGTCTCAGGTACACAACCTAACCTACACCTAAAGGAGCTGGAGAAAGAACAAGAAAGAAGCCCTAAACCCAGCAGGAGAAGAGAAATCATAAAGATCAGAGCAGAAATCAATGAAATAGAAATAAACAAACAAAAAAACAATAGAACAAATCAACGAAACGAGGAACTGGTTCCTTGAAAGAATTAATAAGATCGATAAACCCCTGGCCAGACTTATCAAAAAGAAAAGAGAAAGGACCCAAATAAATAAAATCATGAATGAAAGAGGAGAGATCACAACGAACACCAAAGAAATACAGACAATTATAAGAACATACTATGAACAACTCTACGCCAATAAATTTGACAATCTGGAAGAAATGGATGCATTCCTAGAGACATATAAACTACCACAACTGAACCAGGAAGAAATAGAAAGCCTGAACAGACCCATAACCAGTAAGGAGATTGAAACAGTCATCAAAAATCTCCAAACAAACAAAAGCCCAGGACCAGACAGCTTCCCAGGGGAATTCTACCAAACATTTAAAGAAGAACTAATTCCTATTCTCCTGAAACTGTTCCAAAAAATAGAAATGGAAGGAAAACTTCCATACTCATTTTATGAGGCCAGCATCACCTTGATCCCAAAACCAGATAAGGATCCCATCAAAAAAGAGAATTACAGACCAATATCCTTGATGAATACAGATGAAAAAATTCTCACCAAAATACTAGCCAATAGGATTCAACAGTACATCAAAAGGATTATTCACCACAACCAAGTGGGATATATTCCAGGGCTGCAAGGTTGGTTCAACATCTGCAAATCAATCAATGTGATACAACACATTAATAAAAGAAAGTACAAGAACCATATGATACTCTCCATAGATGCTGAAAAAGCATTTGACAAAGTACAGCATCCCTTCCTGATCAAAACTCTTCAAAGTGTAGGGATAGACGGCACATACCTCAATATTATCAAAGCCATCTATGCAAAACCCACCGCAAATATCATTCTCAATGGAGAAAAACTGAAAGCTTTTCCGCTAAGGTCAGGAACACGGCAGGGATGTCCGTTATCACCACTGCTATTCAACATAGTACTAGAAGTCCTAGCCTCAGCAATCAGACAACAAAAGGGAATTAAAGGCATCCAAATTGGCAAAGAAGAAGTCAAACTATCACTCTTCACAGATGATATAATACTGTATGTGGAAAACCCAAAAGACTCCACTCCAAAACTGCTAGAACTTGTACAGGAATTCAGTAAAGTGTCAGGATATAAAATCAATGCACAGAAATCAGTTGCTTTTCTCTACACCAACAACAAGATAGAAGAAAGAGAAATTAAGGAGTCCATCCCATTTACAATTGCACCCAAAACTATAAGATACCTAGGAATAAACCTAACCAAAGAGACTAAGAATCTATACACAGAAAACTATAAAGTACTCATGTAAGAAATTGAGGAAGACACAAAGAAATGGAAAAATGTTCCATGCTCCTGGATTGGATGAATAAATATTGTGAAAATGTCTATGCTACCTAAAGCAATGTACACATTTAATGCAATTCCTATCAAAATACCATCCATTTTTTTCAAAGAAATGGAACAAATAATCCTAAAATTTATATGGAACCAGAAAAGATCTCGAATAGCCAAAGGAATATTGAAAAAGAAAGCCAAAGTTGGTGGCATCACAGTTCCGGACTTCAAGCTCTATTACAAAGCTGTCATCATCAAGACAGCATGGTACTGGCACAAAAACAGACACATAGATCAATGGAACAGAATAGAGAGCCCAGAAATAGACCCTCAACTCTATGGTCAACTAATCTTCAACAAAGCAGGAAAGAATGTCCAATGGAAAGAAGACAGCCTCTTCTATAAGTGGTATTGGGAAAATTGGACAGCCACATGCAGAAAAATGAAATTGGACCATTTCCTTATACCACACACAAAAATAGACTCAAAATGGATGAAGTACCTCCATGTGAGAAAGGAATCCATCAAAATCCTTGAGGAGAACACAGGCAAAAACCTCTTCGACCTCAGCCGCAGCAACATCTTCCTAGGAACATCGCCAAAGGCAAGGGAAGGAAGGCCAAAAATGAACTTTTGGGATTTCATCAAGATCAAAAGCTTTTGTACAGCAAAGGAAACAGTTAACAAAACCAAAAGACACTGACAGAATGGGAGAAGATATTTGCAAAGGACATATCAGATAAAGGGCTAGTGTCCAAAATCTATAAAGAACTTAGCAAACTCAACACCCAAAGAACAAATAATCCAATCAAGCAATGGGCAGAAGACATGAACAGACATTTCTGCAAAGAAGACATCCAGATGGCCAACAGACACATGAAAAAGTGCTCCACATCCCTCGGCATTAGGGAAATACAAATCAAAAGCACAATGAGATATCACCTCACACCAGTTAATTAAAGTCACTATGCTGTCCATTATATCTTCATGATTTATTTACTTTATAACTGGAAGTTTATGCTTTTTGAGTCCTTCACCCATTTTACCAACCCCAACCCCTGTGTCTGGCAACTGTCAATCTGAATTTGTTCTCTTAATCTATCAGATTTTGTGAGTGTGTGTGTTGGTTTTTGTTTGTTTGTTTTTAGGTTTTACATATGGTGAAACCACATATTTGTCTTTCTGTCTGTTTCTTTATTTCATTTAGCAGAATGCCCTCAAGATCCATCTATGTTGTCACAACTGGCTTGATTTTCTTCTTTTTTATGGCTGAACAATATTTCATTGTGCATATATATATATATATATATATATATATATATATATATATAAAATCACTTCTTTATCTATTTATTTGTCAAAGGACTCTTAGGTTATTTCCATGCCTTGGCTATTGTAAACAGTGCTGCAATGAACATGAGGGTACATATATCTTCTTGAGTTACTACTTTCATTTTCTTCAGAAACAGACCCAGAAGTGGAATTGCTGGCTCTATGCGTAGTTTTTATAAAAAATCCATACTGTTTTCCATAGTGTCTGCACCAATTTACATTCCCACCAACAGTGTACCAGGGTTCAGTTTTCTTCACATTCTTACTTAAATTTTCTATCTTTTGTTTTCTTGATAAAAGCTATCCTAACAGGTAGAGGTGATATCTTATTTGGTTTTGATTTGTATTTCCCTAATGTTTAGTGATGCTGAGCACCTTTTCATGTACCTGCTGGCCATCTGTAAGTCTTCTTTGGAAAAATGTATGCCTATATTTCATGTGGATATTTTTGTTGTTGTCATTTCATTTTGCTTTGTTTTATTTATTTTTTGATATTGAGTTGTATGAGTCTTTGTACATTTTGGATATGAACCCCTTACTGGGTCTATAATTTGCAAATAAATCTCCTATTTAGTAGTTTTCCTTTTCATTTTTTTGATGGTTTCCTTGCTGTGCAAAAATTTTTTAGTTTGACATAGTCCCACTCATCTATTTTTGTTTTTTGGTGTCAAATCCAAAAAATCATTACCAAGAACAATGTCAAGGAGCATACCATTTATATTCATCTAGGAGTTTTATGGTTTCAGGTCTTACAATCAAATATTTAATCTGTTTTATGTAATGTTTGTATATAGTATAAGATAATGATTGGGTTTCATTCTTTTGTAGTTAATTTCATTCTTTTGAAAACTGTCCATTTTTCCAATCATCATAAATTGAAGAGATTGTCCTTTTTCCATTGTATATTTTTGGCTTTTGTCAAAATTAATTGAATATATATATATATATATATATATATATATATGTGTGTGTGTGTGTGTGTGTGTGTGTGTGTGTGTGTGTGTGTGTGTTTATTTCTAGGTTATTTTATTCCATTGATCTCTGTGTTAGTTTTTGTGGTAATACCATACTGTGTTAATTACTATAGCTTTGTAATATTTTTTTGTAACAAGGGAGCAGTTTGCCTCCAGCTTTGTCCTCTTTTCTAAAATTTGTTTTGGTTTTTTAGAGTCCTCTGTGATTCCACACAAATTTTAGGATTTTTTTTTTCTATTTCTGTGAAAAACACCAATGGTGTTTGATAGACTACTGAATATGTATATTGCTTTGAGTAGTATGGACATTTTAATAACATTAATTCTTCCAATCCATGAGCATTAAATATCTTTCTATTTTTTCTGTCTTCTTTATTTTTTTCATCAGTGTCTTATAGTTTCCTGTGTATAAGTCATTCACCTCTTCTGTTAAATTTATTCTTAGGTATTTAATTTTTCTTTTTCTTTTTTATACAATTGAAAATATAATGATTTTCTTAATTTCTGTTTCTTTTTTTTAAAGATTTATTTATTTATTTGACAGACAGAGATCACAAGTAGGCAGAGAGGCAGGCAGAGAGAGAGGAAGGGAAGCAGGCTCCCTGCGAGCAGAGATATGGATGTGGGGCTCGATCCCAGGACCCTGGGATCGTGACCTGAGCCGAAGGCAGAGGCTTTAACCTACTGAGCAACTCAGGCATCCCTCTGTTTCTTTAAAAGCAAGCAAGCAAACAAACAAACAAACAAAAACACTTTTATTTATTTATTTGAGAGAGAGCAGGAGTTGAGGGGAAGGGTAGAGGGAGACAGAGAAGCAGGCTCCCTGCTGAGCAGGGGGCTCCTTATGGGGCTTGACCCTGAGATCATGACCTGAGCCAAAAGCAGATGCTTAACATACTGAGCCACCCAGACACCCCTTAATTTCTATTTCTGATAGTTTATTTTTAGCATATAAAAACACTAGATTTTTGTATATTGGTTTTATATCCAGCAACTATACTGAATTTGTTAATTAGCTCTAACAGTGTTTTAGTGTATATCAAACACACACACACACACACACACACACTTTTATATAGGTACTTGACATACACACACACACATGCGTATGCATACATGTACACACATATATAATATACATATGTATATATACTTTTCCTTCCTGATTTGGATGATTTTTTTTCTTTTTCTTGCCTTTGCTCTGGCTAAAACTTCTAATACTATGTTGAATTAATGTGGCGAGAATGGACATCCTTGTTTTGCTCCTGATTTTAAAGGAAAAGCTTTTAGCTTTTAACCGAGTATAATATTAGCTGTGTACTTTTTACATATAGCCTTACCATGTGAAGTATGCTCTCTCTATACTTTGTTCAGAGTTTTTATCATAAATGGATGTTGAATTTTATCAAATTTTTTTTCTGCATCTATTGAGGTGAATAAATTATTTCTGGCCTCGATTTTGTTAATGTAGTATATGACATTGATTGATTTGTGGATGTTGACCCATCTTGGATCTCTGGAATAAACTCTACCCTATCTTAATATATTATTGAATTCAGTTTGCTAATGTTTTGTTGAAGATTTCTTTATCTGTGTTCATCAGGGATAATGGCCTATACATTGTGTGTGTGTGTGTGTGTGTGTGTGTGTGTGTGTGTGTGTGATGTTTTTCTCTGGTTTTCATAACAAGGTAATGCTGGCCTTGAAAAATGAGTTTGGCTTTATCCCCTCCTCTTCTATTTTTTGGAAAAGTATGAGAAGGATTGGTTTTAATTCTTTGAATGTTCAGGTGGATTTGTCAATGGAGTCGTTTAGTCCTGGACTTTTGTTTGTTAGGAGATTTTTGATTACTGATTGAATCTTGTTGCTGATAGAATCTTGGTCTGTTTAGATTTTATATTTCTTCATGATTCTGCTGTAGGAATTTATTCATTTATCCTAGGTTGCACAAATTTTTGGTATATAATTGTTTAGAATAGTCTCTTGGGATACTTTGTTACTTCTGCAGTATCAGTTGTAATGTCTTCTCTTTATTTTCTGATATTATTTACTTGAGTTCTCTCTTTCTTTTTGGTGAGTTTAACTAAAGATTTGTCAGTTTCACTTTTCAAAGAACCAGCTCTCCATTTCATATTTTGTTATTTGGGTCTATGTCATTTCTTTCTGCTCTGATCTTTGTTATTCTCATACTTTTACTAACTTTGGGCTTTGTTCTTCTTTTTCTAGTTTCTTGAGGTACAAAATTCTTTGGAATATATTCCTGTTTTTTTTTTTTCCTTAACTCTCTTTGTAGTTTACTATGTGTTTTATAAAGCAGCAACCTCTGCTAGTCTTGAAGGATTGATCTAGGTAGAAGATGAATCTTACTGCCCAATCCTTCTCTAGCTCTGACTGTCTCTCAAACATTTGTGATTGTCCAAGGAGTCTATTTTTTAGTGGTTCCCAGTAATTGAGGATGTGCCAAGAACTGTCAGTATCCCAAAACTGAGAATCTCAGCACCGATATTAAGTCTGAGTGGAAGTCAGACCTTTAGGCATCAGCTTTGGAAGCATGCAAATACATATATTCTTGTGGGACCACAAATGTAAGTCACAGTGGCTGCCAGAGGCAGGCAATGTAGAGGTGTCCTAGGTGGCAGTCACCAAAATTAGGGAACCATACACAGGTACAATTTTCTTCCAGGTAGATACCAGTGGCATGGAGTAAGGAAGAAAGAGAGAAAGGTGGAATCAACTCATTTCCATTTCCAGAGTACATCTCAGTAGGCCTCTAGACATGTACCAAACCAGATATGTGCTCCTCAGTCCAATGCTCCAGGACAAGCAAGTAAGTCTCCTTCAAGGAAAGGCTGGAAGTGTGATTCAGCCTGCTATCTTCACAATGCCCTGGGAGTGGTAGCTGGCCAAGAACTGTTACAGCCCTATGAGACACAAGAACACAAGCACTCTAGATCACCACAGTCATGTGATAAAGGGGGTGTCTCCTGGGCAGTAGCCACAAAAAACTAGACCATAAGACATAAAAAAAGAATAGACACATGTAAAGGATTCCCTCTGGGAGATACTGGTGCTTTGGAATGTGGCAGAGGGAGAACACAAAACAGTGCCTGACTTCTGAGGTCTCTGGAAAGAATTATAGTCAGCCCTTAGATGTGTGTTTAATAAGAATCCTGCCTCTCAGGATGCAGCTATGAAGATAAGCTAATAGTTCTTTTTCACAGTTAGATTGGCCTGCTGGCTCTGTGGGTTCTTGTCCTGCCCTGGGTTGGTAGCCACTTAAGAACTCTTTCTCCATTGGTTATAGTCCTATAGGACCCATAAACATAAGTCCCACTGGTCTCCAGAGCCAGGAAATTTAGAGGTCTCTCCTGGCAATAGCTGCCCAAATCAGAGAACCAGAGAAGGGTAAAAGCTATTTTCTGGGAGATACCAGTGAGCTGATTAGAAGCAGAGAGAGAGCACAAAGATTATGTCTACTAGCCTCTGTTCCTTGACAGAATGTCCATGTCTCTAAATGTATGCCAAACCAGAGAGCTGCCCCTCAGGCCTACCTTTGGACAGGTAAACAGGTTTGTTTCAAACAACTGTGGGCATGATTTAGTATATTGTCTATGCAGTGTCCTGGGGTGACAAGGTGACAAGTGACCTGCCAAGAACCAGTCTATTGGATTGTTACAGTTCTATTTTATACAGGAATGCAAACACTCCTGGATACCAGAGTCAGATGATCAAGGGGTGTTTGCTGGGTAGTAGCCACAAAAACTGTGAAACCACCACCACATTCAGGAAACCAGACTGTTAACATCACTAAGCTGCCCATTCCTGCTATCCCTTTATGGACACACCTGCCCAAGTAATCCCCAACCCTAAGAAGTAACAACCAATACTGTTTACTATCTCCACAATTTTATTATTCTGGGATTTTTATATAAGTGGAATCATACAGTATGTGACATTTTGAGATTGGCTGCTCTTATTCAGTGGACATTCCTTAAGGTTCCTTCAGGTAGTTTTGTGTATAAATAGTTAATTCCTATATTATTATTTTATTTTGTATTTTTAATTTAATTTAATTTTATTAATTTATTTTCTTGCTAAATAGTTTAACATGTTATAGATGTATTACAGTTTGTTTAACCATGCATCCCTTTAAGAACATTTGGATTTTCAACAATTTTTGGGAATTATGAATAACATTGTTCTGAATATTCACATAAAAGTTTTTGTGTGAATATGTTTCCACTTTTTCTGGGATAAATGCCAAGGAGTAAAGTTATGTGACAGGTACATGTTTAGTTTTTTAAAAATACTGCCAAACAATTTTCTGGATTCTGCTTTCTGGCATTCCCTCCAGCAATGTATGAGAAGTCCAGTTTCTCTGCATGCTCACGAGCATTTGGACTCTCATTTTTTTTTTTTTAACTGTGATTGACATGAAGAATACATCATTGTGGTTTTGATTTGCATTACACTAATAGCTAGTGACACTGAATATCTTTTATAGCCTTATTAGCCATCTGTATATCCTCTTTAGTGAGATGTCTCATCCTGCATTTACTCATTTTCTAGTTTTTCTCTTTTTAAAATTTTTTTTTATTTTTTAAATTTCTTTTCAGTGTACCAGAATTCATTGTTTATGCACCAACCCAGTGCTCCATGCAATACGTGCCCTCCATAATACCCACCACCAGGCTCACCCAACCTCCTATCCCCTGCCCCTCCAAAACCCTCATTGATTTTCAGACTCCATAGTCTCACATGGTTCATCTCCCCCTCCAAATTCCCTCAATATCATTCTCCTCTTCATCCCCCCACGTCCTCTGTGTTATTTCTTATGCTCCACAAATAAGTGAAACCATATGATAATTAACTCTCTCCTTGACTTATTTCACTCAGCATAATCTCTTCCAGTCCCGTCCATGTTGCTACAAAAGTTGTGTATTCATCCTTTCTGATGGAGGCATAATACTCCATAGTGTATATGGACCCCATCTTCCTTATCCATTCATTCATGGAAGGGCATCTTGGTTCTTTCCACAGTTTGGTGTCCTTGGCCATTGTTTCTATGAACATTGGGGTACAGATGGCCCTTCTTATCACTACATCTGTATCTTTGGGGTAAATACCCAGTAGTGCAATGGCAGGGTCATAGGGAAGCTCTATTTTTAATTTCTTGAGGAATCTCCACACTGTTCTCCAAAGAGGCTGCACCAACTTGCATTCCCACCCACAGTGTAAGAGGGTTCCCCTTTCACCACATCCTCTCCAACACATGTTGTTTCCTGTCTTGTTAATTTTGGCCATTCTAAGTGGTATAAGGTAGTATCTCAATGTGGTTTTGATTTTAATCTCCCTGATGGCTAGTGATGATGAACATTTTTTCATGTGTCTGATAGCCATTTACATGTCTTCATTGGAGAAGTGTCTGTTCATGTATTCTCCCCATTTTTTGATGTGATTATCTGTTTTGTGTGTGTTGAGTTTGAGGAGTTTTTATAGATCCTGGATATCAGCCTTTTGTCTGTACTGTCATTTGCAAATGTCTTCTCCCATTCCGTGGGTTGCCTCTTTGTTTTCTTGACTGTTTCCTTTGCTGTGCAGAAGCTTTTGATCTTGATGAAGTCCCAAGTTCATTTTCACTTTTGTTTCCTTTGCCTTTGGAGACATATCTTGAAAGAAGTTGCTGTGGCTGATATCGAAGAGGTTACTGCCTATGTTCTCCTCTAGGATTCTGATGGATTCCTGTCTCATGTTGAGGTCTTTTATCCATTTCGAGTTTATCTTTGTGTATGGTGTGAGAAGATGGTGTCGAATTTCATTCATCTACATATACCTGTCCAATTTTCCCAGCACCATTTATTGAAGAGACTGTCTTTTTTCCACTGTATATTTTTTCCTGCTTTGTTGAAGATTATTTAGCCACAGAGTTGAGGGTCAATATCTGGGCTCTCTACTCTGATCCACCAGTCTATGTGTCTGTTTTTATGCCAGTACCATGCCATTTTGGTGATTACAGCTTTGTAGTAAAGCTTGAAATCAGGCATCATGATGCCACCACTTTTGTTTTTCTTTTTCAACATTTCCTTAGCAATTCGGGATCTCTTCTGGTTCCATACAAATTTTAGGATTGTGTGCTCCAGCCCTTTGAAGAATGCCAGGGGAATTTTGATCGGAATAGCATTGAAAGTATAGATTGCTCTAGGCAGTATAGACCTCTTAACAATGTTTATTCTTCCGATCCATGAGCATGGAATGGTTTTCCATTTTTTGTGTCTTGTTCAATTTCTTTAATGAATGTTTTATAGTTCCTCAAGTACAGATCCTTTTCCTCTTTAGTTAGGTTTATTCCCAGGTATCTTATGGTTCTTGGTGCTATAATAAATGGAATCGATTCTCTAATTTCCCTTTCTGTGTTTTCATTGTTAGTGTATAAGAAACTGCTTTCTGTACATTGACTTTGTATCCTACCACATTACTGAATTGCTGTATGAGTTCTAGTAGTTTGGGGTTGGAGTCTTTTGGGTTTTCCATATAAAGTATCATGTCATCTGCAAAGAGAGAGACTTTTACTTCTTCATTGACAATTTGGATACCTTTTATTTTTCTTTGGTGTCTGATTGCTGTTGCTAGGACTTCTAATATTATGTTGAACAAGAGTGATGAGAGTGGGCATCCTTGTCATGTTCCTGATCTCAATGGGAAGGCTGTGAGCTTTTTCCCATTGAGGATGATATTTGCTGTGGGTTTTTCATAGATAGATTCAATGAAGTTGAGGAATGTTCCCTCTATCCCTATACTTTGAAGCATTTTAATCAGGAAAGGTGCTGGATTTTGTCAAATGCTTTTTTTGCATCAATTGAGAGGACCATGTTGTTCTCCTCTCTTCTCTTATTGATTTCTTCTATCACATTGGTTGATTTGTGAATGTTGAACCATCCTTGAAACCAGGGATGAATTCCACCTGGTCATGGTGGATAATCTTTTTAATGTGCTGTTGGATCCTGTTTGCTAGGATCTTGTTGAGAATCTTAGCATCCATATTCATCAAGGATATTGGTCTGAAATTCTCCTTTTTGTTGGGGTCTTTTCCTGGTTTGGGGATCAGGGCAATGCTGCCATCATAAAAAGAGGTTGGAAGCTTTCTTCTGCTTCAACTTTTTGAAACAGCTTCAGGGAATAGGTGTTAATTTTTCTTTGAAAGTTTGGTAGAATTCTCCAGGGAATCCGTCAGGTCCTGGGCTCTTGTTTTTCGGGAGGTTTTTGATCACTGCTTCAATCTTGTTACTAGACATCAGTCAATTCAAGTTGTCAATTTGTTCCTGGTTTAATTTTGGAAGTTTATAGTTTTCCAGGAATGTGTCCATTTCATCTAGGTTGCTTAACTTACTGGCATATAACTGTTGATAATAATTTCTGATGATTGTTTCTATTTCCTTGGTGTTAGTAGTGATCTCTCCCTTTTCATTCATAATTTCATTAATTTGGGCCTTCTCTCTTTTCTTTTGGATTACTTTGGCCAATGGTTAATTGAACTTATTGATTCTTTCAAAAAAACAGCTTTTAGTCATTGATGTGTTCTCCTGTATCTCTAGTTTCTATTCATTGATCTGTGTTTTAATCTTGATTATTTCCCTTCTTGTGTGTGGAGTTTGCTTAATATGTTGTTTATTCTCCAGTTCCTTAAGAGGTAAAGACAGCTGGTGTATTCTGAATTTTTCAGTTTTTTGAGGGAGGCTTGGATGGCTATGTATTTCCCCCTTAGGACTGCCTTTGCTGTATCCCATAGGTTTTGGACTGAAGTGTCTTCATTCTCGTTGGTTTCCATGAATTGTTTAAGTTCTTCTTTGATTTCCTGGTTGATCCAAGCATTCTGAAGCAATGTGGTCTCTAGCTTCCAGGTATTTGAGTTCCTTCCAAACTTTTCCTTGTGTTAGAGTTCTAGTTTCAAAGCACTGTGATCTGAGAACATGCAGGGAATAAACTCAGTCTTTTGGTATCGGTTGAGTCCTGATTTGTGACCCAGTATGTGGTCTGTTCTGGAGAAGTTTCCATGTGCACTTGAGAAGAATGAGTATTCTGTTGTTTTAGGGTGGAATGTTCTGTATATATCTATGAGGTCCATCTGGTCCAATATGTCATTCAATGGTCTTGTTTCTTTTTTTTTTTTTTTTTTAAAGATTTTATTTATTTGTCAGAGAGAGGAGAGAGCGAGCAAGCACAGGCAGACAGAATGGCAGGCAGAGGGAGAAGCAGGCTCCCCGCCAAACAAGGAGCCCGATGTGGGACTCGATCCCAGGACGCTGGGATCATGACCTGAGCCGAAGGCAGCTGCTTAACCAACTGAGCCACCCAGGCGTCCCTCAATGGTCTTGTTTCTTTATTGAATTTCTGCTTAGATGATCTGTCTATTACTGAGAGTGGCATTTTAAGATCTCCTACTATTAATGTTTTCATATCAATATGACTCTTTATCTCAACAAAAAGTTTTCTTATATAATTGGCTGCTCCCATATTGGGGGCATAAATATCTACAATTGTTAGATCTTTTTTTTTAATCATTTTTTAAAATTTATTTTCAGCATAACAGTATTCATTGTTTTTGTACCACACCCAGTGCTCCATGCAATCCGTGCCCTCTCTAATATGCACCACCTGGTTCCCCCAACCTCCCACCCCCCCACATCTTCAAACCCTTCAGATTGTTTTTCAGAGTCCATAGTCTCTCATTATTCACCTCCCCTTCCAATTTCCCCCAACTCCCTTCTCCTAACTCCCCATGTCCTCCATGCTATTTGTTATGGTCCACAAATAAGTGAAACCATATGATAATTGACTCTCTCTGCTTGACTTATTTCACTCAGCATAATCTCTTCCAGTCCCGTCCATGTTGCTATAAAAGTTGGGTATTCATCATTTCTGATGAAGGCATAATACTCCATAGTATATATGGACCACATCTTCCTTATCCATTCATTAGTTGAAGGGCATCTTGGTTCTTTCCACAGTTTGGCAAACGTGGCCATTGCTGCTATAAACATTGGGGTACAGATGGCCCTTCTTTTCACTACATCTGTATCTTTGGGGCAAATACCCAGTAGTGCAATGGCAGGGTCATAGGGAAGCTCTATTTTTAATTTCTTGAGGAATCTCCACACTGTTCTCCAAAGAGGCTGCACCAACTTGCATTCCCACCCACAGTGTAATAGGGTTCCCCTTTCACCACATCCTCTCCAACACATGTTGTTTCCTGCCTTGCTAATTTTGGCCATTCTAAGTGGTGTAAGGTGATATCTCAATGTGGTTTTGATTTTAATCTCCCTGATGGCTAGTGATGATGAACATTTGTTCATGTGTCTGATAGCCATTTGTATGTCTTCATTGGAGAAGTGTCTGTTCATATATTCTGCCCATTTTTTTATATGATTATCTCTTTTGTGTGTGTTGAGTATGAGGGGTTCTTTATAGATCCTGGATATCAGCCTTTTGTCTGTACTGTCATTTGAAAATATCTTCTCCCATCCCGTGGGTTGCCTCTTTGTTTTCTTGACTGTTTCCTTTGCTGTGCAGAAGCTTTTGATTTTGATGAAGTCCCAAAAGTTATTTTGGCTTTTGTTTCCTTTGCCTTTGGAGACATATCTTGAAAGATGTTGCTGTGGCTGATATCGAAGAGATTACTGCCTATGTTCTCCTCTAGGATTCTGATGGATTCCTGTCTCACGTTGAGGTCTTTTATCCATTTTGAGTTTATCTTTGTGTATGGTGTAAGAGAATGGTCAAGTTTCAATCTTCTACATATAGCTGCCCAGTTTTCCCAGCACCATTTATTGAAGAGACTGTCTTTTTTCCACTGTATATTTTTTTCTGTTTTGTCAAAGATTAACTGACTATAGAGTTGAGGGTCCATAGCTGGGCTCTCTACTCTGTTCCACTGGTCTATGTGTCTGTTTTTATGCCAGTACCATGCTGTCTTGGTGATCACAGCTTTGTAGTAAAGCTTGAAATCAGGTAACGTGATGCCCCCAGCTTTATTTTTGTTTTTCAACATTTCCTTAGCGATTTGCGGTCTCTTCTGGTTCCATACAAATTTTTGGATTATTTGTTCCAGCTCTTTGAGAATACCAGTGGAATTTTGATTGGAATGGCATTAAAAGTATAGATTGCTCTGGGCAGTATAAACATTTTAACAATGTTTATTCTTCCGATCCAAGAACATGGAATGGTCTTCCATCTTTTTGTGTCTTCTTCAATTTCTTTCATGAGTGTTCTGTAGTTCTTCGAGTACAGATCTTTTACCTCTTTGGTTGGGTTTATTCCCAGGTATCTTATGGTTCTTGGTGCCATAGTAAATGGAATGAATTCTCTAATTTCCCTTTCTGTATTTTCATTGTTAGTGTATAAGAAAGCCACTGATTTCTGTACATTGACTTTGTATCCTGCCACGTTCCTGAATTGCTGTATGAGTTCTAGTAGTTTGGGGTTGGAGTCTTTTGGGTTTTCCATATAAAGTATCATGTCATCTGCGAAGAGAGAGAGTTTGACTTGTTCATTGCCAATTTGGATACCTTTTATTTCTCTTTGTTTTCTGATTGCTGTTGCTAGGACTTCTAATACTATGTTGAACAAGAGTGGTGAGAGTGGGCATCCTTGTCGTGTTCCCATTGAGGATGATATTTGCTGTGGGTCTTTCATAGATAGATTTGATGAAGTTCAGGAATGTTCCCTTTATCCCTATACTTTGAAGCGTTTTAATCAGGAACAGATGCTGGGTTTTGTCAAATGCTTTTTCTGCATCAATTGAGAGGACCATGTGTTTCTTCTCTCTTTTCTTATTAATTTGTTCTATCACATTGATTGATTTGCGAATGTTGAACCAGTCTTGTAGCCCAGAAATGAATCCCACCTGGTCATGGTGGATAATCTTTTTAATGTGCTGTTGGATCCTGTTTGCTAGGATCTTGTTGAGAATCTTAGCAACCATATTCATCAGTGATATTGGTCTGAAATTCTCCTTTTGGTAGGGTCTTTGCCTGGTTTGCGGATCAGGGTTATGCTGGCTTCATAGAAAGAGTATGGAAATTTTCCTTCTGCTTCAATTTTTTTGAAACAGCTTCAGGAGAATAGGTGTTATTTCTTCTTTGAAAGTTTGGTAGAATACCCCAGAGAATACGTCAGGTATTGGGCTCTTGTTTTTCGGGAGGTTTTTGATCACTGCTTCAATCTCATTACTAGATATCAGTCTATTTAGGTTGTAGATTTCTTCCTGGTTCAATTTTGGGCATTTATTGTTTCCCAGGGATGCATCCATTTCATCTAGGTTGCTTAGCTTATTGGCATATAACTGTTGATAATAACTTCTGATGATTGTTTCTACTTCCTTGGTGTTAGTTGTGATCTCTCCCTTTTCATTCATAATTTCATTAATTTGGGCTTTCTCTCTTTTATTTTGGATTAGTGTGGCCAAGGGTTTATTGATCTTATTGATTCTTTCAAAAAAACAGCTTCTAGTTTCATTGATACGTTCTACTCTATCTCTGGTTTCTACCTCATTGATCTCAGCTCTAATCTTGATTATTTCCCTTCTTGTGTGTGGAGTTGGTTTGATTTGTTGTTGATTCTCCAGTTCTTTAAGGTGTCGAGACAGCTGCTGTGTTCTGGATTTTTCAATGTTTTTGTGGGAGGCGTGGATGACTATATATTTACCCCTTAGGAACGCCTTTGCTGTATCCCATAGGTTTTGGACCAAAGTGTCTTCATTCTCATTGGTTTCCATGAATTGTTTCAGTTCTTTTTTGATCTCCTGGTTGATCCAAGCATTCTTAAGCAAGGCGGTCTTTAGGTTCCAGGTGTTTGAGTTCCTTCGGAACTTTTCCTTGTGATTGAGCTCCAGTTACAAAGCATTGTGATATGAGAATATGCAGGGAATAATCTCGGTCTTTTGGTATCAGTTGAGTCCTGATTTGTGACCCAGTATGTGGTCTATTCTTGAGAAGGTTCCATGTGCTCTGAGAAGAATGAGTATTCTGTTGTTTTAGGGTGGAATGTTCTCTATATATCTATGATGTCCATCTGGTCCAATGTGTCATTCAATGCTCTTGTTTCTTTATTAATTTTTTGCTTCGATGATCTGTCTATTTCTGAGAGAGGCATGTTAAGATCTCCTACTATTAATGTATTCATATCAATTTGACTCTTTATCTTGATTAACAGTTTTCTTATGTAATTGGGTGCTCCCATATTGGGGGCATAGATATTTACAATTGTTAGATCGTCTTGGTGGATAGTCCCTTTATGAATTATGTAGTGTCCTTCTGTTTCTCTGACTACAGTCTTTAGTTTAAAATCTAACTTATCTGATATGAGAATCACTACCCCAGCCTCCTTTTGAGGCTCATTGGCATGAAAGATGCTTCTCCATCCCTTTACTTTCAGTCTGGGTGTATCTTTAGGTTCAAAATGGGTCTCTTGTAGACAACATATGGATGGGTCCTGTCGTTTTATCCAATCTGCAACCCTGTGCTGTTTTATGGGCGCATTTAGGCCATTCACATTTGGAGTGATTATTGATAGATACGTTTTTATTGACATCGTGTTACCTTTGAAGTCTTTCTTTCTGTAGATTGTCTCTATATTTCTGTTCAAATGCTATTCTTAGGATTTTTCCTCTTTTATAGAACCCCCTTAATATTTCCTGCAGTGTTGGCTTGGTGGTTGCATAGTCTTTTAAGCCTTACCGGTCTTGGAAACTCTTTATCTCTCCATCCATTTTGAATGTCAGTCTTGCTGGATAAAGTATTCTTGGCTGCATGTCCTTCTCATTTAGTGCCCTGAATATATCTTGCCAGCCCTTTCTGGCTTGCCAGGTCTCTGTGGACAGGTCTGACGTTATTCTGATGGGCTTTCCTCTGTAAGTAAGGAGCCTCTTTGTCCTAGCAGCTTTCAAGAGATTATACCTACAATTATGATTCCTCAATGTGACTATCAGCTACCTTGATGTTTTTCTGGAATCTATAATCTTGTGTGGCAACGGTTCGGCCTCTAGTACATGAATGCTGGTTCCATTCACGAGATTGGGAAAATTTTCATGAAGAACTTGTTCCACTCTATCTTCTAGACTTCTTTCTTTCTCCTCCCCTTCAGGGATTCCAATAATTCTGATGTTGGAACATTTCATGACCTCATTTATTTCCCTGATTCTGTTTTCATGGTTTCTAAGCTGTTTGTTCCAAGCTTCCTCTTGATCCTTTCTCTCTATCTGTTTGTCCTCCAGATCACTAATCTCTCTTCTGTCTCAGTTACCCTAGCTTTGAGAGAATTTATATTAGATTGGAACTCATTGAGAGCATTGTGATCCTCAGCCCTGGTAACTTTTAGCTCTGCCCTAACATTGTGAACATCCTGTCTGGTCGCTTTCAGTTCGGCCCTAATCAATTCCATTTGGTCATCCATGGCTTTCTCCAACCTAGCTATTGCCTGGATAATTGTTAGCCTGAATTCTCTTTCCGACATATTGTCTATGTTGATAGCCATTAGCTCTGTTGCAGAAGGTCCATCCTCTGTATTTTTCTTCTGTTGGGCATTCCTCCTCCTGGTCATTTTGGTGAGAGATGACTGAACAGATGTAGCTGGTTGTATCGACCGTGGTGCAATCTGGGTGCACCCTGGAACGCTTGAGCAATCAGGATTCCCCACCCAAATGAGAGAAAAATGAAAAGAAAAAGAAAAAGAGAGAGAGAGAGAGACAGGAAAGAAAGGGAAGATGAAAGAGAAGGTTCAGCCCAAATGGCCCCAAGGTAAGATTTATGAGGTATACAAACAAAAACAGACAAACAAAAAGACTGATAAAAGTATATAACAAAAGAAAATATATATATATGCAAATAAAGTAAGAACCTTGTCGAAAAGAACCCCAAGTGTAAGATTTATATACTATCAGGACAAACACAAAAACACAGAAACATTGGTGGAAGAAAAGATAAGAGAGTGGTTTTAAATTCTCAGTGTGGGCGAGGAAGGTTTTTTTGATTCTTCCTGGATTTATCTTGATATATTTGTTAAAGGACTCAACTTTCCTAGGCTAAAGGGGGATTAAAAATTGGTTTACCTATAGGGGTAATATTGATTGGGGAAAGTGGATTACTTTGAAGTTTAACTCTATATGAATATTAGAAAATAAAAATAAAAAAGGAATAAACTAGACTAAACTAAACTAAAATTTAAAAAAATTCAATAAATAGAAATGCAAAAGAAAAAAACAGGTGTATGTATCAAAGGTTCAGGTTAGAAGGTTATTATGGAATTTGATGTACTGGCCAGCTCGCTGTGATGGTAAATAGGTTAAAAAATTATCTATATAAAAAATGAGCCAGAATAGTGGGAAAAATTAAAAATAAAATTTGCCCTATGAAGTGGTGTTTCTCTTGTAGTCTTTTTTTTTTTTTTCTTTCCTGGTTGGTTTTCTGGGGGAGGGGACTGCCACGTGGTTTTCAGTCAATGATGTTCCCTGAGTTAAATCCTCCAGTCCCCCTCAAGGGGCTGGGCTCTGAGGAAACCCGTTTTTTCAGGCTTTTGTTCTCTGGAGGTTTTTATGTTTGTTCACCTTTTTTTTTTTTTTTTCCTCTCTCCTTGACCACTTTTGATGGTTTTTGTAGGTTTAGAGGAAAGCAAACTGCACCCTGACCTCTCTCTCAGAGAGATGCCTCAGTTATGTTCTTCTATGGGTGTTGCAGAGCCCATATACATCCCCCCTTGGCCGCTGGCAGAGCAGGTTCCAAGTTGCGGTCCCTAGGGACACAGGATCTTCTGCTGCAGCTGTTTGGGCAGCTCCAGACCACCAGAGAGGTTCCAAGCAGAGATCACACACTGAGATTTTCCCACTGGCCTGGGCTGGGAGTGCCTGGTCTTTCTGGGTCTAAGAGCGCCGGACTTGCGCGCACCTTTTTCAGGGGAGGCTGTGGGTCGCGCACGCGTCTTAGGCTCTGAGAACAGGGTGCAGGTCCAAAAGCACCAGGCTGGGCCTTCCCGCCCCTCTCTCAGGGGAGAGTTTGGGGAGTGCGTCTTAGGCTGTGAAACAATGGCGTGTGTCGAAGAGCGCTGGCTGGGCCTTGTACCTCTCTCAGGGGAGGATGAAGGGTGCAAGCATCTTAGGCTCTGTAGCAGGGCTCTAGCGTTCTGCCTTCCGGCGTGACTCCCATCTCCTCACAGGGGCCAGAAACCACGCAATCTGGGGCGCGCTGGCAGCTCAGGAACCAAGACCTGGTTTCTCCACCGCACTCTCTCTGGTTCAGCGCCCAGGGAGGCTGTCCTGGGACGGGGGACTTAAGCCCCTGTCCCTAGCTGCCCCGATTCCCACAATCCCCCCCCACCCCATGATCTTTTGCTCTCTTTGAGTGCTTTCAAGCAGTCTCCAAGTTAATGCTAGTCCCCAGACGCAGGGCACTCTCACTCTTATTAGGGGTATTACTTTCCAACCAGTCACCTCTGGTGGCTCCCTCCCCCTTTTGTTTATCTTGATATTAGTCTGCCTTTCCCACTCTGCTTTACCTGCCCACTGGCTTCTTCTGCCCCAGTAGAGATCCAGATGTGTATAATTCTGATATCAGGCTGATTTCATGGGTGATCGGAGTTCTTTGGTAGGTAATCAGCTCACTTTAGGGTACAGGTAGAAAAGGCGCCTCCTCCTACTTCCCAGACATCTTCACAAAAAACCTACAATTGTTAGATCTTCTTGGTGGATAGTCCCTTTAAGAATTATGTAGTGTCCTTCTGTTTCTCTGACTACAGTCTTTAGTTTAAAATCTAACTTATCTGATATGAGAATTGTTACCCCGGCCTTTTTTTGAGGCCCATTGGCATGAAAGATGCTTCTCCATCCCTTCCCTTTCAGTCTGGATGTATCCTTAGGTTCAAAATGGGTCTCTTGTAGACAACATATGGGTGAGTCCTGTTGTTTTATCCAATCTGCAACCCTGTGTCATTTTATGGGCACATTTAGGCCATTCATGTTGATAGTGACTATTGAGAGACAATGTTTTTATTGACATCGTGTTACCTGTGAAGTCTTTGTTTCTATAGATTTTCTCCATATATTTCTGTTCAATGATATTCTTAGGATTTTTCCTCTTTTAAAGAACCACCTTTAATATTTCCTGCAGTGTCAGCTTGGTGGTCTCATTCTCTTTTAAACCTTGCCGGTCTTGGAATTTCTTTATCTCTCCATCCATTTTGAATGTCAGTCTTGGTGGATAAAGTATACTTGGCTGCGTGTTCTTCTCATTCAGTGCCCTGAATATGTCTTGCCAGCCCTTTCTGGCTTGCCAGGTCTCTCTGGACAGGTCTGATGTTATTCTGATGGGCTTTCCTCTGTACATAAGGAATTTCTTTGCCCTAGCTGCTTTCAAGAGCTCCCATCTACAATTATGATGATCATTTTCACTATCAGGTATCTGGAGGTCTTTCTAGATTCTGTGATCTTGGGGCCAGACCTTTCTGCCTCTAGTACAGGAACACTGGTTTCATTTGCGAGATTGGGAAAATTTTCGTGGAGAGTTTGTTCAACTATATCTTCTAGTCTTCCTTCTTTCTCCTCCCCATCAGGGATACCAATAATTCTGACATTGGGACGTTTCATGGCATCATTTATTCCCCTAATTCTGCCTTCGTGGCTTCTAAGCTGTTTGTTCCAGGCTTCCTCCTGCTCCGTTTTCTCTCACTTTGTCCTCCAGATCACTAATTCTATCTTCTATCTCAGTTACCCTAGCTTTTAGACAATTTAGATTAGATTGGAACTCATTGAGAACCTTGTGAACATCATCCCTGGTGGCATTCACTTCTGCCCTAATCAATTCCATTTTGTCATCAAAGGCTTTCTCCTACCTAGTTGTTGCCTGTATATTTGTTAGCCTGAATTCCCTTTCTGACATATCATCTATGTCCATGTCCAATAGCTCTGATGCAGAAGGCCCAGTCTCTGAATTTTTCTCCTGTTGGGCATTCCTCCTCCTGGTCATTTTGGTGATAGATGGCTGGATGGATGTTTAGGTGAATATATCGACTGTGGTGCAGGCAAAGTGCACCCTGGAATGATTCTGAGCAATCAAGAGTCCCCAACAAAAAGAAAGAAAAGAGAGAAAAAAAAAAGAGAGAGAGAGAGAGAGAAACAGGGAAAAAAGAAAGACAAAATAAAGGAGAAGTCCCAGCCCAAATGGGCCCCAAGGTAAGATTTATGAAGTATACAAACAAAAACAGACAAATAAAAAGACCGACAAAAGTAGATGACAAGAGAAAAATGTAAATAAAAACAAACAAACAAACAAACAAAAAGAACATGGAGGACATGGGGAGATGGAGAGGAGAAGGGAGTGAGGGATATTGGAAGGGGAGGTGAACCATGAGAGACTATGGACTCTGAAAAAGAACCTTAGGGTTTTGAAGGGGTGGGGGTGGGATGTTGGGGGAACCAGGTGGTGGGTATTAGGGAGGGCACGGATTGCATGGAGCACTGGAAGGGGTGCAAAAACAATGAATTCTGTTACGCTGAAAAGAAAATATTAAAAAAAAAAAAAAGAAAAAAGAACGCTGTCAAAATGAACCCCAAGTATAAGATTTATATACTACCAGGACAAAAACAGATACACAGAAAGACTGACAGAAGAAAAACATGGGAAGGTGGTTATAAATTCTCAGTGTGTGGGGTGCCTGGGTGGCTCGGTGGGTTAAAGCCTCTGCCTTCGGCTCAGGTCATGGTCCCAGGGTCCTGGGATCGAGCCCCGCATCAGGCTCTCTGCTCAGCAGGGAGCCTGCTTACTCCCCTCTCTCTCTGCCTGCCTCTCTGCCTACTTGTGATCTCTATCTGTCAAATAAATAAATAAAATCTTAAAAAAAATTCTCAGTGTGGGTGAGGAAGGTTATTTTGATTCTTCCTGGATGTATCTTGATATGTTTGTTAAAGGTGTCAACTTTCCTAAGATAAAGGGGTATGAAAAACTGGTTTACCTATAGGGATAACATTGATTGGGGAGAGGGGATTACCTTGAAGCTTATCTCTATATGAATTTTAAAATAAAATAAATTAAAACATAGAAAAGCAAAAGAAAAACACAGGTATATGTATCAAAAAAGTTCCAGTTAAAAGGTTATTATGGTTATTACTGAACATCTCATTGTGATGGTAAATAGGTTAAAAAGTTATATATAAGAAAAATGAAAAGAACCATAATAGTGAGAACAAATTAAAAATAAAAGTTGTATCTATGACATCGTGGTGGTTGTCCTCTTTTTCTGTTTGTTTGTTTTTTGGCTATCTTTCTGGGGGAGGGGTCTGCCACATGGTTTTTCTGGGTTGAGTCCTCCTACCCTCATCAAGGGCCTGGGCTTTTAGGAAACCAGTTTTTGGCTTTTGTTCTCTGGAGGTTTTGTTTTGTTTGTTTTGTTTTGTTTTGTTTTGTTTTGTTTTGTTTTTGTTAGTTTGTTTTCTCTCCCCTTGTCAGCTTTTTGTGATTCTTTGGAGGTCAGAGGAAAGCAAACTGCACCCAGACCTCCATTTCAGGGATAAGGCTCAGTCTGTTCCCCTCTGGGTGCTCCAGAGCACATAAATTCCCCCTCTACCATGGCAGAGCACATCCCCAGTCATGGTCTCTGGGGTCATACAAACTTCCACTTGTACCCAAAACCAGGAGAAATACTAGCCGTGGATGTCTAGGCAGCTCTAGACTACCAGAGAGATCCCAACCAGAGATAGCACACTGAGATTTTCACGCTGGCCCCAAGCTGGGAGTGTTCAGAATTTCCCAGTCCTAGAGAGTGCTGGCTAGCACCTGCTGGGACCTCCCTTAGGGGAGGGTATGGAGACAACTCAGACCCTGGTCTGTTGCAATGTGCTTGCAGAGCACAAATGGTTGTAGTTCAAGAGAGCGCAGGCTGGCACAGACTCCCTCACAGGTGCCACCACCCAGTCGCTCTCAGGTTCCATGGCAGCTCAGGGACCAAGACCTGGCTTCTCTGCATTCTGGTTCCCGGCCAGCAGTGGCTGTCCCGGGTCCATGGGCTTAAGTCCCTGTCCCTAACCGCCCAATTCCACCAATTTCCCCTTAAGATCTTTTGCTCTTTTTGAGTGCTTTCAAGCAGACTCCAACTTAATGCTGGTCCCCAATTACAGGGCACTCTCGTATTGGGGTTTTACTTTCCAATGTGTCGCTTCTGGTGGCTCCCTCCCCCTTTTGTTTATTTTCCTATATCAGTCCAATGTTTCCACTCTGCTTTACCTGTCCACTGTCATCTTTGGCTCCCATAGAGATCCAGAAGTGTATAATTCTAATCTCAGTCTGATTACATAGGTGATGGGAGTTCTTTGGTAAGTAATCAGCTCACTTTAGGGGACAGGTTGAAATAGCATCTCCTACTTCTCCGCCATCTTGTCGCCTCTCCTAGGTTTATTTTTGTTTTTCTGATCCTTTATCATTGTAGAATATCCTTTTTTGTTTCTACTATTTTTTTCCCTGAAATCTATTTTACATGATTTTAAATGGTCTCTTTATTTTTATTAATATTTGCATAATGTATTCTTCCATTACATAACTTTATCTATTAATGATCTTATGTTTGACATGAGTTGTACTGAAGACAAATATATTTGAGTCATTCTTTTTATGCACTGCCAATCTGCCTTTGAATCAATGTATTTAGACAATTTACATAGAAGCTAATTATTAATATATGATGGCTTATATCTCTCATTTTCTTATTTGTTTTGGTTTATTCATTTTATCTTTCCTTTATTTAATGTTTCTTATTATCCTATGGGCTTCTTGAATATATGTATTCATATATTAAAAAATTTATATACATATAGATATGAATATTGAAATATGAATATATTATATATACAATATATATATTATATGAATATAATATGAATATTTCTTTTTCAATATTTTCTTAGTGATTCAGGGTCTTTTCTGTGTTTTCTTCATAGATGCTCCTTTTCAGGTTGAGAAAGTTCCCTTCCTTTTTTTTTTAATTTTAATTTTAATTTTTTTAATTTTTATTATGAAAGGATGCTGGGTTTTGTCAAATGATTTTTCTTTGTCTATTGTAATGATCATGTGTCATTTTTCCTCATTCTATTAATTCAGTATATAACATTGATTGTTTTTTGTAAATTGTACTAACTTTGCATTCTTGGCATTAATCCTATTTGGTTAAGTTGTATCAGCTTTTTTTTTTTAATTTAGTTTTATTAATTTAGTGATCCAAGATTCATTGTTTATGCACCTCACCCAGTGCTCCATGCAGTATGTGCCCTCCTTAGTACCCACCACCAGGCTCACCGATTCCCTAATTTCCAAAACTCTGTTTGTTTTAGAGTCCACAGTCTCTCATGCTTTATCTCCCCCTCCAATTCCCCCAACTGACTTTTCTTTTCCTTCTCCTAATGTCCTCCATGTTATTCCTTATGCTCCACAAGTAAGTGAAAGCATATGATAATTTACTTTCTCTGCTTGACTTATTTCACTCAGCATAATCTCCTCCAGACCCATCCATGTTGATACAAAAGTTGGGTATTCATTCTTTCTCATGGAAGCATAATATTCCATTGTATATATGGACCATATCTTCTTTATCCATTCTTCTGTTGAAGGGCATCTTGGCTCTTTCCACAGTTTGGCGATTGTGGCCATTGCTGCTATGAACATTGGGGTACAGATGGTCCTTCTTTTTACTACATCTATATCTTTGGGGTAAATACCCAGTAGCAATTGCTGTATCAGTGTTTTTATATACTGCTAGATTTGACTTGATAATATTCTTTTAAAATTTTATATCAATATTCATAAGGGTTATTGGTCTATAGTTGTATTTTCTGTTTTTTAAAGTAATATTATTGTTTTTTAAAAGATTTTATTTATTTATTTGAGAGACAGAGAGCAAGAGAGTGAGAGAGAGATCATGAGTGGAGGGGCAGAGGGAGAGGGAGAAGCAGACTCCCTACTGAATAGGAAGCCCAATGTGGGACTTGATCCCAGGACCCTGGGATCATGACCCAAGCCAAAGGCAGACACTTACTTGACTGAGCCACCCAGGTGCCCTATAGTTTTATTTTCTAATGATATATTTGGCTTGTTTGGTTATCAGAGTAACACTGACATTATATACTGTATTAGGAAGTACTTCCTCCTTTTTTATTTTTGGGAGACTTTGTGAAGGATTGTGTTATATTTTTCCTTTATTCTTTAGTAATTTATTACATTTATTTATCTTATTTTAGTATAATTAACATATAGTGTTATATTAGTTTCAGGTGTACAATATAATGACTCAATAATTCTATACATTTCATAGCAGTTATCAAGATATGTGTATTCTTGTTTTGTTTTTTAAGATTTTACTTATTTATTTGAAAGGCAGAGATTACAAGTAGGCAGAGAGGCAGGCAGAGAGAGAGAGGAGGAAGCAGGCCCCCTGCTGAGCAGAGAGCCTGATGCGGGGCATGATCCCAGGGGCAGAGGCTTTAACCCACTGAGCCACCAAGGCGCCCCAAGCTATGTGTATTCTTAATTCCCTCTATTTTCTTTATTTAAAAAAAAAATAAAGATCTTATTTATTTATTTGACAAAGAGAGAAAGAGATAGTGAGAGAGAGAGCACAGGCAGCGAGAGCTGCTCACAGAGGGAAAAGCAACCTCCCCACTGAGCAGAGAGCCAGATGTTGGGCTTGATCCCAGGACCCTAGGATCATGACCTGAGCCAAGGGCAGACACTTAACTGACGGAGTCACCCAGGCACCCTGCCTCCTTTATCTTCTTTAAATGTTTGTTAGAACTCTCCAGCTAAGTCATCTCATCTTGGGATCTTCCTTGTGAGAAATTTTTGTGTTACTAATTCAGTGTATGTTTATTATATATCTATTCAGATTTACTATGTCTCCCAGAATCGTTTTTTGACAATGTGTGTCATTTGAGAATTTTTTTTTCTATTTTATGTCAGTTATCTAAGCAGTTGTAAAAAACTGTGCACACTATTGTTTTGTAAGATCTGTAAGATTGGCAATATTCCCTCCTTTATTTCTGATTTTAGTAATTTGCATTTCTCTTTTCCTTCAAAAACTCATGGTTTATCAATTTTTTGATGTTTTCAAAGAACTATTATTTTATTTTATTCCTTCTCTACTGTTTTTTACTTCTATATTGTTTCTTTCTACTCTAATATTTATTATTTCCTTTCTTTTGATTACATTTGGGTTTGTTTGCTCTTCATTTTTCAGGTTCGTAATTGGAGATCTTTATTTTTGCTCCTCAATTTCTGAAAGATATTTTTGAGAATGTAGAATTCAGAGCAAACAGTTTTTTGCTATAAACATTTGACAAATGACAGATGCCATGCAACTTCATTCTGGCCTCTGTGGTTTCAGATATATATCTATATCTGTATCTATATCTATCTATAGATAGATAGATATCAGATATATCTATCTATCTATATCTATCTATCTATCTATCTATCTATAACACTGTTGCCACTTAAATTAATATTCTCTCATAGGTTATTTATTTATGGCTCCTGCCATGATTTTTAAAACTCTTCAGTTTTCAGAATTTTAATTATGGTATGTCTTGGCATAGATTTTTTTTTCTTTGTTCATGTATGTGTTTATCCATAGCTCAGATAAGCTATGCTAAATGTTCTTATATTGGAAGGGGTTTTCAGAGTTTAAAACTCACCCTGGACCCAGAGGGATCACCTAGAATTTCTTGTCAGTTTTCCTAGATGTGATGAAGATAAGGCAGAAAGAGAGGTGGGCTTGCAAGATTTTAGCAGTTAAACATAAAAAAAAAAATGAAGTTAGACTTTCATGATGGTGGGTTTTACAAGACTAAATATGGTCTATCTTGGTGCATGCTTAATGTGAGCTTGAAATAAATGTGAATTCTGTTATGGTTGAATGGTATAGCTTATATATTTTAATTAGATCTAGCTGATTGACCATTTTAAGTTTAAGTGTATGTTTCTGCCCTTTGAGCTACCAATTATTGGAAAAAAAAAAAAAAAAGGTTGAATTCTCCAGCTTAGTAATAGTGAATTTGACTTTCTGCTTGCAGTTCTATCAGCATTTGCCTCACATATTTTGACAATCTGTTTTTAAGTATATACATGGTAACAATTATTAGATCTTTTTGGAGAACTGACCCTTTTGTCATGACATGTTCTATTTTAAAACTAATAATGTTCCTTGTTTGGAAGTCTGCCTTGTCTTAAAAATATATTTATTTAGCTTTCTTTTATTAGTGTTAGTGTGGTATATATTTCCCCACTCTTACTTTTAAATTCTCTGTGCCCTTTAAATAAATTTTAATTTTTCAGTATTCCAAGTTTCATTGATTATGCACCACACCCATTACTCCATGCAATACGTGGCCTCCCTCACACCCACCACCAGACTCATTAACCCCCCACCCACCTCCTTTCCAAAACCCTGTTTGTTTCTCAGCACCCACAGTCTCTCATGGTTCATCTCCCCCTCCAATTTCCCCTAATTCACTTTTCCTTTCCTTCTCCTAATGCCCTCCATGTTATTTCTTATGCTCCACAAATAAGTGAATGCATATGATAATTGACTTTCTCTGCTTGACTATTTCACTCAGCATAATCTCCTCCAGTCCCATCCATGTTGATACAAAAGTTGGGTATTCATCCTTTCTGCTGGAGGTGTAATATTCCATTGCATATATGAGCCATATCATCTTTATCCACTTGTCTGTTGAGCATCTTGGCTCTTTTCACAGTTTGGTGATTGTGGCCATAGTTGCTATGTGCCTTTATTTTTTAAAGCAATTTTCTTTTTGTAAACTACACATATTTCTTTCAAAAATTTTCTGACTTTCAGTTTCCGTCATTCAATTTGTATATTTAAACTTTTCATATTTAAAGTACTTATTGATTTAGATTGAATTAATATCTACTGTGTTTGTAGTCACTTTTTCTTCCCTATCTACTTTTAATCAAGTGTTTTATATGATTCATTTTCTCTTGACGTGTAAATTATATTGCTATTGAACATTGTTTTAATGATTGCTTAGTATTTACAGTATGTATATGTAATGTTAAGCTAAGTCTACTTTCTATAACACCATTTTGTTCCATGGGTGGTGTAGATACCTTAAACAAATTATTTTCAATTTTTCCCTCATGTCCCTTACACCATTGCTATTATTTATTTATCTATATGCAGTGTTATGGGTTGAATTATGCTTCCCCTAAAAAGATATGTCAAAGTCCTAATTCCCAATGCCTCACAATATGACCTTATTTGGAAATAGGGCCATTGCAGATTTAATTGGTTAAGATGAGATCATACTAGCTTAGGGGAGGCCCTGAATCCAAAATGACTGGTGTTTTTATAAGAATATGACCTTGTGAAGACAGAAACACACAGGAAAAATGCCATATGATGATAAAGGCAGAGACTGGGATGTTTCAGTTTCCAGCAGAAAACCAAAGACTATGGCAAGCCATCAAAAGCTAGGAAGAGGCATAGATTTCCCTACAGGTCTCAGAGGGAGCATGGCCATGCAGACATCTTGATTTTGAACTTCTGGTTTCCACCATTGTGAGAGAATAAATTTATGTTGTTTAAAGCACAGAGTTTGTGGTACTTCATTATAGCAGTCTTAAGAAACTAATACATATCATAATCACATATTACATTATTATTATTATTACTTTGAAAAGACAGTTATCTCATGTTAAATATAAAGATTTTTGTCGTTAGTTATTTGCTCTATGATGCTTTATCTTTCTATTGTAGATAGGAGGTTATGACATATATAATTTTCCATCCCCTGAAGAACTTAACATTTTTGCAAGGTGAAATTTCTCATGATAAATTCTCTAAAGTTTTGTTTGTTTGAGGATTTTTTTACTTCTCCTTCACTTCTGAAGAATAATTTTGCTGAATATAGAATTCTAACTTTTTAAAAAAATATATTTAAATTTTATCTTCAATCCCTATGTTAATGATTTTAATAAGTTCACTATAATTCTTTCTATGTATGTATGTGTGTATTTAATTTTAAGTAGGCTCCACAGCCTAGCATTGAAAGCCTGAACTCAGGACCCTGTGATAAAGTCCTGAGCTGAGATTAAGAATCAGACACTTAACTGACTGAGCCAACCAGGTGTTCTAAATTCACCATAGTTCTTAACTGTTATTCTTCATAGATAAAGGTCTCCATGGACTCCCTCATCCACAATGATCTACTGAAGTTTGAATAGAATATGCTTATAGATTTTTTTTATTTTTTTATTTTTTTTTAATTTTATTTTTTATATTTTATAAACATATATTTTTATTCCCAGGGGTCAGGTCTGGGAATCGCCAGGTTTACACACTTCACAGCACTCACCATAGCACATACCCTCCCCAATATCCATAACCCCACACCCCCTCTCCCAACCCCCCTCCCCCCATCAACCCTCAGTTTGTTTTGTGAGATTAAGAGTCACTTATGGTTTGTCTCCCTCCCAATCCCATCTTGTTTCATTTATTCTTCTCCTACCCCCTTAACCCCCCATGTTGCATCTCCTCTCCCTCATATCAGGGAGATCATATGATAGTTGTCTTTCTCCGATTGAGTTATTTTGCTAAGCATGATACCCTCTAGTTCCATCCACATCGTCGCAAATGGCAAGATTTCAATATCCTTGATGAACACAGATGCAAAAATTCTCACCAAAATACTAGCCAATAGGATTCAACAGTACATTAAAAGGATTATTCACCACGACCAAGTGGGATTTATTCCAGGGCTGCAAGGTTGGTTCAACATCCGCAAATCAATCAATGTGATACAACACATTAATAAAAGAAAGAACAAGAACCATATGATACTCTCCATAGATGCTGAAAAAGCATTTGACAAAGTACAGCATCCCTTCCTGATCAAAACTCTTCAAAGTGTAGGGATAGACGGCACATACCTCAATATTATCAAAGCCATCTATGCAAAACCCACCGCAAATATCATTCTCAATGGAGAAAAACTGAAAGCTTTTCCGCTAAGGTCAGGAACACGGCAGGGATGTCCGTTATCACCACTGCTATTCAACATAGTACTAGAAGTCCTAGCCTCAGCAGTCAGACAACAAAAGGAAATTAAAGGCATCCAAATCGGCAAAGAAGAAGTCAAACTATCACTCTTTGCAGATGATATGACACTATATGTGGAAAACCCAAAAGACTCCACTCCAAAACTGCTAGAACTTGTACAGGAATTCAGTAAAGTGTCAGATTTTTTTATTATTTATTCTGATATAATATTCTAATATTATTTATTATTGGTATTCTCTGAGCTTCTGGATCTGTGGTTTGGTGTCTGCTATTAATTTAGCACAGTTCTTGGTCCTTTTAACATCAATCATTTCCTCTCCTTTATCTTCTCTTTAATCTTCCTCCTCACCCTTTTCCTTTTACTTTCTCTTCCTCTTCCTCTCCTTCTCCTTTCTTGTCCTCTTCTTCTCCATTTCATTTTCCCTTCTCCTCCTCTGCCTCTGTTGTTGTCTTCTTCTTCTTCTTTCTTCTTCACTCTTTGAACTTCAGTTCATAAAGTTTCTATTCACATACTGACATCTCTTTAAGCACACTGATTCTTTATTGGGCTCCGTTACCTAGAGTAGTTTTGATTCCTAATATTTGCTTCTTATTCTTTCTTCGAGTTTTTATGTCTCTGTGTACAGTATCCATCTGTTCTTGTGTACTTACTTTTTAGCAAAATTACAGCCCTTATCTTATCATAATTATTTAAAATTTCCTGTCTGATAATTCCCAAATCTGTGTCATATCTGAGTTGGTTCTGATGCTTGCATTTTTTCTTCAGGCTGTGACTTTTGTTATTTAAATTTTAGAATGCCTGTAATTTTTGTTGAAAGTCAGACATGGTATTTAGAATAATAAGATTTGAGGTAAGCAGTTCATTACTATGAGGGTTTATGTTAATCTACCTAGGGGTTTGGCAGTTCTTAATATTTGCTGTATCTGAATGGCCAGGGGCTTTAAATTATTCTAATGTCTTTATTTTTGTCTTTCTAGTTGCCTTGGGGTTTCCCCATAAATTCTTTCTTAAGTAGAATCTGAGACACTTTTTCATATGTCAGCCAATGTTACTATACTGGAAACTTGTTAATGTAATGATAAAAAGTAGGAATGGGAAAGTGTTCATCTTTTAGGGAGCCTATGTCTCTGGATTGATGCCTATGTAAGTATTTCTTCATTGTTTTTTCCTTCCCCCATTATGTTAGGCAGGGAGGCAAGAAGGGGCTCAAGTTCTTAATAAGTACTCTTTTCCCTGTATGGAGTAAGGCTCCACTAAAGTCTTTCTCATGAAGATTAAGACTATTATGAAGAATGCACTGGAATGTACCAAAATGATTGATTTTTTTCATCTCACTGCTAGACATACAAGTGACTTCCTTGACATTTTACAGTAAGAATTTCATGGGGTTACTAGATGTAAGACCTATGAAAGTGTGGGCCCCTCTTTAAGACTATGAATACTAAATGTTTTATGCTTTCACGTTAGTCCACACTTAACCTACAGAAATTAGTTAAAATTTTGATTTAAGTGTTCCTTCAAATTTATGGTTCCAGCACCATAAATCAGCTTTGCTGAATTCAGCTCTGCATTCACCTGTCTCTCCAGATTTTGTGGTGTTGGTTCTCTGATGTGTCCATGAAAATTTACAATTTTCAGTTTGCTCTACTTTTTTCCCTATTGTAAGGATATAAGTTCTTTTCACATCAGATCTGAAACTGGGGCACACAATGCATTTTTTATCTCCAATGGTGTAGGTTTCATTTCAGAAAGTTTAATTTTGGCCTCTATTATATCTTCTGTATCAACTTACTATTTTGAAGATATGCAACACAGTTATAACTGTTTTTCAAAGTTTTTATTTAAATTCCAGTTAATAACATTATTAGTTAACACAATATTAGTGTCAGTTTAATTTACTTTACTTTAGGCAATAATGTGATTTATCATTTCCTACAGCACCAGTGCTCATCTATAAGTGCACTCTTTAAGCCCCATCACCTATTTTACCCATCACCACACCAACTGGTAACCATCGTGTGTTCTCTATAGTTAAGAATCTGTTTCTTGGTTCACCACTCTTTCTCTCCCCCAACCTTTGATCATTTGTTTCATTTCTTAAATTCCAATATATGAGTAAAGTCATATGGTATTTGTCTTTCTCTGACTGATTTATTTCACTTAGAATCATATTCTCTAGCTCCATCCATTTTGTTGCAAATGGCAAGATTTCATTCTTTTTTTTTTTTTTTAATTTGACAGAGATCACAAGTAGGCAGAGAGGCAGGCAGAGAGAGAGAGAGGAGGAAGCAGGCTCCCCGCAGAGCAGAGAGCCTGATGCAGGGCTCGATCCCAGGACCCTGGGATCATGACCTGAGCCGAAGGCAGAGGCTTTAACCTGCTGAGCCACCCAGGCACCCCAAGATTTCATTCTTTTTTATGGTTGAGTAATATTCCTCTGTGTGTGTGTATGAGAAACATAAAAGGTACTTTTTTTCTGTCTTTTTATTATTGGTTTTTAATGTTATATGTTATAACTAGGAAAAATATTATATAATTTTACATCTGTTTATCCTTGTTTTGTATATGGTCTATTTTTGACAATGTAGCATATTTCTAATTATTATTTGCAGCAGTCTCTATGTCTTTTATGTTACTCATCATATTCAGTATTTTACTGGTTTGTTTATATCACTAGTTTCTCAGATTTCCAGAGGTGAGTTAAATACATCTATATCTAAAGATTCTTCAATTTCTCCTTGTAATTCTGTCAGTTTTGCCCTTATATATTTCAAAACTATTTTGTTAGTTTCCTACATGTTCTGGATTTCCATATTTTTCTAGTGAATTTTTTAAAATCATGTTCAAGTTCACTTTTTCTCAATAATAATTGCTTTTTGCCTTAAGACCTGTTTTGTTAAACCATCTTCTTTCAGTTTATATTTCTTCTGATATATATTTTTCTATCTTTTTACTTTCTCTTAAGTTAATATTTAATATTTTCAAGTTGTACTTAAAATTGTTTAAAGATCAAAATTGTTATGAATGAATGAAATAATGAACTTTTGGCATGATTACTCAGAAATCAGTATGGTGATTATAGCTCCTATCATCTCTGCCACCAGTCTACCTCAGAAATTTTTCTGGATTGTGACAATCCCAGATTCTTAAGAGTTGAACATTAGAAAACTAACATAATTTAGCCAAAACCTGAATTTAAAAATTTATTTTTTTTTTTTGCTTGTAAGTTAAAAAAAAAAAAAAGCTTTTGATATATCAACAAGAATCCTTGGCACTATGCTAGATATTTGAGCACAATTAGTTCAGGTTGACAGTATCACAGCCATTAGGGCTCTGACTGCTTTATTCTCCATGTATCTATGGCTAAATAGGGCTACTCCTCTTCCCTTCACATTTCTTCATTTAGTTTCTGTGATGTTTTCCTCCAACCCTTACAAATTCCAATTCTTCAATCACCTACTTCATAGTCTGTTGAACTGGAATTGCTCATAATGACCCTCTAATATTCTATCTTTTTAAAAATATTTTATTTATTTCTTTGTTTGTTAGAGAGAGAGAGAGAGAGGGAGAGAGAGGGAGAGAGCACAAGCAGGCAGAAGCAGAGAGAAAAAGCAGGCTCCCCACTGAGCAAGGAGCCATATGTGGGACTTGATCTAAGGACCCTGGGATCATGACCTGAGCCGAAGGCAGCAGCTTAACTGACTGAACCACCCAGGAATCCCTCTAATATCTTATCTTATGGGGGAAATGGAGACTGTGGCAGGGAAAAAGAATGGCTTATGCTGATTAGTGCTAGTTTCAAGTTCCACCTTATCATCATGTACTCTTTCTCCCAAAGCCTGATTATCTCCTCCAGACTTCTCTTCAGCTCTGTATCTACACCCAACATATTTTTCAGTCTCTAGCTCAGAGCCTATGTCTTCAGTATAGTTTTTTTTTCTATTGTCATGATCTAAAGCACTTGTTCTATTCTTTAATCTCATCTAGTGACCACTATGCCCTTCATTACTGTCCTTTGTCACTATCAAGCTCCTATTGTGTAATTGTATGTGGCTTTGTGAACTGTTTTTCGAGGATGCTGTAAGCTGCTCAAATTGGGAACAGCCTTCTCTACTTCTCCATGCTGATTGGTGTCCTGTAGGCACTAGATCACTATTTACCTTTCCATAGTTTCCTGTCTTGTCTTCTGCTTCTGACAAAGAGCTTTTGGGGAGCAGAGAGAGGAAAAGCCTTGAGTCTGGTTATTTTCTGAGCTTCTATGTTAGCAGCCTGCACTTAGGAGTTGTGGCTAGAGCAAATATTTGTTGATATGAGGAGCTAGTGCTCCTCCATTTCTTTTCTTTGTCTTCCACTTCTGCATATAAACTGCTCTCTTTTCCCAAGGTACCCTCTCTTCATTATGACTATAACATTTTGTAGAAATTCTGTTGTCTCTATACCAAGAGGACACAACGCCTTGGGGAAGCCACTTCAGGGATGAATATACCCAGTGACACATCAAAATTGCTGTCTCATATGTTTTAAAAATTATCCAAATTATTTACCAAGAATTGTATTTTTTCATGTTTTACTTTCAATTCCCCACATAAGTTGTATCCTTTCCTTGGTTGCTATTGAGGAAATCTCCCCTGGTTCATTTGTGAATTTGACATGCCTTGCATATAAAATTGAGAGCTGGAAATTTCTAAATAGTAGTTAAAATTAGAACAGTATTTTACCATTTTATTCCTTCCTCCCCTCTTTTTTTTTAAGATTTTATTTATTTATTTGACAGACAGAGATCACAAGTAGGCAGAGCAGCAGGCAGAGAGAGGAGGAAGCAGGCTCTCTGCCAAGCAGAGAGCCCGATGCAGGGCTCGATCCCAGGACCCTGAGACCATGACCTGAACCGAAGGCAGAGGCTTTAACCCACTGAGCCACCCAGGCGCCCCATCCTTCCTCCCCTCTTGGCTTGAGTCATTTTTCCTTTTCTTCCAGCTCTGGCACTATCAAGCCTCTCCAAATGTAGCATCTGAATTATTAATTCTGCTCAGGCCATCAACAGTGCTCAGTCAAGCTCAGGAGCTTATGCACAGCTCAATCTGAAAGGATGAACCAAATGATTAATTGCTGGCTTCCCACTATAAACTCTAGGACCATACCTGTCTAGAGATGTTAATTTACTAAATTATTTCCCTACCGCCAGTTTTTAGATTACTTTAAGCTTAGTTCAATTAAATTTATTTTAACACACATTTGTTAACCACCTACCTTGTCCCAGGAGAACAAGTCAGCAGTTGTTTCTTAGCAGACCTCATAAATTAATGTGGGAGAACAAACACACAAACAAGGCAGGTGGAGGCACAAGTGGTATCAGATTTAGAAACAGGATTACTACCTCAGAGTATGGGTAGAGAGGACTCCAATGAGGTGAAATAATTTTATTCCATCCCTGAAAGATGAGGACCCAGAAAATGGTGAAGTTTTGGACTAGAGGGCATTCAGAATAAGAGAAGGATGTAAACAATGTAGTCCATATGAGAACAAGTGAGGATCATTAAACATGAAACATAAAGTTACTAGGACAAGAGGGACATTTAATAGTGCAACACAGGACATATCATATTATTCTTTCCACCAGAAAGTGGATTCTCAGCTCAAAGTCACAAAGGGGATTTCTTTAAATGTAAAAAAAAAAAAAAAAAAAAAGTGACCAGGGTAAATATCTGCTTGCATTGTGAAAGACAATACCAAGTACAAGTAGGAAAACTCAGGACAGAAAACACTAGGATAAGTCGGGGCTGACCCCTCTAAAATCAGCAAACATCCAGCTGTGGAGATGTTTCTCAGGAGTGATAGATGATGGACACAAGTCAGTCTTATTTCTGCAAAAGTCTGGGAAAAAGGAAAATCTTGGCAGCACAAGTATATACTTGAGAATTACTCTAAATAAAATATTTATGTGTCTTACAAGAACTATGTAAAATGAAGATGAAAACTCAATGGGGAGCTCTGGGGACCCAACAGAACTGGTTATACAAAAGGAAAAAAAAAAACAGAGCAGAGCCAGACAGATTCTCCTCTTAGAGATATTTGGCCAAGGGCTTGCACAAGTTTTTACCTGAATGTTGTAAAGTGTTTGTTAAAATACAGTCTATGTCTTTGTCTTTCAAAGCTCCTTTTTCAGAAAATCCCACTCAAACTGGATTGGCTTCATCTGCTTGAATAACTAAAGAATCCAAAGCCAAGGTCTTGTTGTGTCTGGTTAGGGCTCTATGTTGGGTCAGGAAGTGTCCCCTTCATCTCTTACCTACCAGTTTTACTCTCCTACAGTCCTCCTACTTCCCCCCAGAACTCCAGGTTGACACACTCCCTTATGCACATCCAGAAGAAAGAGAAGGTCTCTATTTCTAGTAATACCAGCATGAGGCCCAAGTATCATTCTTACTGGCCCTTATTGGGATGTGTGCTCACTCCAGGACCAACCACTGTGGTGAATGAAATGGACTGATGGGATAAAGGGGGTTTCCTCAAGAGAAATTAGGGTGTTGGGTGGGAAGAGAAGTGCTAGATTTCATGAACTTATTCAAGCAATGTATACCTACCAGACATTGTCAAACCTAATTCAAACTTTACCTTTTCTGGGAAAACTTCTCTGTCTTACTCAGTGTCTGCTTGTCCTATAGCATTTCTCCTCCCTTTGTTACAATCCTATTTCCACAAACTCTGCACTCTTTCAGTGTCTGTATCTCATTTTGACAGGACACCAAACCTAAGAGAGTTGTTCTGAGGTATAAGTGAACAGGAATGGGGTGCAAACAGACATATTATAGATGTACAGAGATATGCATTATTGGTGGTATTGCTGCATCAATTCTATTTTTTTCCCTTGAGGTATAATTGACATATTACATGTTAGTTGGAGGTATTCAACATAACAATTAAATATTTGTACATGCATTGATTCAGGTAATATCATTTAATAAAACTAGTTCTTGACTCATTGAAGGTGCTCAATTAATAGTTTTTGGATGAATAATGAATAGCTGAGTGCAAGCCTCACATAATAATATTAATTAAGTAACTAATATTAACTTATTATATGCTCAGTGCCAGTTACTCTGGGAAAATCTTTTCTCTCTCATTTGTCACAAAACCTGCAAGATAGCCAGCATTTGCCTTATTTTCCAGGTAAAAGCAATGAGGTTCTGAGAGACTGCTTGATGTATGCTTGATGTTAAGCAAGCCCATATCATAAATGGATGAGGGCATTGAGATACAAGCAAGTTTGTCTGTGTCCAAAGTCAATTCTTTAGTCATTAAACAAATGACAACCAAATATTTTGAGGTGCAATAATGTTTCCTAAATTCCAGCCTCAGGTATAACAGTTGAGGACAAATGTGTTCTGGTTGGAGTAGCAGCATGGAGAGAGAGAAAGAGAGAGAGAGGGAGTGTGTGTGCCTGTGTATATTTATGTGTGGTGGGGATCCAGGGTGAGTTTTGGAACCCTATCCCTATAGAAATGCAGAGATGCTCTGTAGAACAACCAGAGCTCTCTGAGACTGCTTGTAAATCAGGCCCACCTTCAAGTTTTTGCTGGCCTGATTTGAGGTCAGTCCCTCTGACTACTAGTCTCCATACCATCCCCAGTTGTTGGTTATTTAGGCAGTAGTGGGTAGCTGTCTGGAAGAAAGAAGCAACACTCACCAGCTTCCTGACTTTCCTAAAGGAGGTCTTCCCTGGTCATCTTATATCTCATAAGCTGAATCTCTGTGATCTCAATGACTGAGGATGGTAAGTTGCCTCTAGGGCCTTGTGCACACCCACACAGGTTATACCAGGGCATTGGGAAGCTTTACCTGTGGCAGCCCAGACAAGAAATCTAGATTAGCTGGGACCTTGATGCCTTTGGCCTGGCCTGGTTATTCCATGTTACAAAATATTTCTAGTTAAAATAATAATAGCAATTTAAAAGATAAAAGATGAGTTGTGTGTGTGCAGGGGACTGTGCCCATCCTTAAAATACTGCTGGACCTGGAGTTGGGGGCACACTGTTAAAAACCTTATCAGTGAAGCCCATTGAGTATATTGCTGATGTAAATTATCAGAATGTGTTTGGTAGTATAATCCCACACTCTTCAGAACATATGCCCTCCTTTTCAGGGCAATAACTGAGAAAATGGCTCTCTTAAAAGAGGAGGAACTGTCACAAATTCATACTCTTTCTTAAGGTAAGAGGAATATAATTAATAGAAGACCAAGTTTTCAGATGGAAAACTATGTTTTATTCTTACTTCTTTCTGCTCAGAGTATATGGAGCAAATTCAATACCAGGAAAACATAATTCTTTTCTAGAATTTTTGATGAACCATCAGATAAAGACTGGGGTTCCTAGAAGGGTTTCATACCTCCAGGAGAGGTTTTGGCCTTGGGAAATGGAAATCTACTTTTGGCTCAGTTGTGTGCTTCTTTGTTCAATAAGCTAATGTTTGTAGACCACACACCAATTCAGACCTGAGAACAAATGGGAGTGAGGATTGGTGGGCTGGCCACTGGAGGGCACCTCGATGTGAGACAAGGTCAGTCATTTGGAACATCAGTGCAGGAGAGCACTAATGTTCTGGGTGCACCACCTTAAGTGTTGACAGATGGTTGGGTGGGGAAGACCCACATCTGGGTGCAGAAGGAGGACCTGCTGGCTGCCTGGACTTCATGGGCTTCACATTGAGGGCAGGTTCATTGTGTGTCCCCCCACCTCTTTAACTATCTTTGAGCATCTCAGGGAGAGAACAAAGTACCAAGTGACCAATGTTTCTACTGGCTGAGGAGGCTGGGGGCAAGCCTCCAAAAGAGCCCAAGGGATTTACATCAAATAACATTGTCTGACACCTTGTGTTTAAATATAACATTTTGTATGAAGTTTTTTCCACCACATGCTTAGTAAAAAAATTATCTTAGAGCTAAACAAAATTGACATGTTACAGTAGCTCTGGGTCCATGGTGTATACTTGGAGGAAGGAAAACAACATATGATGAAAGGTGGGCTTGTTTGACCCTCTTAGAAAGTTGTGGGATTGGGACACTAGAAAGATGCATTTGTCCCAGCCAGAGATGGAGGCAACTTATCAAGGGAGCCCTCTTGGTCCATCCTATCCTGTACTGAGTCTCACCTGACCTACTGCTCCTGTCTTCTGTTTCTGTAAATCACACTATACCTCTGTATGGGAAGGCAGCTGCTTATTCCCTCCCAGACTCTTTCCCCTTGTCATTCCCCACCCACGCCCATTCCTACATTACACACTCACAGGATTTCAAACCTCATTTCCTCCCAAAGCCTTCTTAGACTGTGCCATCCAATGTAGATTGTAGCATTAATATCTGAAGAATTGGATGTATTGCTTCATTATACACTGCCTTATTCTTTTTTTAATTTTTTATTTCTTTTCAGCATAACAGTATTCATTGTTTTAGCACCACACCCAGTGCTCCATGCAATCCGTGCCCTCCCTAATACCCACCGCCTGGTTCCTCCAACATCCTACCTCCCACCCCTTCAAAACCCTCAGATTGTTTTTCAGAGTCCATGGTCTCTCATGGTTCACCTCCCCTTCCAATTTCCCTCAACTCTCTTCTCTCCATCTCCCCTTGTCCTCCATGTTATTTGTTATGTTCCACAAATAAGTGAAATCATATGATAATTGACTCCGCTTGACTTATTTCACTCAGCATAATCTCTTCTAGTCCTGTCCATGTTGCTACAAAACTTGGGTATTCATCCTTTCTGATGGGGGCATAATACTCATAGTGTATATGGACCACATCTTCCTTATCCATTCATTCGTTGAAGGGCATCTTGGTTCTTTCCACAGTTTGGCGACCGTGACCCTTGCTGCTATAAACATTGGGGTACAGATGGCCCTTCTTTTCACTACATCTGTGTCTTCAGGGTAAATACCCAGTAGTGCAATTGCAGGGTCATAGGGAAGCTCTATTTTGAATCTCCCGAGGAATCTCCACACTGTTTCCAAAGTAACTGCACCAACTTGCATTCCCACCAAGAGTGTAAAAGAGTTCCCCTTTCTCCACATCCTCTCCAACACATGTTGTTTCCTGTCTCGCTAATTTTGGCCATTCTAACTGGTGTAAGGTTGTATCTCAATGTGGTTTTAATTTTAATCTCCCTGATGGCTAGTGATGATGAACATTTTTTCATGTACACTGCTTTATTCTATAACCGCCCTACTCAGGGCTCACAAGCAGCAAGTAGTAGACCAGATTTAAACCTGGATGTGTCTGGCTGAGAGCCCCCAGCTGCAACCTTCCTTTCTTACCTGGATATTTGATTATCTCCTCAGCATGTCTTCAGGTACCCATGACAATATTCTGCTATTTGTAAGTCTGGTCCTGAGAGGGTATTCAGAAACACTCAAAAGATTCATGGAAAGGGCCTCAGAGACAATCTGATCTGACCTCTTACTTTCAAAGAGGATACCAAGCACCAGTGTGGGCCACAAAATGAGCAGTGGCAGAGCTGGGTGACAGCCCCTTTCCCTTGCCTGTGTTTCATGTTCAAGTGAGCCACAGAATCTCATGATGCAGTGAGGGCAGGGGTGGGGAGGCAAAGAAGGCCAGTGTTATATGCAGTGTGTCTGCCTCCATCCACTACTTTCAGAGAAAGGTAAGGCCTTCCCTGCATCTCACCTGCTGAGTCCAGCTTTTTATCTTCCAGAAATTCAGTCCTCCCATTGACATGGTTTCTGGGCAGACAATCTTGACTTTATCTGTTCAGAACAAACTGGTTAATTTGGTTCTATTTCCAAGTGCTCTTGAAAAAATAGCATCACTTCTGTTGCACTGTTAATGGAGACATCTGTACACTGGTGAGGTCTGGCATCTTCCTTCTAGTACCCATTCCTGCTCTTAGCCTCTTGGTCCCTCCCTCATCCCATGGACACCTGGAAGTTGAATCCCCTTTGACTCCCAGTCAGGGGTCATACCCTTTCAGTGTCCCCTACACGCATTCCCTCTTCTTTTCTTCATCTTGTTCCTTCTATCTGAATGTAGGATCATTTCCCAATCACCCACCTCACCCAGTTCCCCTGAAACATTTCATGTTGCACACCAAAGTGAGGCCAACAATCATAAGACATAATTTTTGATCATATAATTTAATCTTATTCATCAAATATATTCAGGGGGGATCCTGGGTGGCTCAGTCAGTTAAGCTCATGTCATGATCCCAGGGTCTTAGGATCAAGTACCAGGGCTGGCTCCCTGCTCAGTTTTCCCTCTGCCCTTCCCCCATATTCATGCCCTCCTTCTCTCATCTTCTCTCTCAAAATAAATAAATAAAAAGCTTTAAAAAGATATTTAATTTTTCTTGTTGTCTAAACTGTGAAGTCCATCTTCTCAGTTTGCCCCTTCTCACATGTGCAGCATGGTGCAGGTCCAATTTGGATTCCCAAGGCCTGCCACTTGGGCCTCCTCCTACAGGGTTGAGGTAGGGGCCACAGGCTTTGGGGTAGGTATTCCTGCTTTGTTTCATCTATGTGACCTGTACAGGTCCCTTATATCTCTGGACCCTGTGTTTTTCTGCAACACTGCTCTTCTCACATAGTTGGTGGTACTGAAAATGCCAACATAGAGCTCTCACACACAGACTGCTCACCCCATAGGCATGAGGCTTCTCATTTCACAACCCAAAGTCTCTCTCTGTACCCTCCCTCCACCCTCTAACCTCACTTGCATGTGACTCCTAGCTTTGTACTTTTTAGTTTGTTAGGCTGTCTGCCTTAGTTTCCTATCTGAAGCCTCCTCACATGCTAACTTATATGTCCTTGCATGTGTCTACCCTCAGTCACCCCAGATCACAGGGAGTGACCTGCCAAGGTCTTGCAGACATCACTCTCTGCCTCACCTCATGGGGCATGCCAGGCTTACAACATCCTTGCTTAGGTTGCAAGTGCTAACATCAGCCTTGTCTTATTCCTCAAAGCAGGAGCAGTGGCTCATTCATGAGTGGGGGTGACCATTTTGCCCATAGTGTGAAAGCTCTGAAAGGAAAGGCTGCTCTGGTTTACTTATGTCCCAATGCCCAACATGATGTCTGGAGCACAGAGAATGCTCACTTGCTGCATGGTGAGTGAGCAGGATGTGTGTCACTGGAAGGGGCCTGGGGCTTTGCAGACAGTTACTGCAAATTCACTCTGTTTCTTCCTAACTGTGGATCATGACAGGCTGTTCGGCAGCACTCTGTACCCCATTCACCACATTTAAACAATAGGGAACTTTGCTATTCTTTGGGCATCTGGGGAAGGGAGGTGGGGGTGGTGGTGGATAATGACATGACAAGAGAAATATTGAGCCCCTGACAGCAAATCCTTTTCCTTTCAGGTTCTGTAGCTAGGTGATCATGGCCAAATGGGGGTTCATGGAAAGGATTCTGGGGTCAGGTCTGGGATACAGAAAAAACAAACAAAAAAACTAGAGTGGTAATGTGTGTGCTCAGCATCTGTATGTTCATTTCCCTCTAGAATAACACCTTTGTAACAAGACAGAATGGTGATGTTTTGTGGTCCTCCTCCTCGGGAGAGTGAAAGGAAGTCCCAGAAAGTCTCTGGCCATTAGCATTCACTCCTGCTTTGCATCTGTGTCTTCGGTTTTGTGGCCCTGCCTTTCACAATGTCAGAAAAATTGTCCTGCTAACCACTTGTGGGAAGGACTCCAAGATGGGAACTGGGTAGAGGAGGTTAAAAATGAGATAGAAATTATTCACTTGCAACTAGTTGCTTTAGCATTTTGTAGACATAGCCTCGGGCTCATTCCCAGTACCGTAACTCATACCAGTCCATTAAGGAAAGAAATTTTTTGTATAGATTATGAAATATTGATTGTCCATCTTCCTTAACATTTTAATTGCATTTCAGAGAACACTGAACTGCACTAACTGTGGGGCAGCTTGGTTTCCCTTTGCCCCCAGGGGAACAGAAAGTCTGAAGAAGCTAGAATCAGCTTTCTGGCATTCAAGGCATGTTTGAGCACATATGCCCATTCTTGGCCAACCAAAGATTTCTGCACTGCAGAATACTGTCCAGCCATTTCCTGCTGCTCTTATCTGAGCATAGGGTGAGCAGTAGTTTTGGATCCCAGGAGGTAGAGGTGGGATAGAATCCTTGAGAACTAGCTTATTGGATAATGGGGAAGTATATACAGATTTCTGTACTGTTGTGAGAAATGTGCTGGTGTCTGGGGAAATGGGGTTCACAACTTGTTCATCTGATAGAAGAGAAGCAGAATGCACTATTGTCATGGAGACCTGAGGGCTGGGTCCAGACACGGACTGTCCCTGCCTCCAGGAGCCACTCCCACCCTTAGACTATGTCAGTGCTATCCCTGGGGCTCAAAGGTCCTGGCTCAAAAAGGATTGCGTTGATCCAGCAAAATGAGAGTTGGCTTGTAAATTAAATAAAACTAAGTGAAGCTCTTCCAGAAGCTTTCCCAAGACCTCTTGGGTTTAGAATTCTTCTCCAGCCCCTTCCAAGCTCTAAGAGTAGGAATTGCTGGCTCCATTTACTCTTCCTCTATGATTTTCTGCTTTGTGATTTATTCCATGCTGGCATCTTAAATAGCTAACTTTTCATGAGTTGCATATTTTATCTTTCTATCTGTGTGGCAAGTGCCTCAGAGTAGTGACTGTACCATATGCTTCAGAATGAACATTTGATCTTGATTTTGAAATCTGTTCTTCTCCCCAAGTTTTACTTTGCTGGTGAAGAAATACCCTAAGAGTTTAGATGAATCCCGAAGACTACATGAGGCATAACACAGGGCTGGGGCTAGACTGCAGAATCCCAAGGACTGAGAGCAAAGATGAACTGCTACGTGCAAACACTGGGCTGTAGGGACACACCCAGCAGAGATGCCACATGAAGTATGCCATTTCTTTCCTTCCTCTGCTCAACAAAACTACTGTCATTAATGATCCTGTCATAGCTAGTAATACTATTTTCTTGTGTAGATTCAATTTTAAAGATTATTAAATTCAATAAAAGTATTTTGTGTATGAAATAAATTCTGCACTTACTAAACAAAAGATAGTATACCTTGTAATCTCTACTGTTTCACTGCTTTTAAAAAAAATTTTATTATTTTTATTAACATATAATGTATTATTTGCCCCAAGTGTACAGGTTTGTGAATCATCAGGCTTACACACTTCACAGCACTCACCATATCACATACCCTCCTCAATGTCCATAACCCAGCCACCCTCTCCACACCCCTCCCCCCAAGCAACCCTCAGTTTGTTTTGTAAGATTAAGTGGCTCTTATAGTTTAAAAAATTTCAACACGAATGAAAACTCAATGGGGTCAGACTGAATTGCAGAGTTGAAATGACTCTAATTTTGTGTGTTTGCCTTTATGCTATCACTGATGACTTTATACTGTTTAAATACAAGAATATGAGTACTTTCAGGAATGGAGTTGTAAACTGTATCTAAGGAGATGGAATTTTGATGGAAGTTTGCATGACTCCCATCGTGTGATTGAATAAACACAGATAGCTGAGTTGGTTGAATTGGTATGTGCTGTGGCATACTGTATAAAGGGAGGTCTCAGAGTCACCTTCCATGTAGAATATAATCTTTATTTAAGGATAAGTCATACAAATGTGCCAATTTGAAGTTAACATTTTTTATTAAAAGTTAACAGTAATCACAGCAATTGTTTAACTTAAGCCCACATAAGATTTTTCAGAGGAGAAGCATGTCATTGATATTCGTTAGACTGTTGATAATAAAAAGCAGATCAACTTTGAGTAAGTTTTATTATTCTTTTAATAGTGCTTTAATATTAAATATTGTCATCTATTTGTTAGGTCCATAATCAAATGAGCGAGACTGATACAAAGCGAAGGCCAAGCAAAGCTTTATTTTGCACCAAGCATCGAGAATCAAACTGACTGGTCTGGCCATCTCTTACAAAGAGGCGACCCCTCCCAGCCTCACAGACTAAATTTTATAGAGCAAAGGACATGTGGTTGAGCCTGGCCACACACAGGTGGCCAATGAGATTGCAACACACAGAGAAAACTGCACAGTCATGCTAGGTCACACATGGGTGGCCAATTGAATTTCAATTTACCCTAGTAGATATATGTGTGCCCCACTGATTGGATGTCTCCACCTGGCCTCACTTGCCCTTGTATTTGGGCTTTGCTACCTGGGACTGGTTTCCTGGACTTGCTTTTAAGTAAGTTCCTCTGGGAGGGGCAGGCTCAATCTAAGTTTACTGCATAAGTTCCTCTGGGAGGGGCAGAGTCAATCTAAGTTTACTGCATAAACAACAAAATGGCTCCCTCTGGCTAAGTAGGCCCTTACATACTGACAGTGTACTGACTGTTGCCTACAATCAGGTTTGTTCTGTTGCTGTAGATGGTTTATGATAACAACCATATTTTGCCATAGGCATGGGTCCCAAAACAGTTACTTTTTTCCTGGTCTAGCTATGTTTACCCACCAGGTCCTGTACATGCAGGAACAACAGTTAATGAATGAACACTTACTTGGAGTTGTGGCCTAACACCCTCAATGGAATCACAGAAAGTATGGCTGGACCATCTACAGGCTTTCTGCCTAGGGCAGAGGGGCTGTAGATATTAGAATGAAACCATGTGAAAAAAGTACCCTTTCAACTTGGTTCTATCTGGACATGTGCTATTTTATACTCTACCTGCAAGGAACATGTTGACATTGGCAAAACAGGTCAGCTGTTGAGTAAAAAATAAGAAAAGAAGGATATTACTCATTTGCTTGTGTATGGTGGCCCCAATTCCTGGATACTCAGGTCACTGTGGTAGCAGCAAACCACCAGATGCTGCCACCAACATTGAAGAGGAGGTTCAAACAGTTGGAGTGTTGGGTGATTTGAGTGGAAAATATTGGTGAAATCTCTTACTCAAAGGTTGCAAATGTCACAGTTGTGAAAATATTCTTTGTTTAAAAAATGCTGTTTATTCAAGAAGGGGAAAAATGGGCGACTTCTTTCTTCCCATGGTGGTCCACTGTTCTCAACTCCATCTGCACTGGATTCACTTCTTGGTGGACTCTGAGAAAAGCTAAATATCTGAACCAACTCCAGCCCAACTATATTAAATGCATGTCCTATAGGGTCAGTGTCTGGGTTTTTAAAGCATTCCTCAGGTAGTCTTAATGTGTAGTCTGGGTGGATATCCCTGCTAGACCCAACAGGCAGTGGCTTGAGAAAACAGACAGCTTTTAAGGCCATCCCTGCATTTGCTTCCACCACATGCATGACAGGTCACTGAGGGGCTGGGGGTGTGTGGGTCATGTGCTTAAGGCAACTGATAGTCTCCACTTGCAAAGCCATGAACTAAATTCCTATTTGTGGGCAAATGAATTAATAAATAATTGCAATTTCAGATAATTTTAACAAGTCTAAGGCCATAATAAGTCATACAAAGCACTCAATACCAAGTGAGCCCCATCAGCATGGGAGAGGCATAGTTTGGAACATTCCCCATGATGGCATTAGTGGTAGTCCCACTAGTAAATAAAACATCCTGCAATCATTGAGACAATATCCTTTTTGGCAAATATATGGGAGTGAAGATGATAGTATTATGCACTCTTTTAAACAGATAACACATTTTGATTTATCTTTCTCATGTTGCAGAACACAGTTGATTCTAATAGAACCAGCTCTTGTCCTTTAATCCTCTGTTGAGATCACATGTAGCAAATCTTTTTGATGCCTTTGGGGATCATAAGGTTCACCATTTTTTTTTTTTTTTTTTTATAATTTTTTTATTTTTTCAGCATAACAGCACCCAGTGCTCCATGCAATCTGTGCCCTCCACAATACCCACCACCTGGTGCCCCAATTTTTTTTTTTTTCTTTCTTGTGATCTCTGTAAAATCCCTGAGAGTCGCTGGTCACCAAGATGATTTGATTAATCACTTGAAGGAGACTTGCTTTGATGCTTTCTATGATGCGTTGCAATGCTTCTTTTTGCTTCCATGTTATTTTTGGGATTTCTGAGTACACAGACTTTAACAGATGTTCCAGTAATGTTTGAGGCATCTTCCCTTGGCACATAAATATATAACCCAACAAGATACTTGTGACAAAGGTCTCTCATGTCCTTAAACTATGATCAAAAAGGACTTGGACAGATGCACTGCTTGCACTATTATAATAGTCAGTAGCTTTTACAGTTAAAATTAGTGTTTGGAAATAACAGGTCATGGCAGGGGTCTTCTCTGAGTTCTGTCCATCACCATCTTACAAGAGATACAACAACAACCAAAGCATTTGTCTTTATTTCTTTAACAGGGACAGAAAATTATGCAAACAGCCTATAATCATGACCTGTAGCCATCATGAGCAATATCCATGTTATCAGAACCATAGCTCTAACACATTTCCATTTGCATATATGTGGAGAAACAGTTCCTCATGATAGTACCAATTCTGTTCTGAACATGCCATTCCAGGAAGCAGCTCCTTTGTCTGGCTGGGCTCCATGAGCAGCACATGGTACCCACCAGCAGACACTAGTTAGTAGAACTAGCCATTCTGTATTCTAAAATTCTAAAATAAAAAGCACCCACAAACTATCTGCAGCATGTTGTGTGTGTGACACACATAGGTAGTGCTCTGGCCATTAGGCACCTGTAAGTGTATAGTTCTTGCCTTTGGTTGAGCTATCATAGATATACATGTATGTCACATCTGAACCATGCTGGGAAGATCATAGCTTCAGAAAAGATAGCTTTCATTTTATAAGCTCCTGCCTCAGACACTGAGTAAAGAGAAGTAGAGAGGCTTGGAAGAAATAAAAGTAGGATCAGGCTGATGAGCACAGGAGTTTGAAACCATGGGAATGAAAGCAGACTAGAGCAAAGCCTCATTCCATCAGATCCACTAACAGGAAATTCTGCAAGCATCAATGAAGTGGAAAGTGCCAGCCTTCTTGGTGCATATGTCTGGACAGAATTTGGTTCCCAAAGAGACTAGCTTCCCTCCAGGGCTCAGTGGCTGCTGTGAGTGATGTCACCAGCTGGTTGGCAGTGAGGTGACAATGTAAATCAACTGCTAAACAACAAAGACAAGTAGAGGTCAAGGACTAACCATGGAGCTGAAAGGGAGAGCTCAACCTGGGAGGCAGAGTGGAGGGGCCAGCTGAGTCCTGGGAAGCAGATGGTGGACAGGATCTTTGACCATAGGGAGATTTCAACACAGTGGTATGGTGATACAACTCCATGCCTAGGACCTCTTTGTAAAGAGAAGGGTCTGGGGAGCCAGACTTCTGCCCCATAGGTCCTCATTCTCCTAGGATGTTTTGTCCTGAAGACAAATCCTGGATCTTGACCCTAAGGTACTAGAAGATAATTTTGGTTTCATTCCTCTCAAATCTATTCTCTGCATCTTCCAGGTGGTAAAATGCCATTCCCCAGTGTGTGATACCTGAAAACTGACAGCAGACCTCAAACCTTACTTTGGTGCCAGAGCACCCAGTACCACAGCCTCTGCTCATGTCTTTGGCCTCCTCTCCAGCTTCTCTGCCCATTACACAATTGTCATTCATTCCCTTTCTACTTCTGTGGGTCCATAGGTAGCTCTCCCTCCCAGCTCAGCTCTGTCTTCCCCTTGCACACCTCACTGCCATCCATTCCTCAACCCTGCTCAGCCCTATGCCTCTGCATGAAGCTTTCCTGACTCACTTGCCAGGGCCCTATCATTGAATTCTGGCTTTGGCTCCTCTCACCTTGCAGGCCCCAGACTATGAGATCCCAAGGAGAAGACTAAGGTTTGTTTTTCTCATTTTCTCTAGCTCTTAGCATGTTTCATTGATGTTCAAATGTTTTCTTGTGACTCATGATCAAATTTAAGTTATAGGGTTTTTTTTTCAGCAATTTGTTTTTCCTTGTTGTGTGCTAAGTCACTAAAAAAGGGTTCAAGAGCCATTCATTGATTAGAGCACTAGCCACAAAGGAAAGTATGAAAATATGACCATTTTGGCCAGTTATCAATACCAGCAAGAAGGTTGGAACATTCTCTCTGCAGTTGTCATTTCTTCATCTTCTAATTGCCAGTTTCACTTAGGACTGAGCTGGATGACATCCCTGCAGACATTAAAAGAGTATATGTGACACAAATACAGCTCCTCCAGACTTCTGTGCCAAGTGTGCAGCTGAGCTTACAAAGAAGATCCAGCAAACTATTCCAAGATCTATAAATCAGGCCCTGGGAGTCAGCTTCTTCATTTCTGAAGGACTAAGGAAGAAAAGAATGATGCTTTAGTATTTATTGGCTGCATTCCTACACCTGGCTCACAGTCAGATTCAAGCACAGAGGGTAGCTAAGTTTTGTATTATAATTTATTGTTGCTTATTATAACCTTGGCATTATAGACAGGCCTGTGAAGCAGAAACTTTCCTTAGACTACAGGATGCAGGATTGATACAGAGTTCTGGCCCTCTCCTTAGATGTGGACTAGAAATCTACTTTTACAAGTGATGATGTGAAAGAAGTTGCTTTAATTCACAATTACTTTTTCTTTGGCATTGGTTACCTAATTATAGAGCCTGTCACACTCTCCTGGTGGGATGTGTGTTTTCGTCTCATTTGTCTCATCTGTTAGAATAAAGACAGGGAATGTCTTATTCATCACCCTATTCCTTTCCAACAGCAGAGGGTAGGTTTCTGAGAAATGGCAACTACATAAATGAATGTTAGATCAACCTTGGTGATTTTTCAGGGATTTAATGCATAGTGATTATAGTTAAATGGCTAATATTTGTGGGGTAAAATACAAAGTGACTTACAAATGCCACATTCACAACAACAGAAAGGAGGAGATATTACCACTTTTTGCAAATGAAGGCACACAAGGGGCACACAACAGCATGTGGTGGATTAGTGCTTTGTATTCAGGCCAGGCCTGCCTATGTGTTCATTATCCTCCCCCAAGCCTTGCTTAACTCTTGTCCCCAGAGAAAATAGCCTGGTTTTAGTATGCATGTGGCCACTTACTTGTACTCTTATTCTTATATATTCATAGGGTTCACATCACAGTGCATTATGATTCATGGGTCTTGCTGGGTGGTGAGATCCTTGAAGACAGACCTGCTCCTAGGATGGTCCTGGGTCACTCTGATTAGGGGACACAGGTAGGCTGAAGTTCCCGAGGGAAGGGATTGTGGGTTCTGGAGCTGTGGTCAGATAGGAACACTGAAGGATGGGGCCTGGGAAGAATAGGGATGGGTGGGTACCTGGGAGTCTGGAATGGTCCTCAGGAGCGTGAACCTCAACAGGGAGAAGAGATAGAGCAACTCATATAGGCCACAGTGTCTCAGAGACAAGATTAAAAAATTACACAGTCCATTTGGTCTCTCCAGGAAGTTTTATGAATTCTTGGATTCTGGTGATAAAGTTTTACTTTTTACTCAGGAGAGGAAAGATTTTAGGACCAATCATAAAAATAATTTTGTAATTTGAAAAATGGTACACAGAGAGAGACATATTACTTTGAATAGAATTCCATGTAGCAAAATGATTTGGTGGGAAAGTGAAAATGACCAATTATGAGATTCACATCTTTAAACTGGAGTCATTACTCTTGTGCAGTGTAGTTAGTTTGTTCAACATGATTACAGGGAGTATCTCCTATTTGAGTAATCCTTTTCTACAAAAGAAGTTTTTAAAAAAATTGCTTCTGTATATAGAAGAATTTTATAAGCATTCTTTCTAGTATTACTTGATTCTTCTTGATCGATATTATCACCATTTGACAGCAAAAGAATCAGAGGCTGGACAGGCTGAGTATCTTGCCCAGGTATTACAGAAAGGAGCACATTTAAACCCAAGTCATTCTAAACCTGTCTGCAATTTGTGGAAGGAAGAAAGGAAGAAAAGAAGGAAAGAAAGGAGGGAAGGAAGAGGAAGAGAGAGAGAGAGAAAGAAAAAGAAAGAAAGAAAGAAGAAAGAGAGAAAAACCAATTTCAATGGACTTGCATTCTGACTGAAGATAGAAAAAATAAATATACATGGCATGGTGGCACAGTAAGATAAGAGCAGGTGTAAGAAAACAAAAGCTTACTAACAATGAGTTTGATAGTAGTAATACTTACTATTGAGTAGAGAGCTATTTGAGCAGCACTGGGAGAGGACAAAGTCAGGTGTTTATGCACTGAGCCTAAGAAACATCTTGGAAACCTTTAGAAACACACAGGGCCAAATCTGAGGAAGCTCTTTCTGGTTTGGGCTGGGCCAGCATGGGGCGGGGAGAGGGGGTGCTGGAAGGTGTGTTTGGGGCTCCAGATGGGCCCTGGGCCAAGCCTCAGGAGCCTGAAGTTGTAACAAATGAAGGTAACATGTAGATGCCAGAGAGGCTCACAGGGAAAGCCATAATGGTATGCCTTCCTTTTAAAGCATGATCATAGCAGAGAAGGTAAGGAATAGATAATGAATGAGGGAAATCAAATGGATAAAGGCAGATGGAAAGAGGCCTGGAAAATTCTAGAGATGATATTGAGAATATTTATAGTATTGCACAGGAGCAATGAGTAGGTTTGCTGGGAGAGGTCTTTCAGCTTTGACCATTCTGGACTAGGGAGAATAGGCAGACATGAGCTTCTTTGATATGTAAAACTGTGGAAAGCCTTTGCCAGCTTTAGAGCAACCTCTGCCCCCAGGCTCATCAGAGACAGGGGGCATGGTGAATGGGTCTAGTCACCATCAGATAGATGAGCAGATATCTTGTAGAAGTAAGCTGTAGTTCTTGTTGGTGCCTCAGGAATGTAGCCTCTACATTCAAGCATCCACATGAAAACCGCTGCATTCCTTGTTTGTGTTTTTTTAAAACAATATAGTCTTTACTATGAAAACTATATAAGAGGTGATATTTAAAAGAAATAAGCCTGAGGTTCTTCAGGATAAAGATGATATCTTAAGTGATAATGTTTAAACACTTTACTAATTTCCTGCTAAAATAACTCATCTAGTATAAAAGGCAAAATTCTATATCACAGTCAGTAACCATGAAAAATTGAACACTGATCTACAAAATCTCTGACAGAGCTCATCTTACCTCTCAGTATAAATGAAACATGTTTCCAAAGAGCAAGATCACAGAACTAGGAAAATTACAATTCTCTAAGAACAGCACTAGTGTAAGAATTTAAAGCAAATGGTTTCTTGTCAAATAGTTTCTCCAGGAAGGTGAAATGAACAGTAAAAGAGAGAGCAAAGTGCTTCAATAATAACCACCCAAACTCTAACTCCTATTTTTGAGAGATGCAGGAAAGATGGAGAATTGGAGGAGCAGCAGTAGATAGTTATGAAAAGCAGCAATTAGTTCTTAGTATTAAAAAATAGTTCTTAGATATTAAAAAAGGTGTAATTACTGAAGTAAACAGAACATTGGAAATTAAAGAAAAGCAAACTTCATAATTAGAAAGGGATTCTCCTGCAGCTCAGATAAAAGAGATAAACAAAGGGAATATGTGAGTAACAAAGAAAAGTAGAAAAGATTTTCAAGAGTCTTGAAATATGTACATTAGGAATTCCAAAAAACAGGACTGAGCAGATGGAAGAGAGACAAAAACGATAGTTTCTCTGAACTAAAATATTAGAAAGAAAGAAAAAAAAAGAAAGAAAGAAATAAAAAGAAAGAAAAAAGAAGAAAGAAAGAAAGAAAAAGAAAGAAGGAAAGAAAGAAAGAAAGATCAAAATAAATGTTGTTAAATAGCAAACAAACAAATGTTGAGGTAATTTTATATTACTTTTTAAAATTATTTTTATTATGTTATGTTGGTTTTAACATTTTCATGAACCTTAATGAAAATGTTAAGAAAGAGTTCTAAATTAAGTGTTAATCTAGGTATTTACTGTAGATAATATAATCTGTAGATTAAAATATGTCAATAATAATTATTCGTTTACTTTATTATTACATTTGTTAAAGTTTTTATTTACATTCCAGTTAGTTAACATAAAATTTGTTTCAGGGGTATGAAAGGACATTTCCACACCCCACACCCACCTCCACTCTGTTCTCTATACCTAAGAATCCATTTCTTAGTTTGCCTCTCTCTCTCTTTTTCCTCTTTGCTATTTGTTTTGTTCCTTAAATTCCACATATGAATGAAATCATATGGTATTTATCTTTCTCTGATTGATTTATTTCACTTAGCATGATATTATCTAGGTCCATCCATGTCATAGCAAATGGCAAGATTTCATTCTTTTTTATGGCTGAGTAATATTCCTGTGTGTGTGTGTGTGTGTGAGAGAGAGAGAGAGAGAGAGAGAGAGAGAGAGAGACAGAGACATCTTTATCCATTCATCAGTCAAAAGATACTTGGGCTGTTTCCATGATTTGGCTATTGTAATTAATGCTGTATAAACATAAGGGTGCTGGTATCCTTTTGAATTAGTGTTTTTGTATTCTTTGTGTAAATACCTAGTAGTACAATTGCTGGATCATAGGGTAGTTTTTTGTTTAAATACTTTTATTTATTTATTTGTGACAGAGCACCCAAGTGGCAGGGTAGGGCAGAGGGAGAAGGAGAAGGAGACTCCCTGTTGAGCAGGGAGCCTGATCCAGGGCTCCATCCCCAGAGGTTTACAACAGGTTTCTCTATACCTGGACATAATGACCTGGGCAGAAGGCAGATGGTTAACTGACTGAACCACCCAGATGCCCGTGGATAGTTCTATTTTTAATATTTTGAAGAATCTCCATACTGTTTTCCAGACTGGCTATGCTAGTTTGCATTCCCACCAATAGTGCAAGAGGGTTTCCCTTTCTCCAATACCTGTTGTCTTTTGTGTTGCTGATTTTAGTCACTCTGACAGGTGTGAGGTGATATGTCATTATAGTTTTGATTTGCATTTCCCTGATGATGAGGGGTATTGGACATCTTTTCATGTGCTTATCTGTCATTTGTATGTCTTCTTTGGAAAACTGTGTATTCATGTCTTCTGCTCATTTTTTAATCAGAATATTCATTTCTTGGGTATTGAGTTTTATGTTATTTATATATTATGGATACTAACCCTTTATCAGATATGTCATTTGCAAATATCTTCTTTAATTCTGAAGGTTGTCTTTTAGTTTTGTTGTTTCCTTCATTGTATAGAAACTTTTCTTTTTAATGTAATCAAAATAGTCTATTATTGTTTTTGTTTCCCTTACCTCAGGAGACATACCTAGAAAGAAGTTGCTATGGCCAATGTCAGAGAAATTACTACCTGTACTCTCTTCTAGGATTTTTATGGCTTCAGGTCTCACATTTAGGTCTTCAATCCATTTTGAATTTATTTATTTTTGTGTATGGTGTATAAAGAGTGTTCCAGTTTCATATTTTTACATATTTCTGTTCACTTTTCCCAACACCATTTGTTGAAGAGACAGTTTTTTTTCTCTTTGGATATTCTTTCCTGCTTTGTGAAAGATTAATTGATCATATTCTTGTGGGTACATTTCTGGGCTTTCTATTCTGTTCTATTGATCTGTGTGTCTATTTTGTACCAGTGCAGTACTGTTTTGATCAAGATGACTTTGTAATATAACTTAAAGTCTAGAATTGTGATGCCTTCAGCTTTGCTTTTCATTTTCAAGTTTGATTTGGCTATTCTTGGACTTTTGTGGCTCTACACAAACTTTAGGATTGTTTGTTCTAGTTCTGTGAAACATGCCCTTGGTATTTTTATAAGGATTGTGTTAAATATTTAGATTGCTTTGGGTAGTATAGATATTTTAAAAATATTTGTTCTTCTGATCCATGAGCATAGAATATCTTTCAATTTCTTTGTGTTGTCTTCAGTTTCTTTCATAAGTGTCTTATAATTTTCAGAGTACAGGTCTTTCACCTCTTTGGTTATGTTTATTCCTAGATATCTTGCCATTTTTGGTGCAATTATAAATGGGATGCATTCCCTGATTTCTCTTTCTGCTATTTCATTATTGGTATATAGAAAGACAACAGGTTTCGATACATTGATTTTGTATCCTGTAACTTTTCTGAATTAGTTTGTCAGTCCTAGAAGTTTTTTGGTGGAGTCTTTTGAGTTTTCTATATGTAGTATCCTGTTATCTGTAAATAATGAAAGTTTGACTTCTTCCTTGTTGATCTGGATGTCTTTTATTTCTCTTTGTTGTCTGATTGCTATGGCTAGGATATCTAGTACTATGTTAAATAACAGTGGTAAGAATGGACATCCCTGCCTTATTCTTAACTGCAAAGGGAAAGCTCTGTTTTTCCCCATTGAAGATGATATTAGCTATTGGTTTTTCATACATGACTTTTGTTATGTTGAAGTATGTTCTCCTTAAACCCATTTTGTTGGGAGTTTTTAACACACATGGATGTTGTACTTTGTCAAATACTTTATCTGCATCTATTGATATGATCATATGGTTCTTATCATTTCTTTTATTACTGTGATTATTATGTAAATTGATTTGCTAATATTGAACCACCTTTGTAACTGAGATATAAAACCACTTGATCCTGGTGAATGATTTTTTTAAATGTTCTGCTGGATTTGATTTGCTAACATTTTATTGAGAATTTTTGCATCTATGTTCATCAGGAATATTGGCCTGAAGTTAACTTTTTTAGTGGTGTCCTTATCTGTATTTGGTATCAGGTAATGGTGGCCTTTATAGAACAAATTTGGAAGTTTTCCTTTCTTTTCTATTTTTGGGGATAGATTAAGAAAAGGTATTAACTTTTTAAAATTTTAGTAGAATTTCCCTGGGAAGCCATCTGGCATTTGAGTTTTGTTTGTTGGGAGATTTTTTGATTTCTGAATGAATTTCATTGCTGCTTTTGAATCTGCTCAAATTTTCCATTTCTTCCTGTTTCAGTTTTGGTAGTTTATGTTTCTAGGAATTTAATCTATTCCTTCCAGATTGTCTAATTTGTCATCATATGGTTTTTCATATTTTTAAAATTTTTATTGTGTTATGTTAGTCACCATACAATACATTATGAGTTTTTGATGTACTGTTCCAAGATTCATTGCTTATGTATAACACCCCATGCTCCATGCAATACATGCCCTCCTTAATACCCATCTCCAGGTTCATGCATCCTCTGATCCCCCTCCCCTCTAAAACCCTCAGTTTGTTTCTCACAGTCCACAGTCTCTCATGGTTCATCATAATATTTTCTTATAATTGTATGTCTGTGGTTTTGTTATTTCTCCTCTTTCACTTGTGATTTTATTTATTTGGATCCTTGCTCTTTTTTATTATTAATTTTTTTTTATTTTTATTAACATATAATGTATTTTTATCCCCACGGATACAGGTCTGTGAATCGCCAGGTTTACACACTTCACAGCACTTACCATAGCACATACCCTCCCTAATGTCCATAACCCTACCCCCATTGCCCAGCCACCCTCCCCCCAGCAACCCTCAGTTTGTTTTGTGAGATTGAGAGTCATTTATGGTTTGTCTCACTCCCATCCCATCTTGTTTCATTTATACTTTTCCTACCTGCTCAAACCCACCACGTTGATTCTCCACTTCCTCAAAAGGGAGATCATATGATAATTGTCTTTCTCCGATTGACTTATGTCGCTAAGCATAATACCCTCTAGTTCCATCCACGTCGTTGCAAAAGACAAGATTTCATTTCTTTGGATGGCTGCATAGTATTCCATTGTGTATATATACCACTCTTTATCCATTCATCTGTTGATGGACACCTAGGTTCTTTCCATAGTTTGGCTATTGTGGACATTGCTGCTATAAACATTCGGGTGCATGTGCCCCTTCGGATCACTACATTTGTATCTTTAGGGTAAATACCCAGTAGTGTAATTGCTAGGTCATAGGGTAGCTTATTTTCAACTTTTTGAGGAACCTCCATGATGTTTTCCAGAGTGGTTGCACCAGCTTGCATTCCCACCAACAGTGTAGGAGGGTTCCCCCTTTCTCCACATCTTCGCCAGCATCTGTCATTTCCTGACTTGTTAACTTTAGCCATTCTGACTGGTGTGAGGTGATATCTCATTGTGGTTTTGATTTGTATTTCCCTGATGCCGAGTGATCTGGAGCACTTTTCATGTGTCTGTTGGCCATCTGGATGTCTTTGCAGAAATGTCTGTTCATATCCTCTGCCCATTTCTTGATTGGATTATTTGTTCTTTGGGTGTTTAGTTTGCTAAGCTCTTTATATTTTGGATACTAGCCCTTTATCTGATATGTCATTTGCAAATATCTTCTCCCATCTGTCAGTTGTCTTTTGGTTTTGTTAACTGTTCCCTTTGCTGTACAAAAGCTTTTGATCTTGATGAAATCCCAATAGGCAATTGCCCTTGCTTCCCTTGCCTTTGGCGATGTTCCTAGGAAGATGTTGCTGCGACTGAGGTCGAAGAGGTTGCTGCCTGTGTTCTCCTCAAGGATTTTATGGATTCCTTTCTCACATTGAGGTCCTTCATCCATTTTGTGTCTATTTTCATGTGTGGTGTAAGGAAATGGTCCAATTTCATTTTTCTGCATGTGGCTGTCCAATTTTCCCAACACCATTTGTTGAAGAGGCTGTCTTTTTCCAATGGACATTGTTTCCTGCTTTGTTGAAGATTAGTTGACCATAGAGTTGAGGGTCTATTTCTGGGCTCTCTATTCTGTTCCATTGATCTATGTGTCTGTTTTTGTGCCAGTACCATGCTGTCTTGATGATGACAGCTTTGTAATAGAGCTTGAAGTCCGGAATTGTGATGCCACCAACTTTGGCTTTCTTTTTCAATATTCCTTTGGCTATTTGAGGTCTTTTCTGGTTCCATATAAATTTTAGGATTATTTGTTCCATTTCCTTGAAAAAAAATGGATGGGATTATAATAGGGATTGCATTAAATGTGTAGATTGCTTTAGGTAGCATAGACATTTTCACACTATTTATTCTTCCAATCTAGGAGCATGGAACATTTTTCCATTTCTTTGTGTCTTCCTCAATTTCTTTCATGAGTACTTTATAGTTTTCTGTGCATAGATTCTTAGTCTCTTTGGTTAGGTTTATTCCTAGGTATCTTATAGTTTTGGGTGCAATTGTAAATGAGATTGATTCCTTAATTTCTCTTTCTTCTGTCTTGTTGTTGGTGTAGAGAAATGCAACTGATTTCTGTGCATTGATTTTATATCCTGACACTTTACTGAATTCCTGTACAAGTTCTAGCAGTTTTGGAGTGGACTCTTTTGGGTTTCCACATACAGTATGATATCATCTGCAAACACTGATAGTTTGACTTCTTCTTTGCTGATTTGAATGCCTTTAATTTCTTTTTGTTGTCTGAGTGCTGAGGCTAGGACTTCTAGAACTATGTTGAATAGCAGTGGTGATAACGGATATCCCTGCCATGTTACTGTTCCTGACCTTAGTGGAAAAGCTTTCAGTTTTTCTCCATTGAGAATGATATTTGCGGTGGGTTTTTCATGGATGGCTTTCATAACATTGAGGTATGTGTCCTCTATCCCTACATTTTGAAGAGTTTTGATCAGGAAGGAATTCTGTACTTTGTCAAATGCTTTTTCAGCATCAATTGAGAGTATCATATGGTTCTTGTTCTTTCTTTTATTAATGTGTTGTATCACGTTGATAGATTTGTGGATGTTGAACCATCCTTGCAGCCCTGTAATAAATCCCACTTGGTCATGGTGAATAATCTTTTTAATGTTCTGCTGGATCCTATTGGCAAGTATTTTGGTGAGAATTTTCGCATCTGTGTTCATCAAGGATATTGGTCTGTAATTCTCTTTTTTGATGGATCCTTGTCTGGTTTTGGGATCAAGGTGATGCTGAACTCATAAAATGAATTTGGAAGTTTTCCTTCTATTTCTATTTTTTGGAACAGTTTCAGGAGATAGGTATTAATTCTTCTCTAAATGTTTGGTAGAATTCCCCTGGGAAGCCATCTGACCCTGGGCTTTTGTTTGTTTGGAGATTTTTGATGACTGTTTCAATCTCCTTACTGGTTATAGGTCTGTTCAAGTTTTCTATTTCTTCCTGGTTCAATTGTGGTAGTTTATATGTCTCCAGGAATGCATCCATTTCTTCCAGATTGTCAAATTTGTTGCCATAGAGTTATTCATAATATGTTCTTATAATAGTTTGTATTTTTTGATGCTCGTTGTGATCTCTCCTCTTTCATTCATGATTTTATTTATTTGGGTCCTTCATCTTTTCTTTATGATAAGTCTGGCCAGGGGTTTATCAATCTTATTAATTCTTTCAAAGAACCAATTCCTAGTTTTGTAGATTTGTTCTATTGTTTATTTGTTGTTGTTGTTGTTGTTGTTGTTGTTGTTGTTGTTTTCTTTTTCATTGATTTCTGCACTGATCTTTATGATTTTCTTCTCCTGCTCGGTTGAGGCTTTCTTTGTTGTTCTTTCTCCAGCTCCTTTACGTGTAGGATTAGGTTGTGTACTTGAGACCTTTCTTGTTTCTTGAGAAAGGCTTGTACCGCTATATATTTTCCTCTCAGGACTGCCTTTGCTGTGTCCCACAGAGTTTGAACAGTTTTGTTTTCATTATCATTTGTTTCCATGAGTTTTTTCAATTCTTCCTTAATTTCCTGGTTGACCCATTCATTCTTTAGAAGGATGCTGTTTAGGCTCCAGTTATTTGTTTTTTTTCCAAATTTCCTCTTGTGATTGAGTTCTAGCTTCAGAGCATTGTGGTCTGAAAATATGCAGGGAATGATCCCAATCTTTTGATACCAGTTGAGACCTGATTTGTGACCCAGGAGGTGATCTATTCTGAAGAATGTTCCATGTGCACTCGAGAAGAATATGTATTCTGTTGCTTTGGAATGAAATGTTCTGAATATATTTGTGATGTCCATCTGGTCCAGTGGTCATTTAAGGCCTTTATTTCCTTGTTCATCTTTTGCTTGGATGATCTGTCCATTTCAGTGATGGGAGTGTTAAAGTCCCCTACTATTATTGTATTATTGTTGATGTGTATCTTTGATTTTGTTATTAATTGGTTTATATAGTGGCTGCTCCCATGTTAGGGGCATAGATATTTAAAATTGTTAGATCTTCTTGTTGTAAAGACCCTTTGAGTATGATATAGTGTCCTTCCTCATCTCTTGTTATAGTCTTTGGCTTAAAGTCTAATTGATCTGATATAAGGATTGCCACCACAGCCTTCTTCTGATGTCCATTAGCATGGTAAGTTGTTTTCCATCCCCTCACTTTAAATCTGGAGGTGTCTTCGGGTCTAAAATGAGCTTCTTTTTGGCAGTATATTTGGTGAGTTTTGTTTTTTTTTTATCCATTCTGATACCCTGTGTCTTTTGATTGGGGCATTTAGCCCATTAACATTCAGGGTAACTATTGAGAGATATGAGTTTAGTGCCATTCTATTGCCTGTTAGGTGACTGTTATTGTATATTGTCTCTGTTTCTTTCTGATCTACTACTTTTAAGCACTCTCTTTGCTTAGAGGACCCCTTTCAATATTTCCTGTAGAGCTGTTTTGGTGTTTGCAAATTCTTTCAGTTTTTGTTTGTCCTGGAAGCTTTTTATCTCTCCTTCTATTTGCAATGATAGCCTAGCTGGATATAGTATCCTTGGTTGCATGTTTTTCTCATTTAATGCTCTGAATATATCATGCCAGTTCTTTCTGGCCTGCCAGGTCTCTGTGGAAAAGTCTGCTGCCAATCTAATATTTTTACTATTGTATGTTACAGATTTCTTTTCCCAGGCTGCTTTCAGTATTTTCTCTTTGTCGCTAAGACTTGTAAATTTTACTATTAGGTGACGTGGTGTGGACCTATTCTTATTGATTTTGAGGGGGGTTCTCTGCACCTCCTGGATTTTGATGCTTGTTCCCTTTGCCATATTAGGGAAACTCTCTACAATAATTCTCTCCAATATACCTTCTGCTCCCCTCTCTCTTTCTTCTTCTTCTGGAATCCCAATTATTCTAATGTTGTTTTGTAATACGCTGTCACTTATCTTCGAATTTTCCCCTCATGGTCCAGTATTTGTTTGTCTCTCTTTTGCTCAGCTTCTTTATTCTCTGTCATTTGGTCTTCTTTATCACTAAATCTTTCTTCTGCCTCATTTATCCTAGCAGTAAGAGCCTCCATTTTTGATTGCACCTCATTAATACCTTTTTTGATTTCAACATGGTTAAATTTTTGTTCTTTTATTTCTCCAGAAAGGGCTTTTATCTCTCCAGAGAGGATTTCTCTAATATCTTCCATGCCTTTTTTGAGCCCAGCTAGCACCTTGAGAATCAGCATTCTCAACTCTAGATCAGACATATGACCAATGTCTGTATTGATTTGGTCCCTAGCCTTTGGTATTGCCCCTTGTTTTTTGTTTTGTTTTGTTTTGTTTTGTTTTTGTTTCTTTGTTTGTTTGTTTTGTTTTTTGTTTTTTGTTTTTTTTTTTTGTAGTGAGTTTTTCCACCTTGTCATTTTGTCCAGATAAGAATATATGAAGTAGCAAATAAAATACTAAAAGGGTGGCAAAGACCACAGGAAAATGTGCTTTAGCCAAATCGGAAGAGACTGCAAATCATGGGGGGAGAAAGGGGATATAAAGAACTTCAAAAAAAAAAAAAAAAGAAAAGAAAAATTTTAAGAAATATAAGAAAGAAAAAAAAAATTATACATTAGACTGGTGACTAGAACAGGGTCACCCACTTAATTTTGGGAGTATTTTGGTCCCTTAGAAGAAACTACCTCCCAAAATTTTAAAGAATGAAAAACATATATAAGGGTAAACACAATGAAGGGATGGAATATGCCTATAAAATGAAAAAAAAATTTATTTTCTATAAAAGGAGGTGATAAAGTAAGTTGGTTGGGAGAATAAAGAAAAAGAAATTGGAGAAATTTTGCTCAGACTGGAGACTAGAACAAGCTTGGAGCTAGATTTAGGGTGTATTTTGATCTATTAGAAGAAGTTATACCCCAAATTCTTTAGAAGAAAAAACCCTAATTGTATACGAAAAATAAAGTTAGATACAATGAAGGATAAAATATGACTATAATAATGAAGGTTCAAAAAAGATTATTATTATTATTATTATTATTATTATTTTATTTTTATGAAAGGTATTGTTAAGATAAACTAGTTTAAAAATGTTAAAAGAGGAAAGGGTAAAAGTTAAAAAAATTATTAGAAGAAACAAAATTAAAAAAATTAAATTAACTGCAAGACTAAGGAATCATGGGGAGAAAGCCATGAATTCCATCCTTTGCTTTCTCCTCCTCTGGGAGTCTGCTGTTCTCCTTGGTATGTGAACTTGGTCTTGGCTGGATTTATTGTTGATCTTCAAGGGGAGGGACCTGTTGTAGTGATTCTCAAGTGTCTTTGCCCCAGGCAGAATTGCACCGCCCTTACTAGGGGCCAGGCTAAGTAATCTGCTAAGGTTCGCTTTTGGGAGCTTTTGATCCCTGAATGCTTTCTGTAGAGTCCCGGAGGATGGGAATGAAAATGGCGGCCTCCCAATATCCAGCCTGGAGGAGCGGAGAGCTTGGGGTCACACTCCTCAGTGCACCCTCAGAGACAAGCGCTCAGTCACTCCCATGTCCCTGGCCTCTAGCTGTACTCCAAGCTCACCCAGCCTGCGACCAGTTCAAGGTAACCCCAAGCTGACAGCTTACTCCTTGGCTCTGTCTCTGTAGCTGGCTTCCCCACTCTAATACCTGTGAGCTCTGTGTCACTCAGACACCCCCAATCCTCTGTGACCCTGGGTGACCTGGGGCCACGCTGACTCCACGTGGCTTCACCCCAGTTTAGCCTCTGAGTGATGTCCCTCAATGGAGCAGACTTTTAAAAGTCCTGATTTTGTGCTCTGTTGCTCCACTGCTTGCCGGGAGCTGGCCCCTCCCCTTGTGGTCAATCTTCCTGTCGCTTTGGATTAACTTCTCTGCCAGTCCTACCTTTCAGAAAGTGGTCGATTTTCTGTTTCTAGAATTGTTGCTGTTCTTCTCTTCAGTCTCCTGTTGGATTTGTAGATGTTTGCAATGGCTTGATAAGCTATCTAGCTGATCTCCTGCTACCTCATGTAGTCTCAGCCTGCTACTTCTCCACCATCTTGACTCCTCCCCCTGAATCCTTTCTCTTTTGATAACTCTGGCTAGAAGTTTATCATTCTATTAATTCTTTTCAAAGAACCAACTCCTGGTTTTACTAATCTGTTGTTTTTTGTTTTTTTTTTGTTTTGTTTTTTTAAGTTTCTTTATCATTTATTGCTGCTCTAATCTTTATTATTTCCTTCCTTCTGCTAACCTGAGGGTTCATTTATTATTTTTTTCCTAGCTCCCCTAGGTGTAAGGGGTTATTTATTTGAGATTTTTCCTGTTTTTTGAGGTAAGCAGGTATGGCTATATACTTCCCTTTTATGACTACATATGCTGTGTCCCAAAGGTGTTTGGACCCTTGTGTTTTCATTTTCATTTGTTTCCATGTATTTTTAAAAATTTCTTCTTTGGTTTCCTGGTTGACCCATTCATTGTTCATTATTATTATTTTTTGGCCCATTCATTGTTTAGTAGCATATTGTTTAACCTCCATGTATTTATGAAATTCCCAGATTTTTTTCTTGTGGTTGACTCCCAGTGTTATTGTCAGAAATGGTACATGGTATGACTCCGAACTTCTTGTATTTGTTGAAACTTGTTTTGTGAACTTATGTGTGATCTATCCTAGAGATGTTCCATGTGTACTTGAAAAGAATGTGTATTCTGTCACTTTAGGATGGAATGTTCTGAATATATCTGTTAAATCCATCTGGTCCAGTGTGTCATTTAAAGCCATTGTTTCCTTGTTCATTTTCTGTTTGGATGATCTATCCATTGATGTAAGTGGGGTGTTAAAGTTCCCTACTATTATTGCATTACTATCAATGAATTATTTTATGTTTATTATTATTTTTTTAAATATTTTATTTATTTGACAGGTGGAGATCACAAGTAGGCAGAGAGGCAGGTGGGGGGTGGGGGGAACCAGGCTCTCCACCAAGCAGAGAGCCTGATGCAGGGCTCAATCCCAGGACCCTAAGACGATGACCTGAGCTGAAAGCATAGGTTTAACCCACTGAGCCACCCAGACACCCCATTTTTATGTTTATTATTAATTGTTTTGTATATTTGGGTACTTCTATGTTGGGTGCATTAATATTTATAATTGTTATATCTTCTTATTGGATTGTCCCATTTATATAGTGCCTTTTTTTGTCTCTTGTTATATATATATGTGTGTGTGTGTGTGTGTGTGTGTGTGTGTGTGTGTGTGTGTGTATTTTTTAAAGTCAGTATGTCTGATGTAAGTATTGCCTCTCTGGCTTTCTCTTGACATCCATTTGTATGATAAATATTTCTCTATCTCCTCACTTCCAATCTCTTGGTGTCTTTATGACTATGAGTCTCTTACAGGCAGCATAGAGATGGTTCTTGTTATTTAATCCATTCTGACACTCTATGTCTTTGTTTAAATAAGACATATTTATTTATTTATTTGAGAGAAAGAGAGAGAGAAGTAGACTCCCTGTTGGAGCACGGAGCCAGATGTGAGGTTCTATCCCAGGATCATGACCTGAGCCAAAGGCAGACACTTAACCAACTGAGCCACCCAGGTATCTCACCTTATTTCTTTTGATTGGAGTATTTAGTTCATATACATACAAAGTAATTATTAATAAATATGTATTTATTGCCATGTTTTGTCATTGTTTCTGGGTTTTCTGATCTTTTCTTGTCTTTGCAAGATAGTTATGATTGAAAGAACTCACTAAATGCTGATCAAGTTAATTTAAGAAAGTAGTAAAGCCTAGGCAGCTTCTCTTGACATTTCTAAATTTCATCTACACAGAAAATATTTCACAATGACATGTGAATGAGGCAAACTGAAATGTAAGAATCATTAGCATGAAACAAATAATGCTAAATAACAAAGTCAGAAAAAATGGGAGTAATATTAAATTACTAGTTTTAATAATTTTGTGAAACTTGATGCAAATGTTAAGAAAGAATGCACAAATTAAGTGTTGATTAAGATCTAGGTTGTAAGTAACATAATCCAAAGGTTAAAATTAAGGGTAGTTATTAAGGGATAAGTTCGTAGAACTTTCAAAAAAAATGAAAGCTGATCCTCTGTCAGAAACACCCTCCAACTTACAGTAAAACTGCCTAGCATGGGAGCTGCTGTTCCTGTCATGATCAGAAACTCTGGTCCAGGGTTCCTCCCTGTAGGCACTGGTTCAGTGCCTACCTATGTCTCCCAGGAACTTCCATCCAAGCAAAAGTCTCCATGGATTCAGAAGATAAGAACAATCAAAATCATATATCTGTTCTTTGGGAGGCTGGACACAGACTTTTTTTTTTTTTTTTTAAGTCTGCATCGAAAATATATCATTGGCACTGAGGAAAATATGTGAATGTAATGTTCATCACGGTGTTCATGGCAGATTCAAGGCAAGAGTGACAGATGAATCACTAGAAAAGATATCTTGCTTAATAGCAAATAAACAGTAAATTAATAATAATTGAGAACTAAAATTTAACATTAATATAATAGAATCGGGTAAGTCAATAGAAGTTCGAAGAAAAACACAAAGAAATGAGTAGTGATTGTTCATGTTTTTTAAGTTAAAATGTGCTAAAATTTTTGCTTTTAATAAAGTATATATCCTTCATTTGTCCAATTGAAATGTTGTTGTGTACCGCATCACTGAAAAATAAAAAGTTTTTTATAAACAACAAAAGTAAACAACAGCAACAACAACAGAAAACAAGTGCATGCTGTTACATCAAATGCAAGCATGTTTTTCTGGCATGCAGTAACTTAACACTTTCATGCTCAGAATTCCCCTTAGAGTTTGATTCAAAGTGCATCACACTCTGAGGTTCATGTTTTCTCTGAATCAATGTTGTAGGAATGGCTTTTATTCTGTGCTAAAGATTGGGACTTCTTGATCACCTTTTGTACCTACCACACAGTTTGGAGAAAAATGGGAGAATTCCTGACAGAAATGTGCTTGGTATATCTGTGGAAAAACAAGATCAACAAGGCTTGTAACTGACAAGTTTGGAGAAAGTAGAGGAAAAGATGTTACTAACTGTAGGGCTTATTGCCATGTTAAGTCTTTTATATTTATTTTAAGCGTAATGAGAAATCATTGATATGACATATTTCAATATTAAAAGTCTGTTATAGCTTCTTTGACAGAATGGACTACATAGGGGCAGGAATGGATTTATAGAACAAAGAAGAGGTTATTTTATTTGTCAGGATTAGAAAGATGAGGACACTTTAGATGAGGGTGCTACTAAGAAAAACACTCAGATTTGAGCTAGAGTTTTAGATGGATAAACTTTTAGACAAAAGCAGAAGGTAGATAGTAAGTTTGTTGAGTGAGCCTAAATAGAGGGTAGCGAGGGGATGAAGATAGTTAGAAATGAAAAGAAGTGGGATGTGCAAGTGGAGTCTTTTAGGTTTTCCATATAAAGTATCATGACATCTGCAAAGAGGAATTTGACTTCTTCTTTGCTAATTTGAATACCTTTTATTTCTTTTTGTTGCCTGGTTGCTCTTGCTAGGACTTCTAATACTATGTTGAACAACAGTGGTGAGAGTGGACATCCTTGTCATGTTCCTAACCTCAAAGGGAAGGCTGTCAGCATTTCCCTTTAGGGGTGATATTCACTGTCAGTTTTTCATAAATGGATTTTATGAAGTTGAGGAATGTTCTTCTATCCCTATACTTTGAAGACTTTTAATCAGGAACGGATGTTGTATCTTGTAAAATACTTTTTCTATATCAATTGAGAGGACCATGTAGTTCTTCTCTCTTCTTTTATTGATTTGTTCTATTACAATGATTGTTTTGTGAATGTTGAACCACCCCTGCATCCCATGGATAAAAGGCTCCATCCCCAAATGACAAGAACTATAAGTGCAATTCAGTAATGTGGCAGGATACAAAATCAATGTACAGAAATCAGCTGCTTTCTTATACACTAACAATGAAAATATAGGAAGGGAAATTAGAGAATTGATTCCATTTATTATAGCTCCAAGAACCATAAGATACCTGGGGATAAACCTAACCAAAGAAGTAAAGAATCTATACTCAAGTAACTACAGAACACACATGAAAGAAATCGAAGACGCAAAAAGATGGAAGACCATTCCATGCTCATGGATTGGAAGAATAAACATTGTTAAAATGTCTATACTGCTTAGAGCAATCTATACTTTCAATGCCATCCTGATCAAAATTCCACTGGCATTCTTCAAAGAGCTAGAGCACACAATCCTAAAATTTGTATGGAGCCAGAAAAGAACCCTAATTGCTAAGGAAATTTTGAAAAAGAAAAACAAAACTGGGGGCATCACGTTGCCTGATTTCAAGCTTTACTTCAAAGCTATGATCACCAAGACAGCATGGTACTGGCATAAAAACAGACACATAGATCTGTGGAACAGAGTAGAGAGCCCGGATATGGACCCTCAACTCTATGGTCAAATAATCTTCAACAAAGCAGGAAAAAAGTATCCAGTGGAAAAAAGACAGTCTCTTCAATAAATGGTGCTGGGAACATTGGACAACTATATGTAGAAGAATGAAACTCGGTTATTCTCTTACACCATATACAAAGATAAACTCGAAATAGATAAAAGACCTCAACGTGAGGCAGGAATCCATCAGAATCATAGAGGAGAACATAGGCAGTAACCTCTTTGATATCAGCCACAACAACTTCTTTCAAGATATGTCTCCAAAGGTAAAGCAAACAAAAGTGAAAATGAACTTTTGGGACTTCATCAAGATCAAAAGCTTCTGCACAGCAAAGGAAACAGTCAAGAAAACAAAGAGACAACCCACAGAATGGGAGAAGATATTTGTAAATGACAGTACAGATAAAAGGCTGATATCCAGGATCTATAATGAACTTCTCAACACACACAAAACAGATAATCATGTCAAAAAATGGGCAGAAGACATGAAGAAAGACTTCTCCAAAGAAGACATACAAATGGCTAACAGAGATGTGAAAAAATGTTCATCATCATTAGCCATCAGGAAAATTCAAATCAAAACCACATTGAGATACCACCTTACACCAGTTAGAATGGCCAAAATTAACAACGCAGTAAACAACAAGTGTTGGAGAGGATGTGGAGAAAGGGGAACCCTTTTGCACTCTTGGTGGGAATGCAAGTTGGTGCAGCCACTTTGGAAAACAGTTTGCAGATACCTCAAAAAATTAAAAATGAAGCTACCCTATGACCCTGCAATTGCAATACTGGGTATTTACCCCAAAGATACAGATGTTGTGAAAGAAGGGCCATCTGTACCCCAATGTTCATAGCAACAATGGCCATGGACACCAAACTGTGGAAAGAACCAAGATGCCCTTCAATGGACGAATGGGTAAGGAAGATGTGGTCCATATACACTATGGAGTATTATGCCTCCATCAGAAAGGATGAATACCCAACTTCTGTATTACCATGGACGGGACTGGAAGAGATTATGCTGAGTGAAATAAGTCAAAGAGAGAGAGCCAATTATCATATGGTTCCACATATTTGAAGCATAAGAAATAACATGGAGGACATGGGGAGATGGAAAGGAGAAGGGAGTTGAGAGAAATTGGAGGGGGAGATGAACTATGAGAGACTATGGACTCTGTAAAACAATGAGGGTTTTGAAGGGGCGGGGGGTGCGAAGGTGGGTGAGCCTGGTGGTGGGTATTATGGAGGGCACGTATTGCATGGAGCACTGGGTGTGGTGCATAAACAATGAATTCTGGTATACTGAAAAGAAATCTAAAAAATTTTTAAAAAATGCTTTCTCTGGTCTACTACCTGGTTTTCAATCTTTTCTGTGAGCCTGGTGGATGTCAATAAGAAACAAACAAACAAAACAAAATAAAACAAAACTTGCAAGTGATTGAAAACTCCCATTGTATCTAAGATTCTAATTATTTCAACTAATAATGTTAATAATAGTTAAACTTTAAATTTTAAACTGTTAAGATTTTTAGCTGAATTTTTTCCAACTCATTGTTATGGCAGCTACTTTTTTCTAATTTGTTTTGCCCAATATGAAAGAATTCATGCATCCTGTCTATTCTTCGAAGAGTTTTTCATTTTCTTAAAATCTAGTTCACCTAATCGCCTTCTGTTTTCAGCCCTTCTTTGAGTTAAAAAATGTTATGATTTAATAGATTATAGAACTTTATAATATTCTTACTATCTGGTTGTCATTATTTTTTTATCATATTTTAAGCAGAAGTAGGACCTTCTTAACTAAAAGTTAGGTCAGAATAAAATATATGAAATAAAGGTTTAATATTATAAATGCATGGAAAACACAAAAGAAAGGATAAAAACCTAGGAGATACACTGTGGAGGTATAAGTTTTACCAGAAGAGACAAATGAGAATATGAGTAGGAAAAAAAAAAAGACTATGGTTGAGAACAATTTCAAAATTAATAGATGGTATACTTTATGTAGTGAGCACTAGGTGTTATATGCAACTGATGAATCGCTAAATTGTACCCCTGAAACTAATAATACAGTATATGTTAACTATATTGAAATTAATTGTAAAATGTTTAAAAGAAAAAAAAAAACTAATAAGTGGTAACAAGGCAAAAACTCAAAGTTTCATACAATAAAGTAGAATAAAGTAAATATAAGCTATTAGAAACAAAATAAAATGGAAAATATTAAACTTTTTTGTTCTTGACAAAAATAAAGAAATTAAAAAGAAAGTGCAGTGAGACTTCCAAAGTAGTGGAATAATGTAAATATTTCTCTATAATACAAAACAAAGGGGAAATACCCTAAAAATAAAGATGAAGTAAACTTCCAATGGAAGCCATCTCATGATAACCAGATTTATTGACTAAAAAATCAATTCCAAACAAATATAACGATGCCAGTGAAAATGGTGGAATAAGGACTCCCCCAGATTCACACTTCTATAAAAGACATTTTTTTTTTTAATGGCAAAAAAATTGTCAGATACAACATATGCAGAGCTCTGGAAGTTTACCTATAGCTTCCCAGGGGATGCTTATTTTAAAAAGACAACTATCAGTAAGAACAATAAACCTAGTGGTGTTTTAAAATTCTCCAGCTCAAAGGGGAAGTGGGAAAATGATAAAAAGAAACCTCATGAATACTGGAGTCAGGAAGCCCTGAAGGGGGCGCTTACATGCTCTTCCCACTCCTTGCAGCCTGTGTAACCAATAGTGAGAAGGGAGATCATTCTTATCTTGACAAGGGAGGACACATTTCACATAGGGATCTGTCTCTTTGTATGAAAAAAGGAAGATTTCTCCCTGTCCCAGCAAAAACGCGCTAATCATCCTGCAGAGCCAATGAGAAACCACTACCTCAAACTCTTGTTCTCCAGTGAATTATGTGCAGAAAAACCCTCTCCAGTTTCCTCCTAAAACCTAATAAATAACCTTTGGCTGTGTTTTTAAAAAAATTCCCCAGCTCAGGGATAGTCTTGAAAAACAAGAACCCACATTTCTGTGGAAGCTTCACAGGCACTGCTGTATATCATCCAGTATGAACGGTGAACCTGGGGGCTTCTATTAAAGGATATTACAGGCAAGCGTTTTAACTTGCCAGCTGTCAGAGGTGATGGATAAGAGTTGGGGAAAGCAATAGACCAATCAAAAAGCTTTTAAAAATTTTATTTATTTATTTAACATATAGTATATTGTTTATTTCAGGGGTACAGGTCTGTGATTCTTCAGTCTTACACAATTCACAGCACTCACCATAACACATACCCTCCCCAATGTCCATCACCCAGCCACTCCATTCCTCCCACCCCCCTTCACTCCAACAACCCTCAATTTGTTTCCTGAGATTAATAATCCCTTATGGTTTGTCTCCATCTCTGGTTTCATCTTGTTCCAGTTTTTCCTCTCTTCCCATATGATGCTCTGCTTTGTTTCTTAAATTCTGCATATCAGTGAGATCATATGATAATTGTTTTTCTCTGACTGACTTGACTTAGCCTGATATCCTCTAGTTCTATCCATGTGGTTGAAAATGGCAAGATTTATTTTACTTTTTCTTTCTTTCTTTCTTTCTTTCTTTCTTTCTTTCTTTCTTTCTTTCTTTCTTTCTTTCTTTTTGATGGTGGCTAGCCAAAAAGGTTTTTAAAAAGTTGAAGAATGAGCTGTTCATAGGTACTCTGAAAATTCTGACATATTTTGATATTCTGTTAGATCCACACACATAGGTGGGGCTATTTTCAAGCTCTGGAAAGATCTAAGAATGCCTACTCATGTCTCTAGGTGAGCTTGAGATGCCATACCAGCAGGAAGTGAAGGGTAAGGTGGAGGTATAAATTGTTCAGCTGAGTGTTGAACACATAAACAGAATCCCTGGGAAAAAAACTGGGAGATTTATTTGTTCTGTGAATACAGGGGGATCACTGTTCAATCTTTAGCTAAGCACTAAGCTAAGTACAAACCTCAGAGGCCACATGTGGGGAAAAAAAAAGTAAAGATTTTACAGAATTAGTTCTGAGAAGTCACTAAACAAGTAAATCACAACTGGAGTGAGCAAAATCAATAGCAAACCCTGGGGAAAGGAAATAATTTTATGTATGGAATTGCTGGATTAAAATGTACCATATTCAATAACAACAACAAAGAGAGACATGCAAATAAAAGGGAAGTATGACCCAGACCCAGGGGTGGGGGGGACAATGAATGAAAATTGTCTCTGAGGAAGTCCAGCTATTGTTCTTACTAGACTTTAAAATTTTATTTTTATTTATTTATTTGAGAGAAAGAGAGAAAAACAGAGAGAAAGCGAGGAGAGTGGGAGTGAGAGAGGAATGGAAGGAGAAGGACAAGCAGACTCCACACTGAGCATGGAGTGTGACACGGGGCAGGATCTAATGACCCTGAGATCATGATCTGAGCTGAAATCAAAATTCAGATGCTTAACTGACTGAGCCACCAAGGTGTCCCTCTTACTAGACTTTAAAATAGCTATTTTAAATATGCTTAAATAATTAAGAGAAGTGTGGTAATTATGTCTTACCAAATAGATAATATCGACAAAGAAAATAAAATTATATAAGGGAAATTCTGGAATGAAAATACAACAATAGTTCATCTGCATGAGAAATATTTTATTTATTTATTTTAAGATTTTATTTACTTATTGGACAGACAGAGATCACAAGTAGGCAGAGAGGCAGGCAGAGAGAGTGGTGGCGGTGGGGGGAAGCAGGTTCCCTGCTGAGAAGAGAGCCTGACGTGGGGCTCGATTCCAGGACCCTGGGATCATGACCTGAGCCGAAGGCAAAGGCTTTAACCCACTGAACCACACAGGTGCCCCAAAGAAATATATTTTTAAAGATATTATTTATTTATTTGTCAGAGAGAAAGAGAGAGTGCACAAGCAGGGGGAGCAGCAGGCAGAGGGAGAAGCAGGCTCCCAGCTGACTAAGAGCCTACTGTGGAACTTGATCCCAGGACTCTGTGATCATGACCTGAGCTGAAGGCAGATGTTTAACCACCTGAGCCACCCAGGCAGCCCTGCATGAGAAATAGTAAAGGAAGTCATTCAGGCTGAAATAAAAGGACATGAGACACATTAAAAAAATAGCCCCAATAAAAGTAACCACATAGGTACATATGACAGATAGTATTAATGTAAATTTTTGCATTTGTCAATCAAATAATTTAAAAGGTAACTACACAAAACAATAATTACTGATTTGTGTTGATGAGCGCATAACAAATAAAGTGGTATTTTTGTGACAATAACTGCCTAAAGAGGGAAAAGAGATCTGTATATGAGTAAAGTTATTCTATACTACTGAAATTAAGTTGATACGAATCTGAATTAGATCACTAAAATTAAGATATATTTTTCATTCTCATGACACCAATAAGAAAATAATCCAAAAAATCAGAGTAAAAAACAAACAAAAAAAGGAATAAAAATGGTACAATAGAACAACAATTTAAGACCAAATGACAATAATGGAGGTAGAGTAACAAAAAAAAATTTTTTTTAAGATTTTATTTATTTATTTGACAGACAGAGATCACAAGTAGGCAGAGAAGCAGGCAGAGAGAGAGAAGGGAAGCAGGCTCCCCGCTGAGCAGAGAACCCAGTGTGGACCTCGATCCCAGGACCCTGAGCTCATGACCTGAGCCAAAAGCAGAGACTTAACCCACTGAGCCACATAGGCACCCATAGAGTAACAAAAAATTTCTGTTTAGAAAATAAAGTATCAGATGTAAATACTAAGTTATCAGTGATTTCATTAAATAAAAATTGATTAAATTATCTAATTAAAAGGTACAGAATGGCAAAATGAATAGAAACATGTTAAAGTGTATACTGTATACAAGAGCCATGCTTTAGTTTCAAAGACATAAATAGGTTGGAAGTAAAAGGATGGGGAAAGATATGCCATGCCAGCAGCAATCAACAATGAGTTAAAGTGTCCATGCTAACATCTATCAAAATGTACTTTAAGACAAAAATTCTTACTAAGACACAAAAATGATGAATTTTCAACATATCAAGAAGATATAATGATTGAAAACATGTATGTATTGTATTCCTGGTAACAGGGCATCAAAATACCTGAAGCAAAACTGAAAGAATTTGAGAGAAGTAGTCCATTCAATAATAATAGTTTGAGGGGCACCTGGGTGGCTCAGTGGGTTAAAGCCTCTGCCTTTGGCTCAGGTCGTGATCCCAGGGTCCTAGGATCGAGCCCCGTATTGAGCTCTCTGCTCAGTGGGGAGCCTGCTTCCTCCTCTCTCTCTCTGCCTCCCTCTCCACCTACTTGTGATCTCTCTCTCTCTGTCAAATAAAAAAAAATCTTAAAAAATAATAATAATAGTTTGAGACTTTAATAACACAATTTGGATAAAGGATAGACAAACTAGGGCGCCTGGGTGGCTCAGTGGGTTAAGCCGCTGCCTTCGGCTCAGGTCATGATCTCAGGGTCCTGGGATCGAGTCCCACGTCGGGCTCTCTGCTCAGTGGGGAGCCTGCTTTCCTCTCTCTCTCTCTCTGCGTGCCTCTCTGCCTACTTGTGATTTCTCTCTGTCAAATAAATAAATAAAATCTTTAAAAAAAAAAAAAGGATAGACAAACTAGAAAGATTATCATTGGGAAAATTGACTACTTTAACAGCAATATAAGCCAACTGGACATTGAAAGAGTACTTTATATCACTATGCCAAATGAATAGAATACACATTCTTCTCAAGTTTATATGAAAAAATTCTCAATAGATCAAATGGATATTTGGATAGATCAGGATAGATCAAATTCCAGGCAATAAAACAAGACTCAAGAAAGGATGACATTTGGTAAATTCATGGGCGCCTGGGTGGCTCAGTGGGTTAAGCCACTGCCTTCAGCTCAGGTCATGATCTCAGGGTCCTGGGATCGAGTCCTGCATTGGGCTCTCTGCTCAGCGGGGAGCCTGCTTCCCTCTTTCTCTCTCTCTGCCTGCCTCTCCGTCTACTTGTGATCTCTCTCTGTCAAATAAATAAATAAAATCTTAAAAAAAAAAGAAAGGATGACATTTGGTAAATTCACATATATGTAGAAATTAAACAACACAGTCCTAAATAGCCCAATTGTCAAAGAAGAAATAACAAAGGTGGTTAGAAAATACTTTGAGATAGATAAAAACTGGAACACAATATGTCAAAATTTACAGGATGCAGCAAAAGAAATAGAGGAAAACCGATAACTGTAAACACCTATATTGAAAAAAAGAAGAGACCTCAAATCAATACCCTAGCCTTCCACTAAAAGAAACTAGAAAAAAAGGGACACCTGGATGGCTCAATTGGTTAGCCATTTGCATTCAGTGCAGGTCATGATCCTGGGATCCAAGGATCCAGTCCCCCATTGGCTCCTTGCAAGGCAGGGAGCCTGCTTCTGCCCTGGCTTGTTCTCTCTCTCTGAAAAATAAATAAAATCTTAAGGGGGAAAAAAAAAAGAACTCGAAAAACAAAAGCAAAGCAAGCTCAAAACAAATAGAAGGAAAGAAATAGAGATTAGAATGTCAAAAGGCAAGCTGAAGCACATTTTAATTTTCAAGAGTTTATTTGAACATACATAGATGTAGAAGCAAAGCCATAGATTATTTGATTGCTTATAGCTTAAGTGCTTATTTTTTGGGCAGTGAAGACTTGTTGGCTGGTTATAGTTGGTTATTTTTAGGTTTCATTTTCTCAGATTCCAGGACATTGACTCTAGCTTAGGTTTTTTTTATATAAATTATGAGGGTATTAATGCCATCCAGCATAATGATGTCCTCATTTAATTACCTTAACAATTTATCCCTTTTGATCATCCTTTCATATATAAAATATTGACCAAAAATTCAGTATTAGCACCGATCTCAAGTGTTAGATTGTTCTTATCTTGCCATGAAATTCGTTTGTTATGGTGTCGTGTGTGGAAGAATTTTTTCTGCTATTCATCTCATTGTTTATTTTGTTTCTGTTTCTACAGGGACAGTGAGATCATCTGATATATGGCTACTGACTACAGATACATATTTAAGACCCTTGAGAGGGAGAATACAATGATGACTCTCAGGAGGACAATACCAAAAGACTGAAGTATGGCCCCCATGAACCAAACCAACTGGTACCAAATAAATCCAATAATGTACCTGACAAAGTATCAACCTGTTTTAGTCAAGTGACTTGTTTGTTAAATTTTGTATTTAAGTTTCTCTAATAACAAATCCAGATACATCAGAAAGTAATCACTATGGCATAGAATTTTCCTTTTGTAGCCAACAAGTAATCTAAATTCCATTTCTTTTTATTGTTGTTGTTGTTTTTAAAATTTAATTTATTTATTTGACAAAGAGAGAGAGATCACAAGTAGGCAGGGAGGCGGGCAGAGAGAGCCAGGAAAGCAGGCTACCCACTGAGCAGAGAGCCCAATGTGGGGCTTGATCTGAGGACCCTGAAATCATTACCTGAGCAGAAGCTTAACTCACTGAGCCACCTAAGTGCCCCTAAATTTCATTTTCTAAAACCAATTTATCAGCTCAAAACAATTGTTATGCTAAAGAGGTGTATTTTAGGATGGTGTATTTTGCTACCCTTTGTTCCTTGACTGAAATTTCTTTAGGAAGTTTTATAGTTTAGAAGTTGAATTAGTAAATTGATCAGAGAGAGAGAAAAATGTAAATATCCAATTATTGTTTATAAAAGAATAATTTACCAAATTGTTCTAAGTTACAGAGAACTTAAAACAAAAGAGAAAAGGGGTTATTATATCTGGAAACCAGTCATTAAAGAAATAGCAATGTTTCAAACAGTCATAAAAATTATAATCATAGCCATCAGTTCATTTAGTCTCATGTAAATAATTCTTGATCAATACCTGATCTTGAGTTAGCAGTTTTATGAACACACCTATTTCTCCATTATGGTTCTGAAAAAAAAAAAAAAATGTTACCTTGTTCAGTAGTATGGTCTTAAAGTTGTCAGAAACCTGTAGTTGTTAGAATCCTTTCCATGAAACTTTTTGAAGAGGAAGCATTTGTATAAAAACATCAGAGTAAAACAGTACCTAATAGTTTATTATAATGAAATTACAAGGAAATACCCTTATTTCTGTGACATACAACATTTTAAGACAACTAGAATGATGACTGATAACATTACATCCAGGAAATTTCAGATTTCTAAAAATTTCATACAATTTCTGAAACACTAAAATTAATAACATATATCCATACAAATATAACCTAAAGAATGTTTAGGGTCATTTCTATTTGACAAGTTTTTCTGTGTAATTTAACATATCAAATAAACCCAGTCAGTTCAACATTCCTCTTTTATAAAGAGAGAGAAAATATATTTTGAAATATTCCAGGTATTCTTTGGGAAATCTCAAACTTGCCTTGGGGTCAAAAAGTCTTCAGTTAGCACTGGGTGTGGTACAAAAACAATGAATACTGTTATGCTGAAAATAAATTTAAAAAAATTTAAAAAATAACTTAATTATGGAAAGTTCATAAAAAAATAAAAATATCAAGGTTTGAATATTTGGTTAAATATAATCTTCATTATCTAGTCAACCAAAATAACAAAGACTTATAAGGAAAACAGAGAAAGTTACACAGTTGTATAAAACTTCAACCTTAAGAACTAAATCTTCTCCTAAATAATAAAAGACCTGCTAATGACAACATGAAGCAAAGAAAATTATTTTGATAATACACAAAATCTTTGCTTTTCAGATAGACTACATAAAATGTAAGGGGAAACTTTTCATAATCCCAAACGAAGAGCAGAACAATAGTCTAAGAAAATGGTTCCTTGTAACAAGTAAGAGAAAATTACATTTTAATTTTGCATAGGCATACTATTGCTTTAAAGCTTATTTAACAAAAAGAACTTATAAATTCATTCAATTTTAGCCAGCTTGACCACATAAGATTTTTTCTTTCTACTTTCTAAAGTATTTAGTTATTTTTTTTCTTCTTCTTTCTCATTTTGAACAAATTCTACTTTGGGACAAAAATCATTATTTTCCCTTAAAAATGCATTTTTGTATTTCATAGTTTTTCTTCTCAAAAAGACAATTATTCTCTCTGTACAAAATTATTTCCCTGTTTGTTTCTATTTGTTTCAATTACATATATTGATTATGATTCTTACCACTTACAAAATTTTATTTTTAGTGAAAACTAAGTAAGCAATTGTAGACTGTCCCAGTAAAATTCTGTAGATTGGCAAATTCGTGAATACATTTCATAATTTCTGGAAGTATATAATTTTTGATGGTAAAATTTTCAATGTGGCACAAAACATGCTTATTAACAAAACCAAATATTTTTTCTCTGTATAAAAAGGCAAAAGTAGTGAAATCTATGTTCAGTAATTAATATTTTAGTACTTTATCTTATTTGGAAATTGTTAGAAGGTAGTTTTATGTATGTGGTCCCACAACACTCACTGAACCATACAAGAATGGACCTTAGGTCTGGAATACTTTATCACCAGTCAAGATAGAGCCTGTGCCAGAATTATCACCTTGTGTGGGGATATCCTTCCTTGCTTAATTCAGAGAATTCCTTTTTTTTTTAATTTTATTTTTTATAAACATATAATATATTTTTATACCCAGGGGTACAGGTCTGTGAATCGCCAGGTTTATATACTTCAGAGCACTCACCATAGCACATACCCTCCCCAAGGTTCATAACCCCACCCCCCCTCTCCCAACCCCCCTCCCCCCATCAACCCTCAGTTGGTTTTGTGAGATTAAGAGTCACTTATGGTTTGTATCCCTCCCAATCCCATCTTGTTTCATTTACTCTTCTCCTACCCCCTTAACCCCCCATGTTGCATCTCCTCTCCCTCATATCACGGAGATCATATGATAGTTGTCTTTCTCCGATTGACTTATTTCACTAAGCATGATACCCTTTTGTTCCATCTACGTCGTCACAAATGGCAAGATTTCATTTCTTTTGATGGCTGCATAGTATTCCGTTGTGTATATATACCACATCTTCTTTATCCATTCGTCTGTTGATGGACATCTAGGTTCTTTCCATAGTTTGGCTATAGTAGACATTGCTGCTATAAACATTTGGGTGCACGTGCCCCTTCGGATCACTACGTTCGTATCTTTAGGGTAAATACTCAGCAGTGCAATTGCTGGGTCATAGGGTAGTTTTATTTTCAACATTTTGAGGAACCTCCATGCTGTTTTCCAGAGTGGCTGCACCAGCTTGCATTCCCACCAACAGTGTAGGAGGGTTCCCCTTTCTCTGCATCCTCGCCAGCATCTGTCATTTCCTGACTTCTTAATTTTAGCCATTCTGACTGGTGTGATGTGATAGCTCATTGTGGTTTTGATTTGTATTTCCCTGATGCCGAGTGATATGGAGCACGTTTTCATGTGTCTGTTGGCCATCTGGATGTGTTCTTTGCAGAAATGTCTGTTCATGTCTTCTGCCCATTTCTTGATTGGATTATTTGTTCTTTGGGTGTTGAGTTTGCTAAGTTCTTTATAGATTTTGGACACTAGCCCTTTATCTGATATGTCATTTGCAGATATATTCTCCCATTCTGTCAGTTGTCTTTTGGTTTTATTAACTATTTCCTTTGCTGTGCAAAAGCTTTTGATATTGATAAAATCCCAATAGTTCATTTTTGCCCTTGCTTCCCTTGCCTTTGGCTATGTTCCTAGGAAGATGTTGCTGCGGCTGAGGTCGAAGAGGTTGCTGCCTGTATTCTCGTCAAGAATTTTGATGGATTCCTTTCTCACATTGAGATCCTTCATCCATTTTGAGTCTATTTTCGTGTGTGGTGTAAGGAAATGATCCGATTTCATTTTTCTGCATGTGGCTGTCCAATTTTCCCAACACCATTTATTGAAGAGGCTGTCTTTTTTCCATTGGACATTCTTTTCTGCTTTGTTGAAGATGAGTTGACCATAGAGTTGAGGGTCTATTTCTGGGCTCTCTATTCTGTTCCATTGATCTATGTGTCTGTTTTTGTGCCAGTACCATGCTGTCTTGATGATGACAGCTTTGTAATAGAGCTTGAAGTCCAGAATTGTGAAGCCACCAACTTTGGCTTTCTTTTTCAATATTCCTTTGGCTATTCGAGGTCTTTTCTGGTTCCATATAAATTTTAGGATTATTTGTTCCATTTCCTTGAAAAAAATGGATGGGATTATAATAGGGATTGCATTAAATGTGTACATTGCTTTAGGTAGCATAGACATTTTAACAATATTTATTCTTCCAATCCAGGAGCATGGAACATTTTTCCATTTCTTTGTGTCTTCCTCAATTTCTTTCATGAGTACTTTGTAGTTTTCTGTGTATAGATTCTTAGTCTCTTTGGTTAGGTTTATTCCTAGGTATCTTATAGTTTTGGGTGCAATTGTAAATGGGATGAACTCCTTAATTTCTCTTTCTTCTGTCTTGTTGTTGGTGTAGAGAAATGCAACTGATTTCTGTGCATTGATTTTATATCCTGACACTTGACTGAATTCCTGTACAAGTTCTAGCAGTTTTGGAGTAGAGTCTTTTGGGTTTTTCACATATAGTATCATATCATCTGCAAAGAGTGATTGTTTGACTTCTTCTTTGCTGATTTGGATGCCTTTAATTTCCTTTTGTTGTCTGATTGCTGAGGCTAGGACTTCTAGTACTATGTTGAATAGCAGTGGAGATAATGGACATCCCTGCAATATTCCTGACCTTAGCAGAAAAGCTTTCAGTTTTTCTCCATTGAGAATGATATTTGCAGTGGGTTTTTCATAGATGGCTTTGATAATATTGAGGTATATGCCGTCTATCCCTACACTTTGAAGAGTTTTGATCAGGAAGGGATGCTGTACTTTGTCAAATGCTTTTTCAGCACCTATGGAGAGTATCATATGGTTCTTGTTCTTTTTTTTATTAATGTGTTGTATCACATTGATTGATTTGCAGATGTTGAACCAACCTTGCAGCCCTGGAATAAATCCCACTTGGTCGTGGTGAATACCTTTTAATGTACTGTTGAATCCTATTGGATAGTATTTTGGCGAGAATTTTTGCATCTGTGTTCATCAAGGATATTGGTCTGTAGTTCTCTTTTTTGATGGGATCCTTGTCTGGTTTTGGGATCAAGGTGATGCTGGCCTCATAAAATGAGTTTGGAAGTTTTCCTTCTATTGCTATTTTTTGGAACAGTTTCAGGAGAATAGGAATTAGTTCTTCTTTAAATGATTGGTAGAATCCCCCTGGGAAGCCATCTAGCCCTGGGCTTTTGTTTGTTTGGAGATTTTTGATGACTGTTTCAACCTCCTTACTGGTTATGGTTCTGTTCAGGCTTTCCATTTCTTCCTGGTTGAGTTGTGGTAGTTTATATGTCGCTAGGTATGCATCCATTTCTTCCAGATTGTCAAATTTGTTGGCGTAGAGTTGCTCATAGTATGTTCTTATAATTGTCTGTATTTCTTTGGTGTTCGTTGTGATCTCTCCTCTTTCATTCATGATTTTATTTATTTGTGTCCTTTCTCTTTTCTTTTTGATAAGTCTGTCCAGGGGTTTATCAATCTTATTAATTCTTTCAAAGACCCAGCTCCTAGTTTCGTTGTTTTGTTCTATTGTTTTTTTTGTTTGTTTGTTTGTTTCTATTTCATTGGTTTCTGCTCTGATCTTTATGATTTCTCTTCTTCTGCTGGGTTTAGGGTTTTTTTTCTTGTTCTTTTCTAGCTCCTTTATGTGTAGGGTTAGGTTGTGTACCTGAGACCTTTCTTGTTTCTTGAGAAAGGCTTATACCGCTATATATTTTCCTCTCAGGACTGCCTTTGTTGTGTCCCACAGATTCTGAACCGTTGTGTTTTCTCTATCATTTGTTTCCATAAATTTTTTCAATTCTTCTTTGATTTCCTGGTTGACCCATTCATTCTTTAGAAGGATGCTGTTTAGTCTCCAGGTATTTGGGTTCTTTCTAAATTTCCTCTTGTGATTGAATTCTAGCTTCAGAGCATTGTGGTCTGAAAATATGCAGGGAATGATCCCAATCTTTTGATACCGGTTGAGACCTGATTTAGGACCAAAAATGTGATCTATTCTGGAGAATGTTCCATGTGCACTAGAGAAGAATGTCTATTCTGTTGCTTTGGGATGAAATGTTCTGAATATATCTGTGATGTCCATCTGGTCCAGTGTGTCATTTAAGGCCTTGATTTCCTTGTTGATCTTTTGCTTGGATGATCTGTCCATTTCAGTGAGGGGAGTGTTAAAGTCCCCTGCGAGTATTGTATTATTGTTGATGTGTTTCTTTGATTTTGTTATTAATTGGTTTATATAGTTGGCTGCTCCCACGTTAGAGGCATAGATATTTAAATTTTTTAGATCTTCTTGTTGGACATATCCTTTGAGTATGATATAGTGTCCTTCCTCATCTCTTATTATAGTCTTTGGCTTAAAATCTAATTGATCTGATATAAGGATTGCCACTCCTGCTTTCTTCTGATGTCCATTGGCATGGTAAATTCTTTTCCATCCCCTCACTTTAAACCTGGAGGTGTCTGGGGGTTTAAGATGAATTTCTTGTAGGCAACATATATATGGGTTTTGTTTTTTTTATCCATTCTGATACCCTGTGTCTTTTGATTGGGGCATTTAGCCCATTAACATTCAGGGTAAGCATTGAGAGATATGAATTTAGTGCCATTGTATTGCCCGTAAGGTGACTGTTATTGTATATTGTCTCTGTTTCTTTCTGATCTACTACTTTTAGGGTCTCTCTTTGCTTAGAGGACCCCTTTCAATATTTCCTGTAGAGCTGGTTTGGTATTTGCAAATTCTTTCAGTTTTTGTTTGTCCTTGAAGCTTTTTATCTCTCCTTCTCTTTTCAATTATAGCCTAGCTGGATATAGTATTCTTGGCTGCATGTTTTTCTCGTTTAGTACTCTGAATATGTCATGTTAGCTCTTTCTGGCCTGCCTGTCTCTGTGGATAAGTGTGCTGCCAATCTAATATTTTTACCATTGTATGTTACAGACTTCTTTTCCCGGGCTGCTTTCAGGATCTTTTCTTTGTCACTAAGACTTGTAAATTTTACTATTAGGTGACGGGGTGTGGACCTATTCTTATTGATTTTGAGGGGGTTTCTCTGAACCTCCTGGATTTTGATGCTTGTTCCCTTTGCCATATTGGGGAAATTCTCTCCAATAATTCTCTCCAATATACCTTCTGCTCCCCTCTCTCTTTCTTCTTCTTCTGGAATCCCAATTATTCTAATGTTGTTTCATCTTATGGTGTCACTTATCTCTCGAATTCTCCCCTCGAGGTCCAGTAGCTGTTTGTCCCTCTTTTGCTCAGCTTCTTTATTCTCTGTCATTTGGTCTTCTATATAGCTAATTCTTTCTTCTGCCTCATTTATCCTAGCAGTGAGAGCCTCCATTTTTTATTGCACCTCATTAATAGCTTTTTTGATTTCAACTTGGTTAGATTTTAGTTCTTTTATTTCTCAAGAAAGGGCTTTTTTATCTCCTGAGAGGGTTGCTTTAATATCTTCCATGCCTTTTTCAAGCCCGGCTAGAACCTTGAGAATCGTCATTCTGAACTCCGGATCTGACATATTACCAATGTTTGTATTGATTAGGTCCCTAGCCTTTGGTACTGCCTCTTGTTCTTTTTTTGTGTGGTGAATTTTTCCACCATGTCATTTTGTCCAGATAAGAGTATATGAAGGAGCAAGTAAAATACTAAAAGTGTGGCAACAACCCCAGGAAAATATGCTTTAGCCAAATCAGAAGATCCCAAATCGTGAGGGGGGAGAAAGGGGATAAAAAGAGGTTCAGAAAGGAAAAAAAAATTAAAAAAAGAAAACCGGTAAAGAAAAAATATAAAAAGGAATATATATATATATATATATATATATATATATATATTATATATATATATTAGATAAACTATTTAAAAAACGTTAAAAAAAGAAAACGGTAAAAGTTAAAAAAAATTAGCAGAAGAAGAGAAAAAAAATTGAAAAAGAAAAAAAAATAAAAAAAATTAAATTAACTGCAAGGCTAAAGAATCATGGGGAGAAAGCCCTGAGTTCCGTGCTTTGCTTTCTCCTCCTCTGGAATTCCACTGCTCTCCTTGGTATTGAAACTGCACTCCTTGGTAGGTGAACTTGGTCCTGGCTGGGTTTCTTGTTGGTCTTCTGGGGGAGGGGCCTGTTGTAGTGATTCTCAAGTGTCTTTGCCCCAGGCGGAGTTGCACTGCCCTTACTCGGGCCGGGCTGAGTAATCTGCTCCGGTTTGCTTTCGGGAGCTTTTGTTCCCTAAGCACTTTCTGTAGAGTCCCGGAGGGCAGGAATGAAGATTGTGGCCTCCCCGTCTCCGGCCCGGTGGAGCTGAGAGCCCGGGGCCCCACTCCTCAGTGCGCCCTCATTGAACAGCGCCCAATTACTCCCGTCACCCTGGCCTCCGGCCTCACTCCGAGCTGACCGATCCTGCGACCGGTTCAAGGTAACCCCGAGCTTAGAGCTCACTACTCGGCTCTGTCTCTGTAGCCGGCTTCCCCGTTCTAATACCTGTAAGCTCTGCGACCCTCAGACACCCCCGATCCTTCTGTGACCCTGCGGGACCTGAGGTTACACTGACCCTGCCTGGGCTTCACCCCGGTTAAGCCTCTGGAGCGATGTCCCTCAGTGGAACAGACTTTTAAAAGTCCTGATTTTGTGCTCCGTTGCTCCGCTGCTTGCCGGGAGCCGGCCCCTCCCCCCGCGGTCTATCTTCCCATCGCTTTGGATTCACTTCTCCGCCAGTCCTACCTTGCAGAAAGTGGTTGATTTTCTGTTTCTAGAGTTGTTGTTCTTCTCTTCGATCTCCCGTTGGATTTGTAGGTGTTTGCAATCTTTAAATAATCTCCCGCTACCTGCAGTAGTCTCAGCCTGCTACTTCTCCGCCATCTTGACTCCTCTCTTTCTTTTTTTTTAACAATAAAAAAAAGAGATTAATTTGAGAGAGCACACACAAATGGGGAAAGGGGCTGAGGGAGAGGGAGATAAATCCTTAAGCAGGGGCGCCTGGGTGGCTCAGTTGGTTAGCAACTGCCTTTGGCTCAGGTCATGATCCTAGAGTCCCAAGATCTAGTCCCACATTGGGATCCCTGCTTGGTGGGGGGGTCTGCTTCTCCCTCTGACCTCTCCTCTCTCATGCTTTCTCCTCTCATTCTATTTCTCAAATAAATAGATAAAATCTTAAAAAAAGAAAGAAAGAAAGAAAGAAAGAGATCCTCAAGCAGACTCCCCATTGAGTGAGGACCCCAAAGGGGTGGGATTCATTCCCAGGATCCCAAGATCATGACCTAAGCCAAAACTGAGAAACAGACAGTCAACTGATAGCCACCCAGGCACCTCTACTTTGTTTCTTTTTAAAGTATCTGCATCATGTGGGATCTGAGCAACCACTGTTATATGGGTCTTCCACTAGGAGAGGATTTGTTTCTCCACTGAAGCAAGAAAGGGATGTGGTAACCCATTTGCCCTGTGTTGGCTGTTAAAAAAAGACTTGCTGGCCAAGAGGGACCAATGTTTACTGTAGAACATAGTCTTGCTCTTTTTTTTAAGTAAATGTAAAATGTAAAACATTTTTCTATCCATTGTTTATACTGTGGTTTTTTTTTTTTTTTTTTTTGGTTATTCTGCTACCAAGATGCTGTGCAAATAGGGTTCAGAGTCCTTCCCTGGGATTGCAACCAGTGAATGACCTTTTATTCCACTGGGATTAGTAAAAAGAATAGGTGGGCTTTGAAATGCTTTTATATTTTTGTTCTTATAAAAACTTGATTTGTAGGACAAGAACTGTTGTTTTTAATTCCTCAAATAGGTTACAGGCTAAATGATATCAAGGGGCTCACCCACCTATCCAACAACATTATCTTCTTTTTGCCTTTTTATATCAGAGAGATTTCCAACTTAGATGGAAGTTAAAAGATTGCTATGCTATAGATTTAGAGCTATGGGGTTTTGGAAAACTATGGTAAATTGTTCTACAAAAGTTTTATAATATCTTCTTTACTCTTAGGTATGTAGTTCTATTTTAGCCCAGGAAAGGACAATTTTTTCCCCATCATACTCTGAATATTATTCTATAATTTGTCTAGCTTTTGAGCATGGAACTTCTTTTAAAGAAAAAAAATCATTCAAATATTTTATTATCAGGTTTCAGCTGGGACAAACAATTTTATTGGCAGCATTAAAGCCTTAAAGAGGCAAATTTTGATTCATTTAGTCTTAGAAACTTCTGCTTACTAATAAAATACATTATCTCATGGCTTTTGAGAAATTCAGTGTTCTTTTTTCTCTAGGCACCCCACAAACAGGTAAGTTTACCTAGGTTAAAAGTTCCCTGCTGTGACCACTGTAAGTCAGGATTATTTTTGGTAAGTTTAACCCACTTGTTCAAACAAATGCGGGTTTTGTAGTCATAAATTTTATACATAGAGTTAGCCAGAGTCCTAAATGGAAGAGTCCAAGACTCCAGACTCAGAGGAGCCCATTTTTTTTTCCCCTTACAACAAAATTTTACCTACCAGAGGCCTCAAACCAGATCCATTCCAGTTTAAGTTGGATCTAGTCTAGTTTAAGTCAGACTTAGTCCAGACAAGTAAAGGTCAAATGAAGTCATAGAACTCATAACTTAAAAGCTGTGGGATCAAATATTCAGGAGGGACTTTTATCAACAACTTTTTTATTAATTATTTTTATTAACATATAATGTATTATTTGCCCCAGGGGTACAGGTTTGTAAATCATCTGGCTTACACACTTCACAACACTCACCATATCACATACCCTCCCCAATGTCCATAACCCAACCACCCCCTCCACACCTCCCAACAACCCTCTGTTTTGTGAAATTAAGAGTCTCTTATGGTTTTTCTCCCTCCTGATCCCATCTTGTTTCATTTTTTCCTTCCCTACCCCACAAACCCCCCAGTCTGCCTCTCAAATTCCTCATATCAGGGAGATTATATGATAATTGTCTTTCTCTGATTGACTTATTTCACTTGAATCAGCAAGAAAGCAGTGAGCACAAGGGCTCAGGGGGTACCTATGGCTGTTGCTCATTGCTCTTGTGGCTGTCAGGGTGTCCTTCCATTTCCATTTCTGACACCTGAACTGTTAAAAGGTAAACTGACGTTCATTAAAATAGACAAGAATTCATTTGAACAGGGCAAAATATTGAAGTACATTAATTAGTTGACTGTTTATAGCTTAAGTGGTTGCCTTATTTAGAAAAGCCTAGTTGGCTATTTGTGGTTGGTTTTTCTAAAAATTTATTTTCTCAATTTCAAGTGCAATTATTTAGGGTAGTTTTTGGTTTACTTAGTGCCAAAGCATTAGAGTTAGATTAATAACCTCCTTGTTTAGTAATTTTAACAAGTGGACTTAAATTGAATAGATAACAGAAAAACAATAGAAAAAGTCAAGATAAAGTCAATGAAATTAGATTTGATTCATTGAAGCACCAGGTGTTGTATACAACTAAATTCCACCTCTAAAACTAATAATACAGTATATGTTAGTTAAATTGAATTTAAAGTAAAAACAAACAAAAAAGTATTGACTTTGTTAAAAAAAAATGATTTGTTGAAAGATCAACAAAGTAGACCAAAGTTGAGCTAGACTGACAAAAGAAAGGGGGAAAGCCAGAAATTACTAAAATCAGAAATAAAAAAGGAAATATTTCCATGAACTTTACAAAAAGAAAATGGGTCAAACAGGAATTTGTGACCATTTATACACACAAAACTATGGAGACCAATAAAAGAGTTTTAAAAAGTTGCAGGATACAAGATCAATATTCACATATCAGTTATATTTCCATACACTAACAATGAATAATTTGAAAACAAAATTAAGGAAACAACTATATTTGAAATAACATCAAAAAGGATAGCATACTTAGGAAGAGACTTGGTACAATATCTGTAGTACTTGTACATGGAACACTATAAAACACTTAGAGTTTATTACAGTGGAATTAAATCATATATAAATAACAAGAAATTTGGAAAATCTGCAAAAAGATGGGGAAATATGGAAAATTAATGTCCTATCCCTAAATAACTAAGGGGTCAGAGCAGATATTACCAGGGAAATAAAAAAAAAAAAAACTGAGATAAGTGAAAATTTAGGAAGCAAGCCCCATATGGGGCTCCTTGCTCAGCAGGAAGCCTGCTTCTCCCTCTCCCTCTGCATGATGCTCTCTCTGCTTGTGCTCTCTCTATGTTAAATAAATGGGTAAAACATTTTTAAAAAGAAAATGATATATTGATTAGTATATCGAAATCTATAAATCAAACCCAATATCCTAAAATAAACAATCCAGCTAAGAAATGGGCAGAAGACATGAACAGACATTTCTCCAATGAAGACATACAAATGGGTAACAGATACATGAAAAAATGCTCACCATCACTCATCATCAGAGAAATTCAAATCAAAACCACAGTGAGATAGATACCACCTCACACAGATTTGATAGTTAAAATGAACAAATTCAGAAAACAACAGATGTTGGTGAGGATAGAGAGAAAGGGGAACCCTCTTACACTGTTTATGAAATGCTAACTGATGCAATCATTCTGGAGAACAGTATGGAGTTTCCTCAAAAAGTTAAGAATAGAGCTACTCTATGACCCAGCAATTGCACTACTAGGTATTTATCCAAAGGATGCAAAAATACTGATTTGAAGGGGCACATGCACCCCAATGTTTATAGCAGTGCTAACAGCAATAGCCAAATTATGGGAAAAGCCAGCATGACAGATGAAAAGATAAAGAAGATGTGGTATATATACACAACAGAATATTATTCAGCTATCAAAAGAATGAAATCTTGCCATTTATAATGATGTAAAAGGAACTAGTGTGTATTATGCTAAGCAAAATAAGTCAGAGAGAGAAAAAGAAATATCATATAATTTCACTCATATATGAAATTTAAGAAACAAAACAGATGAACATAAGGGGAGGGATTGAAAAATAAGATAAAAACAGAGAAGGGGACAAACCATAAGAGGCTCTTAAATATAAAGAACAAACTAAGGTTGCTAGAAGTGGATGGAGGTGGGTTAAATGAGTGATGGGTATTAAGGAGGGCACTTGTTGTGATGAGCACTGGGTGTTATATGTGTTATATGTAAGTGGTGAATCACTAAATTTTGCTCCTGAAACCAATACTGCCTTATATGTTAACTAATCTGAATTTAAATTGGAAGGAAAAAAAAAAAGAAGAGTATGAATAATTTTAAGACAACAATTTAGATTATCATGATGAAATGGACACATTCCTTGAAAGACATCAAATCCAAACTTTGATTCAAAAAGAAAAAAAATCTGAATGCCTATAATAAGTAAAGAGATTGAATTACTAACTGAAAACCCATTGAAAAGGAAATCCCAGGTGCAGATAATTTCACTGGTGAATTCTAGTAAAGTTTTAAAAGTAGAAATAATTCTAATTTGTTATATTTTTCCCCAAAAAAATAGAAGAGAGAAAGGAGAATAATCCCTAACCTATTCTATACAGACAGTATTACCCTGATACTAAAACTGAATAAAGACATCAAAAGAAAAGAAAAGAAATTACAGACCAGTATAAACCACATATGTAAAATAAATGTAAAAATTTCAACAAAATAGTAGCAAATTGAAAACAGCAATACATAAAAAAGGTTATACAGATGTATTGAAAAGAAGGGACATATGCACCCCAATGTTCATAGCAGCGATGTCCACAATAACCAAACTATGGAAGGAGCCAAGATGCCCTTCAACAGATGAATGGATAAAGAAGATATGGTGCTGGGGCACCTGTGTGGCTCAGTGGTTTAAGCCTCTGGCTTTGGCTCAGGTCATGATCCAAGGGTCCTGAGATTGAGCCCTGTATTGGGCTCCCTGCTCAGCAAGCCTGCTCCCCCCCACCCCACTGCCTGCCTTTCTGCCTGATCTCTGTTTGTCAAATAAATAAAATGTTAAAAAAAAAAAGAAAGAAGAGATGGCTCATATATATATAATGGGGGATTATGCCTCCATCAGAAAGGATGAATACCCAACTTTTGTATCAACATGGATGGGACTGGAAGAGATTATGATGAGTGAAATAAGTCAAGCAAAGACAGCCAATTATCATATGGTTTCACTTACTTGTGGAACATAAGGAATTGGGGGAATAAGAACTTGGGGGAAATTGGAGTGGGAGATGAACCATGAGAGACTGTGGACTGTGAGAAACAAACTGAGAGTTTTGAAGGGGTGAGGGGTAGGGGTTTGGGTGAGACTGGTGGTGGGTATTAAGGAGGGCACATATTTCATGGAGCACTGGGTGTGGTGCATAGACAATGAATCTTAGAACACTGAAGAAATAAAATAAAAATTTTTAAAAAGCATATGAAAAATGATAATCACAATTAGTTGTTAGAGAAATGAAAATCAAAACCATAATGAGATTCTACTTACATGTGCCAGGTAGATTATAACAAGTTCTGACAAGGATATGGAGAAATTGGAGCACTCATGCATTGCTTTAGAGAATTTAAAATGGTGGATTTATTTTGGAAAACAGTTGGATAGTTCCTCAAAATATTAAAGACTGAGTTACTGTATGACCCAGCAGCTCAAGTCCTATATATCTATCTGAGGGAAATAAAATGTATATGTGCACAAAAAATAGATAAAAGTGTTTATAGCAACATTATTATGGCCCAAAATAGAAAAAGATGTCCATCCACTGATCAATGGATAAATGAAATGTGGAATATCCATATTAAAAGTTTTGATTCTCCACACCACAAAGCGATGCTTGTACACCAGCTGGGTGTCTACCACTCCACTCAATTCTGACACTTTAGAAGTAGCATAAGATCCCACAGGTTAAGGTCTTGGTCCCACAAGACTCCCCTTTGCTTCAGATGCCAATTACAAATTTGATAGACCTGCTATAGTTTGGAAATTTCAATGAACTCCTTCCTGGGTTCAACTAGTTTGCTAAAGTAGATCACAGAATTCAGAGAAAGGTTTTACTTACTAGACTATAAGTTTATTATAAAAGGATATAACTGAGAAACAACCAGATGGAAGAGATGCATAAGGCAAGGCATATGGAAATGGCATGAACCTTCCAAGCTGAATCTGAATGCACTACTCTCCCTAAATGTTCATATATATAACTACCAACCTAGAAACTCTCTAAACCCAGTCGTTTAAAACCTTTTTTTTTTTTTAATGGAGTCTTTATTACATGGGCATGATTGATGAAATCATTGGCAATTTAACTCAGTCTCTAGCCCCACTTCAGCCCTATTCATTTTCTAGCCCATTCAATTCCCTGGAGGTGGGACAAAAAATCCCAGTTCTCCAACTGCCTGGTTGGTTCTCCCAGCAACCATTCTGAGATAATTCCAAATGTCCCCTGAGTAACATAACAAAAGACATCTTCATTGTTCTCATAACTTGGGAAATTCTGAAGACTTTAGGAGCTCTCTGCCAGAAATGGGCACAAAGACCAAATATATGTTTTGTATTACAAATCACAATGTTATACATGCAATGAAATACTATCTGGCAGGGGAAGAGAATACAGTCCTCATACATGCCACAACATGTATGAATCTTGAAAACATTATGATAAGTGAAAGAAGCCAGTCACAATAGAACACATATTTTCTGTAGTCATACATAATTTTCCATAATAGGCAAATCCATATAGAAAAAACGTAGATGAGTGGCTTTCCTAGGCTAGAGAATGAGAGGGATTTATAAGATATTTTACTGATGGTTTCAGGGTCTCCATTACCTCAAAGGGTGATGAGTCTTTTAATTATCTTCACCATTCAGTAGTGGTGTTATTGCACAACAGAAAAGGTACACTTGAAATGAAGAATATTTGCATATGAATACAGATGTCACTTAAAAACACTGTCTATTTTGGGCATTTATATTCAATTTAAAGTAAAGCTGAGGAAGACCCCAAAAATCATGACTTGAGGCCGGAGTCTGTCCAATGGCCACCATTTTGTATCCTCTGGTAGATTATGCTTATGGCCTGAATCTCAGAAACAGGTCTCTGCTAGGTGGCCTCTCCTAGACACTAAGATTTACAAAAGCAGGGACCATGTCTTTTATATTTGCCATCCTGTACCTAGCATGTGGTATAGTGACAGGCACACAGAAGGAAGTCATATATATTTATTAAATAAATGATTCATCTGTCTCTCACTCTATGCTGACCAATTGCAGTCAGAGACATTTAGCATGCAGGTGAAAACACACACACACACACAAACAAAATAGATCCCAGGGTGAAAGCTCAAGGTAGTTTGAAATCCAAAGTCCTTTGGTGAGTCTTAGACCAGGGCAGGAGGAATGAGTCATAGATGAATTTATAGGGAATTTTGGTCCCTACATTTGAAATACCCCAGCCAATCTAGGCCACTTTCATTGGACCTTTATGTAATCAGCACTTTTTACTTAATTTTGCTTTAAATATGCATATAAAGGCAGTTGTTCTGTGCTAGGTAAAGTAGGGAAATTACTTCTCCCTCTAGGCATCAAAGAGTACATTTTCATCCTCCCTGGGAAGAAGCAGTTCATCAATTGGAAAGCCTTTCAATATCTGGTGTTGAGTTTTATTTTACCACCAATTAAGTTGCCAATTTATACTGCCAACAATATTTTCCATCTCTTTAATATTTGGACCAAATCAAACTGAAAGAAATTATAAATCTGACTCATTTGAGATACCAGTTGATATAATTATCGTATTTTGTCAGTATACAGGATGCAAATAAAGAAGGGCACATTTGTTCCTTCAGTAAAATTGGTATCTTGCCATTAGTGTGTGATTACTTATTATATTAAAGAAAATGCAAAGAGAATAAAATGGAAGGAAGACATGGCAACATGGGAGCCTAAATGGGTGGTTCTTTAGCCCAGGAGCTTGCAGACATTTGGGGGAGGGACATTCAATACCTCCTTTCCTGGTACCTCCTGCATTCACAGAGGTCGCCTTAGGGAGGGCCCCTCTTGGGTATGATGAGAGACCTCACTGACACAGCTGCTCATCTGGCTGTTATACATGATGTTCAGCTTTTTTCTTCCCTCACCTCATTCTAATTCAGCTGTGTCCCAGTTTTCCCAAAGCACTTATGGATGGCAGGTCTTTGTCTTCCTTCAAGAAAACCATAACATTTTAGAAGAGAACTCTGTCACCTCTGACTAATGGATGACAATGTGTTGTAGCACTTGATGCCAATGGGATTTTGAGGGCACAATTGGAAAAAGAAATGTGATTAATTAGGACTGTCTCTAAAGGGTGCTGAGATGGGACGAATGTTACATATTCACCATCTCTGATGCAGTCCTGCCCTCTCATTTAAAACTGAATGTATTTCAAAAATGTGGAACCTCCTCACACACCCCGCACCAATGACAGTGGTACTTGTGGATTTCCAGACTGCTTTTCAGGCCTCCAGGCTGCTCCTCAAAGACTGCAAGCACATTCTCAGCCCAGTATTTTGGCCCTGATGAGCCTCCTGCTTGTTCTTCTTTATTCAAATATTAATTTTCAGTGAGGCCTTCCCTGAAGACCTGATTCGAAATGACATTGCCTCTTCTCTTCCCTGCTTAATTCTTCTCCAAAGTACTTATCATCAATAGATCCATCACATTATTGACTCAGTGATATTGATGATCTGTCTTTCTACTGAGGTTGCCAATGTTTTGAGGGCAGAAAATTCCTACCCATGTGCCAACATTTTGAGGGCAGAGTTGTGTTTTATTCTCTGTTATTTCTACAGTGCAGAATATTGTCTGCATATAGTGGGTCCTTGACTATTAAACTAGCTATCTTTTACGAAATCCTTATCTTTATTTTTTCTTTTTCTTACTTGGAGGGGGAGGTCTCTCTCTCTTTTTATTTTCAGTGAGATTCTTTAGGTTTCCTTCTGTTTTTCTGATTTCTGTACCTGTTACATCAGGTATATTAACTGAATTGTCAAAATGTTTCTTATCTATATTCCCAAGGAGTACTGGTAGGTACTGGTAGGACACTATAGAAAGTCCTCCATTGGAATTTGTCTGATATTTTCCTCATAATCAGATTAGAGAGTGATACTCCACATACTTCAGGAGGAATATCTACACAAAATTTTTGGAATTTTCATACAGAGGGTATTGGTCTCTCCTCCTCCATGTTTATTCAATAACTTATGTATATGGGCAGGGACTTGGATATTTATTTTATACTTTGGACTAAAAATCTTACACTGCATTATTTATTGAGCTGTTCAAATATTCCAGCTTTGGCCATTGGGAGTTCTTTCAGTTGATTCCTGATGCTCTTTTGACATACACCCACCAATGTGAATTTACTTTTTTTTTTTTTTTTTTTTGAGTACGTTCTTACTTCTGGCACTACAAGTTGCTTCAGACATATATTGTATATTCCCTGCTTCAGCCCTAAAATCAGTCATTTCTCTGAAGAGTCCTGGCTTTTTTAGTAAATATTGGGACACTGACTTTGTTCATACAAATGGGGTATGGTTGCTTCTAGGCTCTCTCAGCTGATATAGTAAGGGGATAAATGTGCATATACTATTTCATGTATATATGTATATCTATATTTTTTTCTATAGGCACACATATGTACCTATATTACGCTACACATAAGTTGATACTGATATTTTCAACTTGAGTCGAGTATCACACTGACGATTTTAGTCCCTTGCTTATTTGTAACCTCCCACTCCAACAGCAAGAAAACTATTTCTTACCTCTGTCACTCATTTACTTTGATTGTAGTACATGTAGTAAAATGACTCTGTTCTCAGTTTCCAGTGTGTGTGTGCAGGTTCCTCCAGCCCACAAGTAATGCTGTAGACACCAGCTAGGTACCCTATAATACATCTCAATCCTAACACTATCTACCCAGAGATAGCATCAGATCCCACAGGTTAAGGACACAGCTTACAAGATTATCCCCTCTTTGACTTCAGACACCAAATGCAAGTCCAATTTGTCACCTGTGTTTCTGCCAACCAGCTAGAGATTGGAAGTTCCAACCAACCCCTCCTTGGGCTTGATTAATTTGTTACAGTAGGTCACAGAACTCAAAGAAACATTGTACTTACTAGGTGGTTTGTTGATTTTAAAAGAATATGAGAAAGATGCCTAGGGCAAGGTATGTGGGAAAGCATGGAGCTTTCATGCATTCTCCAGGTATATTCTTGCAGAATCTCCACATATTTACCAATACAGAAGCTCTGCAAATGCCATTCTTTGGGTTTGTATAGAGGCTTCATTACCTATGCATGATTGATTAAATCATTGGGCTTTAGTGATTGAACTCAATCTCCAACTCCTTTCCCCTCCCAGAAGATTGGGCATGGGAATTACAGGTCCAACTCTCTAAACACATGGCTGATTCCAACAATGAGCACAAAGACCAAATATAAATAAATCATAATATCACACAAGGTTAGAGGTTTCAGAATTGTTAACCTGTAACCCAGGGGAAATCAGCTGTACAAACTAGATACAGTGGTTTATGTACTGTGCCTTTCACCTTTGATATTATAGTGCTTATTGATTACTAAGTTACTTATGTCAACCCTTTTCCTAAACTCCTTTCAGGGAGAATATAGTATAGATATTTAACACAGTTAGATTCTCTAGTCATAGTATCCTGTCCTGGGATACCCCAAACTCCCAAGTGATTTTTAAAAATTTGTATACATCAGGTTCATTCTCTATGCTGTAACTTCTATGGGTTTTAGAAATTGTATTTTGTCATGCATTTGCCCTCACAGTATCATGTAGAGTCATAAAGTATTGTACAGTATCATGCAGATGTTATGTAGATATATGTGTTTTCTAGGTATTTTCCCCCAAGGAGTTACTTGCTTTCTTTAGCAGCGTTTATTACAGAGCATTAGGTTTTAATTTTAATAAAGTACAACCTATCTATTTATTATTTCATGGGTTATGCTCTTAGAGTTTTATCTTAAAAACTCATTACCAAACACAAAGTCATATAGATTCTTTTCCTATGTTTTATTCAAGACATTTTATACTTTTGTATTTTACTTTTAGGTCTATGATCCATTTTGATTTAATTTTTGCATAAGATTTCAGGTCTGGTCTAGGTTTATTTTACTGGCGTTTGGTTCTAGTTTCTGTATATAGACCCCATGTATATTTTGCTAGATTTTTAATTGAGTATTTCTTTTTCATTATTGTAAAAGATACTACTTGCTTGATTTCAAATTCCAGTGGTTTAATATTGGTAGATAGGGAAGTTATTAAATTTTGTATATTGACCTTGTATCCTACAATTTTGCTATACTTGCTTATTATTTCTAGGAGTTTTTAAAATTAGACTCCCTGTGTTTTTCTACAAGGATGATAATGTCATAAGGGAATAAATTCAGATTTTTTTCTTCCTTTTAAAACTGTGTTTCCCTTATTTTTTCCCCCCTGGCTTATTTTTTTAATTTAAAATTTTATTTTTTCAGTGTCCCAAGATTCATTGTTATGTAACACACCCAGTGCTCCAAGCAATATGTGCCCTGCTTAATACCCGCTACCAGGCTCACTCATCCCCAAATCCCCTTCCCCTCTAAAATCCACTGTTTGTTCCTCAGAGACCACAATCTCTCATGGTTTGTCTCCTCCTCTAATGTCCCCCAATTCACTTTTCCTTTCCTTCTAATGTCCTCCATTTTAATCCTTATGCTCCACAAGTAAGTGAAACCATATGATAATTGACTTTCTCTGCTCCACTTATTTCACTCAGCGTAAACTCCTCCAGTCCCATCCATGTTGATACAAAAGTTGAGTATTCATCCTTTCTGATGGCTGAGTAATATTCCATTGTATATATGGACCATATAGTCTTTATCCATTCATCTGTTGAAGGGCATCTTGGCTCTTTCCATGGTTTGGTGATTGTGGTCATTGCTAGTATGAACAGAGGGGTACAGATGACCCTTCTTTTCACTATGTCTGTATCTTTGGGGTAAATACCCAGTAGTGGAATTGCCAGATCATAGGGTATCTTTATTTTTATTTTTTTTTGTGGAATCCCAACACTGTTTTCCAAAGTGGCTGCACCATCTTGCATTCCCACCAACAGTGTAAGAGGGTTCACCTTTCTCCAAATCCTCTCCAACATTTGTTGCTTCCTGTCTTATTAATCTCTGCCATTCTAAGTGGTGTAAGGTGGTATCTTAATGTGATTTTGATTTGAATTTTCCTGATGGCTAATGATGATGAACATTTTTTCATGTGTCTGCTAGCTATTTATATGTCTTCTTGGAATAAACCTAACCAGAGAGGTAAAAGATCTGTACTCAAAGAACTACTGAACACTCATGAAAGAAATTGAAGAAGACACAAAAATATGGAAAAGCATTCCATGCTCCTGGATTGGAAGAATAAACTTTGTTAAAATGTCTATACTGCCTAGAGAAATCTATATTTTTTAATGTCATCCCAATAAAAATTCCAGCATTTTTCAAATTGCTGGAGTAAACAATCCTAAAATATTTATGGAACCAGAAAGAACCCTGAGTAGCCAAAAAAAAATGTTGATAAATAAAAACAAAGCTGGGGACATCATGTTGCCTAATTTCAAGTTTCATTACAAAACTGTGATCACCAAGGCAGCATAGTAGTGGCACAAAAACAGACACATAGACCAGTGGAAGAGAGCCCAGATATGGACACTCAAACCTATAGCCACATAATCTTCAACAAAGCAGGAAAAAATATCCAGTGGAAAAAAGACAGCCTCTTCAATAAATGGTGCTGGGAAAATTAGACAGCTATGTATAGAAGAATGAAACTGGACCATTCTCTTATACCATAAACAAAGATAAACTCAAAATGGATGAAAGACCTCAATGTGAGGAATCCATCAAAGTCCTAGAGGAGAACAGAGGTGTTAACCTCTTTGACATCACCCACAGCAACTTCTTTCAAGACAAGTCACCAAATGCAAAGGGAACAAAAGCAAAAATGAACTTTTGGGACTTCATCAAGATCAAAAGCTTCTGCACAACAAAGGAAACAGTCAACAAAACAAAGAGATAACTCTCATAATGGGAGAAGATATTTGCAAATGTCACTACAGGCAAAGGGCTGATATCCAAGATCTTTAAAGAACCCCTCAAACTCAACACCCAAAAAACAGATAATCATGTCAAAAATTGGGCAGAAAACATGAACAAACACTTTTTCCTGACTTATTACCTAATCAGGGCCTCTAAGATAATGCTGAATTGGCCTGGTGAGAGAAACATTCTTGCCTTTTCCCTCTCTCAGGAAGAGCAGTGCTCTACTGTTCATTAAGTTTGATGTTAGTTATGTTTTTGTATATTCATTTTGTCAGTTTCAGGAAGAGCCCTTCTAATCCTAGGTTTCTGAGTGTTTTATTATTATTATTATTATTATATGTTGAATTATGTTGAAGACTTTCCCTCATCTATTGATATGATAATATGCTTCTGTCTTATTCAGACTGCTAATATAATGGATCACACTCCTTTCTGATTTACAAGTGTTGAACTAAACTTATATTCCTGGAATGAACCACACTTGGTCATGATGTATTTTATATATGTATTAACTGAATTGATTTATTAATATTTTATAATGTATTATTTTAAAATATACTATATATATCACTGAATTTGATTTACTAATATCACTGAAATTGATTTAATAAGATGTACTAATAACTATATTTGCAAATGACAGTATAGACAAAAGGCTGATATCCAAGATCTATAAAGAACTTCTCAAACTCAGCACACACAAAACAGATAATCATATCAAAAAATAGGCAGAAGATATGAACAGACACTTCTCCAGTGAATACATACAAATGGCTATCAGACACATGAAAAAATGTTCATCATCACTAGCCATCAGGGAGATTCAAATGAAAACCACATTGAGATACCACCTTATACCAGTTAGAATGGCCAAAATTAGCAAGACAGGAAACAACATGTGTTGGAGAGGATGTGCAGAAAGGGGAACCCTCTTACACTGTTGGTGGGAATGCAAGTTGGTGCAGCCACTTTGGAGAACAGTGTGGAGATTCCTCAAGAAATTAAAAATAGAGCTTCCCTATGACCCTGAAATTGCACTACTGGGTATTTACCCCAAAGATACAGATGTAGTGAAAAGAAGGGCCATCTGTACCCCAATGTGTATAGCAGCAATGGCCATGGTTGCCAAACTGTGGAAATAAGATGTACTAATAACTATAGATTAACATCTGTAGTTTTCTTTTAACATGTTTAGCTGATATGTTCTTAGATTACTTCCATTCTCAAAAAGTGAATTGGAATGCGTTCCTACTCCTTCTATTATCTGGAAGGGATTGTGGAGAATTGACAGTAGGTTTTCTTCTAGTACCTGGTAGAATACTTCAAAAGAACTCTCTGACCTTGAAAGTTTTTAATTATTAATTCCACTTCTTTAATATATATGGGGTTATTCAAATTATTTATTTCTCCAGGAGTGGGTATTGGTCATTTTATTGGTCATTTATTGGTCATTTCCAGAAATTAGTCCATTTCATCTAAGTTGTCAAATTTAGAGGCATAAAGTTGATCACAGTATACATTTATCTCTTTCATGTCCATTGGATCAGCATGTTTGGATCTCTTTCATTTCTGGTATTGGTAACTTATATCTCAAGTCTTTTTCTCTTGGTCATATGGCAAGATGATTTTCAAATTTATTATTATTATTTTTTTAAAGAACTAGCTTTTGGTTGTGTTGCTTTTCTTTTCTTTTTCTTGTGTGTTTTTTTTTTTTTTTGTCTGTTTCTTTTTGTTTGTTTGTTTGTTTCTGTGTTATGGTTCATTGTTTGGGTAAAACACCCAGTACTCCATGCAATCTGTGCCCTCCTTAATGCCCATCACTGGGCTCACCCATCACCCCACTCCCCTCCCTTCTAAAACTCTCAATTTGTTTCCTGGAGTCCATAGTCTCTCGTGGTTTGTCTCCCACTCAATTTCTCCCCCTTCATTTTTCTCTTCTCCTAATGTCCCCCAAGCTATTCCTTATGTTCCACAAATAAGTGAAACCATACGATAATTGATTTTCTCTGTTTGACTTATTTCACTTAGCATAATCTCCTCCAGACCCATCCAGGTTGATGCAAAAGTTGGGTATTCATTCTTTCTAATGGCTGAGTAATATTCCATTGCGTATATGGACCACATCTTCTTTATTCATTCATCTGTTGAAGGGCATCTTGGCTCTTTCTACATTTTGGATATTGTGGACACTGTTGCTATGAACATTGGGGTCCATATGGTCCTTTTCACTACATCTGTATCTTTGGGGTAAATACTCAGTGGTGCAATTGCTGGGTCATAGGGTAGTTCTAATTTCAATTTTTTTTTTTAGGAAACTCCACACTGTTTTCCAAATTGGTTGCACTAATTTGCATTTCCATCACTGTAAGAGGGTTCCCCTTTCTCCACATCCTCTCCAAGATTTGTTGTTTCTTGTCTTGTTGATTTTTGCAGTTATGACTGGTGTAAGGTGGTATCTCAATGTGTTTTGATTTGAATTTTCTTGATGGCCAATGATGATGAACACTTTTTCACGTGTCTGCTAACTATTTGTGTGTATTCCTTAGAGAGGTGTCTGCCCATGACTTCTGCCCGTTTTTTTTTGTTGTTGTTGTTGTTTTTTTTTTTACTTGATTATGTTTTTTGGGTATTGCAGTTTGAGAAGTTCTTTACAGACCTTGGATATCAGCCTCTTGTCTGTAGTGTCATTTGCAAATATCTTCTCCAATTCCATGGGTTTCCTCTTTGTTTTGTTGATTCTTTCCTTTGCTGTGCAGAAGCTTTTAATCTTGATGAAGTCCCAAAAGTTAGTTTTTGCTTTTGTGACCCTTGCCTTTGCAGACGTGTCTTGAAAGTAGTTGCTGTGGGTAATGTCAAAGAGGTTACTGCCTATGTTCTTCTCTAGGACTTTGATGGATTCCTGTCTCACATTGAGGCCTTTTATCCATTTTGACTTTATCTTTGTGTGTGGTTTAAGAGAATGGTTGAGTTTCATTCTTCTGTATATAGCTGTTCAATTTTCCCAACACCATTTATTGAAGAGGCTGTCTTTCTTCCACTAGATTTTTTTTTTTTTTTGGCTTTGCCAAAGTTTAGTTGACCATAGAGTTGAGAGATCATATCTGGGCTCTCTATTCAGAGTAGAGACTGACAGACATAGTTCTATGTGTCTATTTTTTGTGCCAGTACTCGTTTTGTTGTTTTTGTATTGTCTTCCTGTTTCCAGTTGTGTTGACATTCTTTCTAGTTTATATTATTTCCTTTTTTTCAGAATGTTTATGTTTAATTTGTTCACTTTTTTCTGATTTCCTAAAGTTGAAGCTCAGGTAATTGATGTTAGATCTTTTTCTTCTTCTCCTTCTTATTCTTGTTCTTGTTCTTGTTCTTCTTCTTCTTCTTTATTATGTTCAGTTAGCCAACATATAATACATCATTAGTTTTTGATGTAGTGCTCAATATACTTAATTGCATAAAAACCCAGATCTTTCTTTTTTAAATATATGCACTTAATGTTATAAATATTCCTTTAAATATTGCTTTATCTGCTTACCCATTTTGATAAGATTCATTTTCATTTTATTTCATTCACAATTTTAAATTTCTCCTCAATTTCTAAATTTTTCTTTGTTATTTAATGTTTGAGATGTGTTGCATAATCTTCAAGTATTGGGGAATTTTCCAGCTATCTTTCTGCTGTTAATTTCTAAATTAGTTCCATTTAATATAAGAATATACTTTTTATGACTTCTAGTATTTAAATTTGTGTATTTTTTTTATGTCCCAGAGTATTGTCTATCCTGGCAAATGTTCCATATTAGCTCAACAAGAATGTGTATTTTTCTGAAGATATATGGACTGTTCTGGTAAGTGTCTATTAGATTAACTTGATTCACAGTGCTCTTCATCTATACCCTTAATATTTGCTTGTTTAACCTGTAAGTTATTGACAGAGGCATGCTGAAATTATCAACTATTACAGTGGTTTTTTTTTTTTTGTTTGTTTGTTTCTTCTCTTCTATCAGTGATTGTTCACAATTTTTATGCTTTTTTTCGGTTTGTTTTGTTGTTAGATGCATACACATTTGAGATTGCCCTGTTTCTTAGAGAATTGGCCCCCTTTATAATTAAGTAATGTTCCTCCTTTAATCCCAATAAGCCCCCTTGTTCTCAAGTCTATTTTGCCTTGAATTAATATACCTATTGCAGCTTTCTCTTGATTAGTGTTAACAGGGTATATGCCACTCTATTCCTTTATTTTTATTCTGGGTCCTTATATTTAAAAATGAGATTCTTATAGTCAGCATATAATTGGGAGTCATTTTTTTTTAATCCACTCCAACAATCCCTATGTTTTACTTGGTGTATTTAGATCATTCACATTTTAAATGGGTATTGATGTAGCTAAACTAATATTTCTCATCTTGCAAGTTTTTTTTTTTTTTTGGTCTATTGCATTTGTTCTTTTTTGCATCTCTTCTCAGCATATTTTGCATCTCTTCTCAGCATATTATTTATACCTAAAAATAGTGATTGTTCTAAAAGAAAGAAAAAGAACCATATGATACTGAAAAAGCACTTCATTGGAAAAGTGTCTGTTCATGTCTTCTGCCCATTTTTTGACATGATTATCTGTTTTCTTTGTGTTGAGATTGAGAAGTTCTTTATAGATCCTGGATATCAGCCTTTTGTCTGTACTGTCATTTGCAAATATCTTCTCCCATTCTGTGGGTTGCCTCTTTTTTTTCTTGACTGTTTCCTCTGCTGTGCAGAAGCTTTTGATCCTGATGAAGTCCCAAAAGTTCATTTTTTTTTTGCTTTTGTTTCCTTTGCCTTTGGAGAAATATCTTGAAAGAAGTTGCTGTGGCTGATATCAAAGAGGTTACTGCCTCTGTTCTCCTCTATGATTCTGATGGATTCCTGTCTCATGTTGAGGTCTTTTATCTATTTCAAGTTTATCTTTGTGTATGGTGTAAGAGAATGGTTGAGTTTCATTCTTCTACATATAGCTGTCCAGTTTTCCCAGCACCATTTATTGAGGAGACTGTCTTTTTTCCACTGTATATTTTTTTCCTGCTTTGTTGAAGATTATTTGACCATAGAGTTGAGGGTGCATATCTGGGCTCTCTACTCTCTTCCACTGGTATATGTGTCTGTTCATCATCACTAGCCATCAGGGAGATTCAAATCAGAACCACATTGAGATACCACCTTACACCAGTTAGAATGGCCAAAATTAGCAAGACAGGAAACAACATGCGTTGGAGAGGATGTGCAGAAAGGGGAACCCTCTTACACTATTGGTGAGAATGCAAGTTGGTGCAGCCACTTTGGAGAACAGTGTGGAGATTCCTCAAGAAATTAAAAATAGAGCTTCCCAATGACCCTGAAACTGCACTACTGGGTATTTGTCACAAAGATACAGATGTAGAGAAAAGAAGGGCCATCTGTACCACAATATTCATAGCAGCAATGACCACAGTCTCCAAACTGTGGAAAGAACGAAGATGACCTTCCACAGATGTGGAAGGAAGGAAGATGTGGTCCATATACACTATGGAGCATTATGCCTTCATCAGAAAGGATGAATAGGGCACCTGGGTGGCTCAGTGGGTTAAGCCTCTGCCTTCAGCTCAGGTCATGATATCAGGGTCCTGGGATCGAGCCCCGCATTGGGCTCTCTGCTTCAGCAGGGAACCTGCTTCCCCCACCACCACCACTTGCCTCTCTGCCTACTTGTGCTCTCTGTCTGTCAAATAAATAAACACAATCTTTAAAAAAAATGTAAAAAAAAAAAAGAAAGGATGAATACCCAACTTTTATATCAACATGGACGGGACAGGAAGAGATTATGCTGAGTGAAATAAGTCAAGGAGAGATAGTCAATTATAATATAGTTTCACTTATTTGTGGAACATAAGAAATAACATGGAGGACATGGGGTGATGAAGAAGAGAAGGAAGTTGAGGGAAATTGGAGGGGGAGATGAACCATGAGAGACTCTGGACTCTGGAAAGCAATCTGAGCGTTATGAAGGGGTGGGGGGATGGGAGGTTGGGGGAACCTGGTGGTGGGTATTATGGAGGGCACATATTGCATGGAGCACTGGGTGTGGTGCATAAAGAATGAATTCTGTTACACTGAAAAGAAATTAAATAAAAAAATAAAAAAAAACATAAATAAAAAAATAAGCGCTTGACAAAGTATAGCATCCTTTCTTGATCAAAACTCTTCGAAGTGTAGGGATAAAGGGTACATACTTCAGTATCATCAAAGCCATCTATGAAAAACCCACAGCAAATATCATTCTGAATGGGGAAAACTGAGAGTTTTTCCCCTAAGGTCAGGAACACACCAGGGATGTCCAATATCATCACTACTATTAAATTAAACATAGTACTAGAAGTCCTAGCCTCGGCAATTAGACAACAAAAAGAAATTTAAGGAATCCAAATCAGCAAAGAAGTCAAACTCTCACTCTTTGAAGATGACATGATACTTTATGTGGAAAACCCAAAAGGCTCCACTCCAAAACTGCTAGAACTCATGCAGGAATTCAGTAAAGTGTCAGGTAATAAAATCAATGCGCAGAAATCAGTTCCATTTCTATACATTGACAGCAAGACAGAAGAAAGAGAAATTAAGGAGTCAATCCCATTTACAAGTGCACCCAAAACCATTAGATACCCAGGAATAAATCTAACCAAAGAGGGCAAGAATCTGTACTCAGAAAACTATAAAATACTCATGAAAGAAATTGAGGAAGACACAAAGAAATGGAAAAATCGTCCATGCTCATAGATTGGAAGAACAAATATTGTGAAAATGTCTATGCTACCTTAAGCAATCTATACATTTAACACAATCCCTATCAAAATGCTATTGATTTTTTTTCAAAGAAATGGAACAAATAATCCTAAAATTTATATGGAACTGTAAAAGATCGAATAGCCAGAGGAGTGTTGAAAAAAAGAATGAAAGTTGGTGGCATCACAATTCTAGACTTCAAGCTCTATTACAAAGCTGTCATCATCAAGACAGCATGGTACTGACACAAAAACAGACACATAGATCAATGGAAGAGAATACAGAGCCCAGAAATAGACCCTCAACTCTATGGTCAATTAATCTTCAACAAAGCAGAAAAGAATGTCCAACGGAAAAAAGACAGCCTCTTCAACAAATGGTGTTGGGAAAATTGGACAGCCACATGAAGAAGAATGAAGCTGGACCATTACCTTACACCACACACAAAAATGGACTCAAAGTGGATGAAAGACCTCAATGTGAGAAAGGAATCCATCAAAATCCTTGAGGAGAAGACAGGCAGCAACCTCTTTGACCTCAGCCGCAGCAACTTCTTCCTAGAAACATTGTCAAAGGCAAGGGAAGCAAGAGCAAAAATGAACTATTGGGACTTCATCAAGATGAAAAGCTTTTGCACAGCAAAAGAAATAGTCAACTAAACCAAAAGACCACTGACAGAATGGGAGAAGATATTCACAAATGACATATCAAATAAATGGCTACTATCCAAAATCTTTAAAGAACTTATCAATCTCAGCACCCAAAGAACAAATAATCCAATCAAGAAATGGGCAGAAGACATGAACAAATATTTCTGCAAAGAGGACATCCAGATGGCCAACAGACACATGAAAATGTGTACAACGTCACTTGGCATCAGGGAAATACAAATCAAAACCACAATGAGATAACCACCTCATACCAGTCAGATGGCTGAAATTAACAATCAGGAAATGACAGATGTTGAAGAGGATGTGGAGAAAGGGGAACTCTCCTATACTGTTGGTGGGAATTCAAGCTAGTGGAACCTCTCTGGGAAATAGTATGGAGGTTCCTCAAAAAGTTGAAAATAGAGCTATCATACAACCCAGCAATTGCACTAATGGGTATTTACCCTAAAGATACAAATGTAGTGATCTGAAGGGACATGTGCACATGTACACCTTAGTATTTATAGTAGCAATGTCCACAATAGCCAAACTATGGAAATAACCTAGATGTCCATCAACTGATGAATGGATAAAGAAGAGAGGTTTATATATATATATACAATGGAATACTATGCAACCATCAAAAGAAATGAAATATTGCCATTTGCAATGACATGGATGGAACTAGAGGGTATTATGCTGAGCAAAATCAGTCAATCAGAGAACGACAATTATCATGTAATCATATGATCTCTCTGACAGGTATTTGAGAATCAGGGTGGGGAGTTGTGGGGGGTAAGAAAGGAAAGAAATGAAACAAGATGGGATCAGGAGGAAGACAAACCATACGAGACTCTTAATCTCATGAAACAAACTGAGGGTTGCTGGGGGATGGGGGGCTAGAGGTATGGTGGCTGCTTGTGGACATGGGGAGGTTATATCCTCTGGTGAGTGCTGTGAAATGTGTAAGCCTAGTGATTCCAACTGTATCCCCAGGGCAAATAATACATTATATGTTAATTTTTCAAAAATAGTGATTGTTCTAGAGTTTACTTTATGTATTTTTGACTCATCAAAATCCACTTTCAAATAGTAGTATACTACTAAACATTTACTATAGGTATCTTACATTTACAAATTTCCCCTCCCAACTCTTGTAATGTTACTGTCATTTATTTCACTTATTTATAGGCTATTATCATCTAGTACATTACCGTTATTATTACATTAAGCAATCAGTTATCTTTTAGATTCGATAAGAACAATGAAATATTTTATTTTACCTTGATTCCTTCTCTAATGCATTTTGCTTTATGTAGATCCAAATATCTGGTCTATATATTTTTTTCTTCTGCCTGAAAAGCTTATTTTAGTTTTTTTTTTTGTTTTTATTGACAATGTCTGCTCTGATTCTTTTTTTTTTTTTTAAATCATTTCCTGGGAAAATATTTCTGCTTCACTTTTGAAATATAATTTTACTGGATATAGAATCCTAAAATGACATATTGCTCCCCATCTTAACATTGTGTTATTTATTTATTTATTTATTTATTTATTTATTTATTTATGTTTTCATTTATTTTTAATTTAATTTTATTTTTTTCAGTGTTCCAAGATTCATTGTTTACTCACCACACCCAGTGCTCCATGCAATATGTGCCCTCCTTCATAGGCCCTCCCAACCCCCAACTTCCTCCTCTCCAAAACCCTCAGTTTGTTTCTCAGAGTCCACAGTCTCATGGTTCATCTCTCCCCTCAGTTTCCCCCAATTCACTTCTCTCCAAATCTCCAATGTACTCTGTGTTATTCCTTATGTTCCACAAGTAAGTGAAACCATATGATTATTGACTCTCTCTGCTTGACTTACTTCACTCAGCATAATCTCTTCTAGTCCTATCCATCTTGATACAAATCTTGGGTATTCATCCTGATGGTTGAATAATATTCCATTGTATATATGGACCATATCCTCCTTGTCCATTCATCCATTGAAGGGCATCTTGGTTCCTTCCACAGTTTGGCGACTGTGGCCATTGCTGCTATGTACATTGGGGTACAGGTGGCCCTTCTTTTCACTACCTCTTTATCTTTGGGGTAAATACCCAGTACTGCAATTTCAGTGTCATAGGGTAGCTCCATTTTTAATTTCTTAAGGAATCTCCACACTGTTCTCCAAAGTGGCTGCACCAACTTGCATTCCCACCAACAGTGTAAAAGGTTCACCTTTGTCCACATCCTCTCCAATACATGTTGTTTCCTCTCTTGTTAATTTTGACCTTTCTAACTGGTATAAGGTAGTATCTCAATGTGGTTTTGATTTGAATCTCCCCGATGGCTAATGATGATGAATCTGTTTTCATGTGTTAGGCATTTGTATGTCTTCATTGGAGAAGTGTCTGTTCATGTCTTCTGCCTTTTTTTTTTTTTTGAAATGATTATCTTGTCATGTCAATAACTTGTTGAGTTTGAGGAGTTCTTTATAGATCTTGGATATCAACCCTTTGTCTATAGTATCATTTGCAAATATCTTCTTCCATTCCGTGGTTTGCCTCTTTGTTTTGTCGACTGTTTCTTTTGCTATGCAGAAGCTGTACACTAAAAATGAAAATATAGAAAGGGAAATTAGAGAATCAATTACATTTACTCTTGCACCAGGCACCATAACCATAACCAGGAACCATAAGATACCTGGGAATAAGTCTAACAAAAGAGGTAAAGGATCTCTACTCAAGGAACTACAGAACACTCATGAAAGAAATTGAAGAAGAGGGGCGCCTGGGTGGCTCAGTTGGTTAGGCAACTGCCTTCAGCTCAGGTCATGATTCTGGAGTCCCGGGATTGAGTCCCACATTGGGCTCCCTGCTCAGCAGGGAGTCTGCTTCTCCCACTAACCTCTCTCCTCTCATGCTCTCTCTCATGATCTCTCTCTCTCAAATAATTAAATAAAATCTTTTTTAAAAAAAGAAAGAAATTGAAGAAGACACAAAAAGATGGAAAAGCATCTCATGCTCATGGATTGGAAGAATAAACATTGTTAAAATGCCCATCCTGCCTAGAGCAATCTTTACTTTCAATATCATCCCAATCAAAATTCCACCAGCATTTTTCAAAGAGCTATAACAAACAATCCTAAAATTTGTATGGAACCAGAAGAGGCCCTGAATTGCTAAGGAAATGTTGAGAAAGAAAAACAAAAGTCGGGGTGTCATGTTGCCTGATTTCAAGCTTTACTACAAAGCTGTGATCACCAAGATAGCATGGTACTGGCACAGAAACAGACTCATAGACCAGTGGAATATAGTAGAGACCCAGATATGGATTCACAACTCTATGGTCAACTAATCTTTGGAAAAGCAGGAAAAAAATATCTGGTGGAAAAAAGACCTTCAATAAATGGTGGTGGGGAAATTGGACATCTATGTATAGAAGAATGAAACTGGACCATTTTCTTACACCATACACAAAGATAAACTCAAAATGGATGAAAGACCTCAACCTGTGTCAGGAATCTGTCAAAATCCTAGAGGAGAATATAGGCAGTAACCTCTTTGACATAAGCCACAGCAACTTCTTTCAAGAGATGTCTCCAAAGGCAAAGGAAACAAAAGAAAAAATGAACTTTTGGGACATTTTTATTTAAATCCCAGTCAGTTAACATACAGTGTAATATTGGTTTTCGGTGTACAATATAGTGACTTAACACTTCCATGCAGCACTGGTGCTCATCTCTAGTGCATTCCTTTATATTTTACTCCACTCTCTTCTTGTTTGTGTAGTTTTTTATGAGAAGTCTGATGTAATTTTTACCCTTCTTTCTATATAAGTACCCCCAAACCCAGGCTTCATTCAAGATTTTCTCAATGTTGTTAGAGTTCTCTGAGCTCATTAACATGTGTCTGGCATTAATTTTGGAAAATTCTTATTCATTTGTATTTCAAGTACTTCTATGGCCTCCTCTGTCCTCCATCTGGTATTTCAATTACATGAATGTTATGCCTGTTAATGTCATCCCAGAGTTCTTGGTTTCTTAGTGTTATTTTTTTTTTCAATTCTTTTTTAAGTCAGAAAGTTCCTATTGACTTTTCTTAAAATTTACTGATTCTTTTTGCTGAGTCTGCTGATCAACCTATAAAAGGTATTCTTCATTATTGCCTCTGTGATTTTGATGCCAATGATTTTTTTTCTTTTTCTTTTGAAGATTTTATTTATTTATTTATTTGTTTATTTATTTGTTATTTGAGAGAGAGAGAGTGTAGGAGGGTAGGGGCAGAGGTAGAGATAGAATCTTAAGCAGGCTCCATGCACAGCATGGAGCCTGATGTGGGGTTCTATCTCATGACCCTGAGATCATGTCATGAGCTGAAACCAAGAGTCAGGCATTTAACTACTGAGCCACCCAGGTATCCCCAATGATTTCTTTTGATTTATTTTTTAAGTTTCCATTTACCTGCTGACATTTCTTTATAACTGATCTTGCATATTTTATACTTTTTTGCATTAGAGCCCTTAACATATTAATCACAATTATTTTAAATTCTGTTCAGATAATTTCAACATCTGTGTCACATGTGTTATGGGTTTGATACTTGCTTTGTCTCTTCAAACCATTTGTTCTTGTTTTGGTGGCTTTGTGATTTTTTGTTGCAAGCAGACATGTTACCATGCATAACTGATACTAAGGCAGCTTTCAGTGTGAGAATTTGTGCTGTTATTTCTAGGAGGTAGATCTTGTTTAATCTTTGCTGTGATTGTCAGTACCGGTGTCTTCAAAGTTCCATCTCTCATCTTGGCTTAGAGCTTTCCTATAAATGATTTCTCAAAGAAAATTTGTCTTGGAGGTCTTTCTGATGTTAACCGCTGTTATGTTAGAGACTTAGTGTGGGGACAGGGTTTGGGGATGGGAACATTTTAGAATCTTTTGATGAAGACTCAGTCTTTCAGTGGGCCTTATCTCAAGCAGTGCACCTCAAACATGTCTCTCTCTTTTCTCCTTTCCTCTGAATGTCCTCCTTTGTTTCACCATTGTCTGTATCCAGCTGACTTTGTTTTCTTCTCTTTGTATGTGAGAGAGGAAGGCCAGAGGTTACTGGAGTCAGGAAGAATACCATCCCAGTTTGAATAAGGCTTCAGAATTCTGCCCTGGTAAATTCATTTCCCCTGGGAGATAAGAGGAAGAAGAGGCTCTGGGTAAGTTTCACAATTATTAATATTTCCATTTCCTAACCAGTCAATTTTTTACAGATCCTTATCATAAGAACCTTATAAGAGGAAGAGCCTTGAGGTGTGAGGGCCCTTAATACATCAGCCTCCAGGGAATTTCTCATTCAGTCATTCTGTATTCGACCTCCAGCAAGTTCTCAAAATGACTGTTTTAGTGTTTCTACAAGTTTATGGCTCCAGGGACGTAAATCCTGTAAGCAATTCCAGGTAAGTAATTTGTAGGTGTTGGATCTCTCTGGATGTGTGTCTCTCTAGATTTCAGGGTACTTGTTTGCCATGTGACTTCAGTTCTTTGATAGGTTCAAGTTTATCCAGCTTTTTCTGGTAAGGATGGTAGTGATAATTTCCAACCTCATTACATGTCAGAAATGAACATTGTTTCTTTTTAAAGTTTTCTGTCTTACTACTCTGTACTGCTCTGCCCTGAATTCCACCTGGTATCTTCAGATCTTTCAAGTACTATGATACTGAATCCCACTACTGTCTTTTGAATTCAGTAAAAATATATGTGTATTTAAATCAAAAAGCAACAAAAAAGGAAATATGGGTGCATTTTAATTTTTAAAAAGTTTTATTTGTTTTTTGTTCAAATCTTCCTATTTAATAAACACTGTCTTTCCTTATGGTCTGTAGTTATTCTTTTATCCTCTTTAATATTTTTAAACATTCTTAAATTTAATTACATAGTTCTACCTCTTCCTTGAGCATAGGTTCTGAGGTGTGAACAGCAAGAGAGTGAGAAACTGTAGTTTAGAGACTCCAGTTTGAAATCAGGGTGACTTGTTTCAAAATTCTCACGCCAACACCTCCTAGTGGTGGTGTGATCTTGGGGAAGTTGCTTTGCCTCCTGAAAATATAATTGTCTCAGTTTTGAAATGGTAATATTAATAATTGATAATTTTATGGCAATGGGAAATCTACTTCAGTGTCTAGCGTACTTATTTTAGACATGATAATGCTGTTTACTTATCTGTAATCAGTGTTATTGTCTAGCTTATCAAGGATGGCCAAATTCCCTAAGAAATAGAGCCATACAGCCCCTAGACCCTTAACCCTTCCTTCAAGTGCTCGTCTCAGCCTCAGAGATAGTGCTAATGGAAATGCTGGGATAGATGGTGTTCTTACCACTGTCCCTGGGCTCTGATTCCCCTTTTGCAGCAGTCATGTCCTTGTGTTCAGTCCAAACTGACTGTTTTATTATCAATCTTTCCTCCATCTTTCACATTTTTAGCTGAACCTGGATGCTGCCCATGACAGGTAGGTGTTAATTTTCCTGGAGTTGACATTGCCAGTGAACACTGGAGGCAACTCAACTTCTGTGTTTGAGGCACATTTCTGGGTGCCAAGGGTACAATAGACAGAGAAGGACCATATGCCCATATGGTTTATGTGACAATAGGGGAAGTGGAATGAAGACACATAAACCAATTCATATACCAGATAACAAGAACCATCACCAACAAGATAAAGCTGCGTTATGTGGAGAGAGTGGTTGGTGGGATATTCTCTGGGTGGATGGGGACAGTCATTTGTAGCATGCTGAGCATTGTGAACTTGGGACTTGTAATATTAGATTCCATTGTTTTCTTCGAACACCCTTCCCTCACTTATGCCACACTTTCTTGCCCTTTTGGCCTCATTTTGCTTTCTTGTTTCCCAGGGACCTGTAGTGTGGAGTTCTATGAAGTACTACCTGTTTTTCTTTTCATTAAACCTCACAGATTCCAGCTGGTAGTAACTATCATGGCTAAATAAACATTCTTCACCACAGTGTCAATGAATAAAAGTTGCAAACATGTTTCACCATAAGGAAGGATTGCTTAAGAGAGTCAGACATCAGTTCAAGGGAAAAATCATCATCTAATTCCAGACATTGCAAGGTAAGCTTGGAGAGAGAATTTTGTCATTATAATAGATAGGTAACTTTCATCTCTCCTTTTTCAAGAAATAGAAGATGTATGGGGTTTATATTTGAGTCCAGTAACTAAATGGAAATGTCACTCATTTTCCCCACCCAACTAGGCCACATTTTATTCACCTTTATGAAAGACAAAAGATTCCTGTTCCAGAACAAGATGGTACAGATTTACTTTTTCTGACCAGTGGTCTTATCTGGCCTTCCCTACAAATACAACTAAATATCTTGGAAATTATAGAATAAGCAATGAGATGGCTTTGGACATTAGGGCTTGAGTACCAATAGTGCTGTGAGTTACCAGTGCTTCTTTTATTATATACCACATGCCCTTGAATTAAGCATCATGGATTTCTAAGATCCAACATCCTCTCCTACTCTCAATAAAGACAAATGAAAATTTTGCTCTTTTTGTCCACCGGATGGGGGAAGGAGAAGCCCAACCATGACCGAGTATGGAATTTCACTCCTGCTTTACAAGGGGAGTGCCAGTGGATAGTAACATATGCCACACTCATCTCCCCTTATTCCATAACTTAGGCCCAAAGGCCCAATCCACACCAGCATCAGCAAAGACCTAGTCATCCCAGCCATACCACACAACCAGTTCACCGACAGGAGGACCAAACTACCCACAGTGACAGCTTCAGGAAAGCCCTATGCTCAGGGGCATATGGAAACCCATGTGCAGTGGCTTCTGACCTTCCTTTTCTCTCAAATGTCACGGTGACAGTAGGTTACTCAAGAAAATGCCTTCCACCACTGCAGATGGCCTTAGTAGGGAATGGGAGGAGAGCCTGCAGCAGTTTAAGAATGAAGCAGAAAGGAAATAACTGAACATCTACTAAAATAGAAGATTGAAATAGGTTAAAAAATATCTTAAATAAATAAATAAATAAATAAAATACATAGAATACAATAAAAAATTACATGTCATAGAAAGAACTAGGAAACTACAAGGGGAATGAGAAAAGAAAATCAAATATTAGCAATCTCAAAGAAAAAGCAGATGTTGGAATTGTCTGGCAAGGATTTTAAAGATGCCATCATAAATCTGCTTCAACAATCAATTAAAATTTCTTAAAACAGAAAAACTCAGAAAATATATAAATTTTAAAACACTTTTTAAAAAGATTTTATTAATTTATTTGACAGAGAGAGAAACCACACACAAACAGGGGAATCAGCTGGAAGAAGGAGAGGGAAAAGCAGGATCCCTACTGAGCAGAGAACATGACCTAGAGCTCAATCCTAGGACCCTGTGATCACAACCTGAGCCAAAGACAGCCTCTTAACTGACTGATCCACCCAGCTACCCACAAAATATATAGATTTTATTAAAAAGAACCAAATCCATTTGAATTGGAAAATTCAAATTATGAAAATTTGGAAATTTTGGAAAAATCAGAAAACCAAATTATGAAACTGAAAATAAAATAGCTAAAATAAAAATATGCTGGATGGAAAAATACTACAGTCAAGGTAAAGACAAGATAGATTAATAATACTCATTCAATCTCAACAATAGAGAGAAAATCAACCAAGAAAAAGTGAACACAGGCTCAATAACATGTGAAATAATTAAATAATTATTGAATTATCAGAGTTGCAGAAGGAGTACAAATTCATGGCTGAAAAAGTATTTAATTAAATAATCATTAAAAAAAAAAAAGCAAACCCAAATATGGCATCAGGCATAAACCTACAGATCCAAAATGCTGAGAGAATTTGAAGTAAGATAAACTAAAAAAAAAAAAAAAAAGAAAAAAAAAAGAAAAATCATGCCATGATACATCATATTTAAACTTACACAGACTGAGGACAAAGAAAAATATTCTAAAAGTAACTACTTTTCTAATAGGTGTAAACAATTTAAATGATAGAAAATTTCTCATCTTAAACCATGGAGGTCAGAAGAAGTGACAAAATATTTTTTAAGTGCTTAAAAGAAAGAGCTATCACTCTTGAATCCTATACCAATGAAACTACCCTTCAGTATGGAGAGAAATGAGGATATTCTCAGATGAGGAAATGCTAAGAGAACTTGATAGCTGACATACTTAAAGAATGACTGAAAGAAGATTTTCCCAAAAGTCTGAAAAATTCACGAAGAAAAAATGAATAACTAAATGTGCAAAAGTAGAAGTAAGCATAATAGACAGTCTTTCTCCTTATGACTTTTTTTAATAATGTAAGTTGGAAGCAAAAATTGAGACATCATCTGATGGGGTACTCAGTGAATAGAAAAGACTTAAGGCAGTTATATTTAACCAGTGGCGAGGTAAGGGGACCTAATGTAAGCAAAGTTTCTACACTTCATACAAAGTGGTAAAATGTGGACACCAGTAGGATGTGAAATTTTACATTTGTATACGGTAATATCTAAAGCAAACATTAAAAGCTATGTAAAGCACCATGCTTGTAATCATTGCAAATAACTCAAAATAAAATTCTCAAAATGTTCAGGCAACAGGAGCAAGGAAAAACAAAACAAAACAAACCCAGAGGTATGAGCAACAGAAGGATTAAACAAAATAATAAAATGGCTGTTGTATGTCTAACATATCAACAATTACTTCAAAGGTAAATGGTATAAAAACAATTTAAAGAGATTGGATTAATAAAACACAACCCATCTATGCACTGTATATGAGAAATTTAAGACTCTAACACCAATGCCATAGATAGTTCGAAAGCAAAAGGATGGGAAAAATATATAATACAACTATTAATCAAAAAAAGATGTGGCTGAACTTACATCAAATAAAGATGATTTCAGATAAAAAATGTTGTTAGGGAGAAAGATGGACGTTCCATCATAATAAAAGCGACCAATCCACCAAGAACATATAAAATAATACTAAATGCATATGGACCAATAACAGAGCCCCAGAAGACATAGGGAAAACCATATCCATAGCTGGGTACCTCAGTATTGCACTATCAGAAATTATAGAACTTCTAGGGGCGCCTGGGCTCCTCAGTCAGTTAAGCATCTGCCTTGGCTCAGGTCATGATCCCAGGGTCCTGAGATAGAGACCCATGTAGAGCTCCCTACTCAGTGGGGAGCCTTTCTCCTTCTTCTGCTCCCTCTGTTTGTATTCCCTCTTCCTCTTTCTTTGTCAAATAAATAAATAAAATCCTTAAAAAGAAAAGAAACTGTAGAACTTCTAGAGAGAACAGCAGCAAGTTTAAAAAGACTGAACACCACCAAATCATCAAGATTGAATCAACATTTGTGGAGCCATGAAGCAGCAATGTAAGCTTTTGTCTCAAGATTCGAAGAAGAATAACTAAATATACCCAAAGGAAGGGGAAAGAAATAATAAAAACAAACAGAAATTAATGCAATGGAAAACAACAGAAAAAAAAATCAATGAGACAAAACTTTGTCTAAAATAAAAAAAAATACAAGGATAAAAATGGAGAAGACAAAAATTACTACCTCAAAATAAAACAGGATATATACAACAACAGGTTCTATAAACATTCAAAGGGTAATAAGAGAATGCTATGAGCAGATTTAAACTTGCAAGTTTGACAAATTAGAAGAAACAGACTAATTCACAGAAAAAAAAACTGCACTAATTACCTAAACTCAGCCAAGACAAAAAGAATCTGACCAGCCCTATAACCATCAAATAAATTTAATTTGTAACTAAAATCCTTTTTCCATGTCTTCAGGTCCAGATGATTTCACTGCAGAATTTTACCAAATAATTGAGAAAGAATTAACATTTTACACAATCTATTCCAGAAAAGAAAAAAGAAGGGAATCCTTCCCAACTCAATTTGTAAATCCTTATTATCAAAACCAAGTAACACACCCACATGCATGGACATACTCCTAATATCTCTCATAAACACAGAGGCAAAAATCCTCAGCAAAATTTTTATGATCTAACAATGCTCATATAGTACTCTATCGAATGGGATATAACCCATATATACAAGGCTGGTTTAATATTTTTTAAAATGAAATCAATATATCCCACCTCATAATCTTCAGGAAAAAAAATCATGATTTTATCAACTGACATAGGAAAATTATTTGACAAAATCCAAACTCCATCATTTATTTCTACTATAATAATAAATAAGAAACTACTATAATGAAAAATTAATAAAACTACTATAATAAGAAACTACTGTTATAGACAGAATAAAGGGGACCTTCCTCAAACTCAGAGCATTTATAGAAAATCTAAAGCTAAATAATAATGGTAAAAACTGAAACTTTTACCTCTGGTATTGGGAAGAAGGCAAGGATATCCTGTCTCACCACACCAGTTAAATAATTTTCCGAAAATTTGTTACTGCTGTTAGGCCTGAGAAGTAAACATCATGCAAAATGGAAAAGAAGAAATAAAATTGCCTCTATTTGCAGAACAGCATGACTGTCTACCTAGAAGATACTAAGGCATTTACAAAACAACAACAAAAAACTCAGAACTAACAGAGTTAAGTTAGGTCATAAGATATAAGATAAATACACAAAATTAATTATATGTCTGTATGCTAATGATGAACAAGTAGAAACCCATATAAACAGGCAATATTGCTGAGAAAATGAAATGCTTAGGTATAAATATAATAAAACATGTGCAGAACATGTATGATGTAAATTATAAAGTGCTAATGGAAAAAAAAAAATCAGAGCATACCTAAGTGCTTCATGAAAGCTGGTATACCAGAATTGGAAGACTTAACAAAAAGAGTCAATTCTCCCTAAATTGGTATATAGGTTTAACAACATTCTTATCAAAATTTCAACAAGGTTTTGTAAATGTAGACAAATATGTTATAAAATTTATAGGCAGGGCAACCACTCTAGAATAGTCAAAACAAGGCTGAAAGTATTAAGTAGAAGAAATCACTCTTCAACAATGTTAAACTTGCTCTCTAGCTACAGTAATCAAGACATTGTGGTATTGGCAGAGGGATAGAAATAGATCCATACAAATATGCTCCATTAATTCTCAACAAAGGAGCAAAAGCAACCCAATTGAAGAGGGATAGATTTTCAATAAATGATGCTGAAACAATTGGATATTTATAGGAAAACAACAACAACAACTGATTCTTGACCCAAACCCCATGCCTCATATGAAAATTAACTCAAAATGGATTGCCATTCTTAAATATAAAATAAAAATGATAAAACTTTTAGTCTAAAACATGGGAGAAAATATTAGACGTGAAACCAATAGTACTATACATAAAAGGAAAAACTCATAAATTGAACTTCATTAAAGTTAAAAACTTTTAATTTGTGAAAGACCATTAAAAGGATGAAAATACAAATTACAGGTTCAGAAAGTATTTGCCAGTTATGTATATAACAAAGGACTCATCTAAAATATGTAAAAAAAAACCCAGAAGTCATCAGTAAAATATAATTTAAAAGAAAATAGACAAAGAAATGCACCAATAATTTAATGAATAAGTTATATGTCATAGAAATACATAAAATGATGTTCAATATCATTAGTCAATAGATAAGTGCAAATTAAAACTACATACCTAAATACTGGATCTCCCATACATTACTGGTGGGGATGTGAAATAGTACAACCATTCTGGAAAATAGTTTGATACTTCCTTTAGAAAGTAAAAATAACTTTTCATACAAACAAGCAATTTCCTTCTTGGTCATATATTATAAAGAAATTAAGTTATTTCTTTTCACATCTGTTCACAGAAATTTGTGAAGAAATATTTAAAGTAGCTTTCTTTATAAACAGTCCCAAACTGGAAACTTCTCAATGTTTCTCAGTGGATGAATGATTAAATAAACTGGCTCATCTGTACCATGAAATACTACTCATCAACAAAAAGGGACTATCAATACACACAACTATGTGTATAAACCTCACAGAATTTAAGTAATTAAAAAAAAAAACAGTTTCAAGACAAGACATATTGCAGGTTTACTTATATAGGATATTCGTGGGATAACAGAGTTGTAGATATGAAAATCATAGTAGTGGCTGTCCAGAAGTTAGGGATGGAGTGGGCAGGGATGTGGCTACAGAGGGTAAGTGAGGGAGTATTGTCATGATTTGGCAGTTCAGGATTTTGTTTGTGGTGGTGATTACACAAGGCTATGTGTGATAAAACTATATTTACACACACACACACACACACACAGACACACATGCAAACACAGGAGTATTGTAGAATCTGAATAAGCTCTGCAGACTGTACCAGTATCAGTTACCTGATTTGATATTTTACTACAGTTTTGCAAGATGTCACTTTGGAGAGAACTTTTGTGAAGGTGGCACAAAATCTCTCTTTACAATCTTGTGGCACTTTCCTGTAAAATTATATTTATTTCAAACCTAAAAATAAAGTATTTTAAAAATGGGAAAAAGGTAACAGTTGTGAGTAGTTCCTTACTTTTGCTATTTTCATATCTACTCTAATTCAAATGCTTTCGTATTAAAGAAACTTGTGGTTTTATTTACAAGAGAAATCTCTGTGGATTGTGTTCTTCATTACAATGGATAAGAATACAAGGGGAAGAGCAAAGCTCCAACATTGATCTAATGTCACACTTTTTTATTGTGCTATGTTAATCACCATACAGTACATCATTAGTTTTTGATGTAGCATTCCGTGATTCCTTGACCTGCCTACTAAAACTCTCCCTAATGGATCCCTATGAACCAAGTCAAGAAGACACAAGTCTTATCCAATTATTTCCCTTTTCTTCTTAATGAATGAAATCCCCCAGAATATAAAGTGATATTCAAGCAGTTGCCTTAGTATCAATTTCATACACACCCCCACACACTCCCTTGGCATATTATCTCCAAGCAGTAAGTTCTGCCATTTTGAAGATTGTGTACTTAGCTGCTTACTACTTCACTTTCACTGTCCACAGACTCTTGACTGAAATTTCATCTACCATCTTCCTCAGTGTTTTAACCTGGTCCAGTCCACCTAATCTTAAGGAGGTATTGGAAATATCAGGAAAACATTAGTTTTAATGTCAGACAATTGTGAATTCTAACTGCAGTTTAGCCATGATTGTAAAATTTTGGTAGCAGACTCCTTAATTTTACTAAGCCTCAGTATGTTTATCTGCAAAGGGACATGATTATACCTATCCAGAAGAATGCGTTAAGTGACATCATGTATGAAAAGCATTCAGAACCATCTTGGGAAATAGTGCCATACATGCTCAAGTGCATATATATTTAGTGTCACCATCTCTCCTCCAGTGATCAATAATCTCTAAGTAAAGTTCACAACTATAGAAATAGAGGAAATAAAATAGGGAAATAGTAGGGGGCAGAATCTTTTGAACACCTAAGTGCATTTGAACTTTATCAAATGGCAAATAGACAATTATTTTGCAAAGCCCAGTATGAGAATTCTGCAGGGTGCCAGGTGGAGTGACTTCTATTTGTTGAAGACCTACTCAATACCATGTATATTACCTTAGCACTCATAGCAATGCAAAGAGATGGCCATGTATGTGTGTGTGTGTGTGTGTGTGTGTGTGTGTGTGCGTGTGTGTGTGTGTTTATCTGTGTGTAGGAGCTCCGATATGTCATATAATGTGCTCAAATTCTCAGAGCTACTTTATCATTGTCTACTAATGCATAATAAACCACCTAAAAATTCAGAGGCTTAAAATAATAAGCCCCTCACAAGTTTACAAGTTGGGTGGGTGGTTTTTCTGGTCTCTTGTGTACACATTTAGTTGTAGGTTGGGGTTTCAGTTGCAGTTCTGCTACTCTTGGCTGGGGTCTCTCATGTATCTATGGGTCAGTTGACTGCAGGATGGTCTAGACTGCAGGATGGCCTCAACCGGTACAACGGGGTCTCCATAGGCCTCTCATGTACATATCTCTTATCTCCCTTTAGAAGACTAGCCTGGTTGGTGGTTTTTTTTTAATTGTTTTTTGTTTATTTGTTTGTTTGCTTAAAAGCAATGATGAAAAAACAAGAAAGAAGTGAAATATATAAGTGTTTTGTTGAGATTTTTCTTGTGTCAGTCTTGTTATTGATCCTTTTGTTAAAGCAAGTCACATACTAATTCCATAATCAGAGAGTGAGGAGACTCTAAAGTTACATGACCAAACATGTAGATACTAGGAGGCCATTTAATCAACCACAATTATTAAGAGGAGAAACTGAAACCTGTTGGACCCCCAAACATAAATTTGAAAGAGCACAGTTTCTCCAGACATAATGCTCCAAATATACTCTGGAATGTACTTGAGAGCCAAAGTGATTGATGGCCTTTGAAATTCAAAAAGAACCCAGGCTGCTTGGGACTGAACCCAAGCTTTGTTCATCATAGTGTGAAGGATTAGAAATGTGACTCATGGGCTGGAAAGCCAAGAACAGCCACTTGCCTCACCTTCCCCTTGAGTCCTATACTACAGCATGACTGTAGAACCTTAGTTATATTTAGTTTATTGTTTTACTTCCCTGAGACCATTGTAATAGTCTGTCTAAAACAAATCCACATCTTAAAGACAATCTGAGCAATCTAAAACACAATGTAGAAAGAAACCCCTCCTGGGATTCACAAGAAAGCAGCCAAGAAGCAAATGGTACACACTGAATTCCTTTAGATATGTCAAAGGAAATCTTGTCTCTCATGCAGATAAAAACGGAGACATCTAAGATTATTTTTTCTAATTTAGTCTATACAGAAATAGTGGGATCTTTCTGGGGACTGTAATATTTAAAGTTACATTTCATTACTCAACCTTGTAGTGGGTCTGCAAATTACATTTGCTTAATTCCACAGCAATTAAATGTCAGCCACTTGGTAACTTTGAATAATATATTCAACTGACTGAAAACTTGGAAGATCTTGCTTCATTTTCTTCAGTGTTTAAATTTTGAGCAAGCAAGTGTTGATAGGACAAGGACTGCTGGTAATACCAGCAAGGTCTTTTCTGAATTCTTAACATCTAATTATAGGCAGCCTTTCCCCACACATTTGATTTGCTTGGGGGACTTTTGCTCCAGGAATTTATTTTGTACCCTTAAAATGACTTAAGAGTTGTTAAAGGGTCTGTTCCTCAGTGAGAATGGCAAGTCGACCAGTTTTCAATTCACAACCAACAAATTTTACAAAGCTGGGAATCTGAAGCAAACGTTTTGAGAAAGCCAGGATCTGAAGATGAATAGGACATGTCCTTAATGGGGCTCAATACTTAGTGCAGGTGCAGATATACTTACCTGGTTAGGCCACAGAATAGGAAAGATAGTGGAACAGGTAGTGTGAAGCCTTTCTTCCAGCTTTATCTTCCCTCCTGGTAGAGAAGGCTCTAGCACCTGTCTTAGAAGAAACTCTACCATCCTGAGGCCCCACCCACATAGATAGGTCAAGTGAGTCCATGAACCAAGGACAGTGGGACATGATAAGGGTTAATCCACCTGGCTATTTGCAGAAATACTGGGAAGCAGGCAAGTCTCCCAGCATGCTTTACTTGTGCCTTTACACCTTAGCATATCTGGTCTTTTTGTCATAAATGGCCTTCCTTGTCATCTATCTGCTTTATAACTTTCTACTCCTTTTTTAAGAACTGGCAAAGATCTCAACTCTCTTGAAAGGATGAGCCAATGGTCTCCATCCCAGTGTTGACAGCTGCCTCCCCAAATTCTGAGAGCCTTCAGGATTCACCTTCATTATAATCTCTTGGATGTGGCCAGGCTTTACTGAGAAAGCAGCCACCAGGCCCTTCTCATGTCTGTAGCCAAAGGACTGGTTCAAAACTTTTCAGTGGTGGTGAAAAGTGCCTGTAAAATTCAATCATATCACAATTCTTTGTTTTTACTTTTATCTCCCATTTTTGCTTTTATCTCTACATGGGGACCATGTCTGACTTCTCACTTATCCTCATTTTTGATAGAGGACCTGACCCAGAATAGAGGCCTGATAAATGCAGATAAAGAAATTAATGCATGAATTAATAATGAAAATCTATTCCCCACAATAATATTCTTTGTTGATTTGAATGCCTTTAATTTGTTTTTGCTCTCTGATTGCTGAGGCTAGACTTCTAGTTCTGGTTGTATAGGCTCACAGGTGGTAAGTAGCTTGCTGAAGATCAAAGATAACATGGAAAAGACCAGATTCCAATTCAGACCAATCTGACCATGTATTCAGCAGCTTTTTGTCACAGCTTTCATAAGTAGCAACCTACATATCTCTATGATTAATATCATAAAGTTTCTTTCTCACTCATGCTAAGTCCAATGTGGATGCTCCTAGATATACAGCCCCTGCTCCAGGCGGCCTCTTCTGAGGACTTATCATTTTGTGATTTCAGTTCTCTTGGCACCATCCAGCTCTGGAGGAGGAAAGCAGGCTGGGATGGAAAATCTTTCACTCAATACTGAACAATACTGAACTGTTCCAGTTTCAAAGCATTGTGTTCTGAGATCTTCTTGGTGGATAGTCCCTTTAAGAATGATGTAGTGTCCTTCTGTATCTCTGACTACAGTCTTTAGTTTAAAATCTAATTTATCTGAAATGAGAATCGCTACCCTGGCCTTCTTCTGAGGCCCATTCGCAGGAAAGATGCTTCTCCATACCTTCACTTTCAGTCTAGGTGTATCCTTAGGTTCAAAATGGGTCTCTTGTAGACAGCATATGGATGGGTCCCGTCATTTTATCCAATCTGCAACCCTGTGTCATTTTATGGGCGCATTTAGGCCATTCACATTGAGAGTGATTATTGATAGATACGTTTTTATTGACATCGTGTTACCTTTGACGTCTTTCTTTCTGTAGATTGTCTCATATTTCTGTTCAATGCTATTCTTAGGATTTTTCCTCTTTTATAGAACCCCCTTTAATATTTCCTGCAGTGTTGGCTTGGTGTTTGCATAGTCTTTTAAGCCTTGCCGGTCTTGGAAACTCTTTATCTCACCATCCATTTTGAATGTCAGTCTTGCTGGATAAAGTATTCTTGGCTGCATGTTCTTCTCATTTAGTGCCCTGAATGTGTCTTGCCAGTCCTTCTGGCTTGCCAGGTCTCTGTGGACAGGTCTGACATTATTCTGATGGGCTTTCCTCTGTAAGTAAGGAGCCTCTTTGTCCTAGCGGCTTTCAAGAGATTGTATCTACAATTATGATTCCTCAATTTGACTATCAGGTGCCTTGATTTTTTTTGGAATCTATAATCTTGGGTGGAGACCATTCGGCCTCTAGTACATGAATGCTGGTTCCATTCGTGAGATTGGGAAAATTTTCATATATCATATTTTCATATATTGTTTCACTATATCTTCTAGAGTACTTTCTTTCTCCTCCCCTTCATGGATTCCAATAACTTGACATTGGAACGTTTCATGACATCATTTATTTCCCTGATTCTGTTTTTGTGGCTTCTAAGCTGTTTGTTCCAGGCTTCCTCCTGATCCTTTCTCTCTATCTGTTTGTCCTCCAGATCACTAATTCTGTCTTCTGTCTTAGTTATCCTAGCTTTTAGAGAATTTAGGTTAGATTGGAACTCATTGAGAGCATTGTGAACCTCATCCCTGGTAGCTTTCAGTTCTGCCCTAACATTGTGAGCATCATCCCTGGTGGCTTTCAGTTATGCCCTAATCAATTCCATTTGGTCATCCATCGCTTTCTCCAACCTAATTATTGCCTGGATAATTGTTAGCCTGAATTCTCTTTCTGTCATATTGTCTATGTTGATAGCCATTAGCTCTGTTGCAGAAAGCCCATCCTCTGTATTTTTCTTCTGTTAGGCATTCCTCCTCCTAGTCATTTTGGTGAGAGATGACTGAACGAATGTAGCTGGGTATATCAACAGTGGTGAAGTCAAGGTGCACCCTGGAATGCTTCTGAGCAATTAGGATTCCACACTCAAACGAGAGAAAAAAGAAAAGAAAAAGAAAAAAAAAAAAAGAGAGAGAGAGAGACAAACGAAAAAAAGGGAAGATAAAAGGGAAGGTTCAGCCCAAATGTGCCCCAAGGTAAGATTTATGAAGTATACAAACAAAAACAAACAAACAAAAAGACTGATAACAGTATATGAGAAGAGAAATATATATATATATGTTTATATATAAGCAAATAAAGGAAGAACCTCGTCAAAAAGAACCCCAAGTATAAGATTTATATACTATCAGGACAAACACAAAAACACAGAAACACTGGCAGAAGAAAAAGATGGGAGAGTGGTTATAAATTCTCAGTGTGGGTGAGGAAGTTTGTTTTGAATCTTCCTGGATGTATCTTGATATCTTTATTAAAGGACTCAACTTTCCTAAGATAAAGGGGGATTAAAAATTGGTTTACCTAGGGCGCCTGGGTGGCTTAGTGGGTTAAAGCCTCTGCCTTCAGCTCAGGTCATGATCCCAGGGTCTTGGGATGGAGCCCCGCATTGGGCTCTCTGCTTAGCAGGGAGTCTGCTCCTCCACTCTCTCTCTCTCCGCCTGCGTCTCTGCCTACTTGTGATCTCTCTCTGTCAAATAAATAAATAAAATCTTTAAAAAAACTGGTTTACCTATAGGGGTAGCATTCATTGGGGAAAGGGGATTATCTTGAAGTTTAACTCTATATGAATATTAGAAAATAAAAATAAAAAAAGAATAAACTAGACTAAACTAAGCTCAAATTTAAAAAAATTAATAGAAATGCAAAAGGAAAACACAGGTGTATTTATCAAAAAGTTCAAGTTAGAAAGTTATTATGGAATTTGATGTACTGGACATCTCACTGTGATGGTAAATAGGTTAAAAAACTATCTATGTATAAAAAAAAATGAACCAGAATAGTGGGAATGAGTTAAAAATAAAAGTTGTCCTATGAAGTAGTGGTGGCTGTTCTCATGTAGTCTTTTTTTTTTTCTTTCTTTCCTGTTTGGTTTTCTGGGGGAGGGGCCTGCCACGTGGGTTTTCAGTCAATGCTGTTCCCTGTGTTAAGTCCTCCTGCCCTCCTCAAGGGGGTAGGCTCTGAGGAAAACAGTTTTTCAGGCTTTTGTCCTCTGGAGGTTTTTATGTTTGTTCACTTTTTTTTCCCTGTCACCTTGACCGCTTTTGATGTTTTTTTGTAGGTTTAGAGGAAAGCAAACTGCACCCTGACCTCCCTCTCAGAGAGAAGCCTCAGTCTGGTCCCCTGTGGGTGCTGCAGAGCCCAGATATATTCCCCCTTGGCCGCTGGCAGAGCAGGTTCCAAGTCATGGTCCCTGGGGATGCAGGATCTTCTGCTTGTACCCAAAACCACAGCAGCGGCGGCTGTCTGGGCAGCACCAGACCACCAGAGAAGTTCCAAGCAGCGATAGCACACTGAGATTTTCCCGTTGGCCCGGGCTGGGAGTGCCTGGTCTTTCTGGGTCTAAGAGCACTGGGCTTGCACCCACCTCTCTTAGGGGATGGTGTGGGTCGTGCCTGCATCTCAGGCTCTGATAGCAGGGCGCGGGTTTGAGAGCACCAGGCTAGGCCTTTGCACACCTCTCTCAGGGGAGGGTGAGGGACGTGCACGTCTCAGGCTCTGTTAGCACGGCGGCTTGGTGTTCTGCCATCTGGCAGGGCTCCCAGCCCCTCACAGGAGCTGGACCCCAGGCGTTCTGGGCACGCTGGTGGCTCAGGGACCAAGACCTGGTTTCTCCGCCGCACTCTCTCTGCTTCAGCGCTGGGGGAAGCTGTCCTGGGTCTGGGGACTTAAGCCCCTGTCCCTAGCCGCCCTGATTCCCACAATTCCCCCCCCCCCCGGGATCCTTGTTCTTTTTGAGTGCTTTCAACCAGTCTCCAAGTTAATACTGGTCCCCAGATGCAGGGCACTCTCATTTTAGGGGTATTACTTTCCAATTGGTCACCTCTGGTGGCTCCCTCCCCCTTTTGTTTATCTTCCAATATCAGTCCAAAGTTCCCACTCCGCTTTACCTGCCCACTGGTGTCTTCTGTCCCTGTAGAGATCCAGACATGTATAATTCTGATCTCAGACTGATTTCATGGGTGATCGGAGTTCTTTGGTAAGTAATCAGCTCACTTTAGGGTACAGGTTGAAACGGCGCCTCATCCTACTTCCCCGCCATCTTGACCTAGCGCTCAAACTTAAAAGCTTTTGGCCCCATTTTCAACTCCTGAGAATAATTCCATAGAGTAGAGACTAACACTGGAAAACGCAGAAGAGGGCAGTGATATTGACTGACTGCTTGTTTAAATGTCAGCCATTAAGCTCCTTCATATTTTTTTTTCCACAGACCTTCCATGAATAAAAAGTTCAGAACCAATGTGGGATTGGGTGAGAAGAATAAGCAAGGAACTTGAAGAGACTGTGATCTTCACTGGGTTGACTTTCTTATGGAGATGGCAGCAGCAATCCTTTGCAAATGCTCTTCCTAACTAGCCTATGCCTGCTCAGTGCTCACTGAGCTTCAGGCTGCTCTAAACATGATATTTCCTCTATTGCCCAAGTGCAAGTCTCTGCCTTCTAGTTAATAAAATGTCAGTTACTTCTAGTTTCTTACCAATTAAAGTTGAATGCAACATGCTGATTTATGCAATCCCTCTGACTGTCTAATTTTTCTTAATACAAATATTCAGTCTCCCAGTCCTCTCCCCTCCTCCTGAATCTTTCCCTAAGAAAGTATCCAGGTTTATGAGTCAGGGAACTTCTGCATCTTCATGGCGATATATGAGGAAGTGGAGGGGATAAATGGTCTCTAAGTGATATGCTTTGTTCTCCTGTTTCTGGTATGACCTGATAAATTCTGATGATCCAGCTATAGCTGAGTGGACTTGTGGACCATTTCTCCACCAAGATGGTGCTCCAAGAGGGTCTCCCTAGCTGTTTTGGCTCCATCTGAGAGTTCATCAGCTATAGACTTCAACTTCTCACCAGCCCCACCTTCCAGCTTGCTGCTGGAAGTTCACCTGCCTTGGTGAACCACTCTCGAACTTTTACTGCAGGGTCAAATCCTCAGCTGTGGGTCCCACAGCAAGACATGGTTCTATTTCAAAGAAAGGGCTATAGCAAATTCAGAGTACACATAGTAAGACCATGGTGCACACTCTTTCTGAAGTTGCACCCCAGCTTTACAGGGGGCAGCTAAAAAGCTAAAGGCTAAAAGGCTCTCAGAGGTTAAAGATGCATCCAAGAGACTCTTATGTTCTAACACACCTCATCCTCTCTAGGAAATAATTAAATTTTCAAGTATCAAGAGAGGAGGTATGTAGCTGACTATAATCTATGAAAATGTTAGCAAAAGGCTCAGTTTCCAATTCCCATATATTAGTATAGAACGTATACTATGTATACTATGTAAAGCCTTTCTGAATTCCTCTGGTAGAGGTTGAAAGATCACAAATGAGTTTTCTCCTGGAGCTTGGTCCACAGTCAGTAAGGATCAATAAAGCCTTAAGAATATTCTTCATTGGGCGCCTGGGTGGCTCAGTGGGTTAAGCCGCTGCCTTCAGCTCAGGTCGTGATCCCAGGGTCCTGGGATTGAGTCCCGCATCGGGCTCTCTGCTCAGCAGGAAGCCTGCTTCCCTTCCTCTCTCTCTGCCTGCCTCTCTGCCTACTTGTGATCTCTTTCTGTCAAATAAATAAATAAAATCTTTTAAAAAAAAAGAATATTCTTCATTATGGCCACTCCATGAGTTTTAGTGCTCCCCACTATATGATAGATATTTTACTCTCACAGAGGAAAGATGGCATCATATCAAGTCACACATGGCATTCTAGGCAGACAAAGATTGGCAATATTGGATGCAGACCCACTGGTGGAAATATGAACAAGTTACTGCAGCAGAACTTGCTCCAACCCCACTTCCACTAGAAAACTGATGTTTGTATAGAAGGTAAATCTCAAGTCCTTCTTTTCAAAAAAATATTACTATTGTTGAAAATTTAGAAATCTGATGTGCTAGATGGTCCTTATTTCTTCTATTTTTCAGACCCCATTATTTTGATAATCTATCTGCTGTAATTCTTATGACCCCTTCCTTCTGATTCCAGCTTTCATGACCCAGAAGAATATATTTAAACAGATACTTGGTGATCTCCCTAAATATCATTATTATACAAGGTTTTACTTGGATACCCTAGGGTTACAGTTAGGGATAGGGACTGAATAATCTTTCTAGATCTCAGAGGAAGAAGGAAGAAGCCAAGACAAGTTCCTGGTTCTCAAATTACCTTTTTTTATCTTACCAAGCTGCCATCCTGACAATGTTTACCATGCTTCCACTCTGCGTTCCATTTTTAACAGCTTCTCCAATAACTAGGATATTTTTATATTAGCATTTCCAGAATATTAACATGCTTTCCATCAAAATTTTTTATTATAGGGGCGCCTGGATGGCTCAGTGGGTTAAAGCCTCTGCCTTCGGCTCAGGTCATGATCTCAGGGTCCTGGGATCGAGCCCCACATTGGGCTCTCTGCTCAGCAGGGAGCATGCTTCCTGCTCTCTCTCTGCCTGCCTCTCTGCCTACTTGTGATCTCTCTCTCTGTCAAATGAATAAATAAATCTTTAAAAAAATGTTTTTATTATAGTTAAATTGAAGAAAGGGAAAAATGAATGAAGTTTGTCATATAAAATAATGACCCAATGAATTGATCATATCAGGTAGACCAATTATAGTATTGCCAAAGATCAAAGTCACTTGAAATTGCTGTTTCTACATATTCACAATTATTTTTGCTAAAATAAATTTGATGCTAAAATGCAATATATTGGCATAATAGTTCAATAAAGATGAAAGTTCTGATCATGAAAAATAATATAATGTGACAGTCAAAATAACACATGGAGATAAAATATTGGTTTCTCTTATTTTGTGAGATGGAACAGTGCTCAAAACCTCATAGCAAGAAGGCATCCAAAAAGGTGGGACAAAGAACTCCCAGGGAAAACTCTGCCCCAGAGAGGTACCTACTAAGCTCTTAAAAATTAAGAAAGATAATCATTCGAAGGCTGTGGAGATTGATCAAAGGGCTTACAGCAAACTGAGAAACATTTATTCAACAAAGTCTATGGAAACTCTGTCATAACAGTGTATTCCTATGGCATTCAGGCTAGAGACTACCTCACCTCCCCCAGCTCTTCCATGGCAATGAGTTGTGAAAGCGGGCTTTGCGGCCAGGTAACAGTTTATTTCTGCCCCACAGCTTTCTAGAAGCCAGTGAGTATCAAGAGGTCACATTTTCTAGAGCTCCATGCTGGAAACAGCCTACACTGAGTGTAGCAGTCAGGTGGTAGCAGTCAGGTGGTAATGACCATTTTTCCACCCCCAATAGCCATACGTAGGGGGGCTCTGGACAGGGCAATCTGTGAAGAGTTCAGTCCCCTTTTCATATATAATATAAAATATAATATAACTTTATATTATGGGGGAACTTCTGTCAGAGTTGACAGAAAAATGGCAAATATCTGTCTCCAGCTTCCTAGCTGAAAACACTATTCTGGGTAGATAAAGAAAGCTGAAAAAACACTAAATCTTATTCTCCCTCATTCTGAGTTACAGAACATCCATAATGGGTGGACCCCAGTGCTGAAACACGTTTCCACTTCCCTCTGGCACACATACACCATAACTCATGATTTATAAGGAGAATACTACTGGGGCAGTCATTAGAGAGCACCCCCTTCCAACAGCACCTACCCTATGCAAGTTGCACCTGAAGTTCCATCCAGATAAGTGTCAGAACAATACTAAAGGCTGTCAACAGCCCACCTCTATTTGGAGGATACCTGAATTAATTGGATCTAACTATGGAGCATGCTATATCCCAGCATATTGCTAAAGTCAGCTTGCAACTTGTGGAGCTTAACAGTTAGAGGTAATACCAATAGAAGTTTATCCAGGAGATCAGGGAATGAGCGTCAGAGAACCCCCAAATTACTTATCCCTGACAGTAAGGAAGGCTATGCATATTCAAGGAGCTTTCATCTAAGGAGTGATAGAGAGGGAACTTTTGAGAAAAACGTCTCTAGAGGAATGTGAAGAAATCTCAGTCCCCCTCAACAGTAAAATAAGTCTTGAAACCACTTGCAGATCTAATGTTAAAAGGAAAAAAAAAAAAAAAAACCTTTCTAGTTCAAAGGTGTTAAGCACAACTCTGACAATCAGTGGCTGGCAATATACAGTGCTAACAGAGTGGCAGATCCTAGGATGCCAAACTTAAGGGGGAAAAAAAAAGCAAAACTTTGAGAGTCAGAACACCTGAGAGAAAATAGACTTCACAGAACTACTATAGCCAAATCATTATCATATAAGGAAGCACATGTTTATAATCTAGGGAGAAGAGATCAGTATCTAGACTTGCTATACTATATTTCCTTGAAGTTTTGTTTTCAACAAAACTTACAAGACACACAAAAGGAGAAAATGTGGCACCTACACAGGAAGGAAAAAAAATGCTAGAGGATTTAGAAGTAATTTTCATAATTATATTGAGAGAATTTAAGAAAGTGATATATAATGACTTAAATCATGGCAGTGTGTTACAAGAAAAGGACATTAATAAAGAGATATAATTTATAAAAGAAAAATATAAATTCTGCAGTTGAAAAATATAATAACAAATAAGAATTTCACTTGATTGTATGGAGCACTGGGTGTGGTGAGTAAACAGTGAATCTTGGAACACTGAAAAAATAAAATTAAATTAAAAAGAAGAATTTCACTAGAGAGGTTCAACATTAGATTTGGGATGGCAGAGGAAGAATTAAAATATTTGAAGACTGAGCTAAAAAATTTATGCAAGAAATAAATAAGAATGAAGGAAAATGAATGGATACTCAGCAAAGTATTGGACATTATTAAGCATAACAACACACAACTAATGGATTACCAGAACACAAAAGAAAGGAGAATTAAAAATGTTCAAAGAAATAATTGCTGAGAATGACAAATTCAACTAATGCATTCAAAAAGCTCAACACAAAGAAATCTACATAAGATACATGATAGTCATAGACATCTTGAAAGCACCAAGTGAAAATGAGTAATTATGAACAAGAAAATCCCACTAAGATTAACAGCTAACTTGACATCATACAAAATGGAGGTCAGAAATAAGTATGATGATGTATTCAAAGTGCAAAAAGCAAAACAAAACACAGAAAACTTTCAACCAAATCTCTTATACCCATGAAAACTACATTTTAAAATGATGTCAAAATAAAGACACTCCCTGATGTTATAAACTGAATGCATTCCTTCAAAATCCATATGCTGAAGCCTCAAACTCCAATGTGACTACATGGCAATAACATTTATGGAGATAATTAAAGTTAAATGAGGTCATAAGTGTTGGGCCCTGATTTTAAAGGATTAGTGTCTTTCTTTATAAGAAAAGACACCAGATAGTTCTTTCTCTCTGCCACATGAAGACAGAGTGAGAATGTTACCATCTACAAGCTAGAAACTTCTTGCCAGAAACCAATGCTGCTGTATTTTGATTTGGGACTTCTAGGCTCCAGAAAGGTAAGAAAATAAATTGCTATTGTTTTAGCCACCTAGTCTGTGGTATTTTGTTATGGTAGACCTAGGTGATGAGTACCCAGGTAAACAAATTCCAAGAGAATTTGTTGCTAACATATATGCCTTACAAGAAATATAAAGAAATTATTCAGGCTGAAAGCAAATAATTCAAGAGAGTGATTTGAGGTTTAAATGGGGGAAGAGTCAAGATGGCGGAGAAGTAGCAGTCTGAGACGACATCAGGTAGCAGGAGATCAGCTAGATACCTTATCAAACCATTCCAAACACTTACAAAACCAACAGGAGATCAAAGAGAAGAGAAGCAATTCTAGAAACAGAAAATTGGCCACTTTCTGAAAAGGCCCGCTGAGGAGTGGGGCCCCGAGCTCTTGGGCTCCTCCAGGCCAGAGATTGGGAGGCTGCCATTTTTATTTCCATCCTCTGGAACTCTATGGAAAACATTCAGGGAGCAAAAGCTCCTGAAAGTGAACCCGAGCAGATTACTTAGCCTAGCCCCCGGTAAGGGCAGTGCAATTCTGCCTTGGGAAAACACACTTGAGAATCACTACACAGGCCCCTCCCCTAGGAGATCTACAAGAAATCCAGCCAAGACCAAGTTCACTTACCAAAGAGAACAGTGGAATTCCAGAGGAGGAGAAAGCAAAACATGGAATTCATGGTTTTCTCCCCATGATTCTTTAGTCTTGCAAAGTTAATTAATATTTATAAAATTTTTTTCTTCTGCTAAATTTTTTTAACTTTTACCCTTTCCTCTTCTAACGTATTTTAACTAGTTTACTGTAACAATATCTTTCATTAAAAAAAAAATCTTTCTTGAACCTTCATTATTATAGTCATATTTTATCCTTCATTGTATTTAACTTTATTGTCCATATACACATAGGGTTTTTTTCTTCTAAAAATATTTGGGGTAGAACTTCTTCTAATAGATCAAAATACACCCTAAATCTAGCACAGGGCTTTGTTCTAGTCTCCAGCCTGAACAAATTCTCTGCACTTTTTTTTTCTTTATTCTCCCAACCAAGTTATCTTATCAACTCCACTTAGAAATTAATTTTTTTTCATCTTTACAGTCATATTCCATCCCTTCATTGTGTTTACCCTTATATATGTTTTTCATTCTTTAAAATTTTGGGAGGTAGTACCTTCTAACAGACCAAAATACTCCCAAAATTAAGTGGGTGACCCTGTTCTAGTCACCAGTCTAATATATACATGTTTTTCCTTTTTATATTTTCTCTTTATTTGTTCTCTTTTTTTAAATTATTTTTTTTCTTAACTTCTTTTTACCCCCTTCCTCCTCCCAGTGATTTGGAGTCTCTTCTGATTTGATCAAAGCACATTTTCTGGGGGTCTTTGACACCCTTTTAGTATTTTATTCGCTCCTTCACATATGCTTATCTGGATAAAATGACTAGGCAGAAAAACTCACCACAAAAAAAAAAAAAAAAAAGAACAAGACACATTACCAAAGGCTAGGGACCTAATCAATATGGAAATTGGTAATATATCTGATCTAGAGCTGAGAATGATGTTTCTCAAGGTGCTAGTTGGGCTCAAAAAAGATATGCAAGTTATTAGAGAAATGCTGCCTGGAGAAATAAAAGCCCTTTCTGGAGAAATAAAAGAACTAAAATATAACCAAATTGAAATTTAAAAAAAAGTTATTAATGAGGTGCAATAAAAAATGGAGGCTTTTACTGGTAGGATAAATGAGGCAGAAGAAAGAACTAGTGATATAGAAGACCAAATTACAGAGAATAAAGAAGCTGAGCAAAAGAGAGACAAACAAATACTAGACCACGAGGGGAGAATTCGAGATGTAAGTGATACTTTAAGATGACACAACATTAGAATAATTGGGATTCCAGGAAAAAAAAAGAAGAGAGAGGGGAGCAGAAGGTATATTGGAGAGAATTATTGGAGAGAATTTCCCTAATATGGCAAAGGGAACAAGCATCAAAATCCAGGAGGTGCAGAGAACACCCCTCAAAATCAATAAGAATAGGTCCACACCACGTCACCTAATAGTAAAATTTACAAGTCTTAGCGACAAAGAGAAAATACTGAAAGCATCCAGGGAAAAGAAATCTGTAACATACAATGGTAAAAATATTAGATTGGCAGCAGACTTATCCACAGAGACCTGGCAGGCCAGAAAGATCTGGCATGATATATTCAGAGCACTAAACGAGAAAAACATGCAGCCAAGAATACTATATCCAGCTAGGCTATCATTGAAAATAGAAGGAGAGATAAAAAGCTTCCAGGACAAACAAAAACTGAAAGAATTTGCAAACACCAAACCAGCTCTACAGGAAATATTGAAAGGGGTCTTCTAAGCAAAGAGAGACCTTAACAGTAGTAGATCAGAAAGGAACAGAAACAATATGCAGTAATAGTCACCTTACAGGCAATACAATGGCATTAAATTCATATCTCTCAATAGTTCTTTGAACGTAAAAGGACTAAATGCCCCAATTAAAAGACACAGGGTATCAGAATGGATAAAGAAACAAAACCTATCAATATGCTCTGTACAAGAAACTCATCGTAGACCCAAAGACACCTCCAGATTTAAAGTGAGGAGGTGGAAAACAATTTACCATGCTAATGGACATCAAAAGAAAGCTGCGGTAACAATCCTTATATCAGATCCATTATATTTTAAGCCAAAGACTGTAATAAGAGATGAGTAAGGAAACTATGTCATACTCAAAGGGTCTGTCCAATAAGAAGATCTAATAATTTTAAATATATATGCCCCTAACATGGGAGCAGCCAACTACATAAACGAATTAATAACAAAATCAAAGAAACACATCAACAATAATACAATAATAGTAGGGGACTTTAACACTCCCATCACTAAAGTGGACAGTTCAACCAAGCAAAAGATCAACAAGGAAATAAAGGCCTTAAATTACACCCTGGACCAAATGGACATCACAGATATATTCAGAACATCCCATCCCAAAGCAACATAATACGTATTTTTCTCTAGTGCACATGGAACATTCTTCAGAATAGATCACATCCTGGGTCCTAAATCAGGTCTCAACCAGTATCAAAAGATTGGGATCATTCCCTGCATAGTTTTAGACCACAATGCTCTGAAGCTAGAACTCAATCACAAGAGGAAATTTGGAAAGAACCCAAATACATGGAGACTAAAGAGCATCCTTCTAAAGAATGAATGGGTCAAAAAGGAGATTAAAGAAGAATTGAAAAAATTCATGGAAACAAATGATAATGAAAACACAACAGTTCAAAATCTGTGGGACACAGCAAAGGCAGTCCTGAGAAGAAAATATATAGCAATACAAGCCTTTCTCAAGAAGTAAGAAAGGTCTCAAATATACAACCTAATCCTACACCTAAAGGAGCTGGAGAAAGAACAACAAGGAAAGCCTAAACCCAGCAGGAGAAGAGAAATAATGAAGATCAGAGCAGAAATCAATGAAATAGAAACAAACAAACAAAAAAAAACAATAGAACAAAACAACGAAACTAGGAGTTGGTTCTTTGAAAGAATTAATAAGATTGATAAACCCCTGGCCATACTTACCAAAAAGAAAAGGGAAAGGACCCAAATAAATAAAATCATGAATGAAAGAAGAGAGATCACAACCAACAACAAAGAAACACAAACAATTATAAGAACATATTAAAATCAACTATATGCCAGCAAATTTGACAATCTGGAAGAAATGGATGCATTCCTAGAGACATAAAAACTACCAAAACTGAGCCAGAAAGAAATAGAAAACCTGAGCAGACCCATAACCAGTAAGGAGGTTGAAACAGTCATCAAAAATCTCCAAACAAACAAGAGCCCAGGGCCAGATGGCTTCCTAGGGGAATTCTACCAAGCATTTAATGAATAATTAATTCCTATTCTCTGGAAACTGTTCCAAAAAATAGAAATGGAAGGAAAACTTGCAAACTCATTTTATGAAGCCTGCATCACCTTGATCCCAAAACCAGAAAAGGATCCCATCAAAAAAGAGAATTACAGACCAATATCCTTGATGAACACAGATGTGAAAATTCTCACCAAAATACTAGCCAATAGGATCCAACAGTACATTAAAAGGATTACTCACCACAACCAACTGGGATTTATTCCAGGGTTGCAAGCTTGGTTCAACATCTGCAAATCAATCACTGTGATACAATACATTAATAAAAGGAAGAACAAGAACCAAATAATACTCTCAATAGATGCTGAAAAAGCATTTGACAAATACAGCATCCCTTCCTGATCAAAACTCTTCAAAGTGTAGGGATGGAGGGCACATACCTCAATATTATCAAAACGATCTATGAAAAATCCACCGCAAATATCATTCTCAATGGGGAAAAACTGAGAGATTTTCTGCTAAGGTCAGGAATACAGCAAGGATATCCATTATCACCACTCCTATTCAACATAATACTAGAAGTCCTAGCCTCAGCAATCAGACAACAAAAAGAAATTAAAGGCATCCAAATTGGCAAAGAAGAAGTCAAACTATCACTCTTTGCAGATGATATGAAACTATATGTGGAAAACCCCAAAGACTCCACTCCAAAATTGCTAGAACTCATACAGGAATTCAGCAACGTGTCAGGTAATAAAATCAATGCACAGAAATCACTTGCACTTCTTTACACCAACACTACAGAAGAAAGAGAAATTGAGGAGTCAATCCCATTTACAATTGCACCCAAAACCATATGATATCTAGGAATAAACCTAACCAAAGAGGCAAAGAATCTACACTCAGAAAACTATAACAGTCAACAATATCAAAAGACAACTGTCAGAATGGGAGAAGATATTTGCAAATGACATATCAGATAAAAGGCTAGTATCCAAAATCTATAAAGAGCTTAGCAAACTCAATACCCAAAGGACAAATAATCCAATCAAGAAATGGGCAGAGGACATGAACAGACATTTCTGCAAAGAAGAAATCCAGATGACCAATACACACGAAAAAATGCTCCACATCACTTGGCATCAGGGAAATACAAATCAAAACCACGATGAGATACCACCTCACACCAGTCAGAATGGCTAAAATTAACAAGTCAGGAAATGACAGATGCTGGCGAGGATGCAGAGAAAGGGGAACCATCCTACACTGTTGGTGGGAATGTAAGCTCGTGCAATCACTCTGGAAAACAGCATGGAGTTTCCTCAAAAAGTTGAAAATAGAGCTACTTGGCAACCAGCAAATGCACTACTGGGTATTTACCCTGAAGACACAAATGTAGTGATCTGAAGGGGCACGTGCACCCGAATTTTTATAGCAGCAATGTCCACAATATCCAAATTATGGAAAGACCCTAGATGTCCATCAACAGACGAATGGATAAAGAAGAGTGGTATATATATACAATGGAATACTATGCAGCCATCAAAAGAAATGAAATCTTGTCATTTGCAATGATGTGGATGGAACTAGAGGGTATTATTCTTAGCGAAATAAGTCAGTTGGAGAAAGATAACTATCATATGATCTCCCTGATATGAGGAAGTGGAGATGGAATGTGGGGGATTTGGGGGGTAGGCAAAGAATAAATGAAACAAGATGGGATCGGGAGGGAGACAAACCATGAGAGACTCTTAATCTCACAAAACAAACTGAAGGTCCTTGGGGGGAGGGGGGTGGGGAGAGGGTTTTGGAGTTATGGACATTGGGGAGGGTATGTGCTATGGTGAGTGCTGTGAAGTGTGTAAACCTGGCAATTCACAGACCTGTACACCTGGGGCTAAAAATACATTATATTTTTATTAAAAAATTAAATAAACAAACAAAAAAAGAGAGAGAGAGAGAGAGAAAGAAAAGAAAGCTAGTTACATGACTCTTGAAACTACTCACTCACAGTTGGAATATAAAAAGTTATCTGGATGGGGATTAGAAGGTACTTTAGTAGGGGGTATATTTGGAGAGAACTCCTGGAGCCTGTGACTCTCATTCTCCACAGAGTTAAAGAAGCTAGAAAGGGGGAATCAGTTCTTCTTTGACCTTCTCTAATAAAATCACCTGAGAGCAGGGACAAATAGGTCTCAACACAAACTCTTGAGATACACCTTTGTATTAGCAGTAGCCAAGGATGAGGAAACAGACAAATGAAAACACTTGAACATGGGTTTATCAGGGGGTGGGGTCATATGGGTGAGAGACCCTTAGCAGTGGGGATAAGAGTACAATCAGGGTGAAGGTTCAATGTGGAAATTAGTTTAAATATCTTCTGAGCCCAGAGCATAAGGCAAATCTACACCATGATAATTATAAGTTTTGTGCCTCCTTTAGCTCCTCTTCTCCCAGTGCCTCTTTCTTAGCAAGATAGTGGGTAGAGAGACAAGTGGAAGGGGAGAGGGATAGACATAGATCGGGCAACACCCCCCCCCTTAGGAAGGCAGGATGATCACATACAACTGACCCCTATGCAGGGAACTAAGGAAAGGTCTTATTTTTAAATGTGGTCAGAAATTTTGATTGATGCCTGAGATAATACTTTAATTACTGAAATATATAGTGTTGGGTAACTTAGAGTGACCACAGGGAGTCTCACTAACAAAGAGTGACAGGAAAATCTTTGTCACCATAGCAGTGGAGGAAATAGCTCCATTGCATAAATATAAAAGGGAAGTAGGAGACAAAAATCATATTACATTCTGATTACAACTCAAAAGTTTTGCTGAGCCCTGCATGTTCTGCCATGTACTAAGGGACTTCCATGTGTTAATTACCATCTTGGTAGATTTATGTGTGATATGCCAGTCCTCCTAGGAACTCTTGTCAGTGTTATCATCCCCATTCATACAGGAGTCAACAAAGCTCCAAGTTATGTAATTTGTCTAAGATCTTATAGGTAGGAAGTGACAAAGTGATAGATTCAGGTCTGGTTGGCTCCAAAGCTTGTGGTCTTTCTTTTATGGTGCGTGGGTAATCAATTATTTAATAAGTAAATATTGGACATCTCCCATTTGCCATTTTAGGTGCTAAGGAAACCATGATAAGCAGAATCCCATGTCACCCATCTTCTTATAGAGCCTGTAGATTAGTGGCCATGTGAGACATGAATAAAATACTCACAAATACTCAAGAAAAATAAGGGCCTGATGACAAAATAAGATAAGTGCTTTAAAAGAGATGAGGGGGGATCTCAGTAAAAAGACATCTGTCTTTGGATCAGGATGACATCCTGATGGGAAGATGAGAAGATAACTGGGTGGGAGAAGGAAGGGAAGGAAGAACATTCCAGGCTGTGGAAACAGTACAAATGAAATTGGAAAGGAGAAAATTCAGGATCCTGCAGCTCAGGGATTAGAGTAGGGAGAAGGTCCAGGAGGCTGGAGCATAGCAAAGGAGAGGAAGAATGGCTTTAATGAAAGGAAGCTGGAAAGTCCTGCAAGGTCCATGCATAAGGCCCTATTATCTATGGCAAGTAGTTTAGTATTGATCCAAAAAGCCAGGTGCTTTCTTCCCATCCTGCAGCTGAGAACGTAGATCTACCAGATCTTTGGATTCCTTTTCTGGTAGGCATGAGGTCCAAACTGGGTATTCAGTATACTATACAGATAAAGAGCAGAGACCCTGAAAGTTGCCAGACATCCCCAGCTCTGCTGTTTGTTAGCCGTGAGACTTTCGGCATGCTGAGTTACCTCTCAACCTTCAGTCCCCTCACTTGAATATGGGAACAATTGTACTGCCCACTTCATAGGGTCATGATTGTGTAAATCAAATTGTATCCAATCATCCCAGCCTGTAAATGTCCAATAGATATTAGCTATGGTCCCTACATTGTCCTCAAGGAGACCATGTCTCTTTTGGATGTTATACCCACAAGGGACTCTCCTCTCTTTTGGATTCTAGGAAACTAATGTATGATTCTTTCAAGCCACAGGGGAGCAACAATTAATTTTGGGATAGGAAGCACCCTTTTTACCTTAGTAATTAGAGAATAAATTTCTAAGCACACTCATCTGCCTTGATCCTCATTAGGTGAAAAATAACCTTCCCTCTAGGCCATCCTGCCACATAATGAATACATTCACCATAGTGGCTTGGGATAAAGAAAATAAAATCAGGTTTATTAAGAATACACAGGGCTTTCTCAAAGATTATTTGACCATTGAGTTGCAGGTCCATATCTGGGCTATCTATTCTGTTCCACTGGTCTATGTGTCTATTTTTGTGCCACTACCATGCTGTCTTGGTGATCACAGCTTTGTAGTAAATCTTGAAATCAGGATACATGATGTCCCCACTTTTGTTTTTCTTTATCAACATTTCCTTAGTAATTCGGGGTCTTTTCTGGTTTCATACAAACTTTAGGATTGTATGTTTGAGCACTTTGCAAATACCGGTGGAATTTTGATTGGGATGGCATTGAAATTATAGATTGCTCTGGGAAATAAGGACATTTTAACAATGTTTAAATGCATGAGCATGGAATTCTTTTCCATCTTTTTGTGTCTTCTTCAATTTATTTTTTTTTAATTTATTTTCAGCATAACAGTATTCATTGTTTTTGCACCACACCCAGTGCTCCATGCAATACGTGCCCTCCCTAATACCAACCACCTGGTTCCCCCAACCTCCCACCCCCCACCACTTTAAACCCCTCAGATTGTTTTTCAGAGTCCATAGTCTCTCATGGTTCACCTCCCCTTCCAATTTCCCCCAACTCCCTTCTCTTCTCTAACTCCCCTTGTCCTCCATGCTATTTGTTATGCTCCACAAATAAGTGAAACTATATGATAATTGACTCTCTCTCTGCTTGACTTATTTCACTCAGCATAATCTCTTCCAGTCCTGTCCATGTTGCTAGAAAAGTTGGGTATTCATCCTTTCTGATGGAGGCATAATACTCCATAGTGTATATGGACCACATCTTCCTTATCCATTCGTCCGTTGAAGGGCATCTTGGTTCTTTCCACAGTTTGGCAACCGTGGCCATTGCTGCTATAAACATTGGGGTACAGATGGCCCTTCTTTTCACTACATCTGTATCTTTGGGGTAAATATCCAGTAGTGCAATGGAAGGGTCATAGCGAAGCTCTATTTTTAATTTCTTGAGGAATCTCCACACTGTTCTCCAAAGAAGCTACACCAACTTGCATTCCCACCAACAGAGTAAGAGGGTTCCCCTTTTTCCAAAACCCCTCCAACACATGTTGTTTCTTGTCTTGCTAATTTTGGCCATTCTAAGTTGTGTAAGGTGATATCTCAATGTGGTTTTAATTTGAATCTCCCTGATGGCTAGTGATGATGAACATTTTTTCATGTGTCTGATAGCCATTTGTCTGCCTTCCTTGGAGAAGTGTCTGTTTGTATCTTCTGCCCATTTTTTGATATGATTATCTGTTTTGTGTGTGTTGAGTTTGAGTTCTTTATAGATCCTGGATATCAACCTTTTGTCTGTACTGTCATTTGCAAATATCTTCTCCCATTCCGTGGGGTACCTCTTTGTTTTCTTGATTGTTTCTTCTTCAATTTCTTTATGAGTGTTCTGTAGTTCCTTGAGTACAGATTATTAACTTCTTTGGTTAAGTTTATTCCCAGGTATCTTATGGTTCTTGGTGCTATAGTAAATGGGATTGATTCTCTAATTTCCCATTCAATATTTTCATTGTTAATGTATAAGAAAGCAACTGATTTCTGTGCATTGATTTTGTATCCTGCCACATTACTAAATTGCTGTATGAGTTCTAGTAGTTTGGGGGTGGAGTCTTTTGGGTTTTTCCATATAAAGTATCATATCATCTGTGAAGAGAGAGAGTTTGACTTCTTTGCCAATTTGAATAACTTGTATTTCTTTTTGTTGTCTGATTGCTGTTGCTAGGACTTCTAGTACTATGTTGAACAATGGTGGTGAGAGTGGGCATCCTTGTCACTTTCCTAATCTCAGTGGGAAGGTGGTCAGCTTCTCCCCATAGAGAATGATATTCACTGTGGGGTTTTCATAGATAGATTTTATGAAGTTGAGGAATGTCCCCTCTATCCCTATAGTTTGAAGTGTTTTAATCAGGAATGGATGCTGTATCTTGTCAAATGTTTTTTTTTTTTTTTTTTTTAATTTTTCAGCATCAATTGAGAGGACCATGTGTTTTTTCTCTCTTCTCTTATTGATTTGTTCTGTCACACTGATTGATTTTTGAATAATCTTCAACAAAGGAAAAAATATCCAATGGTAAAAAGATTGTCTCTTCAATAAATGGTGCTGGGAAAGTTGGACAGCTATGTATAGAAGAGTGAAACTTGACCATTCTCTTGCACCATACACAAAGATAAACTCAAAATGTATAAAAGACCTCAACATGAGGCAGGAATTTATCAAAATCCTAGAAGAGAACATAGGCAGCAACCTCTTTGACATCGGCCACAGGAACTTCTTTCAAGACATGTCTCCAAAGGCAAGGAAAACAAAAACAAAAATGAACTTTTGGGACTTCATCAAGATCAAAATCTTCTGTATGGCAAAGGATACAGTCAAAAAAACAAAGAGGCAACCATGGAATGGGAGAATATATTTGCAAATGACACTACAGTCAAAAGGCTGATATCCAAGATTTAAAGAACTCCTCAAACTCAACAGTTAAAAAACAGATAATCACATAAAAAAAAAAAATGGGCAGAAGACATGAGCAGACACTTCTCCAAAGAAGACATACAAGTGGCTAACAGACACATGAAAAATGTTCATCATCATTAGTCATCAGGAAAATTCAAATCAAAATCACATTGAGATACCACCTTATACAAGTTAGAATGGCCAAAATTAACAAGACAGTAAACAAAGTGTGTTGGAGAGGATGTGGAGGAAGGGGGACCCTCTATACTCTTGGTGGGAATGTAAGTTGGTGCAGCCACTTTGGTAAACCTTGTGGAGATTCCTTAAGAAATAAAAATAGAGCTACCCTATGACCCTGCATTTACACTACTGGGTATTTACCCCAAAGATACAGAGGTAGTGAAAAGGAGGGCCATCTGTACCCCAATGTTCATAGCAGCAATGGCCACAGTTGCCACACTGTGGGAAGAGCCAAGATGCCCTTAAACAGACTAATGAATAAAGCAGATGTAGTCCATATAAACAATGGAATATTACTCAGCCATTAGAAGGAATGAATACTCAAGATTTGTATCAACATGAATAGGACTGGAGGAGATTATGCTGAGTAAAATAAGTCAAACAGAGAGAGTCAATTATCATATGGTTTCACTTACTTGTGGAGAATAAGGAATAACACAGAGGACATTGGAAGAAGGAGAGGACAATTGAGTTGGGGGAAAATCAGAAGAGGAGATGAACCATGAGGGACTCTGGACTCTGAGAAACAAACTGAGGGTTTTGAAAGAGAGGGGGTGGGGGATTGGGAGGGCCTGGTGATGTGTATTAAAGAGGGCATGTATTATATGGAGCACTGGGTGTGGTGCATAAACAATGAATCTTGGAACACTGAAACAATAAAAAAAAAAAATACACAGGGCTTCCAAATCAGAGAAAAGATGAATGTCTCCATGTTAAGGATAGAACTGTCAAGAAGTGATTGGGAACAGATTAAGGAAGGAAGTGACATACCAACAAAAGTTAGAGAACAGTAGTATTTTGTCACCCTGATATAGGTAAAAATGAAGAAACACGTGAGCTCTTTTAAACCATTCTGAATTTCAGGATTAATGCCAAGAGAGTAAAAGGAATTTGGGAGGACCAAGTTAGGGAGAACACGAGAGTGAGATATATGGGTATAATTATATTCTTTTCCAGCTAACTAGATTCAGTAATATTAGTGCTAAAACTTGTAATGATCAAGCACCTGTTGTGTTCTAGGAGCTGTGCTTTATGCCTTATGTTCAGTATATAACAGAAAAAACAGATTTTGTAGATCATGGAAATATCTCATTTTTCACCTCAATTTTCACCAGTGGTTAGAATAATGACACTTAACTGGTCTTTAAATTTTCTAAGCATAAATTTATTATGTATGTCAATAATAATCCCTAGTAATAAGATTATTGTAGAGAGAAATTAGATGGCTATCAGATCAGATCCCAATATTATAGAATTGCAAACCCAACAAGCATTGTTTGGACTGGGTTGTCTTCTATGGACATTGCTTGAAACAGGGCTAAGCACAGATTCTGAGGAATATACCCAGGGTTCAGAGATTACCTTTCCTCAGCATGGCTATGTCCTCATCACTATGTCCTCCATACCAACCTGGAATGTGTGGATGACTTGTCTCTTTTTCATGTTGAGGACTGTGATGAATTCCTCTACCACCAGTATGTTGTATAGAACATAGGCTAAAATATTTCTATCAAAATGAAATGCAGTAGCCAGTATGAAATCCTAGATCCATGACTAGATTTCTATTCGTGGCAACTGGAGATGACCTCAGGCATTGATGGTAACAGAAAAGTAGAGTTAGTAGGAAGGGCAATCCAATAATGGCTTTGGTAATCAATGGAAAGCCACTAGTAACAGTTATATCAGCAGATGTGTATATGCTCTGCAGTTAATGCTGCATGTGTTAAACTGCTCATAAAAATCTGCTTCTAGCCAGAGGAAGTAAGGGAGACTGGATTTACCCCCCTGCCTAAAGAAAGCTAACAACAACAATAAAAATAGACCAAGTTGTGCTTGCTTTGGCAGCACATATACTAAAAACAGACAAAGTCTATGAAATAGTAGTCTTAAGGATACTAGGTATCTGGCAATGAAAACTGGATCATATAGTAGATAGATGCATATTTAACATTTTAAGAAACTGCTAAACTGTTTTCCGTGGTGGTGGTACCACTTCTTTCCTTCTTTTTATGCTTTTTTTTCCCCTTACATCTCCACCAGCAGCATATTTGAACTCTAGTTCCTCTGCATCCTTACTAGCACTTGGTATAGGCAGACTTTTAAATTTATATATAATAGTGGGTCTGTAGTAACATCTAATTTTGCATTTAATGGGAATTTCCCTGATATATTGTGCTTTTGGTCTCATTACTAAAAAACAGTTTTGCTTAATCCAAAGTCACAACATTTTTTCTCCTTTGTTATCTCCTGCAAATTTCATGGTGTAGGTCTTATATTAGATCTATGAGGCACTTTAAGTTAAGTTTTGTATGTAGTGTGAGGTATGGATTCTTTTAGTATACTGTTAGGTCACATTTGATGAAATTTTGTTTGGAATTTTGACTCTATGAAAGAGATTAGTTTATAGGATTCTTGTTTTTAAGGCAGAAATTTTTATTATGATAGAAAAGTTGTCTCATCTGTTTCCAGTTTCTTTTTATAAAATTTTATTTATGATTTTTTAAATTAAGGTATATTTGACATGCAATATTATATTAGTTTCAGATGTACAACAGAGTGATTCAACATTAATGTACATTATAAAACAATCACCAAAATAAATCTAGCCACCACACATCACCATACAGAGTCATTGCAATATTATTAATTATATCCCCTATGTTGTACATTGCATTTCATCTTATTTATTTTATATTGGAGGTTTGTACCTCTTAATACCCTTCCTTATTTCACCAATACCCCCACCATCTTCCCCACCAGACTATTCTCTATTTCCTATGAGTCTGGGTTTTTTTTGTTTGTTTGTTTGTTTTGTTTGCTTGCTTTGTTTTTTAGATTACACATTTAAGTGAAATCAAATGGCATTTGTCTTTCTCTGACTTATTTCATTTGGCATACTATACTCTCCATCCATCTCATTACAAAGGGCAATACTTTATTCTTTTTAATGGCTGGATAATATTTCAGTGTATGTATACATCTTCTTTATTCATTTATCTATTAATGGGCACTTAGGCTGCTTTCATATGTAGACTATTATAAATACGGGTACAATGAGTGTAGGTGTGTATGTATTACTTTGAATTAGTGTTTTTTTTTTTTTTAATTTGGATAAATATCCAAAGGTGGAATTGCTGGATAATATGGTAGTTCCATTTTTAAATTTTCTGAGAAAACTCCACTGATGAGTAATGACATTCCACATCTTCTCATGTGTCTGTTGCCCCTTTTTGAAGAAATATCTATTCAGGCCATCTGTCCATTTTAATTAGATTTTTAAAAATATTGAGTTGTGTAAGTTCTTTATATATTTTGATTATTAACCACTTACTGGATATATCTTTTGTGAATCTCCTCCCCCATTCAGTAGGGTTCCTTTTCATCTTATTAATTTTTTTTTCTGCCATGAAGAAGATTTTTACTTTGATATAGTCCAATTTGTTTCATTTTAGTTTGATTTTGTTGCCTTCACCTGAAATAATAGATCCATAATAATATTGCTAGGACTGATGTCCAAGAGCCTATTGCTTCTGTTTTCTTCCAGGAGTTTTATAGATTCTAGTTTTATATGTAAGTCTTTACTCCACATTGAGTTTATTTTTATGGCAAAATAATGTTGTACAATTTCACTCTTTTGCATGTAGTTCTCCAATGTGTCCAGTTTCTTGAGGATAATATAAAATAAAACCATTTATTTTTAAAATAAAACCATTTGTCAACACAGGTAAAATGTAGTTTCTAATATTGAAAATTCTGTTTTAATTTTCCATGGCGAGGGAAGGAAAGCCAACTGTGTTTTACCATGGTTGAATATAGAGAGCATGTTTAAATTTCTAAACTAAAATTAATGCAAATGAAAGCTCTGAATTATGTTAATGCAACGAACCTGGATAAGTTGGTGTAAGGTAGTCAATCTTTTTGGTGGAAGGATCAGCATGAAATCTGGATTACCTATCTCTAACACTTCCATTTTGAAAATAAGTAATACAAGTCACTTAGTAATAATCACTTAATAGTAAGTGATTGATGTTGATCTAATTATGATCTGCTTAGAGTAGCATGGATGTTTCATTCTAGGTGGGGAAGCAGGATAAACAGAAAATGGACAGTGGAATGACCAACTTGACTATAAGTGAGGTTTCCATCTATAGTATTAAAAAGGGATGATCTTGGAGATGCTAGAAGAGTGAATCCAACAAGGGAGCAATAAATCAAAATTAAGACTAAGAAATGGAGAATACCATCTTTTGATGGCTTACATGTGAAAGAGACTTTTGAGTTACATTTTTCTTGCTATGAATGCTATCTATGGAGATGAATTGTTGATAGACCTTGTTCTCCAGAAGGTAACCATCTTGGAGAATAGCATTCTCAGATCACATTCCAGAGGGTACTTGATGCAGCGGAAAGATCCTGGTATATGGAGTCAGCCAATATACTGCTTTGCATTCACAACTCACTTCGCCACTCTGAGTGTGTATTCCTATCTGAAAATTTAAAGAAATTTTACTTTGGAGAGAGGTGTACAGCAAGGCTTAAGTGTGGGTGCCATTACCTTTTCTGTAGAGCTCTGTGAGTGCCATGTGGACTCACCCCACTTTATCAGTCTTTATGCCCCTTCACGATCCTGTGTAGCCCTAGGTGTGCTCACCCACCCTGTCAGCCACATCATGGCAGAAGTTCTGGATCAGCAGAAGCTTTGGCTATTCACCCATGCCTGTCATCCCTTCCTGGTGCACACTCTAGAGCTAGCACCTATGGAGACTCTAGAGATAGCCCCACCAGCTCTCAACCGAATGCTGCCAGTTATTTTTATGAACACTTCAGAAACCAAAATCCAACAGAAAAAGAAAAAAAAAATATATATATATACACACACATATATATACATACATATATATGCAAATATGTGTTTGTATATGTATATGTGTGTGTGTATATGTGTATGTATGTGTGTGTGTGTATGTATATATATATATTAGATCTTTACCCTGGAAATAAATAACTCAACCTTCTTTCCTTGGGAATAGTATGAAAAATACCTTTGCTTTAGTAGAAACCTTGTATTAGCAGTGTTGGCTTTTACACCATCAGCAGATGTCTTATAAGCTAAGGTCTCAGACAGAGATGAATTGATTATTTTTTTTCTTACTTCAAAGCCTCACAGAAGATAGTGTGCCTGATAATTCACTAGAAAAATAGGATTTGTCATTGTTCCTATAGTTTTATTATTTAATGACAGTTTAAACCACAGGTATTTTTTTTTTATGTTTCATTAACTGCCTCTGATTACTATGTTAATTATATTGTAAACAGACTCCAAGATTCTCAGAAAGTAGTGTCTTTAATGTTATTTCTGTGTAGAACCTGTTCAGAGATCATCAGATCAGGACTCACTCCATTCTACTGTGCAGGAAAAAGCAAAGTGAGCTTCTCAGGGAAGCCCTTGCAAACTAATTTAAGTTTCACATATATTATGGAGCATGCTTACAACACTAGGAGCCAGGGGTGTTCCATCTGTAGAGGTCCAAAGCAGACAGCAATGTGTTCACATGTGTGAGTGAGTTGTGATGGGGGCAATTGCCAGGTCTTGGGAGGCTTGTCTCAAGGTTATGTGAGTCTATTTAATCCCACCTTGGAAGGCTTAGAGCAGAACCCACACTGCTGTCATAACCACAGGGACTCCCTTGGAGTCCTACAGCACTTTTAATGTCACATAAGTGAGGAAGAGCAAGCCTCTAATTGGGGAAAAAAAAAATAGACATGCTTTATTATGGTGATATCGTAGGGGCCAACAAGTCAGAAGATAAAGAACAGCCCCTGACCTCTTATTCTCACTCTCAGGTTTGGGGACAGTGTTTATATTTCATTGCTGACTTCCTACTCTATGATTTTTTATAACTGGTTTCTTCTCATATTGGCTTCTTCTTGCTTCTTTCCTGACTCACTTTAATAGGGAAAATGCATGGAATTAGGCTATGCTTGCAGGTGTACAGTACGCCCACATTCTGGTCAACTAAACACATGAAAACCAAGGTCATGTGTATGGAAAAGAACATCTTTGTTTGTGACTGGATGTTTATGATGTAATAAGGTTCAGCTTTTCCTTTCTACATGATGACCAGATGTCACCCAGTCTTATACCATAGCTCAATCTAGGGTCTCCTAGAGCTCATCACCTATGTTTTTCCTTTGATCCTTAGTGAAGCCAAGAATCTAGACCTTGGAATCTGTGATAAGGTCAGGAAAGATCCCAAGGATCATTGGCTACCCCCCCAACCCATAGCAAAGCTAGGGTTGCTTGGCCAAGCACTGACATCCCAGCAGTCTGCATATAAATTTGATTTCAGAGCAAAAAAAAAAAAAAAAAAAAAAAAAAAAAGCACAGAATGTGGCATTACCTAATGATGAATATCAATACAATTAAGAAGACAAAATAATTTTTTTATGAAGACAAAATAATCTTAAAAATGCATTCACCAAACAACGAAGATGAAAATTATACAAAAAAAAAAAAAAAACAAACAAAACTGAGAAGTAAGTGAATAAATAGGCAAATTCACAATTAGTTTGAGACTTCATCATCTTCCTCTCAACAATTGAGAGAAAATCTATAAGAATGTAAATTAACTCATTAATACCATGAACCAAAAAGAACTAATCAACATTTATGGAACAAGATACAACCCAAAAGCAGAATAAACTTATTTTAAATAATACACTGAACCCTTAAAAAATATGTACTATATTCTTTACTCTAAAACAGAACTTTATAAATGAAAAAAAATAGAAATCATAGTTTTCTGACCATAAATCTAGAAGTCAATACTAAAACAATAACAGAAAATTCCCCAAATGATTAGAAACTAAAGAAACACACTTTTAGAAAATTCCTCATAGAATATCAAGAGAAAGAAAAAAATGCATTGAGCTGAATGAAAAAAGACAACATATAAAAATATGAAGACCACAGATTAAACAGTGGTAAGAGAGAAACTTACAGTGCAGAATATTTACTTTTTTTCTTTTTTCTTTTTCTTTTTTTTAGATATATGCCAGTTTAAGGCTTGCCAGTGGCTTCACTAATTGGCCAGGCTTTTAGGTGTAGCCCATGAGTCAGGTTTATAACTGTAGCAATTCCTGTTAATGGTTGAAGGTAAAGTCTAAGACAGGTGCACATAAATAATATATCAATACCAATAAATTCAGAGCTGTGGCTGTAACAGAGGTTTATAGATGCAAAAGGACCTACTCATAATCAGGCTTGGTCAAAGATTTTGGTGTATGTGTCCTCAGACCCAAAACCGGAGACATGTTTTCCCCTCACCTTGGTGCAGAGTGTTTGTGTTACCTATGCATCAGCATCTAAAATGTCTAAGAAGTGCAAATATCCAATCTTTTCAGGAACCTCTAACCTTGACATAGGACTTCTGGTCTCTCCTGAAAACAGAGGATATCCACTTACCAAACACTAGTGTTATTTATTTATGACCACTGGGAGGTCTGAGCAAAAGAAAATGAGTCCTTCCAACCTATCTTCAAATCTACGGGGAGAGGCAAAGACACAGTCCTTTATCAGTCATAGGACTACTAAAGTATAAATGTCTTATGGTCACCTGTCAAGATTTGATCATGAGTTTTCTAAGGTAGCGGTGGGAGTGGAGAGCCAGGGCGAGCACCGAGCTGGATAGACAGCTGTTTCTCAGCCAGGACTCCAAGGGATGGCACAGGGTGGGCTCATTCAAGCAAAACCTAGGTTTCTCAGAACCAGAGTTCTGTCATCATAGTGCTACAAGCACTAGCTACAGAGTTGTTTCCTAGTTTTCTCTGAACTCCTCTGTGGTATCTCTAAACCAGCCCACTGAGAGGGCTTAGCCAGGGAGCTGGAGGCTAAAGAGAAGTACCCAAATTCCCCCCCCAAACCAAATAGCTTACATGAACAGTCCCTTAACATCTTTCAAGAATTCCCTGTGGCTTCTGCAGCACTCCTCCAGACCCACTGACATGACTAACAAAGTGCTCCAAGGGATCCTCTAGTACCTTCCATAACTTATGGGCAAAATGTCCCAAAGGACCCTCATACACTTGCAAATGATCTGCTAAGCACCCATCTGGAACATCCCATGTTCTCTGATAGCACCTCCCAAAGGTTACTTGTGGGATCTTCAGGTGTTTTGCTATGTGCCAATTTGTCAGGAGCTCAACTGAGCCGAAGAGAGCCAAGCTAACAGGTGTCAAAGAAATCAGTTAAGGTAACAAACTAAAATTAAAATAATATTCAAGTTTTTAAATGCTTACTGCAATAGTAAAAGCAAGAGGCTAAGCCAGAGAAAACACTGGCTACTCCCTGATTAATATTCCACCATAGGACAGCACCAATGGGGGATCAAGGAGACAAGATGTAGGGATTGTCTCACTACTAAGAGAGCTCTGAACAAATGGCTTCTGCATTTTACAAAGTCAGAGAGCATAGGGAAGATTGAAAGGACACTTATGACTGGAAAAGTACTGAGCCAAAGTGGAGAAAAAGTGTCTTCAAAATTCTTTCTCTTCTCCCCCTGATAAGGAGATCTCAGAAGTAGCACTTGAAGAAGGCTTTGGCTGAAGTCCCCAGAACAAGGGTCCTCTGAGTGGAGCTACCTAGGAATGCCTCCTGAGTGGAAGAGGCTAGGAATACAGCTGTATGTAACAGCACATCCAGCTAGGGACCCTGAGCCCTGAATGCAACTCCCTTTAGGGACTGCACTGCACTGCTCATACACCAAGTCTGCTGTGGGGAGAGCGGCTAAAGTCTTTTTAATTTTCTGTGATTGGGCCTGAAAAATCACACATAGGTTAGTAACAAGGAGCTGGTCTTCTTAGACATAAAAAAAAAAAAAAAAAGCAAACCTAAAACAAGAAGAAGAAAGGAAATGATAAAGGTAAGAGAATGTCAATTAAAATTAAAACAGGCAAACAATAGAGAATCAATTGATTAAAGTTTGGTTTTTTAAAAGGATCAATTAAATTGACAAACTGTTAGCAAGTGTAACAATAAAAAAAAGAGAAAAAGAAAACACACCAATCACCATTACCAGAAATGAAACTGGTGATATTTCTAAAGATTCTAGAGACCTAAAAATAATAAGTAGGGAATACTATCAAGAATTCTACACACATGATTTTGGCAATTTAGGTGAAATGAACCAACTCCTCAAAATCTAACTCAAGCTATCACAGCTCACCCAAACTGAAACAATTTGTATAGTTTTTAAACTATCAATAAAACTGAATTTATAATGAAAAAAAATCTTTCTAGGATAAAAAAAACTCTTGAACTCTATGGTTTTATGGTTTTATAAGGCCAAGTATACCAAATATTTAAACTGTAGCACTAATTTTAAGATAAATCTTTTCTTGTAAAGAGAATAAGAGGTAGCACTTCCCAACTTACCTTATTGAAACAATACTTTACTGATAGCAAAACCAGACTGACAGTACAAACAAAGAAAAACACACACCAATATTTCTCCTGAGCTCATGTTCAAAATTCCTCAACAAAATATTAGGAAAACAAATCCAACATGTGTGAGAAATACAATGCATATGACCAGCTGACTTTTATTCCAAGTATTTAAACCTGGTTCAAGCACTCAAAAATCAAGCAATGCAATCCCACATATCAGCAAGCTAAAGAAAAAAATATTTAATGATATTAATTAGTGAACAAGAGCATATTTTACAAGATCTAACAACCATTTGTGATTTTTAAATTCTCAGCAAACTATAAGTAAAGGGGAAACATCCTAAACTTAATGAAGATCATCTGTGGAAAAAATACAACTTATATCATATTTAATGGTGAAAGACTGAATGTACTTCCCCTTGAATTGAAAACAAGGCAAGGATCCCTCCTTTCACCATTGTAGTTTAACACAAAATTGGGAGTTCCAAATGGCACAAGACAGGAAAGGGAAATGAAAGACAAATGAAATTAAACTGTTTCTGTTTGCAGATGACAAGACGGTCTATACAGAAAATCCAAATGACTCTACAAACAAACAAAATTGAAACTAATAAATGAGTTCAAAAAATTGGAGAAGGACATGAGCCATGAGAGATTATGGACTCTGAGAAACAAACTGAGGGTTTTGGAGGGGAGCAGGGTGGGAGGTTGGGTGAACCTGGTGGTGGGTATTATGGAGGGCATGTATTGCATGGAGCACTGGGTGTGGTGCATAAACAATGAATTCTGGAACACTGAAATGAAATTTAAAAAAAATTAAAAAGTTTTTAGAACACAAGATTAACATATAAAAATTAACTATGTTTTGCTGAAGTTCTCAGTTTTTTTGTTGTTCTTTGTTTTTTGGTTTTTTTGATTTTATTACTCTAGCCTAAGGAAGTATAACTAGAAAGGAGTTGCTAGGGCCAGTGTCAATAAAGTTACTGCCTATGTTCCTCTCTAGGATTTTGATGGTATCCTGTCTCCTGTTTAGGTCTTTCATCAATTTTGAATTTATTTTTATCTATGTGTAAGAAAGTTCTTATACATTCTTACAAATAATTCTTTTGAAGGTTGCTGTCCAGTTTTCTCAGTACCTTTTACTGAAGAGACTATCTTATTTCCACTGGATATTGTTTCCTGCTTTGTTGAAAATTAATAGACCATATATTTGTGAGTTCATTTCTGGGATTTATATTCTGTTCTATTGATCTATGTGTCTACCATACTGTTTTGATGACTACAACTTGAAGTCTGGAATTGTGATGTGTCCAGTTTTGTTTTTATTTTACTACATTTTTTTGGTTATTCAGGGTCCTTTGTGGTTCCATACAATGGGAAATATGTCAGAGAATTACCAATACCATATGATTTTACTCATACATGGAATTTAAGAAATAAAACAAAGAAGCAAAGGGGGAAAAAAGGTGGCAAAGGAAGAAACACACTCTTTTTTTTTTAATTCTTTATTTTTTCAGCATAACAGTATTCATTATTTTTGCACCACACCCAGTGCTCCATGCAATCCGTGCCCTCCACAATACCCACCACCTGGTGCCCCCAACCTCCCACCCCCGACCCCTTCAAAATTCTCAAATCGTTTTTCAGAGTCCATAGTCTCTCATGGTTCACCTCCCCTTCCAATTTCCCTCAACTCCCTTCTCCTCTCCATCTCCCCTTGTCCTCCATGCTATTTGTTATGCTCCACAAATAAGTGAAACCATATGATAATTGACTCTCTCTGCTTGACTTATTTCACTCAGCATAATCTCTTCCAGTCCCGTCCATGTTGCTACAAAATTTGGGTATTCATCCTTTCTTTTTTCTTTTTCTTTTTTTTTTTTTTACAGCTTTATAAACATATATTTTTATCCCCAGGGGTACAGGTCTGCGAATCGCCAGATTAAGAAACACACTCTTAACTATAGAAAACACTTGGAGGAAAAGGCACGATGGTGGGGGAACTCTGTTTCAACTGGTCCCCTGAATTGAGCTAGTTAGCTTCCAAGCCATTCTGAACACCATGAAATCAGCCTGAGATATAAGATCATAACTCTTGATCTATATGGGGGTAGAGGATACATAAAATGCTTCTGCATTGTACAAACCTGGAGAATGAAACAAGCATTTGTGTCCTAGAGGCAGAGAATACCCCTCCCAAAATCAAGAAGAACAGACCAAGCATCCTGACATGTATTAATAAAATTTGCAAATCTTAAAACCAGGGAATACATCCTAAGAGCAGTTAGGGGGAAGAGATTCCCTATGTACAAAGGGAGGAACATCAGAATAACATCAGATTTGTCCACAGAGAACTGGCAAGCCAAAAATGGCTGGCAAGATATATTTAGGGTACTAAATTAGAACATGCAGCCAACAATACTGTATCTGGCAAGGCTGTCATTCAGAACAGATAGAGAGTAAAGTTTCCAGTACCAGTAGAAACTGTAAGAATATGTGACCACCAAGTCAGTCCTGCAAGAAATACTAAGGGGGGATTCTATAAAAGAAGAAAGACCCCAAGAATAATATGGACCAGAAATATACAGAGACAATCCATAAAAACAGGGACTGTACAACAGTAGGATGCCAATAAACACATATCTTTCAATAGTAACCATAAATGTGAATAGCCTAAATGCTCCTATAGAATGTCATAGGGTTGCAGATTGGATACAAAGACAGACCTATCCATATGCTATCTACAAGAAACTCATTTTGAACCTAAAGACACCTCCAGACTGAAAGTGAGGGGATGGAGAACAATTTTTCATGATAATGGACCTCAAAAGAAAGCTGGGGTAGCAATTAATATATCAGACAAACTAGAATTTAAACCAACTCTGTAATAACAGATTCAGAGGAACACTATACCATTATTAAAGTGTCTATCCAACAAGAAAATCTACCAATCATCTCTGCTCCCAAAATAGGAGCAGCCAACTACATAAGCCATCTGTTAACAAAAATAATCAGATTGGCAATAAAACATTGATAGTCATAGATTTTAACACTCAACTCTCAGCACTGGACAAGTCATCTAAATATAAGATCAAAGAAGAAAGATCTTTGAATGACATATTGGAGCAGATGGACTTCATAGATATATACAGAACATTCCACTGTAAAACAAGAGAATACTCATTCTTTGCAAATGCACATGGAACTTTCTCCAAAACAGACCACATACTGGGTCACAAATCCAGTCTTAGCCAATACAAAAAGATTGAGATTATTCCTTGCACGATATTCAAACCACAATGACTTGAAACTAAGACTCAATCAAAAGAAAAAAATCAGAAGGGACTCAAACACTTGAAAGTTAGTTAAAGAGCATCCTGCAAAAGAATGATTGAGTCAACAAGAAAATTAATTCATGGAAACCAATGAGAATGAATGCATATTGATCCAAAACCTATGGGATACTGCAAAGGCAGTCCTAAGGGGAAATATATAGCCATCCAAGTCTTTCTAAAATGAAAAAGTAGAAAACTCCCAAATGCACAAGCTAACCCTACACCTAAAGGATCTGGAGAAAGAATAGCAAATAAAAACTTAAATCAAGCAGGAGAAGAGAAATAATAACAATGAGTGCAGAGGTCCATGAAATAGGAACCAGGAAAACAGTAGAACAGATCAATGAAACTAGAAGTTGGTTCTTTGAAAGAATTAATAAGATTGGTAAGCCACTGGCCAAACTCATTCAAAAGAAAAAAAGACCCAGTTACAGAATGGGAGAAGATATTTGCAAATGACATATCAGATAAAGGGCTAGTGTCCAAAATCTATAAAGAACTTAGCAAACTCAACACCCAAAGAACAAATAATCCAATCAAGAAATGGGCAGAGGACATGAACAGACATTTCTGCAAAGAAGACATCCAGATGGCCAACAGACACATGAAAAAGTGCTCCATATCACTCGGCATCAGGGAAATACAAATCAAAACCACCATGAGATATCACCTCACACCAGTCAGAATGGCTAAAATTAACCAGTCAGGAAATGACAGATTCTGGTGAGGATGCGGAGAAAGGGGAACCCTCCTACACTGTTGGTGGGAATGCAAGCTGGTGCAACCACTCTGGAAAACAGCATGGAGGTTCCTCAAAATGTTGAAAATAGAACTACCCTATGACCCAGCAATTGCACTGCTGGGTATTTACCCTAAAGATACAAACATAGTGATCCGAAGGGGCACGTGCACCCGAATGTTTATAGCAGCAATGTCTACAATAGCCAAACTATGGAAAGAACCTAGATGTCCATCTACAGACGAATGGATAAAGAAGATGTGGTATATATACACAATGGAATACTATGCAGCCATCAAAAGAAATGAAATCTTGCCATTTGCGACGACATGGATGGAACTAGAGGGTATCATGCTTAGTGAAATAAGTCAATCGGAGAAAGACAACTATCATATGATCTCCCTGATATGAGGGAGAGGAGATGCAACATGGGGGGTTGAGGGGGTAGGAGAAGAGTAAATGAAACAAGATGGGATTGGGAGGGAGACAAACCATAAGTGACTCTTAATCTCACAAAACAAACTGAGGGTTGATGGGGGGAGGGGGTTGGGAGAGGGGGGTGGGGTTATGGATATTGGGGAGGGTATGTGCTATGGTGAGTGCTGTGAAGTGTGTAAACCTGGCGATTCGCAGACCTGTACCCCTGGGGATAAAAATATATGTTTATAAAGCTGTAAAAAAAAAAAAAAAAAAGAAAAAGAAAAAAGAAAGGATGAATACCCAAGTTTTGTAGCAACATGGACGGGACTGGAAGAGATTATGCTGAGTGAAATAAGTCAAGCAGAGAGAGTCAATTATCATATGGTTTCACTTATTTGTGGAGCATAACAAATAGCATGGAGGACAAGGGGAGATGGAGAGGAGAAGGGAGTTGAGGGAAATTGGAAGGGGAGGTGAACCATGAGAGACTATGGACTCTGAAAAACGATTTGAGAATTTTGAAGGGGTCGGGGGTGGGAGGTTGGGGGCACCAGGTGGTGGGTATTGTAGAGGGCACGGATTGCATGGAGCACTGGGTGTGGTGCAAAAATAATGAATACTGTTATGCTGAAAAAATAAAAAATTAATTGAAAAAAAAATAAAAAAAGACCCAAATTATTAAAATCATGAATGAAAGGATGAAGGAAATAGAAAAAAAAATTATTAGAAGCTATTACCAGTGGGCATCTGGGTGGCTCAGTGGGTTAAAGCCTCTGCCTTTGGCTCAGGTCATGATCCCATGGTCCTGGAATCGAGCCCTGCATTGGGGTCTCTGCTTAGCAGGGAGCCTGCTTCCTCCTCTCTCTCTCTCTCTACCTGCCTCTCTTCCTACTTGTGATCTCTGTCTTTCAAAGAAATAAATAAAATCTTTAGGGTAAAAAAAAGAAGAAGCTATTACCAGCAACTGTATGCCAACAAATTAAGCAAACTGGAAGAAATGTATTTCTTCTCAGAAACTTATAAACTACCAAGACTGAAACAGGAAGAAATAGACAATTTGAATAGACCAATGATGATGCTGAAATTGTAGTGATGAAATTGAAGCAGTAATCCAAAAACCTTCCAAAAAAACAAAAGTCCAGGGCCAGATGGCTTCCTGGGAGAATTCTACCAAACATTCAAAAAAGAAATAATACCTATTCTATTGAAGCTGTTCCAAAAAATAGACACAGAAAGAAAAATTCCAAACTCCTTCTATGAGTTCAGCATTACCCTGAACCCAAAGCCAGGCCAAGACCCCATCAAAAAGGAGAATTACAGACCAATATCCCTGATGAACATAGATGCCAAAATACTCAACCAGATCCTAGCTAATATGATTCAACAGTACAGTAAAAATATTATTCACCATGACCAGGTGGGATTTATGCCTGGGATGCAAGGGTGGTTCAACATTTGCAAATCAATCAGTGTGGTAAAGCACATCAATAAAAGAAAAGACAAAAACCAGATGATCTCAATTGATATAGAAAGCATTTGACAAAATATAGCATCCTTTCCTGACTAAACTCTTCAGAGTATAAAGATAGAGGGAACATTCCTCAATATCATAAAAACCATCTATGAAAAACAAGCAGTGAATATCATTCTCAATGGGGAAAAGCTGAGAGCTTTTCCCTTAAGGTCAGGAACAGGACAGGGATGCCCACTTTCACCACCACTGTTCAACATAGTACTAGAAGTCTTAGCCTCAGCAATCAGACAACAAAAAATAAAATGCATCCAAATTGGCAAAGAAGAAGTCAAACTCTCCCTCTTCTCAGATGACATGATACTTTATGTGGAAAATCCAAAATTCTCCACTCCCAAATTACTAGAGCTCATATAGCAATTCAGCAATGGGGCAGGATACAAAATCAATGCACAGAAATCAGTTGCTTTTCTCTACACTAACAATATAACTGTACAAAGGGAAATTAAGGAATCAATTCCATTTACAAAGCAACAAAAACCTTAAGATACCTAGGAACTAATCTAACTAAAGAGGTAAATGATCTGTACTCCAGAAACTACAGAACACTTATGAAAGAAATTGAGGAAAACACAAAAGATAGAAAAAAAATATCCAATGCTCATGGATTGGAAGAGTAAACATTATTAAAATGTCTATCATCCCTAGAGCTATTTACACTTTCAATGTCATTCCTATTAAAATTCCATTGGCATTTTTCAAAAATCTGGGAAAAAAATCCTAAAATTTGTGTGGTTCCAGAAAAGACCCAAAGTCACCAAGGAAATGTGGAAAAACAGGAACAAAGCTGGGGACATCACATGTCCTGACTTCAAGTTATATTACAAAGCTTTCATCACCAAGACAGCATAGTATTGGCACAAAAACAGACACATAGACTAATGGAACAGAATAGAGACTCCATAAATGGACCTTCAACTCTGTGGTCTACTAAACTTTGACAAAGCAGGGAAAAATATCAATGGAAAAAGGACACTCTTGGGGCACCTGGGTGGTTCAGGCGTAAAGCATCTGCCTTCAGCTCAGGTCATGATCTTGGGGTCCTGGGATCAAGCCCTTAATCAGGCTCCCTGCTCAGTGGGAAGCCTGCTTCTCCCCTTCCCACTCCCCTGATTTGTGTTTCCTCTATCACTCTCTCTTTCTCTCTCTCTGTCAAATAAATAAATAAATAAATAAAATCTTCCCCCAAAAGTAGTATTAAGACAAAAGACACTGTCTTCAGTAAATGGTGCTGGCAAAATTAGACAGCTACATACAGAAGAATGAAACTCAACCATTCCCTAGACCATACATGAAGATAAACTCAAAATGGATGAAAGACCTCAATGTGAGATAGGAATCCATCAAAATCCTAGAGGAGGGCGCCTGGGTGGCTCAGTGGGTTAAGCCGCTGCCTTCGGCTCAGGTCATGATCTCAGAGTCCTGGGATCGAGGCCCGCATCGGGCTCTCTGCTCGGCAGGGAGCCTGCTTCCCTCTCTCTCTCTCTGCCTGCCTCTCTGTCTACTTGTGATCTCTCTCTGTCAAAAAAAAAAAAAAAAAATCCTAGAGGAGAACATAGGCAGTAACCTCTTTGACATCGCCCACAGCAACTTCTTTCAAGACATGTGTCCAAAGGCAAGGGAAACAACAGCAAAAATGAACTTTTGGGACTTCATCAAGATAAAAAGCTTCTGCACAGCAAAGGCAATAGTCAACAAAACAAAGAGGCAGCTCACAAAATGAAAGAAGATATTTGAAAGTGGCATTACAGATAAAGGGCTGACATCCAAGATCTATAAAGGACCTCTAAAATTCAACACTCAAAAAAACCTAATAACCCCATCAAAAAAAAATGGGCAGGAGAAATGAACAGACACTTTTCTAAAAAAGACAAACAAATGGCTAACAGACACATGAAAAAATGTTCAACATCACTAGCCATCAAGGAAATACAAATCAAAACCACAATGAGATACCACCTTATACCAGTTAGAATGGCCAAAATTAACAAAATAGGAAACAACAAATTTTGGTGAGGATGTGAAGAAAGGGGAACCCTCTTACACTGTTGGTGGGAATGCAAATTGCTACAGCCACTCTGGAAAACAGTATGGAGTTTCTCAAGATGTTAAGAATAGAACTACCCTAAGATCCAGCAATTGCACTACTGGGCATTTACCCCAAGGATACAGATATAGTGAAAAGAAGGGATGCAGTCTCCACAATGTTCATAGCAGCAATGCCCACAATAGCCAAACTGGAAGTAACCAAGATGCCCCTCCACAGATGAATGGATAAAGAAGATGTGGTACATATACACAATGGAATATTATTCAGCCATAAGAAAGGATGAATACCCAACATTTGCAATGACATGGATGAAACTCTGGGGGATTTAGTAAAGTTGATCAAACAGAGAAAGACAATTATCATATGGTTTCACTCATATCTGGAACATAAGCAATAGAATGGAGGATCATAGAGGGAGGGAGGGAAATTCAAAGGGGGAGAAACCAGAGAAGGAGATGAACCATGAGAAACTATAGACCCTGAGAAACAACCTGGGGGTTTCAGAGAGGAGGAGTGTGGGGGGAGGGGATAACAGGGTAACGGGTATTGAGGAGGGTATGTGACGTGATGAGCACAGGGTGTTATACTTAACTAATTAATCATTGAACACTGCATGAAGGACTAATTATGTACTAAACAGTGGCTAACTGAACATAATTTAAAAAAAGAAAACACACTGATGGTTACCATAGGGGAGATGGGTGGGAGATGGGTTAAATAGGTGATGGGGACTAAGAAGCATACTTGTTCTGGTGGCTCTGGGTAATATATGAAAATGTTGGATCACTACATTGTGCACCTGAAATTAATAACAAACTGGAATTTAAATAAAAAGTTGACAAAATTTAACTATATTTAATTATATGAAATTAACATATTGAAACTATAATTAAAAATACGATTTATAGTTGATTGAAGAAAGAAAGAAATATTTAGGTGTAAGTCTATCAAAACATAGGCAGGGCTTGTATCCTGAAAAGTGTAAACTGCTGATGAAGAAAAACAAACAGAATAAAAAATAAATAGAGATGTCTTTGCTCATATCAAATAAACAAGATCATATCAAATAATTATACTTCATCAAAATTAAAACTTTAACATCATGAACAATGCCACTAAAAGGATGAAAAGACCAGTTATGAACTAAGTGAGAATATTTGCAAAGCACATACCTGGCAAAAGATTTAGATCAAAAATATATGAAAAAACTCAACATTAAAGAAACAACCTATCTAATTAGACAATGGGCAAAAGATATATAAAAAATTTCACAAATTAGAAAGAACACTCATTGAACACTACCTCTCCAGACTGCTATTTTCTTCTCAAGCCAAGCCAGACCCACATAGAAGCAACTATGTCTAAAGGATCCACAGTTGGCAATGATCTTTGCACCACCTATTCATGTAGGTTTTTTTCCATCACAGGGAAGTGGAAATAATTGCTAATGATGAGGGAAACTGAACTACCCCAAGTTATGCCTCCTTTGAAACTGAATGATCGATCAGTGATGATGCCAAGAACCAGTGGCATACGACTTGTCCAAGGTCAAATAACTGATGTAAAAACCAAAATATCAACCTAGGAGGCCTGGCATTAAAATATAGGTTCTTAACCACTGAACTACAGCTGCCTTATCATAGTTGTTCTAGAACTGTTTGTAACATTTTGGGCAAATCACTTAATCATCATTATTTCCTCATTTGTAAAATAAAAGAACTGATCTGTAGAAAAAAAAAAAAAGAGCCAAGTGACAATGAACCCCACTGACACAGTTTTTGATGCCAAATGTCTGATTGGATGTAGATTTGACAATGCTGTTGTCCACTCTGATATGAAACACAGGCCCTTCAGAGTGTGAGTGATGATGGGAGGCACAAAGTTCAAATAGAATACAAGGGAGAAAAAAAATCCATCCAGAGGAGGTGTCCCCTGTGGTTTTGAAAAAGAGGGAAAAAATTGCAGAGGCTTACCTTGGGAAGTCTATTACCAATGCAGTTGTCACACTGCTTACTTTAATGACTCAGCATCAGGCTACCAAAGATGCTGGGATTACTGTTGTCTTAATGTACTTAGAATCACCAATGAGCCAACTGCTGCTGCTATTGCTTATGAATTAGACAAAAAATTGGAGCTGAAAAGAATGTGTTGATTTTTGACTTAGGATGTGACACTTTTGATGTGTCAATCTTCACTGTTAAAGACGGGATCTTTGAGGTCAATTCTATACCTGGAGACACCAACTTAGGTGGATAAGACTTTAATGACTTAATGGTCAACCATTTTATTGCAGAGTTCAAGTGCAACATAAGAAGGACATGGGAGAGAACAGGAAGGCAATCCAAAACCTCTGTGCTGCTTGCTTGCGAATATGCTAAGCATACACTTTCTTCCAGCACTCAGGCCAGGATTGAGATTGATTACCTGTACAAAGGAATCAACTTCTCTACCTCATTATTCATGCCTGATCTAAAAGATTAAATGCTGACTTATTCCATGACACCCTGCACCCTATAGAGAAAGCTCTTCAGGATGCCAAGCTATACATACATCAGATCCACAATATTGTCCTGGTGGGTGGTCCTACTCATATCCGTAAGATTCAGGAACTTCTGTATGACTTCTTCAATGGAAAGGAACTGAGTAAGAGCATCAACCCTGATGAGGTTATTGCTAATGATGCAGCTATCAAGGCACCATCATTTCTGGAGACAAATTTGAAAATGTTAAAGATTTGCTGCTGTTGGATGTCACTCAATTTTCTCTTGGCTTTGAAACTGCTGGGTAAGTCATGACTGTATTTATCCAGTACTATACTACATTCTTACCAAACAGATGCAAACCTTGACTACCTTTTCTGACAACCAGCCTGGTGTACTCATTCAGGTTTATGAAGGTAAGTATGGGATGACTAAGGATAACAACCTATCTGGCAAGGCATTCCTCAGGCTGAAGTCACTTTTGATATTGATACTAAATGCATCCTCAATGTCTCTGCTATCGATAGGAGTACAGGAAAAGAGAACAAGATTACCATTATTAACTACAAGGACCACATGAGCAAAGAAGATATTGAGCAATGATTGAGGAAACTGAGAAGAAAAAGCTGAAAATTAGAAGCAGCAGGACAAGGAGTCCTCCAAGAATTCACTTGAATCTTACACATGCAACATAAAAGCAGATGTTGAAGATGAAAAACTTCAGGGCAAAATCAATGATGAAGACAAACAAAAGATTCTTGACAAGTGTAATGAAATCATCAACTGGCCTGATAAGACCCAGACTTCAGAGAAGGAAGAATTTGAATATGAGCAGAAAGAGTTGAATAAAGTCTTCAACCCCATTATTACCAGTCTGTACCAGAGTGCAGGAAGCATGTTAGGAAGAATGCCTGGGGACTTCCCTGGTGGCAGATTTCCTTCATCTGGTGGTGCCTCCTCTGGACCCACCACTGAAGGGGGTGAATAAACCAATCTGAGAATAGGTCTAACATTTTTCCACACAAAACATTTGAAGGACCCAAATTTGTAGCAAACTCTATTTTAAAATCAGTTTTAAAATCAAGCTGCTATAGAAAATAAACTGGACATTCTTGATATTTTAAAATGGAATACGTGCACAGGGTAAGGAAATAAAAATTGCTCTTTATAAAAACTGTATTATAAGTTGAAATGCAATGTCTTAAATAAAATTGTATTTAAAATTGAAAAACAAAAATGAAAACACAAGCGTTGATAGAAGGTGAAAAATAACTACCAAAATTCAATCTACATTTCTGAAAAGAACAACAAACCATAAACTACAGGTATGCCAGGAATAAACTGATAAACATTTTCTCCAAGAAATCTAAGGAAACATCATAATTAGCAACCAAATACCAGGTCATTCCCATGAGACAATTTTAAGATAAGAATTTGTTTTTCGGGGCGCCTGGGTGGCTCAGTGGGTTAAGGCCTCTGCCTTCGGCTCAGGTCATGATCCCAGGGTCCTGGGATCGAGGCCCGCATCGGGCTCTCTGCTCTGCAGGGAGCCTGCTTCCTCCTCTCTCTCTCTCTGCCTGCCTCTCTGCCTACTTGTGATCTCTGTCTGTCGAATAAATAAAAATCTTAAAAAAAAAAAGAAAAAGAATTTGTTTTTCTACTCATTCATTCATTGCTATTAATTCTTATTGTACTGAAAACTCTTGCTAATAGTTTCAGCCAACTAATAAAAATTTAATATTAGAAAGAAAAAATCAAAACTGTCCTTTCTTTTCAGATAGTAAGTTACTTTATTTTAAACATACAAAGTATTCAGTTGAAAAATTAATGAACTAACAGGATTTCAGTTAAAGAGTTTAAATCAAATTAAACCAAAGTTTAAATCAAAATTAACCAAAAATAATATTGAATCTTATTATGTAGAACAAACCAACTATAAATTTCTCTAGAAAAAAAAAAATTCCCCATCCACATTAACGAAAAAAAAATGTGAAAAACAAATCTCACACATAGATCAAGGGAATAAAAAAATACCAAATATTAAAAATATGAACAAACAGAAAGCCATACTATGATTTTGACTGGGTAAGCTCTACATTATGAAAATATTAGTTCTTCTCCATTAACCTATACATTCAGAAAGTCTTAATCAGACTTTCAGTTTCAAATAGTAGACTGAGTACATGCATTTACATCTTTTCTTCTCCCTTCTTCGCTTAGGGCGCCTGGGTGGCTCACTTGGTTAAGTGTCTGCCTTTGGCTTAGGTCATGATCCCAGGGTCCTGGGATTAAGCACCCTGTTGGTCTTTCTCATCAGATGGTAACCTGCTTCTCCCTCTCTTTATGTCCCTACCCTGCTGGTGCTCTCTCTCTGTCAAATGAATAAACAAAATATTTTAAAAACATATTCACTAATACATATATATATATATATATATATATATATATATATATATATATGAAATCTTGAAAAATATATATATATCTCACAGATAAAAGTTTATATATATATAACTTTTATAATACATATATACGTATATACATATATATACATATGTACATATACATATATATACATATATATGTATTATAAAAGTTTTATATATATATATGACTAGATGTTCACATGAATTAATTAGTTATCAGAGAAATGAAAGAAAAACAAAAAAAAACAAAACAAAATACATTGTGGTATATCACTACACACTTACTAGAATAATCAGAATCAAATAATCTAAATGTTGGGAGTGGGGTAAATGAATCTCTCATACACTGCTTTCCAGATTGTATTTTTTTCCTTAAAAAAAAATTGACACAACTTTTATGTTTTAATAATATCACATTTTCTCCAAAAGATTAACTGGAAGTGTAATGAGAATTTCCCATTCTTGCTCACAGATAATTAGGAAAACTCATTAACTAATAATTTTTCCATGACCTCTCATGCCAGAATTGAAGGTTTCCCCCCTCCCTGCCTTTCAGGTTCTTATAATGTATCTCTTTCTTTCAGATTCTTTCTTTTTTTTAAAAAAATATTTTATTTATTTTTTTGATAGAGAGACACAGTGAGAGAGGGAACACAAGCAGGGGGGAGTGGGAGAGGGAGAAGAAGGCTTCCCACCAAGCAGGGAGCCAGACATGGGGCTTGATCCCAAGACCCTAGGATCATGACTGGAGCCGAAGGCAGATGCCTAATGACTGAGTCACCCAGGCGCCCCTCTCAGATTCTTTTTTTTTTTTATTTTATTTATTTATTTGTCAGACAGAGATCACAAGTAAGCAGAGAGACAGGCCGAGAGAGCGGAAGGGAAGCAGGCTTTCAGCCAAGCAGAAAGCTGGATGTGGGGCTCAATCCCAGGACCCTGGGATCATGACCTGAGCCAAAGGCAGAGGCTTTAACCCACTGAGCCACCCAGGCGCCCCTCTCAGATTCTTTCTTAACCTTGTTTTTATAACCTCAAAAAATAATTTATGAAGTTTTTTACATATAAATAATTTCAACATAGATCCATTTTAAATGTTCTCCCCTTTAAAAACATTTATTTATGTATTTATTTTTTAGTTCATTCATTCATTCATGGGGTTGAAGTACTCTTCTTATTTCTTTTTTTTTAATTATGTTATGTTCATACAGTACATCATTAGTTTTTGATGTATTGCTCCTTGATTCATTGTTTGCATATAACACCCAGTGCTCCATGCAATACATACACTCCTTAATACCCATCATTGGGCTAATACATCTTCTCACCCTCCTCCCCTTTGAAACCTTCAGTTTGTTTCCTGGAGTCCATAGTCTCTCATGATTTGTCTCCCACTCTAATTCCCCTCCCTTCATTCTTCCCTTTCTTCTCCTAATGCCCTCCATGGTATTCCTTATGTTCCAAAAATAAGTGAAACCATATGATAATTGAATTTCTCTGCTTGACTTATTTGACTAATCTTCTTCAATTCCATCCATGTTGATGCAAAAGTTGAAACCAGAAAAGATTCCAAATCATCAAGGAAATGTTGAAAAAGAGGAACAAAACTGGGGGCATTCACGTTGCCTGAATTTAAAGCTGTTATAACCAAGACAGCATGGTACAGGCACAAAAACAGACATGTAGACCAATGTAACAGAGTAGAGAGCCCAGATATGGACCCACAACTCTGTGGTCAACTAATCTTCAACAAAGCAGGGAAAAAAAATCAATGAAGAAAAGACAGTTTCTTCAATAAATGGTGCTGGGAAAATTGGACAGCTACATACGGAAGAATGAAACTTAACCATTCCCTTACACCATACACAAAAGTTCACTCAAAATGGATGAAAGACCTCAATGTGAGACAGGAATCCATCAAAATCCTAAAGGAGAACATAGGCAGTAATCTCTTCGACATCACCCACAGCAACTTCTTTCAAGATTGGTCTCCAAAGGTGAGAGAAACAAAAGCGAAATGAACTTTTGGGACTTCATCAAGATAAAAAGCTTCTGCATAGCAAAGGAAACAGTCAGAGGCAACCCACAGAATGGGACAGGATATCTAGAAATGGCATTACAGATAAAGGGCTAATATTCAAGATCTATAAAGAACCTCTGAAACTCAACACTCAAAAAACTAATAACCTCATCGAAAAAATGGAGGGGGAGACAAACCATGAGAGACCGTGGACTCTGAGAAACAAACTGAGGTTTTGGGAGGGGATGAGAGTGGGGGGGTTCAGTGAGCCTCATTGTGGTATTAAGGAGGGCACATATTGCATGAAGCACTGGGTGTGGTGCACAAACAATGAATTTTGGAATATTGAAAAAAATAAAGTTAAATTAAATTTTTAAAAATGGGCAGAAGACATGAACAGACACTTCTCTAAAAAAGACAAATGGTTAACAGACACGTGAAAAAAATGCTCATCATCACTAGACATCAAGGAAATACAAATCAAAACCACAATGAGATACCACCTTACATCAGTTAGAATGGCCAAAATTAACAAAATAGGAAACAACAAATGTTGGTGAGGATGTGGAGAAAGGAGAACCCTCTTATACTGTTGGTGGGAATGCTAGCTGGTACAGCCACTTTGGAAAATAGTGTGGAGGTTCCTCAAAAAAGTTAAAAATAGAGCTACCCTAAGACCCAGCAATTGCACTACTGAGTATTTACCCTAAAGATAATGGATGTAGTGAAAAGAAGGACCACATAGCCCCCAATGTTCAATAGCCAAACTGGAAAGAGCTGAGATGCCCTTCAATAGAGGAATGGATAAAGAAGATGTGTTCCATATATACAATGGAATATTACTCTGCCATCAGAAAGGATTCTTTTCAGATTGTAAGATGTGTAATAACATTGGGGAAATGACAGTTTGAAATAAAGTTTAACCAATTCTTACCCTATGTTCCCACCATTTCACTTCTAGATGAATACCTCTAATAGTTTTCTAGGACTCCTATAATAAAGCATGATTAATTGGGTGACATAGACAAAAATATACTGTTTCAGAGTCCCAGATGCTAGAAGTCTAAGATCAAGCTATTAGCAGGACCTTGGTATCCTCTGAAGGCAGAACTGAAGGAGCTCTTCAGGCCTCTGTCCAGGTGTTTGGTGGATCCTTGGCTTGTGGCAGTTTTCTAGTCTTCTCATGTCATTCTCTCCATTTGTGTACCTATGTCCAACCCCTCCCCTTTTTTTAAATAAGGACACCAGTTATAAGGTCCAGTTATGACCTTAGCTAAACAAATTATAAATGCAGGCACCCCATTTCCAAATAAGGACACATTCTGAAATACTGGGGGTTAGGATTTCAACATATGAATTTTGGAAAACATAATTCAGGTCACACCAATTCCAAAATAAGTGAATGCATATGTTTACCAAAAGTCACCTATAAGCCAGTTCATAGCAGTTTTAATATGTAATAGTCAAAACTGAAAATAAACCAAATGTCCAACAAAGAATGGACCAAAAAAATGTTATACATTTACACAATGGGATATAAAATGATGATTAAAACAAAACAAAACAAAATGAATACTACACTTAACAATAGGGTTAACTCTCAGAAACATACATTGCCCCCCTTGTCCATGAGGAATTATTCCCAAGACAAAGACCTCCAATGGATGCCTGAAACTGCAGATAGTACCAAATATTGCATATAATATATTTCTGTCTATACATATATGCCTATGATAAAGTTTAATTTATAAATTGGGCACTGCAATAGAAGTTACATGAATGTGGTCTCCATCTCTCTCTTTCTCTCTCTCTTTCTCTGTCAAAATATCTTATTGTCTTGTAGCCATAATTTTTCCTGTGATTATGTAAGATAATAAAATGCCTGTGTGGTGAAATGAAGTGAGGTGAATTACATGGGCATTGTGATGTACAGTGAAACCACTATTGAACGTCTGACAATGCATCAGAGAGGGTCCTCGCTTCTGGACGATGGGTGACCTCATATAACTGAAACCATGGAAACCAAAACCGTGGATAAGAGGGGACAATTGAGGGGTGCCTGGGTGGCTCAGTCATTGGGCATCTGCCTTTGGCTCAGGTTATGATCCCAGGGTCCTGGGATTGAGCCCTGCATCAAGTTCCCTGCAGGAAGCCTGTTTCTCCCTTTCCCACTCCTCCTGCCTGTGTTCCCTCCCTCGCAGTGTCTCTCTCTCTATCAAATAAATAAATAAATAAATAATCTTAAAAAAAGGGAGAAGGACTATTGTATAGACAAAATAAGCCAGACCCAAGAGGTCATAAACAGTGATTCCTTTTATGTAAAACATATATGAACTACAAACTTTTAGATCAACAAGTACAGTGTGAAGGAAGCTGGGAAGTAATAACCCATACCATGGAGGTAAGGTGGCAGTAAGTATTGATGGGGAGAGGCATGAGGGAAATTTTGGAGGAGAAGAAACATTCTGCCTTCATCTCGGAATGGATTACTGGTCACCCTCTCCAGAGCACATGCAAAATTAACCAAGATATGATTGAAATGTATTTTATTCCATATATCATATCTAGGAAAGATTTTAAGAAAAAATAAAAAAAAACTATACAGAGAGACTGGTATGCTTTAATTCAGAGTCTGACATATTGATACAATTTTGCTAAAATGTTGAAAAAAATAGTTTATTTGGAGAATTCTTAACAAAATCTACCTAGCAGGGGCTGGATAATCCATAGCCTCCAGGTCTAAGCAGCATAAACCCAGGAACATATTCTCTTACATGCTAATGTTGGAAGCTCTGAACCAACAGAATCTACTGATTGAATAACTGCATCATCTCATGAGTGCCTACTTTTACTTCAGACTTCTGGATAATATAAGCAAGGATAGGAGAGATGGTGATGAAAGAGAAGGTAAGGGAGAGGAAATTAAAAAGAAATATATAGACATAATTATTTTTCCTGCATACCCTAGTAGACACATTGATAACATAAGATGTAACATATTGCCTGGAGTGGGAGGCAAGTAAGCAGAGAACGAGGTCACATCAATTGGTTTCTCAAGGAAGCAACATTTCAGGGTTTTTGCCCAAAACAAGACCACCTGCAGTATTTACTGAAGAGTGAAATAGTTGACCTTAATATTGATGATGCTTGAATCCCCAGTCTTCTGTTTCCTGTTTGAGAAAACAAGGGTATGGTTTCATATATATATAATATTTATATATATATATATTATTTATATATTATATATTAATATAAATTATTGTGTTATATAATTATATATTTATATAAATATATGTAAATACCTATGTGTCATATATGATATAATAAATAAATTATAATATATTGAATATCTATAAATAGATAAAATATAGATATAAACAGATATAAAATAAACATAAATATCTATATAAATAGATATTTAATATATATATTAAAGAGTACTTGTGCCACACATAGAGGCATTTTTCATAACAAATTAAATGGAAAAAAATTACATACCCAGTGAATCTCATTGTTTGAGATGTGTGTGTGTGTGTGTGTGTGTGTGTTTGCTTTTCTACATGAATGATGCACAACAGTTCTCTGAAATGTAGGATTATGGAGGTCCCTTAGCCAAGCCAGTCAATCCATTACTCAGTGGGAGATGCAACCTCAGGCCCCTACCCACTGAGACACAAAGGGGTATAGAAACCCATATGATTTTGTGTGTTTGTGTGCTTTAAAAAAAATTAATTACCTTTTCTTTCTTTTTTTATTAACATAAAATGTATTCTTTGTTTCAGGGCTACAGGTCTGTGATTCATCAGTTTTACACAACTCACAGCACTCAACATAGCACATACCCTCCCCAATGTCCATCACACAGCCACCCATCCCCCCACCACCCTCCAGAAACCCTCTGTTTTCTGAGATTAAGTGTGTCTTATGGTTTGTCTGATTTTAAGCAGGAATTTTTTCTGCATTGGCCCTGAGGGATGGTGCACAGCCCTGAGGCCTGGTATTGAGAAGGCTGGGATATCCCTCAACACTCAGCCTGAGATTCAGTAGTTATGATGTCAGAGTATTCTCTATCTCTTAAAGCTAAAACCTACCCATAGGTCCTAGTTAAGACACCTGCAGCTAGTGCCCCTTTGTCATGATTGTTCTGGCTTTTCTATTTGTCTCTCCTCACCCCCAGACCAATTCTCCATGCCTTGCTGCCATTCTCTCTCTCTCCCCCATTCTCCAATCCTTAATCTGCATCTCTGAAGGCTGATACACAGAGATTGTATTATTATTATTTTCCTCTGTAAAAGCATTTTCCTGACTTCTGCACTTGTTCAGGGTCTTCCCTCATTTGAGGGTAGTTTCTACATGACAAGAATTCATTTTCTATTCTAAGTCCAAGGGTTAAAACAGCAATGCATAGGATGCAGTAAATGCTCAAAAAATATTTGTAGAATAATAGAAGAAATGGTAAATAAATGAGGTTGTAAGTGAATAAGGCAAGAAAATATATTTGGGGCCAATTATACTAGTGACACAGGAAATAAATCTAATTTTTTATCCTCAAATTATAGTTACATGAAAAGCTAGTTTAAAAAAACAAGGCGGAAATAATAAATGCAAAAGCCATGAAGGAAATAGAAAATTACCATTAGAACAGCACAATAATAATTGCTGCAGGCAATTGATGAATGCTAAAATTAATGGTGGTACTTTAAGGGGAAACAGGAGTTTGCATAGCCTCAAAGTATCTCCTGCAAAATATTTAATTACTGTGCTGGCTTTCATATATATTTATAAATTATTCGAGACTACTTCCACAAAGTAAAGCTCATTTCACTTCTTGTTGAGTATGGGTTGAGGGCAATTTGTTGCTGCTAATGGGTGGAACAAGTTCTCTTAGCCCTCACTGTTCTTTGTTGCAGAGATTACTCTGTGGAATATAAGATGTTCAGAAGCGTGTCTCACTTCTACCCACTAGATGCCAGTAGTACAGTCCTTTCCCATATGTAAAAACCAAATATGTCTCCAGACATTAGTGAGCTTTTTTTAGGGCACAAAACCATGAGTAGTTGCAAACCATTAAGGCAGAGTATGGAAAGGGGAAAACCTTGCAAAAACCACCACAACTCAGTAATCAACATTAATATCACCAGTGACAAATTGTATTGACATCAGGTATTCCCTGATATAATGAGATAAGAAAGGCACACAGTCTAATATTAGAAAGTATCAGACAAACCCAAATTGAGGTAGCTTCTGCAAATATATCTGAGAAGTACTCCTCAAAAGTGGCAAAGTTGTAAAAAACAAGAAAAAGGAGGGATAAAAATCACAACTTGGAGAAAATTTAGGAGACATAATGATTAAATGTAATATGGTATCTTGGATTGGATGATGTAACATAAAACATGTATTAGGGAAAAATTGGCAAAATCAGGGGCACCTGGGTGGCTCAGTCATTAAGCATCTGCCTTAGGCTCAGGTCATGATCCCAAGGTCTAGGGATTGAGCTCTGCATCAGGCTTTCTGTTCTGTGGTAAGCCTGCTTCTCACTCTCTCACTCCCACTGCCTGTGTTCCCTCTCTGGATGTCTGTCTGTCTCTCTCTCTCTCTCCCTCTCTCTCTCTGTCAAATACATAAAATCTTTGGGAAAAAAATGGCTAAATTCTTAATAAGATTATAGTGTTATATTGATATAAGTTTATTAGTTTTGATAACTGTACCACAGTTAGGTAAGATGCTAATGTAAGGGTAAGAAGGGCATACAGGAACTATCGTTATTGCCTTCACAACTCTTTTTTAAACCTAAACTTATTATAAAATAAGGTTAAACAACGGAAAAACAAATAAGGTAGTGAGGAGCAAATGAGTGGTAGAAAACACTATTTGATCTTTCTTTCTCTCACGATGCTCCTTACCTCAACATCTTTTCCCTGGCCCTATATTTCTGGTACCCTTTGCCAGTCCAAATTCATAATTCAGCTTATACTTTGAGTGACTTATGGGTTCTATATTTTATTCCAGTTCCACAACAGCCTCACTTACTAGGTAAACAAGATAATAAAATTTCCAGGCCTCAGGCTGAGACAAATAGCTTGGGCAAATTTTCCTCTAACTCAAGTACAACTGATGGAAATCTCTTAGAAGCAAATTACTTCCATTTATCCCAAATTTCACTGTCTTTTCAAATGCCTAGTTGGTGCGGCTGGCCCTCTGATAATGGAGTCTCATTTGGTGAAAAGGCTTATGTTGCTTTGAATTTTCTCTTGAATGATACCATTTATGGACAGACTGAACAATGAGATTTCCTGAATTATGAAAGTCACTAAGCTCTTCTAGCTGAAGAGCTATTTGCCCCATAATGGAAAGAGCAGGAAGTCTTACTAATTCCAGGTGAGGGTAGGGAAACACACTATACCTTCAGTAAATGCAATGAGTACACACACACACAAAACAAACAAACAAACAAACAACAACAAAAAACCACCTGTATTCATTTTGAAAGAAAAAATATATATATACTAGCCATTATTCCAAAGCCTCTACTTGGTTTACCAAGAATTATGCCCACAGGAGTGCCTTGACTGGTCTCCTCTAGAATTCTGGGCTGGGTCATACCTAGAGCCTGTGGAACCTTAAATTCGAACCTTAAATTCAGTATCTTTCCTCAAGTCCCTGCTAGAGGAAGACTTGGATAATGTGTTCACAAATTGTTTGTGCTCCTCTGCCCCAGCACACAGTCCCTCACGAGCAAGAGAAGAAGAGCATAGATAATTTTGCTCCATTCTTTTTTATGTCTCTTTGGAGATAATAGTGTTTACCTGAGGTTAGGGAACCCCTGCCATTTCTCCTAGCAGCCACATGGTGGAAGGATAGGTATATAACCAACATTTTGTGCCTGGCAATCTTCAACAAAAAGTGTTCTTAAGGGTTGTCAAAACTCATGAAGTTATATGTCCAATGGATGGCTGATTTATTGGTGTAAGAGAGCTATGATTTTGGTCCACTGAATCCTGACATGTGAATGTTTAATTATGGATTTTTCCAGCTATAAAATAATACAGACTGTTTTTAGAAAAGGAAAAGATAAAATTAAAATTAACTACAATGTCTAAAGTCTGAGCATGAAATAGACCCTAGTCAGAAGCCTTCGAGGAAAAAGTCCTCAAGATTTGGTTTAATAAATACTAAGAATTTGGGTAATTTCAAAACATCATACAAATCGTTAAGTGACTATGTGGGACCATACACAAAGATAAACTTGAAATGGGTAAAAGACCTTAATGTGCAGCAGGAATCCATCAGAATCCTAGAGGAGAACATAGGCAGTAACCTCTTCGACATCGGCCACAGCAACTTTTTTCAAAATATGTCTCCAAAGGCAAAGGAAACTAAAGCAAAAATGAATTTTTGGGACTTCATCAAGATCAAAAGCTTCCGCACAGCAAAGGAAAACAGTCAACAAAACAAAGAGGCAATACATGGAATGGGAGAAGATATTCGAAAATGACGGTACAGACAAAAGGCTGATATCCAGGATCTATAACGAACTTCTCAAATTCAACACACACAAAACAGATAATCATGTCAAAAAATGGGCAGAAGACATGAACAGACACTTCTCCAATGAAGACATACAAATGGCTAGCAGACACTTGAAAAAATGTTCATCATCATTAGCCATCAGGGAGATTCAAGTCAAAACCGCATTGAGATACCACCTTACACCAGTTAGAATGGCCAAAATTAACAAGACAGGAAACAACGTGTGTTGGAGAGGATGTGGAGAAAGGGGAACCCTCTTACACTGTTGGTGGGAATACAAGTTGGTGCAGCCACTTTGGAGAACAGTGTGGAGATTCCTCAAGAAATTAAAAATAGAGCTTCCCTATGACCCTGCAATTGCACTACTGGGTATTTACCCCAAAGATACAGATGTAGTTAAAAGAAGGGCTATCCGTACCCCAATGTTTATAGCAGCAATGGCAACGGTCACCAAACAGTGGAAATAGCCAAGATGCCCTTCAATGTATGAATGGATAAGGAAGATGTGGTCCATATACACTATGGCGTCTTATGCCTCCATCAGAAAGGATGAATACCCAACTTCTGTATTACCATGGTCAGGACTGGAAGAGATTATGCTGAGTGAAATAAGTCAAGCAGAGAGAGTCAATTATCATATGGTTTCGCTTATTTGTGGAACATAAGGAATAACATGGAGGACATGGGGAGATGAAGAGCAGAAGGGAGTTGGAGGAAACTGGATGGGGAGATGAACCATGAGATGCTGTGGACTCTGATATACAATCTGAAGGTTTTGGATGGGTGGTGGGTGGGAGGTTTGGGGAGTCTGGTGGTGGGTATTTGGAGGGCATGTATTGCATGGGGCGCTGGGTGTGGTGCATAAACAATGAATTCTGGAACACTGGAAAGAAATTTAAAAACTAAAAAAAAATTGAAAAGTGACAATGTAGGAGAAATACTGAAAATTTATGTGATGAACAAAGAATTAATATTCATAGTATGTAGGAGTGCCTATATATCAATGAAAAAAGAATAAGTAATATATGGTAGTGGCAATGAATGAACAATTTACATATTAAAAATACAAATCATCAATAAACATCTAAAATATATAACTTCATAAATCAAATACAATTTAAGTAAAATAACATTTTTAAATAAAATTTTATACTGCAATGGTATTTTTTCTTGACTCAAAAGACAAAAACTACAAAGAATACTGATATCAATTTATTATTGGCAGGATATTGTAATTATTACCTATTTTTGGCAGAAGTGTAGATCTCTTTAAATTAAAAGTGATATACTCTGTATAAAAAAGCAAATTTATACAAATATCTTGAGACAATTTTCCAAATTGATCAAAACTTAAAATTTGCATGTCTCTCACACTCAGCATTTCTACTTACAGCAAGGATCCTTACAGAAATATTCACACAAATTTGCACAAATGCTAATAAAACCAACACCAAAGAAAGCCATGAGATTTAAATAAATGAAAATACATACAACAATTTGAGACAATGGCTGATATTTGCAAATATACTTTGTAAGTTACAATTTTTTTATTTTTTAAAGATGTTAATTTTAGTAAGGATTATAAATATCAACAAAATTAAAATCTGTTTATCATAAGAGAATGGTTGAATAAGTCATACTATGTCCATATTGGCACCTGATTGCTGATCTATAGGTATTTGTTGAACAAATGAATACTTCTGATTGTCTTTGGAGATTTGGCTTCATAGAGTGGTTTTGTGCAAATGTTGGATGATCCTTGAGTATCTGTTAGTCTTTGCATTAAAGCATCAGTGTTTACTTGCCAGTTCCCTTTGCCACATGCTGTCTTTAGACATTGCTTGGGAGGTGTATACAGGCTGCACAAAGGCAGCCAGAAGGCTTTTTGCTGGGTGTGGGGACTCTCCTGACCTCAGGCGTGACACCATCTACCTAAGCCACAATCTTCACTCACCAAACTCACACACAACCCTTGAGTGTTCTGTGGAGCACTTGCAGTGGTCCCCAGATTCTCTATAGAGGATGTCAGCTCCCAAGTTAAACACTTTCAGGGTTATCTGTCCCACCTCCTATGTATCACAGCTACTGGCTCTAAGCCATAATCTCTGTCACTCTGTGTTCACATGTTGGAATGAAGATTCCTATTTATGGTTTTGTTTTGCTTTGTTTGCATGTTTTGATATATAAGATCTGATTTTTTTCCTATTTTTCATGTCCTGTTTGCAAGAGACATATATATATATATATATATATATATATATATATATATATATATTTTTTTTTTTTTTTTTCCAAAACTGTCACTGATCCACTGATTCCAAGTGTTGGGAAAAAAAGATAGAAGTCTTTCTTTAGGATGGCTCAATAGCATCTGTGGAATGTAGGTCTGGCCTTTGGGCAGTTTCGTATTTACATATTATCCAATCTCTGGCAGTATCTATTGATTATCAAAATTTGGTCCAGGAAACATTCAGTCCCCCAAATACTTTTATTTATTTATTTATTTATTTTTTAAAGATTTTATTTATTTATTTGACAAAGAGAGATCACAAGTAGACAGAGAGGCAGGCAGAGAGAAAGAAAGAGAGAGAGGGAAGCAGGCTCCCTGCTGAGCAGAGAGCCAGATGCAGGGCTCAATCCCAGGACCCTGAGATCATGACCTGAGCCGAAGGCAGTGGCTTAACTCACTGAGCCACCCAGGCGCCCCCTCCCAAATACTTTTAATGAATCCATGAATTCAAAATAATTTTTATGATAATTACAAGGAGGTGTTTTTAAAAATATGTATAGTTTTTTTTTTTTTCACTGCATTCTCTCACAACTGTAGAGAACGGTCTTCTAGAAGCTACCTGTTATGTGATATCACAATAGACTGCATGCAGAACAAGTAAAATTTAGCTGTTTTCTAGTAAACCAAACATTAAAGAGATTTGCAAAACAGTGAATTGATGCCAATTTTCTCACCACATTTTATTGAACAATTTACTTAATTTTTATAAAACAGAATTTATTTTACTATCAAATGGATTTATTTTTGAATAAATGATAAATATATTAATACATGTCAGACATAATTTCTAATACAGAAAATATGGATAGACAAGTTCTTAGGTGTGCTCAGGAATTTTGGAAGAATGAAGGGAACATGTGACCACAGTTTAAGAGCTTCTTCTCTGAGAATTGTTTTAATTCTTCCTTGAAAGTGAGCTGGGACTGTTTGTTCCCAAGTGCTGAAAAGTTACTTATCATCTAGGTAGTCCAAGTGCTGTGTTCCACACTTTTGTTCTAACCTGTTAGCTGATGCTTGCTCACCACATCCTGTTGTCTGCATGTCTCTGATTGACATCTGTCTACAGCCTCACTAGCATGGTAAACTAGCATACGGCTCTTCTCTGATTTACACATTATCAGATATTCTTGCTTCTCCTGCATGAGAATCTTTTCCCCTGTAAAGCCTCAGTAGTTTTACTGCATAACTACTTGTCTCTGCTTAGGGTCCAGAAAGGTCAATAAAATGCAAGCACATACTGATTTTAGGAATATTGGAAAGCTTCATGACCACAGCCATTCCTTTTTTTCTAAATTTTATTTATTTTTTTTCAGTGTTCCAAGATTCATAGTTTATGCACCACACCCAGTGCTCCATGCAATATGTGCCCTCCTTAATACTCACCATCAGTCTCACCCATCTACCCACCCCTTTCCCCTCCAAAACCCTGTTTGTTTTTAAAAGTCCACATTCTCTCATGGTTCATCTCTCCCTCCTATTTCCCCCAACTCAATTCTCCTCTCCTTCCCCCAATGTCCTCCATGTTATTCCTTATGTACCACAAGTAAGTGAAACCATGCAATATTTTCTCTCTCTGCTTGACTTATTTCACTCAGCATAATCTCCTCTGGTTCCATCCATGTTAATACAAAAGTTGGGTATTCATCCTTTCTGATGGAGGCATAATATTCCATCACATATATGGAGCACATCTTCTTTATCCATACATCTGTTGAAGGACATCTTGGCTCTTTCCACAGTGTAGCGATTGTGGCCATTGCTGCAATGAACATTGGGGTAGAGATGGCCCTTCTTTTCACTACATCTGTGTCTTTGGGGTAAATACCCTGTAGTCCAATTGCAGGGTCATAGAGTAGCTTCATTTTTAATTTCTTAAGAAATCTCCACACTGTTTTCCAAAGTGGCTGCACCAACTTGCATTCCCACCAACAGTTTAAGAGGGTTCCCCTCTCTCCACATCCTCTCCAACACATGTTGTTTCCTGTCTTGTTAATTTTGGCCATTCTAACTGGTGTAAGGTGGTATCTCAATGTGGTTTTGATTTGAATCTTCCTGATGGCTAATGATGATGAACATTTTTTCATGTGTCTTTTAGCCATTTGTATGTCTTCTTTAGAGAAGTGTCTGTTCATGTCTCATGCCCAATTTTTTTATGTGATTATCTGTTTTTTGAGTGTTGAGTTTGAGGCATTCTTTATAGATCTCAGATACCAACCCTTTATCTGTAATGCTATTTGAAAATACCTTCTCTCATTCTGTGTACTGCCTCTTATTATTATTTTTTTTAATTTTGGCCATTCTAACTGCCGTAAGGTGGTATCTCAATGTGGTTTTAATTTGAATCTCCCTGATGCCTAGCAAGTTTTGTTGATTGTTTCCCTTACTGTGCAGAAGCTTTTGATCTTGATGAAGTCCCAAAAGTTTATTTTTGCTTTTGTTTCCTTTGCCTTTGGAGACATATTTTGAAAGAAGTTGTTGTGGCCAGTGTCAAAGTGGTTACTGCCTATGTTCTCCTCTAGGATTTTAGTAGATTGTTGCCTCACGTTGAGGTCTTTTATCCATTTTGAGTTCATCTTTCTGTATGGTGTATGAGAATGAGAATGGTGGAGTTTCTTTCTTCTATGCATAGCTGTCCAATTTTCACAGCACCATTTATTGAAGAGACTGTCTTTTTTCCACTGTATATTTTTTTTCTGCTTTGTGGAAACTTATTTGACCATAGAGTTGTGGGTCCATATCTGGGCTCTCTACTCTGTTCTACTAGCCTATTCCACAACCATTCCTTATACAGTATTACATCTTCTTGATGATGCTTTTCAATCTTTTTCAAAAAGAGTATTAAATTATTCACAACATATAAATAATTATGTATTTTAATTTTACATTATATATGGAAAAATAAAATAATAATATTGAAATAATGCACACTCCTATAACCACAGGTAATTTGTATAAAATCTTAGTCACTTCTTCAAAAAAATACTTTAAGCAGTTTTAATTTTATAAAATAGGTAACACATTCTCACAGTATCAAACACATTCTTACAAACATTTTTGTTTCATAATACATCATTTCACAAGTATGTCAGAAGTTATATATTGGTTCTTTCTATGGGCATTTTTGTTGATTTTGTTTGTTTTCTTATTATCAATCGAGCAGTAGTAAAAATCTTTGTAGCTTACCCTTTTTTCAAAACCATGATTTTTTTTTTAAAGATTTTATTTATTTATTTGACAGAGAGAAATCACAAGTAGGCAGAGAGGCAGGCAGAGAGAGAGAGGAGGAAGCAGGCTTCCCGCTGAGCAGAAAGCCCGATGTGGGGCTCGAACCCAGGACCTGGGATCATGACCTGAGCCGAAGGCAGCGGCTTAACCCACTGAGCCACCCAGGAGCCCCTCAAAACCATGATTATTTTCTAAGAATACATTCCTAGAAATTGAAATATTAACCCAAAAAGCACAAACAATGTTAAAGTTTCTAATTTTTAGGCAACTTGGTTTCCTGAAAAGTTATACCTATACATACTTATTTTAGCAGTGTATGAGAAAACTCATCTCCTTGGACCTCCTCAGAATTAAATAGTTTGATTTAAAAAAATCCAATTTCGTTGGAAAAAAGATGTATTTCTTTGTTATTTAAAGTGTTATTCTTTGGTTACTAGTATGATGGAGATATATATATATATATATATATATATATATATATATATATATCCACATCTACAAATCTCCCTGATTTGTAGATGGCCATCTTCTCCTGGTGTCTTCACATTATCTTCTCTTTATATACAGTTCTGTCCAAATTTCTCCATTCCATGATGACGTCACTCATTCTGGGTTGGGGCCCACCTTAATTACCTCATTTTAACATAATTATATCTATAAAAGCCTTATCTCCAATGAAAGTCACATACTTGGATACTGGGGTTTAGGACCTCAGTATATGAACTTTAGAAGGACACAGTTCATTGTGTAACACCATCCTTGAGCTTGGTCTTCATTTCTGATTATTTTCTTAGCTTAATTTCTTGAGAGTAGAGACTATAAATTTTGAGATCTTTGCTGCATACTATCAAAGTGATAGCTTGCCTTTCTGTAAGAGAAATAACTCACCATTGGAAATGAGACTTTATAAGAAGCATCTTTAGTTCCCTTGCAAGAATAGAATCAGTAACATAAAGGGAAGGATGAGAAACCAAGGGCAATGCCTTGTCTCAGGTCATATCCTGGTAGGACAGGAGGAAAGATGAAGGCTCTGGATTGCAGAGGGGGGTGGGACCAAATGAACAAAGAATAGCCAATGAGACAAAACTACCAGGGCAGATTCTGGCTGGTTTTATTCACCTTTACTTAAGGGAGGCCTCCTACTCAAGACTTGAAATTGGCTGCAAACAATTATTCTGATAGACTATTGCTTGTCCTTACTGAGAGTCCTGAAGAGAAGGTGTTTTCCTGAAGGGATGGAAAAGTGGGCCTTGTGGAGTGTGTCAAGGAAATGGAGTCTCAATGTAAAGTATCCTCTCCTGGTGACAACACCCATCTCTGAAGAACCATGCACAGTTTGCTTCACCCTGCAGGTCCATACTGTGCTGTGCTCATTTCACATCCATTTTCCAGTGGTCAGAATCTAATTAAGAAACAATTTAGAATAATTAGAAGTCAGTAATGAATAAAAGGTTATGAGACATTGTGCCAGTAATTTAGCAAGAGCTCTGCCTTGCTAGGAATTAAAGCATCTGCCCTAACCTGGAACAACCCAGAAGCATGCCAGTTTGTTGGCACAGACTCAAAAGGCACAGGCACATGGAGCAGAAGTCACTGGGCAAGTAATGGTCAAGTATTGTGTTCCTGTCTCATGGAGGTAAGAAGCCAGGGCTGGTGAGGCTGCAGGGGCAGAGGGAAGACACAGGTAGGTGTTAATGATTCAAGATCATCAAGCCGTGTTCAGAAAGCAGACCCTGAGCTGGGGTCATTGCATAAATTCTTGCAGTAACATATAAGGTACATATTGTCACCCTCTGTTTTAATATGAGGACATTATAACTATGGAAGAAGCAAAGAGACTTAAGGGAAGAGCTACTATTTAGTATGATTTCAAAACCTGAAACTTCCAACTTTCTATCACAGCCTTAGAAACTTTGAGACAATAATGTTAGTGAAGGCAAGTTCTTGTTGCTGTTCTGTTTCCTTCCTAATCAATGTTGGCTTAATTGAGAAGTGCAGCCTTTTTGCATTAATTGTTACTCTTCTCTTAAGTCATCTGTGATGGTCCTGGTAGGATTTTCCCCGTTTTTGATGGAAAAAAAAGCAGAGAAAAATAGGTTAGCTTCATTCCAGCCAATCTGCCTAGTAGAGGTCCTCCTCAGCCACCACAATGAAATGACCTTGATTAAAAGGTCAGTTATTAGTGCCACATTCCACAGGGATGAGAAAGAGGTATGCTATCTGGCCCGTTGGTAATGACTAGATAGAGAAGCACAACTATTGGGGATTAAAGCACATGCTATAAAACTGTAAATAATTGAACAAGAACCTATGTGAATGTTAAAACAGAAAGGGAGAACAAATATTATTTATCAGATTACTGTGTTAGAAGCTTGTTATGTCCTTTATATATGCTGGTCTCTTTGTCCTTTTCTTTTCTTTTCTTTTCTTTTCTTTTCTTTTCTTTTCTTTTCTTTTTTTTCTTCCTCAGGATGATTTCGTGCCTTTATTCATCTTCCTTAACCCACTTAAAATAATTCATGAGATTAAGCTTCACTGACATAATAGAGTTGAATATAATATTAATTTTCACTGATTTTTATGAAAGGCAAGATCACATCTGTGTTGTTTAACACTGTATCATATAAAGGACATGCTGTTAACATTTCTAGAACTCAATTATTTTAACTCTGCTACTTCCTTTCTTGTCATCCTGGGCTGCTGAGCTCAGTTTTCTCATCTACAAAAGTGGATACAGATACTCTCAGGTGGCTCGGTTAAGTGCCTGCCTTTGGCTCAGGTCATTATACCAGGGTTATGGGATCTAGACCTACATTGAGCCCCTTGTTCAGTGGGGAGTCTCTTTTTCCTTCTCCCCCCACTAGTGTTCTCTCTCTCTCTTGCTGTCTGTCTGTCTGTCTCTCTCTCTCTCTCAAATAAATAAATGAAGTATTTTTAAATGGATACAGTGTAATGACATATTTTATATTCAATGAATATTCTCATTCTGAACCCAGACAATTAGCAAAGATAATCTATTAAGTATTTATTGATCCATCTACCACTGAATATGTGACTTATACCCAGTTACCTGACGTTATATATCATAAAGAGAGTTTGGGGTCTCTTTGTCTTTTTAGACCCTTTTAGCTCTGTCTTCCCAATGTATCCTTCTCAAACTTAAAAGCTTTTATTTTTTTTAATTTCTTTTCAGCGTAACAGTATTCAAAGTTTTTCCACCACACCCAGTACTCCATGCAATCCGTGCCCTCTCTAATACCCACCAGTTGGTTCCACCAACCCCCCGACCCTTCAAAACCCTCAGATTGTTTTTCAGAGTCCATAGTCTCTCATGGTTCACCTCCCCTTCTAATTTCCCTCAAATCCCTTCTCCTCTCCATCTCCCCTTGTACTCCATGCTATTTGTTATGCTCCACAAATAAGTGAAACCATGTGATAATTGACTCTCTCTGCTTATTTCACTCAGCATAATCTCTTCCAGTCCCGTCCATGTTGATACAAAAGTTGGGTATTCATCCCTTCTGAGGGAGGCATAATACCCCATAGTGTATATGGACCACATCTTCCTTATCCATTCATCCGTTGAAGGGCATCTTGGTTCTTTCCACAGTTTGGTGACCGTGGCCATTACTGCTATAAACATTGGGATACAGATGGCCCTTCTTTTCACTACATCTGTATCTTTGGGGCAAACACCCAGTAGTGCAGTTGCGGGGTCATAGGGAAGCTCTATTTTTAATTTCTTGAAGAATCTCCACACTGTTCTCCAAAGTGGCTGCACCAACTTGCATTCCCACCAACAGTGTAAGAGGGTTCCCCTTTCTCCACATCCTCTCCAACACACGTTGTTTCCTGTCTTGCTAATTTTGGCCATTCTAACTGGTGTAAGGTGATATCTCAATGTGGTTTTAATTTGAATCTCCCTGATGGCTAGTGATGATGAACATTTTTTCAGGTGTCTGAGAGCCATATGTCTGTCTTCATTGGAGAAGTGTCTGTTCATATCTTCTGCCCATTTTTTTTATATGATTGTCTGTTTTCTGCATGTTGAGTTTGAGGAGTTCTTTATAGATCCTAGATATCAACCTTTTGTCTGTACTGTCATTTGCAAATATCTTCTCCCATTCCGTGGGTTGCCTCTTTGTTTTGTTGACTGTTTCCTTTGCTGTCCAGAAGCTTTTGATTTTGATGAAGTCCCAAAAGTTCATTTTCGCTTTTGTTTCCTTTGCCTTTGGAGACATATCTTGAAAGAAGTTGCTGTGGCTGATATCGAAGAGGTTACTGCCTATGTTCTCTTCTAGGATTCTGATGGATTCCTGTCTCACGTGGAGGTCTTTTATCCATTTTGAGTTTATCTTTGGGTACGGTGTAAGAGAATGGTCGAGTTTCATTCTTCTACATATAGCTGTCCAGTTTCCCCAGCAACCATTTATTGAAGAGACTGTCTTTTTTCCACTGTATATTTTTTCCTGTTTTGTTGAAGATTATTTCCCCATAGAATTGAGGGTCCATATCTGGGCTCTCTACTCTGTTCCACTGGTCTATGTGTCTGTTTTATGCCAGTACCATGCTGTCTTGGTGATCACAGCTTTGTAATAAAGCTTGAAATCAGGTAACGTGATGCCCCCAGTTTTATTTTTGTTTTTCAACATTTCCTTAGTGATTCGGGGTCTCTTCTGATTCCATACAAATTTTAGGATCATTTGCTCCAGTTCTTTGAAAAATACCAGTGGAATTTTGATCGGAATGGCATTAAAAGTATAGATTGCTCTAGGCAGTATAGACATTTTAACAATGTTTTTTCTTCCGATCCAAGAGCATGGAATGGTCTTCCATCTTTTTGTGTCTTCTTCAATTTCTTTTGTTAGTGTTCTGTAGTTCCTCGAGTATAGTTCCTTTACCTCTTTGGTTAGGTTTATTCCTAGGTATCTTATGGTTCTTGGTGCTATAGTAAATGGAATCAATTCTCTAATTTCCCTTTCTGTATTTTCATTGTTAGTGTATAAGAAAGCCACTGATTTCTGTACATTGACTTTGTATCCTGCCACATTCCTGAATTGCTGTATGAGTTCTAGTATTTTTGGGGTGGAGGCTTTTGGGTTTTCCATATAAAGAATCATATCATCTGCGAAGAGAGAGAGTTTGACTTCTTCATTACCAATTTGGATACCTTTTATTTCTCTTTGTTGTCTGATTGCTGTTGCTATGACTTCTAATACTATGTTGAACAAAAGTGGTGAGAATGGGCATCCTTGTCGGGTTCCTGATCTCAACGGGAAGTCTGCAAGCTTTTTCCATTTGAAGATGATATTTGCTGTGGGTCTTTCATAGATAGATTTAATGAAGTTCAGGAATGTTCCTTCTATCCCTATACTTTGAAGCATTTTAATCAGGAACGGATGCTGGATTTTGTCAAATGCTTTTTCTGCATCAATTGAGAGGACCATGTGGTTCTTCTCTCTTTTCTTATTAATTTGTTCTATCACATTGATTGATTTGCAAATGTTGAACCATCCTTGTAGCCGAGGAATGAATCCCACCTGGTCATGGTGGATAATCTTTTTAATGTGCTGTTGGATCCTGTTTGCTAGGATCTTGTTGAGAATCTTAGCACCCATATTCATCAGTGATATTGGTCTGAAATTCTCCTTTTTGGTAGGGTCTTTGCCTGGTTTGGGGATCAGGGTAATGCTGACTTCATAAAAAGAGTCTGGAAGTTTTCCTTCTGCTTCAATTTTTTTGAAACAGCTTCAGGAGAAGGTGTTATGGCTTCTTTGAAAGTTTAGTAGAATTCCCCCAGGGAATCCATCAGGTCCTGGGCCCTTGTTTTTTGGGAGGTTTTTGATCACTGCTTCAATCTCTTTACTAGATATTGGTCTATTCAGGTTGTCAATTTCTTCCTGGCTCAATTTTGGGAGTTTATAGTTTTCCAGGAATGCATCCATTTCAGCTAGGTTGCTTAGCTTATTGGTGTATAACTGTTGATAATAACTTCTGATGATTGTTTCTACTTCCTTGGAATTAGTTGTGATCTCTCCCTTTTCATTCATAATTTTATTAATTTGGGCTTTCTCTCTTTTCTTTTGGATTAGTGTGGCCAAGGGTTTATTGATCTTATTGATTCTTTCAAAAAAAACAGCTTCTAGTTTCATTGATACATTCTACTCTATCTCTGGTTTTTACCTCCTTCATCTCTGCCCTAATCTTGATTATTTCCCTTCTTGTGTGTGGAGTTGGTTTGATTTGTTGTTGATTCTCCAGTTCTTTAAGGTGTAGAGACAGCTACAGGGGAGGAAGGGAGGCTTGGATGACTATGTATTTCCCCCTTAGGAACGCCTTTGCTGTATCCCATAGGTTTTGGCCTTGAAGTGTCTTCATTCTCATTGGTTTCCATGAATTGTTTCAGTTCTTCTTTGATCTCCTGGTTGATCCAAGCATTCTTCAGCAAGATTGTCTTTAGCTTCCAGGTGTTTGAGTTCCTTCCGAACTTTTCCTTGTGATTTAGCTCCAGTTTCAAAGCATTATGATCTGAGAATATGCAGGGAATAATCTCAGTCTTTTGGTATCAGTTGAGTCCTGATTTGTGACCCAGTATGTGGTCTATTCTGGAGAAGGTTCCATGTGCACTTGAGATGAATGAGTATTCTGTTGTTTTAGTGTGGAATGTTCTGTATATATCTATGAGGTCTATTGGGTCCAATGTGTCATTCAATGCTCTTGTTTCTTTATTGATTTTCTGCTTTGATGATCTGTCTATTTCTGAGAGAGGCATGTTAAGATCTCCTACTATTAATGTATTCATATCAATATGACTCTTTATCTTGATTAACAGTTTTCTTATGTAATTGGCTGCTCCCATATTGGGGGCATAGATATTTACAATTGTTAGATCATCTTGGTGGATAGTCCCTTTAAGAATGATGTAGTGTCCTTCTGTATCTCTGACTACAGTCTTTAGTTTAAAATCTAATTTATCTGAAATGAGAATCGCTATCCCGGCCTTCTTTTGAGGCCCATTCACAGGAAAGATGCATTTCCATCCCTTCACTTTCACTCTGGGTGTATCTTTAGGTTTAAAATGGGCCTCTTGTAGACAACATATGGATGGGTCCTGTCCAATCTGCAACCCTGTGTCATTTTATGGGTGCATTTAGGCCATTCACATTGAGAGTGATTATTGAGAGATACGTTTTTATTGACATCGTGTTACCTTTGACGTCTTTCTTTCTGTAGATTGTCTCTACATTTCTGTTCAATGCTATTCTTAGGATTTTTCCTCTTTTATATAGCCCCCCCTTAATATTTCTTGCTGTGTCAGCTTGGTGGTTGCATCGTCTTTTAAGTCTTGCAGGTCTTCAAAACTCTTTATCTTTCCATCCATTTTGAATGCCAGTCTTGCTGGATAAAGTATTCTTGGCTGCATGTTCTTCTCATTTAGTGCCCTGAATGTGTCTTGCCAGCCCTTTCTGGCTTGCCAGGTCTCTGTGGACAGGTCTGACGTTATTCGGTTGGGCTTTCCTCTGTAAGTAAGGAGCCTCTTTGTCCTAGCAGCATTCAAGAGATTGCATCTACAATTATGATTCCTCAATTTGACTATCAGATGTCTTAATTTTTTTTTGGAATCTATAATCTTGGGTGGAGACCGTTTGGCCTCTAGTACATGAACACTGGTTCCATTCGTGAGATTGGGAAAATTTTTATATATCACATTTTCATATATTTTTCCACTATATCTTCTAGACTGCTTTATTTCTCCTTCCCCTCAGGGATTCAAATAATTCTGACATTGGAACATTCCATGGCATCATTTATTTCCCTGATTCTGTTTTCATGGCTTCTATGCTATTTGTCCCAGACTTCCTCCTGATCCTTTCTCTCTATCTGTTTGTCCTCCAGATCACTAATTTTATCTTCTGTCTCAGTTATCCTAGCTTTTAAAGAATTTAAATTAGATTGGAACTCATTGAGAGCATTGTGAACCTCATCCCTGGTAGCTTTCAGTTCTGCCCTAATCAATTCCGTTTGGTCATCCATGGCTTTCTCCAACCTAGCTATTGCCTGGCTAATTGTTAGCCTGAATTCTCTTTCAGTCATATTGTCTATGTTGATAGCCATTAGCTCTGTTGCAGAAGGCCCATCCTCTGTATTTTTCTTCTGTTGGGCATTCCTCCTCCTGGTCATTTTGGTGAGAGATGACTTAACGGATGTTGCTGGATATATCGACCGTGGTGAAGTCAAGGTGCACCCTGGAATGCTTCTGAGCAATCAGGATTCCCCCCCAAATGAGGAAAAAAAAAAAAAGAGAGACAGAGAGAGAGAAACAGGAAAAAAAGGGAAAATAAAAGAGAAGATTCAGCCCAAATGGGCCCCAAGGTAAGATTTATGAAGTATACAAACAAAAACAAACAAACAAAAAGACTGATAAAAGTATATGAGAAGAGAAAATATATATATATATATATATATATATATATATATATATATATATGCAAATAAAGGAAGAACCTCGTCAAAAAGAGTTCAAGTATAAGATTTATATACTATCAGGACAAACACAAAACACAGAAACACTGGCGGAAGAAAAAGATGGGAGAGTGGTTATAAATTCTCAGTGTGGGCGAGGAAGTTTGTTTTGATTCTTCCTGGATGTATCTTGATATCTTTGTTAAAGGACTCAACTTTCCTAAGATAAAGGGGGATTAAAAATTGGTTTACCTATTGGGGTAGCATTGATTGGGGAAAACGGATTACCTTGAAGTTTAACTCTATATGAATATTAGAAAATAAAAATAAAAAAAGAAATAAATTAGAATAAACTAAAAAAAAATTTTTAAAAATTAAAAATATAGAGATGCAAAAGAAAAACACAGGTTTATATATTAAAAAGTTCAGGTTAGAAGGTTATTATGGAATTTGATGTACTGGACATCTCACCGTGATGGTAAATAGGTTAAAAAATTATCTATATATAAAGAAAATGAACCAGAATAGTGGGAATGAGTTAAAAATAAAAGTTGTCCTATGAAGTAGTGGTGGTTGTTCTCATGTAGTCTTTTTTTTTTTTTTTTCTTTCCTGGTTGGTTTTCTGGGGAAGGGGCCTGCCACGTGGGTTTTCAGTCAATGATGTTCCCTGAGTTAAGTTCTCCTGCCCCCCCTCAAGGGGGTGGGCTCTGAGGGAACCTGTTTTTTCAAGCGTTTGTTTTTTGGAGGTTTTTATGTTTGTTCAATGTTTTTTTTCTCTCGCCTTGACCGCTTTTGATGGTTTTTGTAGGTTTCGAGGAAAGCAAACTGCACCCTGACCTCCCTCTCAGAGAGAAGCCTCAGTCTGGTCCCCTGTGGGTGCTGCAGAGCCCATATAAATTCCCCCTTGGCCACTGGCAGAGCAGGTTCCAAGTCGTGGTCACTGGGGACGCAGGATCTTTTGCTTGTACCCAAAACCACAGCAGCAGAGGCTGTCTGGGCAGCTCCAGACCGCCAGAGAGGTTCCAAGCAGAGATAGCACACTGAGATTTTCTCAGGGCTGGGAGTGTTTGGTCTTTCTGGGTTCTAAGAGCACTGGGCTTGCATGCACCTCTCTCAGGGGAGGGTGTGGGTTGTGCCTGCGTCTCAGGCTCTGATAGCAGGGTGCGGGTCTGAGAGCACCAGGCTGGGCCGTTGTGCACCTCTCTCAGGGGAAGGTGAGGGGCGTGCGCATCTCAGGCTCTGTTAGCACAGCGTGGTGCTCTGTCTGGCGAGGCTCCCACCCCTCACAGGAGGTGGACCCCACATGTTCCCCGGCGTGCAGGTGGCTCAGGGACCAAGACTTGGTTTTTCCGCCACACTCTCTCTGGCTCAGCGCCAGGGGAGGCTGTCCTGGGTCCAGGAACTTAAGCCCCTGTCCCTAGCCACCCCGATTCCCACAATTTCCACCCCCCTGCAATCCTTTGCTTTTTCTTTGAGTGCTTTCAACCAGTCTCCAAGTTAATGCTGGTCCCCAGATGCAGGGCACTCTCGTTTTAGGGGTATTACTTTCCAATCGGTCACCTCTGGTGGCTCCCTCCCACTTTTGTTTATCTTCTGATATCAATCTGACTGATGTTCCCACTCCGCTTTACCTGCCCACTGCCATCTTCTGCCCCTGTATTGATCCAAACGTGTATAATTCTGATCTCAGGCTGATTTCATGGGTGATCGGAGTTCTATGGTAGATAATCAGCTCACTTTAGGGTACAGGTTGAAACAGCACCCCCTCCTACTTCCCCGCCATCTTGTCTCCCCCATCCTATTTTCTTTATTCTTAAGATTTTTGTTCTATTTTCTTTTACTGCTATCTTGTAGTTTATTTAAATATTTTTTTCCCAGATATATATCAGTTCTGTTTTATTAAAGACATTTGATTTATATATAAGTAACTTATATATAAATATATATAATTAACTTATATATAAATATATATAAAATTATATATCATATGTATAATAAAAACATACATCCAGAATAATGATTCTGCAATTCTGCTTATGGTATTTTTTACAATTTTTTTTTGTTTGTTTTTATAATTTTTTTTATTTTTTATAAACATATATTTTTATCCCCAGTGGTATAGGTCTGTGAATCGCCAGGTTTACACACTTCACAGCACTCACCATAGCACATACCCTCCCCAATATCCATAACCCCACCCCCCTCTCCCAACCCCCTCCCCCCATCAACCCTCAGTTTGTTTTGTGAGATTAAGAGTCACTTATGGTTTGTCTCCCTCCCAATCCCATCTTGTTTCATTTACTCTTCTCCTACCCCCTCAACCCCCCATGTTGCTTCTCCTCTCCCTCATATCAGGGAGATCATATGATAGTTGTCTTTCTCCGATTGACTTATTTCGCTAAGCATGATACCCTCTAGTTCCATCCATGTCGTCACAAATGGCAAGATTTCATTTCTTTTGATGGCTGCATAGTATTCCATTGTGTATATATACCACATCTTCTTTATCCATTCGTTTGTTGATGGACATCTAGGTTCTTTCCATAGTTTGGCTATTGTAGACATTGCTGCTATAAACATTCGGGTGCACGTGCCCCTTAGGATCACTATGTTTGTATCTTTAGGGTAAATACCCAGCAGTGCAATTGCAGGGTCATAGGGTAGTTCTATTTTCAACATTTTGAGGAACCTCCATGCTGTTTTCCAGAGTGGTTGCACCAGCTTGCATTCCCACCAACAGTGTAGGAGGGTTTCCCTTTCTCCGCATCCTCGCCAGCATCTGTCATTTCCTGACTTGTTAATTTTAGCCATTCTGACTGGTGTGAGGTGATATCTCATGGTGGTTTTGATTTGTATTTCCCTGATGCCGAGTGATATGGAGCACTTTTTCATGTGTCTGTTGGCCATCTGGATGTCTTCTTTGCAGAAATGTCTGTTCATGTCCTCTGCCCATTTCTTGATTGGATTATTTGTTCTTTGGGTGTGCTCCTGGATTGGAAGAATAAATATTGTGAAAATGTCTATGCTACCTAAAGCAATCTACACATTTAATGCAATTCCTATCAAAGTACCATCCATTTTTTTCAAAGAAATGGAACAAATAATCCTAAAATTTATATGGAACCAGAAAAGACCTCGAATAGCCAAAGCAATATTGAAAAAGAAAACCAAAGTTGGTGGCATCACAATTCTGAACTTCAAGCTCTATTACAAAGCTGTCATCATCAAGACAGCATGGTACTGGCACAAAAACAGACACATAGATCAATGGAACAGAATAGAGAGCACAGAAATAGACCCTCAACTCTATGGTCAACTCATCTTTGACAAAGCAGGAAAGAATGTCCAATGGAAAAAAGACAGCCTCTTCAATAAATGGTGTTGGGAAAATTGGACAGCCACATGCAGAAAAATGAAATTGGATCATTTCCTTACACCACACATGAAAATAGACTCAAAATGGATGAAGGATCTCAATGTGAGAAAGGAATCCATCAAAATCCTTGAGGAGAACACAGGCAGCAACCTCTTCGACCTCAGCCGCAGCAACATCTTCCTAGGAACATCACCAAAGGCAAGGGAAGCAAGGGCAAAAATGAACTATTGGGATTTTATCAAGATCAAAAGCTTTTGCACAGCAAAGGAAACAGTGAACAAAACCAAAAGACAACTGACAGAATGGGAGAAGATATTTGCAAATGACATATCAGATAAAGGGCTAGTGTCCAAAATCTATAAAGAACTTATTTAAATATTTTTAAAAATACAAATGTCATTTTTGGTTTTAAGTGATTTAAGTGTGTCTCCTTATAAATTTCTTTTTTATAAGTGTATGCATATTGTTATTGTATTATATATACATATCTTGTGAGAGTCCACTAGTATTGATATTTACCAGCTCAAATGGATTAGAAGAAATACATTTTCCTTTAAACCTCCCCCATTATGATATAATCATATTAAATATTCTCTGTACATCTATTGGGAACCCCACCAGACAGTGTTAAAAATTTTCTTCAAATATCTAACACAATTTATAAAACTCAAGAAGGAAATTCAAAAAGAAAAAAAAAAGTCTATGGTATTTATCTCTTTCTTTACATTCACTATCTTCCTCAAATTCCTGTTTTTATCACTTCCTTTTTGTTTACAGATATTTCTTTAGTCATTCTTTTAGAGTAGGTCTTCTCATGAAAAATTCTCTTAGTTTCCCTTCATCTCATGATATCTTTATTTCATTTTCATTCCTGAATCATATTTTTACTAAATATAGAAATCTGGATTGACTGTTTTCTTTTCTTTCTTTTTTTTTTTTGTAAGGTATTTATTTATTTATTTATTTATTTATTTATTTATTTAAGAAAGAGAGAGAGAGAGAGAGTGAACGTGAGAAAGAGCAGAAGCAGGGGGAGGAGAGGATGAAGAGGGAGAAGCAGACTCTTCACTGAGAAGGGATCCCAATGAATGACTCAATCCCAGAACTCCAGGATCATGACCTGAGTTAAGCATCTGCCCTCAACTCAGGTCATGCTTAACTGACTGAGCCACCTAGGCACTTCACCAGTTTTCTTTTAGTACTTGCATAATGTGCCATTTCTGTGGTTTCCAAAGAGAAATGTACTGTCATTGAAATTGTTTTTCTTTTCCAGGAAATGTTTGTTTTCTTTTGCTACTTTCAGGACTTTTTCTTGTCTTCAGTTTTCAGATGTTTTAATGTGTAGTGCCTTGGTGGAGATTTCTTTTGGTTTATACTGCTTGAAGTATGTTCATGTTCTTGAATCTGTACATTTATATTTTGGTCAAATTTAAATCTTTAGCCATTATTTTTTCAAATACATTTCAGCCCTAACACTCTTCTTTCTTTTTGGGACACTAATGATAAAAATGAGATTTTTTGGTATAGCCTTACAGGCCCCAGAAGTTCTGTTCATTTTGCAAAGGCTATTTTTAAGTGGCTGTCTAGATTGGGTAATTTCTATTGTTCTGTCTCTAGGTTTCTCCTGTATTTTCCTTTCTGCTGCTGTGCCCTCCTTTGAGGTTTTATTTCAGTTATAGCATATTTCAATTCCACAGATTGAATTTAATGCTCCTTCCTATCTTCTATTTCTTTGCTGACATTTTCTATTTTATTTCTGAGGATTTCTGCTTTGTTCCAAGTATGTTCTTAGCTGCTAACAAGAATTTTTTTTTTTCATAATGGCTACTTAAATTTTTGTCAGATAATTCTAACAGCTATGCTCTCTTAATGTTGTCATCTGTTGATTCAGTTTGAGATCTTGTTTCTTGGTATAATGAGTGATTTTCAACTATAATCTATGCATTTTGGTTGTATAAGTCTATGGATATTATTTAAATCTTATGTTTTAGGAGGCCTCCTGTGTCATAGCTCCTTTAAATAAAAGGGTTGCTTTCTTGTTACAGCCATATAGGATAGAAGCTCCAGTTTTCTGCTTAATTTCCATTGGCACCCTCTGCTAGTCTTTGGATCCTGATGTATCTAACAGTTATCCTTCTATTCTATGCTTTTCAGAGTATTCTCATTTTTGTTTTATATAAACCTTATATAAAAATATATAGATAAGTATAATATACAAATATATACATAAATATAATATACATATATAATACAATATACATGTATATGTATGTATGTATACATACATATATAATACAATATACAAAAATATAAAGATAAATACATATACTTTATCTTACCAATATTTGTATCCAACAATTTATTTGTAACTTAAATGCTTTGAATTTCATTGGAAGGTAATAAGATATCTTCCTGGGTACACTTGGCCTTAAATACCTTGTCTGATAGTAATATTGACAAATTCTGCTTTTTCATTTCTATTTGTTAGTAAATCTATGTCCCATTCCTATAAACTTTCTTGTATCCTTTTCCTTTGTTCTGCTCTTACTGTATTTTTTTCAAACAAATACAAGTTTCTATGTCTTTAGAAAGACAGTTCAATTAGTCAGCTTTATTTTCATAATTTATATGAGTCAATGTATCCTCTCTATCTTATTTCACAGCTGCCATATGTAACAATTTCAGTTTGTTTTTCTTACTTTTTCCACTTCCTTTTGTTATATTGACCTCTCATTTTTTCCCCGAAGATTTTATTTATTTGTTTGACAGAGAGAGAGAGGGAGTGAGAGAGAGCATAAGCAGGGGGAGTGGCAGGCAAGGGAGAGGGAGAAGCAGGTTCCCTGAAGAGCAAGGGAAGCCCAATGTAAGAATCCATCCCAGGACCCCAGGATCATGACCTGAGCCAAAGGCAGTCGCTTAACCAACTGAGCCACCCAGGGGCCCTAAATTGGCCTTTAAAAAAAAAAAAAAATTCTTGCTTACTCTCTTGTAATTTGGCAGTGTTCCTATCTTGTCTTATTTTACTAGTGCTTATCTTATTGTTTTGTTTTAAAGATTAATGACTTTATCTTTTGGATGAAAATTCCAGCAGCATGGAAAAGTGAAAAGACAACCAAAAACATGAACTCAGGTGTCACCAGTCAACTTAGTTTTAGTTAGTGTTTATATAACATTATTCCAGATATTACCAATTAGCTGAAATATACATAATATTGTATTTATACAAATGCCAATAAAATATATTAAATAATAGTGATGTATTTTGCATATATTATATATATTATATGTATGGAATATATATACACACACACACACACACACACACACACATATATAAACATACTGAAAATAGTGTTGACTAAAACATTAAGTGGGAGATATTGTTGATCATCTCCTTTACCATAGGAGATATGAGATTCTAAGACACTCTTCTTAAGTTAAAGAGAGGAAAATCTAATAAGGTTTTTAAAAAGTGGTTATTTATTGCAACTCTAATTTGAAAAGGCTTTCATCTTTATACCAGTCTGTGCTTGCTCTACAATTAGTGACGAAGGCAACAGCTTATCCACACTTGTTATTTTTCCCTTCAACAATTCCAGTGTGTTTCATGAGGTCCCAGACCCTCTTTTCCTTTCAAACACAGCAGTGTCTTAGAACAGGATGGGAGTGGGATCACTTCTGGCTCATCTTTATGACTTTCTCCAGTGTGGGAGGAAGATCAGTATGGAGGATTCTGCCCTGGAAAAGAAAATCAGAAGTGTATCCTATGTGATCTTTCTAATAGGCCAATACCTTGGCTTAATGCTTGTTCCATCATCAATTGTGCAAATTCCTTTGGGATTTAAACTCTCTTGCTATCCATCCCACTCCCAGGCATTTTCAGATATAATGGTGCTTGCAAAAGGAATTTGAAAAGAGCAGAGTTTGATGCACATATTTAAGATGATCACTCTTTTCAATATTTCTCTAACCTTTTTTCTATTTTTAAATAATAGGCAACTCTGACTTTCTCTCTTTCCTAGGATCCTTATAATCACACCACTTTGATCTGTCTGCTCTCTTTCTCTCCCACTTTTAGTTATTAAATAATAAGGTACTTTCATTCAAACTCTACTCCATTCTTTTCTTCCCTCAGCCTATAATCCCTCAGTACCTCCTTTCACTGCAGACTTGGGACCTTCAACACAAAGCTCCCATCACCCATAATTTTGTAAGAGAGAAGTTTTATTTATTTATTTGTTTGTTTGTTTATGTATTTATTTATTTATTTATTTATTTATTTATTTATTTATTTGAGAAACCCTTTTGTATTTTATCCTGGTAATGATAGCCTGTGCCTTTTGGACACCTCTGAGCACAAGAGTTCTTAAATTGTAGTCATTCTTTCTAGGAGAATCATTAGCAGGGCTGATGCTTCAATTTGATGAAGGAGAATGTGTAGATGATAAGCTTAAATCAGTTGCTCAGGGTCATATCCTGACTCAGTGGCAGAAATGGAGATAGATATAAGCAAGTTTTTAAAGTTTCTGAGTCTTCAGGAATACAACCACTCTGACCGAGAATATTGTTGAGAATGTTCTACATTGTTGATCTTTGCTATTTTCTCCCCTTTTCCAACAATTTTAGGACACTTCCTAGGAATTTGCCCTCTAGCTTCCTGTTTATTCATAGCCTCCATTCTGAAAACATATTCAAGAATATTAACCTGGTTTTAAGTTATTTTTCAGCTTTTTTATATCTTCACCTCTACCACAGATTGTTATATAAACACAAGTCTTTATTTTTTTCTGGGATAAGTGCCCCACAGTGAATTTGCTGGGTTATATGAGAGTTGCAACACTGAGTTGTTTATAGGAAACTCCCAAACATTTTTCAAGTGACTCCATCATTTCATATCCCTAAAACACTATGTGAGTGATCCAGTTTCTCTCATTTTGCCAATATTTGATGTTGTCACTATATGTTTTTAAACATTCTGATATGTGTGTGATGATAATCCACTATGGTTGTAATTTTTATTTTTCTGATATCTAGTAATGGTGGTTATCTTTTTATTTGTTTATTTTCCATGTGTATATCGTCTGTGATAAGATATCTCTTCATGTTTTTTTTGCCCATCTTCAGAAAGATTATTGGATTAGATTGGATCATTTCTTTAAACTTCAGTTTGGTGGGGAGATATACTTAGATATAGAGATATAAACACTGATAGATGTATCTCTATATAATATATTGTTATATTTATATATAATATATTAATAAATTAAAATTTTATATTTAAGTATGTGATACATTTATATAACTTCATATAAGGTGTGAATTTTAGGTTGAAGTTCATTTTTCTTAGCTTTGTTGTTTTGACTACATTTGTTGAAAAAGCTATTTTTTCTCTATTGAATTTCTTTTTCATCTATGTAAATCAAAGAAAAAATAAACCTGAACAGAATGACTAATCAGCACTATATGTCAGTTAAATGGCATTTATAAAATATTCCATATGGCAACATAGACATTGTTTTAAAGTCAACATGAAACATCCACTAACATATACTCCCACTCAAACCATTAACATATTTAAAAAAAAGTAGAAAGTCAAGTATGTACTCAGATAACAATGGAATTAAGCTAGAAATCAATAACTAAAAATTAAAAATGGTGCAAATATTTGGTAATGAAGCAGTATGCTTGTAAATTACATGTGGATCAAATAATAATCTTTATCTATCCCTTTGTCAATATCACATAGTCTTGACACTGTGTATCACACTATATAAGAAGGCTTGACTTCAGGTAGATTGAATCTTTCCACTCTCATTTTATTTTTCAAAATTCTTTTAGCTATTTTCATTCTTTTATCCTTCAATATAAATTCTAGAATAATCTTGTATGTATGTACAAAAAAATCTTAATTTTGATAAGAAATTGTCTTCAACTTGTGTATCTATCTGGGGAGAATTGGCATCTTTTACATTAAATCTTCTAATTCATCATCATGGTATGACTCTCCACTTATTAAGATTCCTGTTGGTTCATTTCATCAAAACTACATTTTATAGTTTTCAGGATACAAGTCCTGTACATGTTTTGTTAAATTTATACCTAAACATTTCACATTTTTTTGTTTAAGATTTTATTTATTTATTTGAAATAAAGAGAGAAAAAAGAGAGAGAGAACAAGCTGAGAGCAGGGATTGGGGAGAGGGAGTAGCAGGCTCCCCAGTGAGCAGAGAGCTCAATGCAGGGCTGGATCTAGGACTCCAGAATCATCACCTGAGCCAAAGGCAGATGCTTAATTGACTAAGCCATTAAAGCATACCAAATTCACATTTTTAAATGACTGTAAGTTGTATTTTATTTTAAATTTTAGCCTCTATTTTAGTGTTCATTGTTAATATGTATGTATAAATATGATTATTTTTTCTGTTATTGGGTAAACAACAACTTCACTGAAATTATTAATTCTATTTTATCAGATTCCTCATGATTTTGAAATTATTTTTTATTATGTTATGTTAATCACCATATAGATTGTTATTAGTTTTTGATGTAGTTTTTTTTTTTCCTACCAGTTAAAAGATTTTCTTTTTTTTGCTTTTCAGTGAACTTTTACTATGATCTAATCTTGGTGTGGATTTCGTTAATTTAATTCTGTTTGGAGTCAAACAGACTCATGAGTCTAAGTTTGTCTCTCTTTCCAAATTTGGGAAGTTTTCATCAGTATTTAAAGTACATTTTCAACCTCACCCTCTTCCCCTCACCTTCTGCAACTTCTATGAAATGATTAGATGCTTTGTTATACTCCTATGAGTTCCTTAAGAAATTAATTTTTTTCAGCCCATTTTCTCTCCATTCCAACTGTATTGTTCTATTTTCTAACTGATTGACTCTTTTCTTTGTCCCTTCCATTCTGCTACTGATTTCACCCACTGAGTTTTTTATTTGGGCTATCATGTTTTTATTTACAATTTCCATTTTTTTCTTTATATTTTTTGTATCTTTACTGAAAATCTTTATTTCTTTGGCATCTTGTACTTTTTCATTTGTTTCCCAGATGTTTGTGATTTCTCTGAGACATTTTTATCGTGGTTTCTTTAAAACCTTTTTCAGGCATTTTTAATATTTCTGGTATTTTTTTAAGTTATTTTTTTATGTTATGTTAGTCACTATATAGTATTATCATTAGTTTTTGATGTAGTGTTCCATGATTCACTGTTTATGTATAATACCATGCAGTACATGCCCTTCTTAAAACCATCACAGGGCTCACCCATCCCCCACCCTCTCCCCTCTAAAACATCAGTTTGTTTCCCAGAGTCCATAATCTCTCATGGTTCATCTCCCACTCCAATATTCCCCCCTTCATTTTTCCCTTCCTTCTCCTAATGTCCTCCATACTCTTTCTTATGTTCCACAAATCAGTGAAACCATATGATAACTGACTTTCTCTGCTTGACTTGTTTCACTCAGCATAATCTCCTCCAGTCCCGTCCATGTTGATGCAACAGCTGCGTTTTTATCCCTGTTGTCTTGATGTTGATATTTATTGTCTCTTTTCACTTTGAAGATTTCCTGGCTTTTGGTAAGAGGAGTGGTTCTTGATTGAAATTTGATAATTTTTGGCTATAATTTAAGAGGGTCTGGATCTTACCTAAGCCTTTTAGTTTTAGCTGGTCTCCTCTGATACCACTGTGCTGGGGAAAGAGAGGTATGCCATCTCATTATTGCCAGTTTGGGGTAGAAGTCTTGCTTCCCCACTTGGCCCCCCTGACACCTGAAGTGTGAAGGCTCATGGTTATAGGTGAGGGAGGTTGGGAGTCTGGCCTTCCTGTAGGCCTCCACTGATGTCTCCTTGGCAAGAAGAGGTAGGAATTTCAGTTTACTTCTTCCCGTGTTGCACCCACTGGCACTGGAAAGGTGTGTGGCCTTGTTACCACTGAGTGGCTGTCAAAGTCTTGACTCTCTCCCAGACCTCCTCTGACTAACCCAGTGGAGGTGGGGGTAGGGAAGTAAAACCTCCTGGCTGCTGGGTGTTTATGGAAGTCCAGTCTCCTCTTTGGTCTCCACTGCCACCATGGCAAAAGGAGAAGGCTCTTCACTGCTCAATAGGAATCAAAACCTGACCCCCTACTTGGCCTTGGCTGATACTAGCATGGCAGCAAGAGAGGCTGTTTGGTGCTTCAGTATAGCTGGGAAGGATGGACATTAGAGTTCCCCCTTGACTTTTGCTGGCCTAAGTTGTGGTGGGTCACATTTTTTTTCTTTTGTGTTTGGCTTTAGTAGAGTAGTTATCATCTGAATGTTTCTGTCTTGATAGGCTAACTCTTTTCTTGGTGCTTTGGGTAGAGTGAGCAGGGTTTGTGTGTGTGTGCATGTGGTTTTTTTGTTTGTTTGTTATCTTCATCCCTTTGCATTTCTGAGATTGTTGGCTTCTTCAGCTCCAACTTTGGGATATATAATGCAAAATGAAGCCAGGGAACTTACTAATATGTTGTTCCTTGGGTCCTGAAAACTCCTAGTTAGTTTGCTTTATTCTCTTCACCTTTCAAAATTTTCTTATAAATTGTTCAGGATTTTTACCTGTACTTAGTGGGAGGAAAACTTGTGCATAGTATATATTCTCAGCAACTGATAATCTTTTGATATGGGAGAAGACCAATTTTAAAAAGACTGTCAGTTTTTTCAGATCCCCAGGTAATTGCAGAAATGAAACTGGATAGATTTTTCCCCCTTTTCCTTGAAATCCTGTGTTCTTTCTAACACACTAAGATAGTAGTGTGAATTTGAGCTCTGAGTAAACTGGCACATTATTGTCTAATCATTTCATATATTTAACTTTGCTACATTTAAAAAAAAATACTCAAAATCCCATCATCAATTTGTTAATCAACAAGTGAATACATAACCAAATTCTGGTATACCCATACAATAAAACAGTATTCCACAATGAAAATCAATGAAGTACTGGGACATGAAGCAATGTACATGAATCTCAAAAACATTGCATCCAGTGAAAGAGTATATGCTATAAAACACAATTTATACAATGATCTAGAATTGACAAAACTGAGATATGATTAAAGAAATCAGATTAGTGATTGACTAGTAGGGGAATTGCTTGTAAAAGAGCACCAAAGAATTTTCTGGGGTTATAAAAAAAAATTCCTATACCTTGATTAGGGTGTGGATTAGACAGAAGTATATGTTTGCTAAATTTGTTAAGTTATACATGTAAAACCTGTTGATTTTATTGTATGTAAATTCAACTTCAAAAAATTAACATTTGGCAAAAAAAAAAAAAAAAAGTTTGGCTACACCATATATTTTGCTTCTTTAGTTTCCAAGGCATGGTAATGATACTTAAATGTGACATAATGAAGTGGAAGTGGATTTTTATCCTTGATGTAGAGTCTAAGAAGGAGAATATCCAGAGTGTTGGAGATCATGCAATCTATCTCACTGGTACACAGTGAATAAATGAATAGTTGGAGGAGAATTATTTCAAGTGTTAGAAGACCCCACTCTCCCTATGAATGATTTAGGAGGGTTGGAGTAGACTGTGCCAAAAATAAAGGTGAGGATAAAGGCAAGGATACAAAATTTCCTTATGGCCAAGTATCATGTATCTGTCTTCCCTAACAGTTTCGTAGGACACAAATGAGTAAGATGTGAGATAATCTAGTATGAAAACAGCAATATCCTACTTCTTCGTAAAAGTGGAAGGTGAGTTGACATAATATCATGAATCAAGCTCTAAATAGGTAAGTGTCCTCATGTTGCACATTGTTTGGTAATAGAGACTCTTTGTTGAGATATTTAATTCACAGCCCTGGACTCTTTGCTGAGGGAAATTTGGGAAGAAGGGTGCCAGGAATATGTACACTTACAGGACAGAAACTGAACTAGGGTGGCCAAATTGGGGGTAGTAATGGCCTCATTATCATTGTTTGTTTGTTTATATGTTTCCAAGTACATGCAGACTGAAAAATCATGCTCTGTGTCTAGATTAGATGGTCTACAAACCTCAAGTCAGGATTATAAGTGGGCATTAATTACTTTACTCATTAGTGGATGTGAGATTCTCCACTAACTTGGGAGGGGAGTAGTAAGAATGGAAGAAAAATTAACTTGTAAAAGTTGAGTCCAAAAGGTGGAGGTAAAAATGCAATGGTGAGAAGTCACCCATATTTAACATGGTCGAAGTTGTAGAAAATGATTCTATTTCTGGAGCCATTGTTGATAGAGGTACTGCTGCATAATAATGCCATATGGCCATGCTCTAATTTCAAATCACATCCTGAGGTTAAGAAAAGTCCTGATTATTCATGAAGCAGTTTCATATCAGAAAATTGCTAATTTGCAATTTCATGCTTGTCCAAAAAGGTCATGCCTTTGCTTTCTGACTCTCCAGGTGCGTGAGCACTCAGGAACATGAGCACCCACTCAGTTGTAATTACCTCACTCCTGGTTGCAGTCTCTGTCCCATAAACATACAGAAGTCTGGTACCTTTGGTTCCAATTTGCCTCAATCACCTGACCTCCTTTGGCAAGAGGCTATGACCCTGAGCAAACCTTTCAGTGAGCTGATGATGTATGAGGCTCACTGTGAGTCTCCTTTCTTCTCTCTCACTCTCTGCCCCTCTGCTCTGATAGTGTCTTCTCACAGTGTCTCTGAGAAAGAACAAGGAAGTTGATCTTGCTTCTTTTTTTTTTTTTAAATCAGAGAATGTTTGGGCTTTTTTTTTAAGATTTTATTTATTTATTTGACAGACAGAGATCACAAATAGGCAGAGAGGCAGGCAGAGAGAGAGGAGGAAGCAGGCTCCCTGCAGAGCAGAGAACCCAATGTGGGGCTTGATCCCAGGACCCTGGGATCATGACCTGAGCCGAAGGCAGAGGCCTTAACCCACTGAGCCACCCAGGTGCCCCTTGATCTTGCTTCTTATACCTGACAGGATTCCACTGCAGTTACAACATTTGAAAGCCAATTTTTCCAATGTTTTTGATAATATTTTCCATCAGTAAACTCCCAGTCATAACATCTTGGTCTCCCTGTTTGGCAGGGCACATAAAGGTAGTCTTTTTTTTGTTGCCATTAAGGGAAAGGGATCGCCATTCCCACTGAGGACATGTAGACCCCCTGGCCCTTCAGGAAAACCCTGTTCAGAGAGTTGCTCTGACCTAGTTATTAAAGTATGAATTGGAAATAGCAAGGATGGGGCATGGACCCTATAGGCATAGGGACTCAGGAACTCCCCACCCCCACAGTAAGGACCTCCCCACTTGAAGATATGTCCAAGCCCCAGCTGGCCAGGTAGACAGAGGATGAACTCCTTGGCATTGGCTTACATTCTTAAGGAAAAAAAAAAAAAAAAAATATATATATATATATATATATATATATATATATATATATATTTCTCCTGAGGTCATGAGAAAACAGTGAACTGGAGTGAGTTAGTCAGGAGAACCCACTAGATAAAAATAAATGAAATAGGTTAACTGCTTCCTAACCAGTTGGATTTATTTCTAAAACAAGACTACAGAGAGTCTGAAATAAGCTTGAGCACATCTTTAGGATAAACAACAGTCTTTAGATGATTCAGATGTCTGGTCTTACCTATTCCATTTACTCACTTCTTTTGGAAGAAAGAAATGAGGTCCCATTGCACTGTGGATGTATTGTTTTGTTTTGCATTTCTGGGGGGTAGTTTGTGACAATTCCCATTTATCCCATACAGTCTCTGGTAGGATGCCTGTTCATATCTCAGCTCTGAGATGACTTTTGGTGTATAGTATCCTATATTTAATAAGAGGTCATCAAGGATGAACTGAATTTAAAAATACCACAAATTACAAGGAAGAACACTGGCAGATTATACAAAATATGTTATTTATTATTGAAAAATTTATGCATAAATAAATAATACAATAAATATGTTATTGTATAATTTATAATCATATATAAGTAAGTTGATTACACAGTACTGTATCCACAAGAATACAATTAAAAAACAAATGATTGGGAGTTAAAAAGCCTACAAATAATAAAATTGATGAATCAAATTACTTCTCTCAGGATTTGAGACAATTATGTGGTCAGTTCTGTTCCATTTTATGTCCATAGTACAAGACCCCTCAGTAATTCTCATTGCTCTAATAATTGGATTCAAGTAAAGGAGTTAATAGTAATTAATTGTAAAGAGATGGACATGTGCTCCTTCTGATCTACATATTGTAGTGAGCTCTAGGGGCCTGCCAGCTGTGATTGGGAGGCCATGGCTTTAAGGACCACACCTGCTTTGTTTACTCTCTCTGCTGTGTCTTGTGACTTATGCCACTACCAATTGCTTCCTGGACAAGATGTATTGAGTCAAATCAAAGCTTTGGTTCAACTCTAAGAAAGGAACAAACAGGAGTCTTGTACCCAGGAAGAATCAACAGGAGTAACTGTAGAACATCATGGATGGGCCAATTTTTGGCCAATTCCTCAGGTCCCTGAAAAAGAAGGCCTAACATTTAATGCAGTCTCAAGAAATATCTGTGGAGTGAATACATGTTTTATGAACTTGTCACATCTTATCCATTCATTTCCCTACCTTTAGAATTTAGGTTTTAAAGACATGGCTCCTTTACCTGCACATGTGCGAGAATTTCTCTAGAATCTGTTCCTAAATGAGGAGTTCTAAGCTAAAGATTATGCACATTTTTAACATTAATAAATACAAATTATTATCCAAAGTTGCATTCCAGTGTTTCTTTATGATTATAGTATAGGATGGTTCCTTTTTTCCTAAAACATTTGTTAATTGACACGTGAATTTAGGATGGTAGGGGACCAGGTATACTCAATTCTGTTTAATGTCCTTAAAGCAGTGTGTCAGACTTGATAACCACCTTCCAAATATCCAGTTTTCACTATCACTTCTTTTACAAAGGAACTTCAATGTCATACGTGGTCTTTAGCAATCCTTAGCTTTGAATTCCCAATTTACCTTATGGTAGGTGAAAGTTCCAAAAAATAAAATGTTGGCAGAAATTCCTTAGAAAGGCACATATTTGTGAATGAAAAGACCCAGTTTTGTTGAAGAGATGTTTCTCTGCCCATTTGTACTTTTAGAATCTGCCTGAAGAGGATATGAAACAAAGATACACAGCAGCCACCTTGTGACCATAGATGACCTGTATGAAGATGAAATTTTGCCAACTGTAGTGGATTCTGGGGATGTTCTTCCAAGAGCCTCTCTTGAGAGTCCACACATCTGCCCTCCAGTTACTGAGAATAATAGCTGAAAACACAACTTTGTCTCTTGTAGGAAATTTCCCTTCAACTAAGGGAACTACCCTGCCCATAGTTAATCTTCCCAGGGGCAAGGAGATGGCAATAAAGGCCTGATGTGACATTATGGAGGACCCCCTGTTGTATCTACATTTGGGGTGACTCCAAAGGTTATCTTAATTCCAGAGCTCTAGTAGGACTGACTGTTTGGTGCTCAGCTTCTCTCTTGGGCCAGACCTGACTTTCTCACGTTCTTTTTGCTATATCTCCTGAAAGCTCTGAACCTTCTGTAGGCAATGCCTGGTTTCAGGGTCTGTTTTCTGGAGTACCCAACCGAAAACACTCAGAAAGTGTAGCAGAGCATAACTGCTGAAAAAGGCTGATGTCACTACTCAGATATTACACCTGCTCTGAATTTCTTCCATATGTTTTATAATATATAACAAATAATATTCTAAATATTTAAGCTACTGTCATTTGAATTTCTTTCCCTTATAGTTGAATATAATATTAACAGATAACTGCAACCACGCATATTTAGAAAGATCTCAAGTTCCTGTCAAACATGAGAACATTAGGAGTTATGATGCTTTCTCTTACATTATGGGGATTATGCAATTAAGAAGATGAAAATGATTCTATGGTCTTCAGTTTTCTCTCCTTTTAACTTCCCCAAACCTATTTCTATTTTTTGCTTCAGTGATATGAAAGTACCTATCAGATTGTGTTTCCTTCCTCTTGGGCACATGCTTCTATTTCAGTCTGAGAAGTTTCCTGTGCAGTCAGAAAATACATCATCTTCTACTACACAGTGCTGGCTCATCACTGTTCTTCCCTGGATGTCCTATTTTTTATTATCCTTCTGTGGCAGACATGGTTTCTTGCCTGAACAATGCCCATTATCCCTTCTACCTTGATGGGATGGTTTTGAAACATGTCGACCTAGTTAAATTAAAACTATCTTTTCAAAATTATTTTCTGTAAAGTTTTGATAAGGATTTACCAGAAAATAAAATAATTTGTATAAGATTTACATGGCAGAGACGAAGCAGAAGGAATTGTTCATGCTCTGAAGTTCCCGTGGGGCACCAGGTACTGCTGCCCTCATGTGTGTTGACTCTGCCTTGTTGGCTCACTTTGTTGGCTCATGGCTCCTGCAGTTACACCTATTGCTTCCTTAGCTGCTCTGAGTCCTGGGAAGGATGAATACATCACTTCTTGGCAAGGGGCACCAAGTTTTCCCTCAGGTCACTCATGTCATTAAGGTTGGAGGCAGTGAGAGATAGATGTAGGTTTCAGTTTATCTTTATAGGTTGCAGTTTGTCCTCATGGGCTCTAGCTATGCTTGTGGATTCCAGTTTATCCTTGTAATTCCCCATAGTGGTTTTGCTTCTGTGACTGAATCCTGATTGATACACTTAATAACAAATTCCTACTTTATTCAGAGTGTCAATATGCTCAACTAAAAAACTACCCCACACTCCACTACAGTAAGACTGACCAATGAGGGCTTCTGGGAAAGTAGGAGAAGTATTCTTTTTTCCTCATTGATCTTCCCTTTCTTCCTTTCTGGAACTTAGGTATAAGGTCAGAACTCTAACAGTCATACCATGATCTTGAGGAAGGAACATACCAAGATGGTGAAGCAGAAAGAATGAGGGAGACTGGGTCCTTGATGGCTTCTTAGAGCTTATTTCACAGCCTTGGAAAGTCAACTCAAGACTTTATGTGAACAAAGTAGCCCTCAATTTAAAAAACACGCAAAACAAAACAAAACAAAATTCCTCTTGAGTTTGGAGTTTGTGATCACCAAACACAATTTCTAATTGATTTCGCTTTCCTATATACCTTCCCTTCCTACTTTTCTTCCTATCTTTCTGAGGTCACTTGTCCTGGAAGGCATATTTGCTTACATATGTATCCCTCTGACTAAGAAGTTGAACACAGTGGAAATTTCATTCTTCATTGGTAACCTCAGCACCTGGTATTGTAGTCAGCACATAGCAGGCATGCTGTCTATTAACTATAATTGAACTGAAGATTGACATGGTTATTAGTTTCCCTTGAAGAAATTGAAGTTCACTGAAGGAAGAAGCATTTTGCAAATGCTTCACATGGAAGCAGCACATCATGAGTCATGATCTTCCTCATCCATTTTCCCTGTACCTTTCTTTCTTAGAATTATAAATTAATTATATTTTGGGTTTATTACAAGCTTTCCTTATTTTGTGTTGCATCTATACTCATTCCCTAATGACTTTTGTAGGTTTTCTTCAAAATGTTGCAATCAGATATCATGTTCACCTAATTGGGCACTAGACTCTTGGAAAGAAAGAGATCTATGAACAATGTGGAATAGCCAGAATTCCATCCTTGCCTTTTGCAAAACTGAGGACATTAGTACTTGGCTGAGAAGTGAGGTGCTTACCAGAGCATTTCTCCCTCTTCTCCTGCTCAACTGCCCCCAAATGAACATCCCTTGGAAAGGTCCAGGGACCTTTGCTCAATGCATATTTCCTGGAAACACTGAGTTAAGAGAATAAAAGACACAAGTATTTAGAAATTGTCAACAATTTCATATTATTTTTCTGCTTGCAATGTCTTTTTTCCATCCCAGAACTGAATAGCAAGTTGCTTCTATATCTTCTCATTTCTAAGTTTCATTTTCTTTTTATTTTATTTTATTTATTTATTTGACAGACAGAAATCACAAGTATGCAGAGAGGCAGGCAGAGAGAGAGGGGGAAATAGGCTCCCTGCCAACTAGAGAGCCCACTGTGGAGTTCCATCCCAGGACCCTGAGATCATGACCTGAGCCGAAGGCAGAAGCTTAACCCTCTGAGCCACCCAGGCACCTCTAAGTTTCATTTTATATACTTAATTTTTTATTGTACTAAAATTTTATGTTGGTAAACATAAAGTCAGAGGTGAGAATTTAACTTTTTTCTCAAAATTATAGATCGAATATCCCTGATTAAATAAGCTTCAACTAGACTTTGGAAGTTTTCTCTGTGATTAAAATCATCTTTATTTTAGTTTTTATTGTACAAGTAACACATTTGAATTGTGAAAACTTTGAAAACAAAGGTAGGTCAACTTCTTTGATCCATTTCCCTGTGCTGTGTACATGTAGTGTGGGAACAGAATTCTGATGACATTGATTACTGACAACTTTGCATTTACCATTGTGGTTATTTTATAAACATATTTTAAAACTTACGATGCTATTATGGCTTATATTCTCACATTCCCTTTACTTTGTCTCTTTACTAAAATTTCTGGGATTGATAGTTGTGGGGTTAAGTTTATGTGTCAACTTGGCTGGGTTATTGGACACCCTGAGATCAAGAATTATTCTAGGTGTTTCTGTGAGGATATTATTGGATAAGAATAACATTAAAAATGGTAGACTTCGAATGAAGCAGATTTTCCTCCTTAAATGTGTGTGGGCCTCTACCAATTAGTTGAAAGCCAGAATAGAACAAAAAGACCTCCTTCAAGCAAGATGGAATTGTCTGGCAGAGCTGACTTTCAATCTGAAATATTGGTTTATTCTGGATCTACAATGAACTGCTTTCAGACTGGAATTGTGGCATAAATTATCTTGTGTCTCCAGCCTGCTGGCCCACCCTGCAGAGCTGGGATTTGCCAGCCACCATAGTCATGTGAGCCAATCCTTAAATATACCTCTTTATGTAAATTTAAGGGAAGAGAAATACAGATATAGATACAGATATATAATCTTTAATATATATACATCTTTATAAATTATTCATATTCATATATTTTGTATACGTTATATATTTATGTATTATATATAAAATATATATATATGAAATTTCCTCCTGGTTGTTTCTCTAAGGAAACTTGACAAATGCAATAATTTAAAGAATATCTCTGTGAGTTTTAAGTTTCCAGATACCATATTTTTATGAAGGTGGTATTGATATAACATAAAATTTACCATTTTAAAGTGAACAATTCATTGACATTAAGCTCTGTAACAATGCTTACAACCATAATGTTTGTAATGCTTATGTATAAATATGAGACATTAGTCTGCAAAATTTTTTGCCTATAATTTTTTTCATGTTTGACATCTTGGTCATTGTAATCTGTTAAAAAAATATGGTGGGAATTTTCAAGGATTTGGGCTCCATAGCATGATTTGCATATTATAAGATATATGTATTTGCTTTTTTAAAAGATTTTATTTATTTATTTGACAGAGAGAAATCACAAGTAGGCAGAGAGGCAGGCAGGGGTGGGGGAAGCAGGATACCTGCTGAGCAGAAAGCCCAATGCAGGGCTCGATCCCAGGACCCTGAGATCAGGACCTGAGCTGAAGGCAGCAGCTTAACCCACTGAGCCTGAGGCTCCCCTCTATTTCCTTTTTGAATGATCAAATAAAAGGCTCTTGAGATTTTAAAAAAGATAATTGTTTAATATTAGGATATAAAGACATTCAATATATTTTCAATTATTTAGAAATGTTCTTTCTTTAAAAATGTCATTTGAGGTTTTAAGAATTAGTATATTATTGTGTATATTAGACTCATAAATTTTTACTGTCCTCTGAAATTTATTTCTCTTCAAGTAAGGAATGAAATCAAAGAACCAGAAAGACTATGAGTTATATGAATAGAACAATCATGTCTGTGGAGAAGTCTTGACTGTTGTCTGTATGTGGCACTGAAGCTGATCAAGTAGGCCAGCAGTTGAGAAGAAAGGATAGAGATGCTCTCGTCCGTGGATAGGAAAACATAGACCTGCTTCTTTCCTCTCAAGACAAATATACTAGAAATAATGCAACAAGCAATTACAAAAGGAATCTCAAAAGTGAGTAGAGGAAGATCAGCTGCCAACAAATTAAGGATTTGAAGAATGACATTGCAATGAGTGCTGGGTTTTAATTTTATCTCATATATAAGCTAGAAAAATTCTACAACCCAGTATCACCAGCCATGAACAGGAAAAAAAAAAAAAAGGGAACGAGAACAAGAAAGGCTTGATTTCTTAGCAAAGGAACCATCAGATGGAAAACCCAGTGGTTTGTGGTAGGAAAACCCATCCCCAGAAGAAGTGGGGCTGATATGTCCATGAGAGCATATCCAGAAGAACCTGGCAGGCCAAACTTTCCCAGCCTCTCAGCCACACACTGCAGCTGACCTGATCTGCTCAGAAGGGGGAAAGGGGGAAGTCAGCAGAACAAGGAAGGGCCTTAGGAACCTGCATGAGCTTTTTTTTTTTTTTTTTTAATTGACATATAATGTAAGCTTGGAACACTGAAAAAATAAAATAAAAAAAAAGTATAATGTGGGGCGCCTGGGTGGCTCAGCCATAAAAGCCTCTGCCTTCAGCTCAGGTCTTGATCTCAGGGTCCTGGGATTGGGCCTTCCATTGGTCTCTCTGCTCAGCGGGGACCTGCTTCCCCACCACCTCTCTCTGCCTGCCTGTATGCCTACTTGTGATCTTTGTCTGTCAAGTAAATAAATAAATAAAATATTTAAAAAATGTATAATGTGTTATTTGTTCCAGTGGCATGGGTCTGCGAATCTTCAGTCTTACACAATTCACAGCACTCACCATAGCACATACCCTCCCCAATGTCCATAACCCAGCCACCCCATCCTTGCCCCTCACTTCCAGCAACCCTTAGTTTGTTTCCTGAGATTGAGTCTCTTATGGTTTGTTTCCCTCCCTGTCCCATCTTGTTTCATTTTTCCCTCCCTTCCCCCTAACCTGCCTCTCAAATTTCTCATATCAGAGAGACCATATGATAATTGTCTTTCTCTGATTGACTTATTTTGCTTAGCATAATACCCTCTATTTCCATCTACATCATTGCAAATGGCAATATTTTGGGTTTTTTGATGACCGCATAGTATTCCTGTGTGTGTGTGTGTGTGTGTGTGTGTGTGTGTGTGTGTCTGTGTGTATATAATCACATCTTCTTTATCCATTCATCTGCTGATGGATACCTAGGCTTTTTCCACAGTTTGGCTATTGCGGACATTGCTGAATACACATTCAGGTGCACATCTCCTTTTGGGTCACTACATTTGTATCTTTAGGGTAAATACCCAGTAGTGTTATTGCTGGGTCATAGGATAGCTCTATTGTCAAATTTTAAGGAACCACCATACTATTTTCCAGAGTGGCTGCACCAGCTTGCATTCTTACCAACAGTGTAGGAGGGTGGCCCTTTCTCCACATCCTCACAAACACCTATTGTTTCCTGACTGGCTAATTTTAGCCATTCTGACTGAAGTGAGGTGGTATCTCACTGTGATTTTGATTTGTATTTCCCTGATGCCAAATGATGTGGAGCTGTTTTTCATGTGTCTGTGGGCCTTTTGGATGTCTTTGTTGTAGAAATGTCTGTTCATGTCTTCTGCCCATTTCATGACTGGATTATTTGTTGTTTGGGTGTGGAGTTTGATAAGTTCTTTATAGGTTTTGGATACTAGCCCTTTATCTGATATGTCATTTGCAAATATCTTCTCCCATTCTGTCAGTTGTCTTTTGGTTTTGTTAACTGTTTCCTTTGCTGTGCAAAAGCTTTTGATCTTGATGAAGTCCTACTAGTTCATTTTTGGTCTTGCTTCCCTTGCCTTTGGCAATGTTTCTAGGAAAAAGTTGCTGCAGCTGAGGTTGAAGAGGTTGCTGCCTGTATTCTCCTCAAGGATTTTGATGGATTTCTTTCTCACATTGAGGTCCTTCATCCACTTTGAGTCTACTTTTGTGTGTGGTGTAAGGAAGTGGTCCAATTTCATTCTTCTGCATGTGGCTGTCCAATTTTTACAACACCATTTGTTGAGGAGATTGTCTTTTTTCCATTGGCTAGGCATCCCTACTTAATTGAAGATTAGTTAACCATAGAGTTGAGGGTCCATTTTTGGGTTTTCTATTCTGTTCCATTGATCTATGTATCTGTTTTTGTGCCAGTACCATACTGTCTTGATGATGACCACTTTGTAATAGAGCTTGAAGTCTGGAATTGTGATGCCACCAACTTTGGCTTTCATTTTCACCATTCCTCTGGCTATTTGAGGTCTTTACTGGTTCCATTTAAATTTTAGGTTTATTTTTTTCCATTTCTTTGAAAAAAAAGTCGGTAGTATTTTGATATGGATTACATTAAATGTGTAGATTGCTCTAGGTAGCATAGACATTTTCACAATATTTGATCTTCCAATCCATGAGCATGGAACATTTTTCCATTTCTTTGTGTCTTCCGCAATTTTTTTTGTGAGTACTTTATAGTTTTCTGAATACAGATTCTTTCCTTCTTTTGTTAGATTTATTCCTTGGTATCTTATGGTTTTGGTTGCAATTGTAAATGGGATTGACTCCTTAATTTCTCTTTCTTCTGTCTTGTTGGTATATAGAAATGCAACGGATTTCTGTGCATTGATTGTATATCCTGACACTTTACTGAATACCTGTATGAGTTCTAGCAGTTTTGGAGTGGAGTCTTCTGGGTTTTCCACAAAAAAAGTATCAGATCATCCGCAAAGAGTGAGAGTTTGACTTCTTCTTTGCCATTTCGGATGCCTTTTGTTTCTCTTTGTTGTCTGATTGCTGAGGCTATGACTTCTAGTACTATGTTGAATAGCAGTGGTGATAGTGGACATCCCTGCCATGTTCCTGACCTTAGGGGAGAAGCAGTTTTTCCTCATCGAGAATGATATTCATTGTTGGATTCTCATAAATGACTTCCATGATATTGTGGTACGTATCCTCTATTCCTACACTGTGAAGAGTTTTGACCAAGAAAGGGTGTTGTGCTTTGTCAAATGCTTCTTCAACATCTATTGAGAGTATCATATGGTTCTTTTTCTTTCTTTTATTAATGTATTATATCAAGTTGATTGATTTGTGGATGTTGAACCAACCTTGCAGCCCAGGAATAAATCCCACTTGGTCGTGGTGAATGATCTTTTTAATGTACTGTTGGATCCTATTGGCTACTGTTTTGGTGAGAATTTTTGCATCCATGTTCACTGGGGATATTGATCTGTAATTTGTTTTGGCCGGCATGACAAATCGACCAGGAACGTGAGGGTAAAAGGATGAAGAAAAGAACTCGAGAAGCAGAGAGATGGGGGCAGAAGGAGCACCGAGGAGGAAGTCCAATAGTGCTAAGTTTATTCAAAGCATTAAGGCCATATATATAGTGATATTACAATAGGAGAAGCAATACATCTGTGTCTAGTTAAACAACCACGAGTTCCCATAATAAGTTTCACAATTAACTATAAGCAGACCTCGTGAGGCCAAATGGCTGATGCCAGTACAATTGTTCTGTACTGATACAGCAAACCTGAGAGTAATTTATGGGCTGTACTAGGGCAGCAAGGACCAGCCATAAACTTATGACCCCAACCGAATTGTTCTCATTTGTTTAGCAAGCGTGTGGGAAGTCACGTAGGGGGCCGCACAACACATAGCACAAACCCTTTCTCAGTGCTACTCAAATTTTCCCATCCTAAACATTTTGTTACGTTATTCAGACTTTAAAGGAGGCACAAGTCAGGGCCTGGTTTGGTCCTCGTCTCAAGCCTTATTGTGGCCTCCCATAGCAATTCCTCTTTGATGGGGTCTTTGGTCTTAGGTCAAGGTAATGCTGGCCTCATAAAATGAGTTTGGAAGTTTTCCTTCTATTTCTATTTTTTGGAACAGTTTCAGGAGAATAGGCATTAATTCTTCTTTAAATGTTTGGTAGAATTCCCCTGGGAAACCGTCTGGCCCTGGGCTTTTGTTTTTTGGGAGATTTTTGATTACTGCTCCAATATCCTTACTGGTTGTAAGGTCTGTTCATGTTTTCTGTTTCTTCCTGGTTCAGCCTTGGTAGTTTCTAGGTCTCTAGGAATGCATCCATTCCTTCCAGATTGTCTAATATGGTAACATATAGTTGCTCATTATATATTCTTATAATTGTTTGCATTTATTTGCTTTTTGCTGTGATCTGTCCTCTTTCATTCATGATTTTATTAATTTTGATCCTTTCTCTTTTCTTTTTGATAAGTCTTGCCAGGGGTTTATCGATCTTATTAATCCTTTCAAAGAACCAGGTCTTAGTTTTATTGATGGGTTCTACTATTCATTTGATTCCTATTTCATTGATTTCTGCTCTTTATTGGTTCTCTTATTCTGCTAGATTTAGGCTCTATTTGCTGTTCTTTCTCTAGCTCTTTTAGGTATATGGCTAGGTTGTGAATTTCAGAGCTTTCTTGTTTCTTGAGAAAGGCTTGTATTACTATATACTTTCCTTTCAGGGCCACCTTTGTTGTTTCTCAGAGATTTTGAGTAGTTGTGCTTTCTTTTCCACTTGTTTCCATGAAAATTTTTAAAATTATTCTTTAATTTCCTGGTTGACCCATTCGTTCCTTAGTAGGATGCTCTTTAGCCTTCATTTATTTGAGTTCTTTCCAACTTTCCTCTTGTAGTAGAGTTCTAGCTTCAGAGCATTGTGGGCTAAAAATGTGCAAGGAATGATCCCAATCTTTTGGTACTTATTGAGACCTGATTTGTGACCCAGGATGAGATCTATTCTGGAGAATGTTCCATGTGCACTGGAGAAGAATGTGTATTCTGTTGCTTTGGGATGGAACGATCTGAATATTTCTGTGATACCATCTGGTCCAGTGTGTCTTGTAAAACTTTTATTTCCTTGTTGATATCTTGCTTAGATGATCTGTCCATTTCAGTGAGCAGGGTGTTAAAGGCCCCTACTATTATTGTATCACTGCCAATGTATTTCTTTGATTTCATTTTTAATTGGTTTATATAATTGGCTGTTCTTGTGTTAGAGGCATAGATATTTAAAATTGTTAGATCTTCTTAAAGGACAGATCCTTTAAGTATGATCTAGTGCCCTTTCTCATCTCTTATTATAGTCATTGGCTAAAAATCTAACTTATATGTTATAAGGATTGCCACCACAGCTTTCTTTTGATGTCCGTTAGCATGGTGAATTGTTTTCCACCCCCTCACTTTAAATGTGGAGGTGTCTTTGGATCTAAAATGAGTTTCTTCAGCATGCTAAATTTAAACAAGATGACTGACTGCTAAAATAGAAGATTTAAACAGGATCCATAGGTTCAATATGTAAAATATCCAGAATACAATACAAAATCAGTAAACATATGAAGAACATGAAAATCATGACTTTAATGAAAAAGACAATCAAAAGACATTACATTGAGGTGAACTTGAGAAAAAGTTGGATTTGCTTGACAGATATATTAGAACACCCATCATAAAATCACTTTAACAAATAGTCATGAATTTTCTTGGAAGAAATTAAATTAAAAAAAAAGAAAAAACAAGCTCAGCAAGGACACAGAAATTATGAAAAAAAGAGCCAAATAGAAATATAGAACTGAAAAATACAATAACCAAATTAAAAAGAAAAACTTGCTGGAAGTGCTCAGTAGAAGAGTGAATATGACAAACTACAGAATTTATGAATTTGAAACAGGTAATAGAATGTACTCACTATCAGCAAGAGAGAACAGATATATTGCAAAGAACAACAGCAACTCCACCACCACTGAATCAGCCTCAGGGATCTGTGAAACTATAACAAAATATATAATATTTGAATCTTAGGGGCCCAAAAAGAGTGGAGGAAGAATTAGGAATTGAAAGTATATTTAAAAAACTAATAGTTTAAAACATCCCAAATTTGGTATAAGACAAACTCACAATGTCAGAAACTTGAGCACATCCCATAGGGATAAATGCAGGGAAATTCATGCCAATACACATGTTATTTAAAATTCTGAAAACTAGGGGCACATGGGTAGCTCCATCATTTAAGCATCTGCCTTCAGCTCAGGTTATGATCCTAGTGTCCTGGGAATCAAGCCCCACATTGGGCTACCTGCTCAGTGAGGAGTCTGCTTCTCCCTCTCCCTCTGCTGCTTCCCCACTGCATGTGCTCTCTCACTCTCCCACTCAAATAAGTAAATAAATAATATAAAATCTTTAAAAAAATAAATAAACTGCTCAAACTAGTTATCCTAAAAGCTACCAGAGAGAAATAATGCATTCCTTACAGGTATACCAGTTCAAATAATGGCAGACTTTGGCCACCAGGGAGATTCAAACTAAAACAACATTGAGATACCACCTTAGACCAGTTAGAATGGCCAAAATTAGCAAGACTGGAAACAACATGTGTTGCAGAGGATGCGGAGAAAGGGGAACCCTCTTACACGGTTGGTGGGAATACAAGTTGGTGCAGCCACTTTGGAGAACCGTGTGGAGATTCCTCAAGAAATTAAAAATAGAGCTTCCCTATGACCCTGCAATTGCACTACTGGGTATTTACCCCAAAGATACAGATGTAGTGAAAAGAAGGGCCATCTGTACCCCGATGTTTATAGCAGCAATGGCCACGGTTGCCAAACTGTGGAAAGAACCAAGATGCCCTTCAACAGACGAATGGATAAGGAAGATGTGGTCCATATACACTATGGAGTATTATGCCTCCATCAGAAAGGATGAATACCCAACTTTTGTATCAACATGGACAGGACTGGAAGAGATTATGCTGAGTGAAATAAGTCAAGCAGAGAGAGTCAATTATCATATGGTCTCACTTAATTGTGGAGCATAACAAATAACATGGAATATAGGGAGATGGAGAGGAGAAGGGAGTTGAGGGAGCTTGGAAGGGGAGATGAACCATGAGAGACTATGGACTCTGAAAAACAATCTGAGCATTTTGAAGGGGCGGGGGGTGGGAGGTTGGGAGAGCCAGGTGGTGGGTATTATGGAGGGCACGTATTGCATGGAGCACTGGGTGTGGTGCATAAACAATGAATTCTGTTATGCTGAAAATAAATAATTTTTTTAAAAAAGCATATCACTCTTACCCTTAGTATAAGAAATAAGTTGAACAAGCTACAAATTAAAGACTTTTCTTGAGCCAGAAAACTGAGGTCATGGCGCTGAGATCTACAGAGTGAGAGATAGTACTCTTCAGGGAGACAAAGCCAGCTAATTTTCTTGGGGTGGAAACTATGTAATGCGTCACATGCCAGTAAGTGAAACAAGTGAATCAGAGAAAAACAATTGTCATCTGGTTTCATTCATATGTAGATTATAAGAAATAGTGCAGAGGGTCATAGGGGAAGGGAGGGAAAACTGAATGGGAAGTCATTAGAGAGGGAGACAAACCATGCGAGATGCTTCACTAAAAGAAACGCTCTTACACTGTTGGTGGGAATGCAAGTTGGTGCAGCCACTTTGGAAAACAGTGTGGAAATTCCTTAAGAAACTAAAAATAGAGCTTCCCTATGACCCTGCAATTGCATTACTGGGTATTTCCACCAAAGATACAGATGTAGTGAAAAGAAGGGTCATCTGTAACCCAATGTTCATAGCAGCAATGGCCACATGCTCTAGGTTTTTAAAATATGATTACATAGAAAAGGTAGAAAACATTCAAAATCAAGCAAGCAATATCAACAACAGATGGTAACTATGAAGACTCACTTGGAAATGTGACCTGTCAGAAGCACAGATGTTTTCTTTCTTTTTAAATTAAATTTTTAATTTAAGTTCAATTTAATTAACATATAGTGTATTATTAGTTTGAGAGGTAGAAATTAATAACTCATAAGTTGCATGTAACTCCAACTGCTCATTGCATGAAGTGTCCTCATTAATGCCCATTACACAGTTACCCCATCCCCCTACCTACCTACCCTCCAGCAACTCTGTTTGTTTCCCATAGTTAAGAATCTCTTATGGTTTGCCTCCCTCTCTGTTTTTATCTTATTTTTTTTTCCTTCCCTTCCCCATACGATATTTTTCTTTCTCTGACTGACTTATTTCACTTAGCATACCACAATTTAGTTCCATCCAAGTTGTTGCAAATGGCAAAATTTCATTCTTTTTGATGGCTGAGTAATATTCCATTGTATATAGAATATATTTTCTTGATCCACTCATCTGTCAATGAACATCTGGGCTTTTTCCATATTTTGGATATTGTAGACATTGTTGCTATAAGCATTGGGGTGTAGGTGCTCCTTCAAAACACTGTATCCTTTGGAGAAATACGTAAGTATTGCAATTGCTGATCCATAAGGTAGTTTTATTTTTAACTTTTTGAGGAATTGCCATGCTGTTTTCTCACAGGCTGTAACAGTTTGCTTTGCTACCAACAGTGTAAGAAGGTGCCCCTTTCTCTGCATCCTCACCATCTGTTGTTTCCTGAGTTGTTAGTTTTAGCCATTCTGACTGGTATGGGGTGATATCTCATTGTGGTTTTGATTTGTAGTTCACTGATGTGGAGTGATGTTGAAAATGTTTTCATGTATCTATTGAGCATTTGTATGTCTCCTTTGGAGAAATGTCTGTTCATGTCTTCTGCTCATTTCTTGACTGGATTTGGGGTTGTGTTGAGTTTGATAAGTTATTTATGAAGTTTAGATACTAGCCCTTTAACTGGAAAGACCTTTGCCAATATCTTTTCCAATTCTACAAGTTGCCTTTTAGTTTTGTCAGCAGCTTCCTTTATTGTACAAAAGCCTTTTATCTTGATAAAGTCCCAAAAGTTCATTTTTGTTTTTGTTTCCATTGCCTTTGAAGTCGTGTCTAGCAAGGAGTTCCTGTGGCCAAGGTAAAAGAAGTTGTTGCCTGTGTTTTCCTCTAGGATTTTGATGGATTACTGTCTCACATTGAGGTCTTTCATCCATTTTGGGTTTATTTTTGTATAGGTGAAAGAAAGCAGTCCAGTTTCATTCTTCTGCATGTGGCTGTCCAATATTCTCAACACCATTTGTTGAGGAGACTGTCTTCTTTCCACTGGATACTCTTTCCTGCTTTGTTGAAGATTTCTCGACCATAGAGTTGAGGGACCATTTCTGGGCTCTCTATTCCGTTCCATTGATTTATGTATCTGTTTTTGTGCCAGCATCATGCTGTCTTGTTGATCACAGATTTGTAATATAGCTTGAAGTCAGGCATTGTGATGCCCCAGGTTTGGTTTTCTTTTTAAATAACCTTTTGGCTATTTGGTATCTTCTCTGTTTCCATATAAATTTTTATGATTGTTTATTCTTGCTCTGTGAAAAATGTTGATGGCATTGAGATAGGGATTATTTTGAATGCATAGATTGTTTTGGGTAGAATAAGACATTTTGACAATGTTTGTTCTTCTAATCCATGTGCCTGGAATGTTTTTCCATTTCTTTGTGTCTTCCTCAATTTCTTTCATAAGTGTTTTATAGTTTTTAAGAGTACAGATCCTCTACTTCTTTGGTTAGATTTATTCCTCAGTATCTTATGGTTTTGGTGCAAGTGTAAATGGGATCAACTCCCTGATTTCTCTTTCTTCTGCCTCGTCATTAGTGTATAGAAATACCACTGATTTCTATGCATTGATTTTATATCTTGTGACAGGTGAATTCCTATTGAGTTCTAGTAATTTTGGGATAGATTTTTTTGGGTTTTCGACATAGAGTATGATGACATCAGAAGCATAAATGATTTATATGAAGAAAGCTTTCAGTAGTCTAACTCAGCAGGAGACTTCATATAGTTAAAAAATACTCAGGGAGCTTGAAGGCAGGTCAATAGAAATTACTCAAACTGAAGTACAAAGAGGAATGAGGTGAAAAAAAAAAGCAGATAAAGTACCAAGACCTCAGGGCAATATCAAATGGTCTTATGAGAATTAGAATCCCAGAAAGAGAAAAGAAAGGGTCTGAAAACATATTTGGGGAAATGACACTGAAAATGTTCCAAAATTAGTGGCATATACTAAACAATCAATTCCTGAATACCAGAAGTCAGAAACAAATAATTTGAAAGGGAAAAAAAAATACCCTGACCATGGACATAACATATTTCATACCTCTGGAAACCAAACAGGAAATGTTGAAGCAGCCACAGATTCAATAGGTAGATGTGAGAAGCCCTGTTTCCCATTCTCACCAATACACCCACAAAGAACAATACACACAAAGCCTTTATGTTCCAATAGTTGACAACCCTCCAGAAGACATTATGGAAGGTGAAGAATCTAGATAAGGTATGTTTAAAGATCTTCGGAGAGTCTCCAGAATTCCAGGGAGGAAAGTTGATGTGACTTTGGATCCACTGGGTAAAGATCGCCTGCTTTCTGAGATATTTGAGACCACATGTCCAACACTATATTTTTTTTCAATAATAAAATATGTTCTATCCTTTACATTTTCAGTTTTTCATTTCCTTTCTTCTTATTAATATATACATTTTTAACTTGGAATTTAATATCTAAGAAAATTGTGTAAGATACAAGGCTCATAGTATTATCCTAATGTGAACACACTCATGTAACTAAAACAGAAAACAATATCACTAGGATCCCAGAAGCCCCTTTTTTGCCCCATCTCCAATCCCTTCATCCTATCAATGGTAAATACTGTTTGATCAAACGAACACCATACATTAGTTATCTTAATTTTGAATTGTATATAGATGCAATAATTCAGTTTTAACTCTTTTTGTTTGTCTGCTTTCAAGGAATGTTGTCTGTGAAACTCACCTGTATTGTAGAAGGTACTTTAATTTTATTCATTTTCCTTGATAAATAGCATTCCATTGTATAAAAATACCATAATTTATCCATCTTTTTAGAGTTGTTTCTTCTTTGGGACATTTTTTAAAGATTTTATTTATTTATTAGAGAGAAGAAGAGAGAGTCCATCCGTGGGGGAGGGGCAAAGAAGGAGGGAGAGGGAGAATCAGACTCCCCACAGTTCAGTGAGTCTATCACAGGTCCAGTCCCAGAAACCTGGGATCATGACCCAAGCCCAAGGCAGATGCTTAACTGACTGAGCCAATCAGGCACCCCAGCACATGTTTGAGTACATCTTTTAGTGACACAATAATCCACTTCTGTTGAGTACATGTTAAAGGTGAAATTTCTGTGTCATATGGTATGCAGATACTATATGTGGAGAGTATCAAACACTTTTCAAAAATGATTATATCAATTTTAGTTCCCATCACCAATGAATAAATTTTCAACTTTTTCTGAAAACATGCTCCCATTTTAAAAAATTCAGTTTCAGTCATTGTGGTAGTTGCACAGCATAGGTCATATTTTGTCATATTTTCTAGACAACTAACAGGTTGGAAAGTTGTCCAGCATATGTGAAGGGTTTAAACAATGGTAATCAAATAAATGACTAAAGAACATATTTGAATGAATTGTAAGAAGAAAAAAAAAATGGATTCTGTTAAAATTATGCATTCACTGCATTGTGGCAGAAAAGTGCCCTCAGTCATTGAGTGTCATGCTCCAGTGGCATGGAAGCAGATTATTAAGGGATTCAGTTCTGTTTGAACTCTTCATTCATTATTTGAAGTCCCAACTATCAGTCCTTTCCTTTTGTGTGGGCTTGAGGACACCAAGCCCCAGTTTTCTTACATATTTTGAGTTCCTCATCTCTGTCCTGGGGTAGGCACTTACTTATTTGTTTGATTGATAATGAAAGATGACATAAGAACTAGCCCTCTTTCCCCCTTTCTGAAATGCTGGCATATGGGTTCCAAGTAAGCATTCTCCTAGAAGTGTAATGTGTGACCCCAGCAAGGTCCAACAGAGGCAGCCAAGAGTGAAGAATGTCAGGGACCAACTAAATAAACCAGTGTGTTGGGGGAAATACCAAATGTCATAATGGGAGAACAGTGTGACTATCAGTTTCAAAGGGCATAAGTAAGGAGAATATGGAAGTCAGGCATTCTAGGGATATTAGCACAACTGTATCCAGAGAATATTTGATATGCTGGATGACAGGTGGGCAGACAAGGGCTGGGAGAAGACTCCTTTGTGTGGCTATCTTCTTCAGAGTCTTGCATTGATGGAACTCATTGGCTCCCTCTTATGGTACCACTCACTGTATCTCAGCTTTGTGATCATGTCATCATGATGAGAGTGTCTTATGTTCCCCCTTATGCTTAGTGAGGCTGATAATGAGTTCTATTATTTCGTTGGAAAAAGAAAACAATTGTTTCCTCAGAAAATAATCACTAATATCAGAATATTATAGGCAGTGGCTAATCATAGTTGACATGTATATGTCACTAACTTACACTTAAACATTGCATTCTTTAATTTTTGCTCTAAATTGGCATGGTGTAGATATTCAAGTAACAATAACTTAGGTAATATAAGTTATACCTAACTGGAAGAAAAATACATATTTTCTGGTTTATAATTGTAATGATGACTAAATGAAATCTCGATTCTCTTTTATTCCTTTTTTTATCCTGTTACTGTCTACAAGAGACAGTTCAGTGAAGGAAAAGATATAAACTCCACAATTAATCACACCTGGCCTAGAATATTTGCTCTTTGAACTGCTAGCTTTATCATCTTGCTTAATTTAAGCAAAAATTTAATTTATCTGTTGATAAATAGAATAGCCAAGTACTTTTAAATTTTTTTTATTTTTTTTTTTGATATTTACAAATTTATTAATAATTCCTAATCATTTTTGATACCATCTTTTTTTTTTTTTAATTTTTTTTATTTTTTTTAGCATAACAGTATTCATTATTTTTGCACCACACCCAGTGCTCCATGCAATCCGTGCCCTCTACAATACCCACCACCTGGTGGCCCCAACCTCCCACCCCCCACCCCTTCAAAATTCTCAGATCGTTTTTCAGAGTCCATAGTCTCTCATGGTTCACCTCCCCTTCCAATTTCCCTCAACTCCCTTCTCCTCTCCATCTCCCCTTGTCCTCCATGCTATTTGTTATGCTCCACAAATAAGTGAAACCATATGATAATTCACTCTCTCTGCTTGACTTATCACTCAGCATAATCTCTTCCAGTCCCGTCCATGTTGCTACAAAACTTGGGGATTCATCCTTTCTTTCTTTCTTTTTTTTTTTTTTTTTACAGCTTTATAAACATATATTTATATCCCCAGGGGTACAGGTCTGCGAATCGCCAGGTTTACACACTTCACAACACTCACCATAGCACATACCCTCCCCGATATCCATAACCCCACCCCCTCTCCCAACCCCCTCCCCCCATCAACCCTCAGTTTGTTTTGTGAGATTAAGAGTCACTTATGGTTTGTCTCCCTCCCAATCCCATCTTGTTTCATTTACTCTTCTCCTACCCCCTCGACCCCCCATGTTGCATCTCGTCTCCCTCATATCAGGGAGATCATATGATAGTTGTCTTTCTCCGATTGACTTATTTCGCTAAGCATGATACCCTCTAGTTCCATCCACGTCGTCGCAAATGGCAAGATTTCATTTCTTTTGATGGCTGCATAGTATTCCATTGTGTATATATACCACATCTTCTTTATCCATTCGTCTGTAGATGGACATCTAGGTTCTTTCCATAGTTTGGCTATTGTAGACATTGCTGCTATAAACATTCGGGTGCACGTGCCCCTTCGGATCACTACGTTTGTATCTTTAGGGTAAATACCCAGCAGTGCAATTGCTGGGTCATAGGGTAGTTCTATTTTCAACATTTTGAGGAACCTCCATGCTGTTTTCCAGAGTGGTTGCACCAGCTTGCATTCCCACCAACAGTGTAGGAGGGTTCCCCTTTCTCCGCATCCTCGCCAGCATCTGTGATTTCCTGACTTGTTAATTTTAGCCATTCTGACTGGTGTGAGGTGATATCTCATGGTGGTTTTGATTTGCATTTCCCTGATGCCGAGTGATATGGAGCACTTTTTCATGTGTCTGTTGGCCATCTGGATGTCTTCTTTGCAGAAATGACTGTTCATGTCCTCTGCCCATTTCTTGATTGGATTATTTGTTCTTTGGGTGTTGAGTTTGCTAAGTTCTTTATAGATTTTGGACACTAGCCCTTTATCTGATATGTCATTTGCAAATATCTTCTCCCATTCTGTCAGTTGTCTTTTGGTTTTGTTCACTGTTTCCTTTGCTGTGCAAAAGCTTTTGATCTTGATAAAATCCCAATAGTTCATTTTTGCCCTTGCTTCCCTTGCCTTTGGTGATGTTCCTAGGAAGATGTTGCTGCGGCTGACGTCGAAGAGGTTGCTGCCTGTGTTTTCCTCGAGGATTTTGATGGATTCCTTTCTCACATTGAGATCCTTCATCCATTTTGAGTCTATTTTCGTGTGTGGTGTCAGGAAATGATCCAATTTCATTTTTCTGCATGTGGCTGTCCAATTTTCCCAACACCATTTATTGAAGAGGTTGTCTTTGTTCCATTGGACATTCTTTCCTGCTTTGTCGAAGATGAGTTGACCATAGAGTTGAGGGTCCATTTCTGGGCTCTCTATTCTGTTCCATTGATCTATGTGTCTGTTTTTGTGCCAGTACCATGCTGTCTTGATGATGACAGCTTTGTAATAGAGCTTGAAGTCCGGAATTGTGATGCCACCAACTTTGGCTTTCTTTTTCAATATTCCTTTGGCTATTCGAGGTCTTTTCTGGTTCCATATAAATTTTAGGATTATTTGTTCCATTTCTTTGAAAAAAAATGGATGGTACTTTGATAGGAATTGCATTAAATGTGTAGATTGCTTTAGGTAGCATAGACATTTTCACAATATTTATTCTTCCAATCCAGGAACATGGAACATTTTTCCATTTCTTTGTGTCTTCCTCAATTTCTTTCATGAGTACTTTATAGTTTTCTGAGGATAGATTCTTAGTCTCTTTGGTTAGGTTTATTCCTAGGTATCTTATAGTTTTGGGTGCAATTGTAAATGGGATGGACTCCTTAATTTCTCTTTCTTCTGTCTTGTTGTTGGTGTAGAGAAATGCAACTGATTTCTGTGCATTGATTTTATATCCTGACACTTTACTGAATTCCTGTACAAGTTCTAGCAGTTTTGGAGTGGAGTCTTTTGGTTTTTCCACATATAGTATCATATCATCTGCGAAGAGTGATAGTTTGACTTCTTCTTTGCCGATATGGATGCCTTTAATTTCCTTTTGTTGTCTGATTGCTGAGGCTAGGACTTCTAGTACTATGTTGAATAGCAGTGGTGATAACGGACATCCCTGCCGTGTTCCTGACCTTAGCGGAAAAGCTTTCAGTTTTTCTCCATTGAGAATGATATTTGCAGTGGGTTTTTCATAGATGGCTTTGATAATATTGAGGTATGTGCCGTCTATCCCTACACTTTGAAGAGTTTTGATCAGGAAGGGATGCTGTACTTTGTCAAATGCTTTTTCAGCATCTATGGAGAGTATCATATGGTTCTTGTTCTTTCTTTTATTAATGTGTTGTATCACATTGATTGATTTGCGGATGTTGAACCAGCCTTGCAGCCCTGGAATAAATCCCACTTGGTCGTGGTGAATAATCCTTTTAACGTACTGTTGAATCCTATTGGCTAGTATTTTGGCGAGAATTTTTGCATCTGTGTTCATCAAGGATATTGGTCTGTAGTTCTCTTTTTTGTTGGGATCCTTGTCTGGTTTTGGGATCAAGGTGATGCTGGCCTCATAAAATGAGTTTGGAAGTTTTCCTTCTATTGCTATTTTTTGGAACAGTTTCAGGAGAATAGGAATTAGTTCTTCTTTAAATGTTTGGTAGAATTCCCCCGGGAAGCCGTCTGGCCCTGGGCTTTTGTTTGTTTGGAGATTTTTGATGACTGTTTCAATCTCCTTACTGGTTATGGGTCTGTTCAGGCTTTCTATTTCTTCCTGGTTCAGTTGTGGTAGTTTATATGTCTCTAGGAATGCATCCATTTCTTCCAGATTGTCAAATTTGTTGGCGTAGAGTTGCTCATAGTATGTTCTTATAATTGTCTGTATTTCTTTGGTGTTCGTTGTGATCTCTCCTCTTTCATTCATGATTTTATTTATTTGGGTCCTCTCTCTTTTCTTTTTGATAAGTCTGGCCAGGGGTTTATCAATCTTATTAATTCTTTCAAAGAACCAGCTCCTAGTTTCGTTGATTTGTTCTATTGTTTTTTTGGTTTCTATTTCATTGATTTCAGCTCTGATCTTTATGATTTCTCTTCTCCTGCTGGGTTTAGGGTTTCTTTCTTGTTCTTTCTCCAGCTCCTTTAGGTGTAGGGTTAGGTTGTGTACCTGAGACCTTTCTTGTTTCTTGAGAAAGGCTTGTACCGCTATATATTTTCCTCTCAGGACTGCCTTTGTTGTGTCCCACAGATTCTGAACCGTTGTGTTTTCATTATCATTTGTTTCCATAATTTTTTTCAATTCTTCTTTGATTTCCTGGTTGACCCATTCATTCTTTAGAAGGACGCTGTTTAGTCTCCATGTATTTGGGTTCTTTCCAAATTTCCTCTTGTTATTGAGTTCTAGCTTTAGAGCATTGTGGTCTGAAAATATTCAGGGAATGATCCCAATCTTTTGATACCGGTTGAGACTTGATTTAGGACCAAGAATGTGATCTATTCTGGAGAATGTTCCATGTGCACTAGAGAAGAATGTGTATTCTGTTGCTTTGGGATGAAATGTTCTGAATATATCTGTGATGTCCATCTGGTCCAGTGTGTCATTTAAGGCCTTGATTTCCTTGTTGATCTTTTGCTTGGATGATCTGTCCATTTCAGTGAGGGGAGTGTTAAAATCCCCTACTATTATTGTATTCTTGTCGATGTGTTTCTTTGATTTTGTTATTAATTGGTTTATATAGTTGGCTGCTCCCACGTTAGGGGCATAGATATTTAAAATTGTTAGATCTTCTTGTTGGACAGTTCCTTTGAGTATGATATAGTGTCCTTCCTCATCTCTTATTATAGTCTTTGGCTTAAAATCTAATTGATCTGATATAAGGATTGCCACTCCTGCTTTCTTCTGATGTCCATTAGCATGGTAAATTCTTTTCCACCCCTTCACTTTAAACCTGGAGGTGTCTTCGGGTGTAAGATGAGTTTCTTGTAGGCAACATATAGATGGGTTTTGTTTTTTTATCCATTCTGATACCCTGTGTCTTTTGATTGGGGCGTTTAGCCCATTAACATTCAGGGTAAGTATTGAGAGATATGAATTTAGTGCCATTGTATTGCCTGTAAGGTGACTGTTATTGTATATTGTCTCTGTTTCTTTCTGATCTACTACTTTTAGGGTCTCTCTTTGCTTAGAGGACCCCTTTCAATATTTCCTGTAGAGCTGGTTTGGTATTTGCAAATTCTTTCAGTTTTTGTTTGTCCTGGAAGCTTTTAATCTCTCCTTCTATTTTCAATGATAGCCTAGCTGGATATAGTATTCTTGGCTGCATGTTTTTCTCATTTAGTACTCTGAATATATCATGCCAGCTCTTTCTGGCCTGCCAGGTCTCTGTGGATAAGTCTGCTGCCAATCTAATATTTTTACCATTGTACGTTACAGACTTCTTTTCCCGGGCTGCTTTCAGGATCTTTTCTTTGTCACTAAGACTTGTCAATTTCACTATTAGGTGACGGGGTGTAGACCTATTCTTATTGATTTTGAGGGGGGTTCTCTGAACCTCCTGGATTTTGATGCTTGTTCCCTTGCCATATTGGGGAAATTCTCTCCAATAATTCTCTCCAATATACCTTCTGCTCCCCTCTCTGTTTCCTCTTCTTCTGGAATCCCAATTATTCTAATGTTGTTTCGTCTTATGGTGTCACTTATCTCTCGAATTCTCCCCTCGTGGTCCAGTAGCTGTTTGTCCCTCTTTTGCTCAGCTTCTTTATTCTCTGTCATTTGGTCTTCTATATCGCTAATTCTTTCTTCTGCCTCATTTATCCTAGCAGTGAGAGCCTCCATTTTTGATTGCACCTCATTAATAGCTTTTTTGATTTCAACTTGGTTAGATTTTAGTTCTTTTATTTCTCCCGAAAGGGCTTTTATATCTCCCGAGAGGGTTGCTTTAATATCTTCCATGCCTTTTTCAAGCCCGGCTAGAACCTTGAGAATCATCATTCTGAACTCTATATCTGACATATTACCAATGTCTGTATTGATTAGGTCCCTAGCCTTTGGAACTGCCTCTTGTTCTTTTTTTTGTTGTGAATTTTTCCGCCTTGTCATTTTGTCCAGATAAGAGTTTATGAAGGAGCAAGTAAAATACTAAAAGGGTGGCAACAGCCCCAGGAAAATATGCTTTAGCCAAATCAGAAGAGATCCTGAATTGTGAGGGGGGAGAAAGGGGATAAAAAGGGGCTCAGAAAGAAAGAAAAAAAAAACTATTAAAAAAAAGAAAGCCGATAAAGAAATAAATATAAAAAGAGGAAAAAATATATATATATTAGATAAACTATTTAAAAAACGTTAAAAAAAAGAAAATGGTAAAAGTTAAAAAAAATTTAGCAGAAGAAGAGAAAAAGAAAAAAAAAATTGAAAAAGAAAAAAAAAATTAAATTAACTGCAAGGCTAAAAAATCATGGGGAGAAAGCCATGAGTTCCGTGCTTTGCTTTCTTCTCCTCTGGAATTCCGCCGTTCTCCTTGGTAGGTGAACTTGGTCCTGGCTGGGTTTCCCATAGATCTTCTGGGGGAGGGGCCCGTTGTAGTGATTCTCAAGCGTCTTTGCCCCAGGCGGAGTTGCACCGCCCTTACCCCGGGCTGCGCTGAGTAATCCGCTCGGGTTTGCTTTCGGGAGCTTTTGTTCCCTGAGCGCTTTCCGTAGAGTCTGGAGGACGGGAATGAAGATGGCGGCCTCCTGGTCTCCGGCCCGGAGGAGCCGAGAGCCCGGGGCCCCACTCCTCAGTGCGCCCTCAGAGAACAGTGCCAAATGACTCTCGTCACCCTGGCCTCCGGCCGCGCTCTGAGCTGACCGAGCCTGCGACCGGTTCAAGGTTCAACCCTGAGCTGAGAGTCACTCCTCGGCTCTGTCTCTGCAGCCGGCTTCCCCGTTCTAATACCGGTAAGCTCTGCGACACTGAGACACCCCCGATCCTTCTGCGACCCTGCGGGACCTGAGGCCGCGCTTACCCCGCCTGGGCTTCACCCCAGTTAAGCCTCTGGAGCGATGTCCCTCAGCAGAACAGACTTTTAAAAGTCCTGATTTTGCTCCGTTGCTCCGCCGCTCGCCGGGAGCCGGCCCCTCCCCCTGCGGTCTATCTTCCCGTAGCTTTGGTTTCACTTCTCCGCCAGTCCTACCTTGCAGAAAGTGGTTGATTTTCTGTTTCTGGAATTGCTGTTCTTCTTCTCTTCAATCTCCCATTGGATTTGTAGGTGTTTGCAATCTTTAGATAAGCTATTTAGCTGATCTCCCGCTACCCGAAGTAGTCTCAGCCTGCTACTTCTCCGCCATCTTCTAAATTTTTTTTATTTTTAAATTTATTTTCAGTGTACCAGAACTCATTTTTTATGCACCACACCCAGTGCTCCATGTGATATGTGCCCTCCATAATACCCACCACCAGGCTCACCCACCTTCCCACCCCCAGCCCCTTCAAAACCCTCAGATTGTTTTTCAGAGTCCATAGTCTCTCATGGTTCATCTCTCCCTCCAATTTCCCCCAAGTCCCTTCTCCTCACCATCTCCCCATATCCTCCGTGTTATTTCTTATGCTCCACAAATAAGTGACACCATATGATAACAGACTCTCTCTGCTTGACTTATTTCACTCAGCATAATCTCTTCCAATCCCATCCACGTTGATACAAAAGTTGGGTATTCATCCTTTCTGATGGAGGCATAATACTCCATAGTGTATATGGACCACATCTTCCTTATCCATTCATCCGTTGAAGGGCATCTTGGTTATTTCCACAGTTTGGCGACTGTGGCCATTGCTGCTATAAACATTGGGGTACAGATGGCCCTTCTTTTAACTACATCTGTATCTTTGGGGTAAATACCCAGTAGTGCAATTGCAGGGTCATGGGGAAGCTCTATTTTTAATATCTTAAGGAATCTCCACACTGTTTTCAAAAGTGGCTGCACCAACTTTCATTCTCACCAACAGTGTAAGAGGGTTCCCCTTTCATCACATCCTCTCCATCACACGTTGTTTCCTGTCTTGCTAATTTTGGCCATTCTAATTGGTGAGAGGTGGTATCTCAATGTGGTTTTAATTTGAATCCCCTGATGGCTAGTGATGATGAACATTTTTTCATGTGTCTGATAGTCATTTGTATGTCTTCTGCTCATTTCTGAAATGATTATCTGTTTTGTGTGTGTTGAGTTTGAGAAGCTCTTTATAGGTCCTGGATATCAGCCTTTTGTCTGTACTGTCATTTGCAAATATCTTCTCCCATTCCGTGGGTTGTCTCTTTGTTTTGTTGACTGTTTCCTTTGCTGTACAGAAGCTTTCGATCTTGAGGAAGTCCCAAAAATTCATTTTCCCTTTAGTTTCCTTTGCCTTTGAAGACATATCTTGAAAGAATTTGTTGTGGCTGTTATCAAAGAGGTTACTGCCTATATTCTCCTCTAGGATTCTGATGGATTCCTGTCTCATGTTGAGATCTTTTATCTTTGTGTAAGGTGTAAGAGAACGTTTGAGTTTCATTCTTCTACATATAGCTGTCCAATTTTCCCAGCACCATTTATTGAAGAGACTGTCATTTTTACACTGGATACTTTTTTCTGCTTTGTCGAAGATTATTTGACCATAGGGTTGAGGGTCTGTATCTGGGCTCTCTACATGGTTCCACTGGTCTATGTGTCTGTTTTTATGCCAGTACCATGCTGTCTTGGTGATCACTGCTTTGTAGTAAAGAATGAAATCAGGCAAAGTGATGCCTCCAGTTTTCTTTTCCTTTTTCAACATTTCCTTAGCAATTCGGGGTCTCTTCTGATTCCATACAAATTATAGGAATGTGTGCTACAGCTCTTTGAAAAATGCCGGGGGAGTTTTGATCAGAATGACTTTGAAAGTATAGATTGCTCTAGACAGTGTAGACATTTTAACAATGTTTATTTTTCTAATCTATGAGCATGGAAACGTCTTCCATCTTCTTGTGTCTTCTTTGATTTCATTCATGAGTGTTCTGTAGTTCCTCAAGTATAGATCCTTTACCTCTTTGGTTAGGTTTATTCCCAGGTATCTTATGGTTCTTGGTGCTATGTAAATGGAATTGATTCTCTAAGTTCCCAATCTGTATTTTCATTGCTAGTGTATAAGAAAGCCACTGATTTCTGTACATTGACTTTGTATCCTGCCACTACTGAATTGATATATGAGTTTTAGTAATTTGGGGGTGGAGTCTTTTGGGTTTTCCATATAAAGAATCATATCATCTGTGAAGAGAGAGAGTTTGACTTCTTCATTGCCAATTTGGATTTTTATTTCTCTTTTATTTCTCTTTGTTGTCTGATTGCTGTTACTAGGACTTCTAATACTATGGTGAATAAGAGTGGTGAAAGTGGGCATCCTTGTTGCATTCCTGATGTCAATGGGAAGGCTGTCAGTTTTTTCCCATTGAGGATGATATTTGCTGTGGGTTTTTCATAGATAGATTTTATGAAGTTCAGGAATGTTCCCTCTATCCCTATACTTTGAAGCATTTTAATCAGGAACAGATGCTGGATTTTGTCAAATGCTTTTTCGGCATCAATTGAGAGGACCATGTGGTTCTTCTCTCTTCTCTTATTGATTTGTTCTATCACATTGATTGATTTGCAAATGTTGAACCATCCTTGTAACCCAGGGATGAATCCCACCTGGTCATGGTGGATAATCTTTTTAACGTGCTGTTGGATCCTATTTTCTAGGAACTTATTGAGAATCTTAGCATCCATATTCATCAGGGATATTGGTTTGAAATTCTCCTTTTTGGTGGGGTCTTTGCCTGGTTTGGGGATCAGGGTAATGCTGGCTTCATAGAAAGAGTCTGGAAGTTTTCCTTCTGCTTCAATTTTTTTGAAACAGCTTCAGGATAGGAGGTGTTATGGCTTCTTTGAACGTTTGGTCAAATACCACCAGGGAATCCGTCAGACCCAGGCACTTGTGTGTTCGGAGGTTTTTGATCACTGCTTCAATCTCATTACTAGATATTGTTCTATTCAGGTTGTCAATTTCTTCCTGGTTCAATTTTGGAAGTTTATAGTTTTCCAGGAATGCATGAATTTCATCTAGGTTGCTTAACTTATTGGCATATAACTGTTGATGATAACTTCTGATGATTGTTTCTATTTCCTTGGTGTTAGTTGTGATCTCTCCCTTTTCATTCATAATTTTATTAATTTGGGTTTCTCTATTTCTTTTGGATTATTGTGGCAAATGGTTTATTGATCTTATTGATTCTTTCAAAAAACCAGCTTCTAGTTTCATTGATACATTCTACTCTATCTCTGGTTTCTACCTCATTGATCTCTGCTCTAATCTTGATTATTTCCCTTCTTGTGTGTGGAGTTGGTTTGATTTTTTCTTGATTCTCCAGTTCTTTAAGGTGTAGAGATAGCTGGTGTATTCTGGATTTTTCAGTTTTTTTGAGGGAAGCTTGGATGGCTACATATTTCCCCCTTAGGACCGCCTTTGTTGTATCCCGTAGGTTTTGGACCAAAGTGTCTTCATTCTCACTGGTTTCCATGAATTGTTTCAATTCTTCTTTGATCTCCTGGTTGGCCCAAGCATTCTTAAGCAAGGTGGTCTTTAGCTTCCAGGTGTTTGAGTTCCTTCCAAACTTTTCCTTGTGATTTAGCTCCAGTTTCAAAGCATTGTGATCTGAGAATATGCAGGGAATAATCTCAGTCTTTTGGTATTGGTTGAGTCCTGATTTGTGACCCAGTACATGGTCTATTCTGGAGAAGGTTCCATGTGCACTTGAGAAGAATGAGTATTCTGTTTTTTTAGGGTGGAATGTTCTGTATATATCTATGAGGTCCATCTGGTCCAATATGCCATTTGATGCTCTTTTTTCTTTATTGATTTTCTGCTTGGTTGGTGTGTCTATTACTGAGAGTGGTGTGTTAAGATCTCCTACTTAATGTATTCATATCAATATGACTCTTTATCTTGATTAACAGTTTTCTTATTTAATTGGTTGCTCCCATATTGGGGGCATAGATATTTACAATTGTTAGATCATCTTGGTGGATAGTCCCTTTAAGAATGATGTAGTATCCTTCTGTATATCTGACTACAGTCTTTAGTTTAAAATCTGATTTATCTGATATAAGAATCGCTACCCTGGCCTTCTTTTGAGGCCCATTCGCAGGAAATATGCTTCTCCATCCCTTCACTTTCAGTCTGGGTGTAACCTTAGGTTCAAAATGGGTCTCTTATAGACAGCATATGGATGGGTCCTGTCGTTTTATCCAATCTGCAACCCTGTGTGTTTTTATGGGCACATTTAGTCCATTCACATTAAGAGTGATTATTGATAGATACGTTTTTAATGACATCATGTTATATTTGAAGTCTTTCTTTCTGTAGATTGTCTCCATATATTTCTTTTCAATGATATTCTTAAGATTTTTTCTCTTTTATATAACTCCTCTTAATATTTCCAGCAGTGTTGGCTTGGTGATCGCATACTCTTTTAAGCCCTGCCGGTCTTGGAAACTCTTTATCTCTCCATCCATTTTAAATGTCAGTCTTGCTGGATACAGTATTCTTGGCTGCATGTTCTTCTCATTTAGTGCCCTGAATGTGTCTTTCCAGACCTTTCTGGCTTGCCAGGTTTTTGTGGACAGGTCTGAGGTTATTCTGATGGTCTTTCCTATGTATGTAAGGAGCTTCTTTGTCTTAGCTGCTTTCAAGAGATCCTGTCTACAATTATGATTTCTCAATTTTACTATCAGGTGACATGATGTTTTTCTAGATTACACAATCTTGGGGGGAGACCATTCTGCCTCTAGTATATGAACGTTGGTTCCATTCATGAGATTGGGAAAATTTTCATGGAATATTTGTTCCATTATATCTTCCAGGCTTCTTTATTTCTCCTCCCCCTCAGGGATTCCAATTATTCTGACGTTGGAACGTTTTATGGCATCATTTATTCCCCTAATTCTGCCTTCGTGGTTTCTAAGCTGTTTGTTCCAGGCTTCCTCCTGATCCTTTTTCTCTATCTGTTTGTCCTCCAGATCACTAATTCTATCTTCTGTCTCAGTTACCCTAGCTTTTAGAGAATTTAGATTACATTGGAACTCATTGAGAACATTGTGAACATCATCCCTGGTGGCTTTCACTTCTGCCCTAATCAATTCCATTTTGTCATCCATGGCTTTCTCCAACCTAGCTATTGCCTGGATAATTGTTAGCCTGTATTCCCTTTCTGACATATTGTCTATATTGATAGCCATTAGCTCTGTTGCAGAAGGCCCAGCATCTGAATTTTTCTTCTGTTGGACATTCCTCCTCCTAGTCATTTTGGTGAGAGACGGCTGAATGGATGTAACTGAATGTGTTGACTGTGGTGCAGGCAAGGTTCACCCTGGAACGCTCCTGAGCAATCAAGAGTCCCCACCCAAATGAAGGGAAAAAGAATGAGAGAAAAAAGAAAAAAGAGGATACAGAGAGGAAAATAAAGAAAGATAAAATAAAAGAGAAGGCTCAGACCAAAGGGGTCCCTTGGTAAGATTTATGAAGCATACAAACAAAAACAGACAAACAAAAAGACTGATAAAAGTAGATGACAATAGAAAAAAAAAAGTATATATATATATATATATGTATATATATATATATATAAAACAAAAAAGAACCTCATCAAAAAGAACCCCAAGTCTAGGATTTATATACTGGATGTATCGACCGTGGTGCAGTCAAAGTGCACTCTGGAATGCTTCTGAGCAATCAGGAGTCCCCACCCAAAGGAAAGAAAAAAGAAAGAGAGAAAAAATAAAAAGAGAGAGAGAGAGAGAGAGACAGAGAGACAGACAGGAGAAAAAAAATGAAAGGTAAAAGAGAAGTCTCAGCCCAAATGGGCCCCAAGGTAAGATTTATGAGGTATACAAACAAAAACAGACAAACAAAAAGACTGATAAAAGTATATTACAAGAGAAAAAATTATACATATATAACATATATAACATATAACATATATAACATAAACATATGTAACATATATATATTACATATATATTTAAATATATACATATATTTAAATATATATATGTATTTATATATATATTAAATGTAATAAATATATATATGTAATATATATATATATTAAATGTATTAAATATATATATATATTTAAGCAAATAAAGGAAGAACCTCGTCAAAAAGAACCCCAAGTGTAAGATTTATATACTATCAGGACAAACACAAAAACACAGAAACACTGGCGGAAGAAAAAGATGGGAGAGTGGTTATAAATTCTCAGTGTGGGCAAGGAAGGTTATTCTGATTCTTTCTAGATGTATCTTGATATATTTGTTAAAGTACTTAACTTTCCTAAGCTAGAGGGGGATGAAAAATTGGTTTACCTATAGGGGTAGTATTGATTGGGGAAAGGGGATTACCTTCTAGTTTAACTCTATATGAATATTAAAAAATAAAAATTAAAAAAAGAATAAACTAAACTAAACTAAAATTAAAATAATTAAAAAGTAGAAAAGCAAAAAAAAAAACATGGGTATATGTATCAAAAACTTCAGGTTAAAAGGTTATTATGGAACTTGATGTACTGGACATCTCACTGTGATGGTTAATAGGTTAAAGTATTATCTATATTAAAAAAATGATCCAGAATAGTGCAAACAAATTAAAAATAAAGGTTGTATCTATGAAGTAGTGGTGGTTGTTCTCTTGTCTTTTTTTTTTTTCTTTTTTTGGTTGGCTTTCTGGGGGAGGGGCCTGCCATGTGGGTTTTCAGTCAATGATTTTCCCTGAGTTAGATCCTCCTGCCCCCATCAAGGGGGAGGGCTCTGAGGAAACCGGTTTTTCAGGCTTTTGTTCTCTGGCGATTTTTTTATTTGTTTGTTTGTTTGTTTTCTCTCACCTTGTCAGCTTTGGATGGTTTTGGAGGTTTAGAACAAAGCAAACTGCACCCAGACCTCTCTCTCAGAGAGAAGCCTCAGTCTGTTCCCCTCTGGTTGCTTCAGAGCACATAAATTCCCCCTTGGCCACAGGCAGAGCACGTTCTGATCGCGGTCCCTGGGGACGCAGGAACTCCTACTTGTATCCAAAACCATGACAGCAGTGGGTGTCTGGGCAGCTCCGGGCCACCAGAGAGGTCCCAAGCAGTGATAGCACACTGAGATTTTCCCACTGGCCTGGGCTGGAAGTGCTCAGACTCTCCAGTTCTGAGAGCGCTGGGCTGGTGCCTGCCTGTATGCACCTCTCTCAGGGGAGGGTGTGGGGCGCAACTCAGATTCTGGTTGCTTGGCCTGCACACGTGGAGAGTGCCAAGTGCTATGGTTCTGCCGGCTGGCGAAGCTCCCAGCCCCTTATGGGAGCCACCACCCCGGCACTCTCAGGTGTGTTCATGGATCAGGGACCAAGACCTTGTTTCTTTGCCACATTCTCTCTGGCTCAGGGTGTGGCTGTCCTGGGTCCGGGGACTTAAGCCCCTGTCCCCAACCACCCCAATTCCCACAATTTCCCACAATTCCCCCCCCCCTGGATCTTTTGCTCTTTTTGAGTGCTTTCAACCAGACTCCAAGTTAGTGCTGATCCTTTGTTGCAGGTCACTCTCATATTGGGGTATTACTTTCCAATGTGTCACTTCTGGTGGCTCCCTCCCACTTTTGTTTATCTTCCAATATCAGTCCAATGTTCCCACTCTGCTTTATCTGCCCACTGGCATCGTCTGCCCCCGTAGAGATCCAAAAGTGTATAATTCTAATCTCAGGCTGATTTCATGGGTGATCAGAGTTCCTTGGTAGGTAATCAGCTCACTTTAGGGGACCAGTTGAAACAGCACCTCCTCCTACTTCTCTGCCATCTTGTCTCCCTCCTAATACCCCATGTTCTAATATGGAAGAATTAAATTATGTTTATTTATTTATTTGTTTGATCATTTATTTTAATAAGTTAATATAGTGTGATTTATTTCATTTTCTTAAAAATGCAGCTTGTAAAAAATAACTGGGTATAGTGCATAAACAAATTTTATTTATTTATTTATTTATTTATTTGACTGAGAGAGAGATAGTGAGAAAAGGAACACAAGCAGGGGGAGTGGCAGAGGGAGAAGCAGGCTTCCCACCAAGCAGGGAGCCTGATGCAAGGCCTAAACCCAGGATGCTGGGATCATGACCTGAGCCGAAAGGCAGATGCTTAACAAATGAGCCACCAAGGCACCCCCAGTTAAATGATATTTAAAGCAACCAACATAAAATTAAAAACGTACATTGTTCTTCTTTCTGCTTTGGGGTCTTACATTTCTTGTTTTAGATTGAACCATTCTTGATGAAACTTCAAAGTTATAGAATTCACCCAGGGTGAGAGCCCCAGGAGGAAGTCCATCCAATACAATAAGAACTGTCCATATTTTTAATGTGGCTTTCCACCTCCCAGAAAAACTCAGCACGTTGGCAGGATAATATGACTGACACACATGAAAGCCTTTACCACTGAAAAGGTTGATGATACAATAGTAGAATCATAGACACTTGCAGAGAACTTCTGGAATCCAAACTATTCATATCAGATGAGCCTCAGTCTGCAGATCATTATTCTGTTACAAAACTTTTAGTCAGTAGCGAAATTTAAAAATACAAAGGAAAAGCAACTCCTTAATCTCGTAGCCTCCTTCTTGGACAATTGTTATGGCTTCCAATGTGTGGTCCTGCCTCCATCTTGCCTTCCATCCTGTCCTCACACTTCTACCAGATTAATCTCTTTCAATTTTACTGTCATAGTTCCACTTCTTGCTTTCAATCTTTCAACAGCTCACTATGCCTAAGGTTCAACATTCTAATCCTTTCACTTGCCACTTGATACTTTTTTTTTTTAATTTGGTCAACTCAACTTTCCAACTTGACACACCAACATCTGTTTTATTCAGATATTTTGTTATCTCAGGAATTCAAACTCTGATCTGTGACCACACATGCAATGTTCCTGTCTCATTGTCTTTGTTAATGTCATATGTAGCAGATCCTGAAATTTCAACACTCCATAGACAGTGTTCATCTGATTTTGATCCTGCTAGTTGTCAGAGATATATGAGTGCTTATTTATAACAGTAGCTGATAAATGGGCTCTTGGATTAAGAATATTTGTTGATAATGACTTAACCTTTAAAAAAAGGTAACAAAAAAGGTAACAATTTTACAGTTAATTAAAATAGTGATATGCAGCAAACTAAGTATCATCTATTTAGGTAATTAATAGAAACTTAGAGTTCTTTCCACTTGGCCTTTATTGGTAATCACTGATCACCTTATCATTATGACAATTACCTCTTTACTCCTATCTGGACGTTTTCTCTGTGTATATATCCCAATCTGTTGAAACTCTTCTAGGAGTCCTTGGTGACCACAAAACTTCACTACCATTTTCTTGGAATTTGTCTGGTTATAATTTGTATTTTAACAGATTTTATATTTCCACAGCCCTTATTATTATTGGTTGCATTAAAATAACTGAAGTTGGGTTCTGTAAACCTGAGCTTTGTAATTACTATCTCTGCCATGATTTCAGTGTATGAACAAAATACATTTATGAAATGTTTGTATGCAAAGTATATCTAGTAAAAGAATTTTCTAATTGAATATGGGTATTAAGGAGGGCACATATTGTATGGAGCACTGGGTGTTATATGTAAACAATGAATCTTGCAACACTACATCAAAAAACTAATGATGTGCCAAATGGTGACTAACATAACATAATAAAAATAAAATATTTGCTGCATGAACAATGAATCTTGGAACACTGAAAAAATAAAGTTTAAAAAAAGGGGAAAATATGTGATTAAAACTAAAACCACTGGCAACAATCTGTGCCTCTTTTTGTTCTTCCTTTCCAGGACATAACCAACATCTCATTTTTTGAGGGCAGTATGCTGAAAGCTTTCTGAAAAAATGAGTTGATTTGGAAAATGACTGTTACTTTTCTGCAGTTTCTGTGGTGGTAGGAGAGGTATTTAAAGCTGCTGCTCCAGTCAGTCTCTTATATATGTCACAATATTTAGCAGCCTGTGGGGTATACAAATGTCCAGGTCTGCATCAGTAGACTCTGTGGAAACAGACATAACAATATGTTGACTACATCTCTAATATGATAAAAAATAAGAGGCACAGATGAGACCTGCCATTGAGGATGTAGACAGTTGTCTGAAGGCTCTTATGTCTTCTAAATCTACTTTATAATTATATTGCTTGGCAATGTTTTCAGAAAAAAAACTGGGGGGCAAAAACCATCAAAACATCAAAACAAATGTTTAATGACAAAATAAGTACTAAAGTTAATTTCTCAAGAATATAATAAAGATACACAAAATGCTGACATAAAAATAATTAAGACCATAGAATTATTACTATGGTCTTAATGGCATTAATGGCCACATAAAAAACAGAAGACAAAAGTGGACAGAAGATGCATCAATACCTATTTCAAAGGTAGTGATTATCTTAAGACTGCACTCAAAAATGATGTATTAACTAGTGTATCTGAGAAGGGACATTTACATGTTATTCAGGAAAGCATGACTTTTCATTTAGGTTAATTGACACATTTTCTAAAATAATCTAATTTTTAATTGCAATATTTCTTGCATAAAGGCTGAAAGTAAAGTGATAGCTAAAAATAAATTGGCTCGATTATGAGAAAAAATATTCTATCAATTAAATTATACTAAACACTGAGAGAATTTCTTGCTAACAGACCTGTTCCAAAAAAAGAAACAAATTCAAATGAAGATTTTTTTTAAGCACAAGGATAATGACCTCACAAAGATTATAGGGGAAAAATATATAAAGAGCAATAAAAGAAGAATATATCATCGATATCCATCTATCTATGATATATATAGATATATCTGTCTAACTATATATGATATATATAGATATATCTATATATTATAGAGAGAGATATATCTATCTACTTATATATATATGAAAATATTGATTTATATTGATATTGATTGTATATTTGCAGTACAAACAACTAAGGTGATGTAGCATGAGCTTATAACACATGAGAATTAAAAATCTTTTTTTTCTTTTTTTTTCTTTTTTTTTAATATGAAATTTATTAATTTTATTTTTTTATAAACATATAATATATTTTTATCCCCAGGGGTACAGGTCTGTGAATCACCAGGTTTACACACTTCACAGCACTCACCATAGCACATACCCTCCCCAGTGTACATAACCCCAACCCCCCCTCTCCCAACCCCCTCCCTCCATCAACCCTCAGTTTGTTTTGTGAGATTAAGAGTCACTTATGGTTTGTCTCCCTCCCAATCCCATCTTGTTTCATTTATTCTTCTCCCACCCCCTCAAACCCCCATGTTGCATCTCCTCTCCCTCATATCAGGGAGATCATATGATAATTGTCTTTCTCCGATTGACTTATTTCGCTAAGCATGATACTCTCTAGTTCCATCCACATCGTCGCAAATGGCAAGATTTCATTTCTTTTGATGGCTGCATAGTATTCCATTGTGTATATATACCACATCTTCTTTATCCATTCGTCTGTTGATGGACATCTAGGTTCTTTCCATAGTTTGGCTATAGTACACATTGCTGCTATAAACATTCGGGTGCACGTGCCCCTTCGTATCACTACGTTTGTATCTTTAGGGTAAATACCCAGCAGTGCAATTGCTGGGTCATAGGGTAGTTCTATTTTCAACATTTTGAGGAACCTCCATGCTGTTTTCCAGAGTGGTTGCACCAGCTTGCATTCCCACCAACAGTGTAGGAGGGTTCCCCTTTCTCCGCATCCTCGCCAGCATCTGTCATTTCCTGACTGGTTAATTTTAGCCATTCTGACTGGTGTGAGGTGATATCTCATTGTGGTTTTGATTTGTATTTCCCTGATGCCGAGTGATATGGAGCACTTTTTCATGTGTCTGTTGGCCATCTGGATGTCTTCTTTGCAGAAATGTCTGTTCGTGTCCTCTGCCCATTTCTTGATTGGATTATTTGTTCTTTGGGTGTTGAGTTTGCTAAGTTCTTTATAGATTTTGGACACTACCCTTTATCGGATATGTCATTTGCAAATATCTTCTCCCATTCTGTCAGTTGTCTTTTGGTTTTGTTCACTGTTTCCTTTGCTGTACAAAAGCTTTTGATCTTGATAAAATCCCAGTAGTTCATTTTTGCCCTTGCTTCCCTTGCCTTTGGTGATGTTCCTAGGAAGATGTTGCTGCGGCTGAGGTCGAAGAGGTTGCTGCCTGTGTTCTCCACGAGGATTTGGATGGATTCCTTTCTCACATTGAGATCCTTCATCCATTTTGAGTCTATTTTCGTGTGTGGTGTCAGGAAATGATCCAATTTCATTTTTCTGCATGTGGCTGTCCAATTTTCCCAACACCATTTATTGAAGAGGCTGTCTTTGTTCCATTGGACATTCTTTCCTGCTTTGTCGAATTGAGTTGACCATAGAGTTGAGGGTCTATTTCTGGGCTCTCTGTTCTGTTCCATTGATCTATGTGTCTGTTTTTGTGCCAGTACCATGCTGTCTTGATGATGACAGCTTTGTAATAGAGCTTGAAGTCCGGAAATGTGATGCCACCTACTTTGGCTTTCTTCTTCAATATTCCTTTGGCTATTTGAGGTCTTTTCTGTTTCCATATAAATTTTAGGATTATTTGTTCCATTTCTTTGAAAAAAAAATGGATGGGATTTTGTTAGTGATTGCAATAAATGTATAGATTGCTTTAGGTAGCATAGATATTTTCACAATATTTATTCTTCCAATCCAGGAGCATGGAACATTTTCCCATTTCTTTGTATCTTCCTCAATTTCTTTCATGAGTACTGTATGGTTTTCTGTGCATAGATTCTTAGTCTCTTTGGTTAGGTTTATTCCTAGGTATCTTATAGTTTTGGGTGCAATTGTAAATGGGATGGACTCCTTAATTTCTCTTTCTTCTGTCTTGTTGTTGGTGTAGAGAAATGCAACTGATTTCTGTGCATTGATTTTATATCCTGACACTTTACTGAATTCCTGTACAAGTTCTAGCAGTTTTGCAGTGGAGTCTTTTGGGTTTTCCACATATAGTATCATATCATCTGCGAAGAGTGATAGTTTGACTTCTTCTTTGCCAATTTGGATGACTTTAATTTCTTTTTGTTGTCTGATTGCTGAGGCTAGGACTTCTAGTACTATGTTGAATAGCAGTGGTGATAACGGACATCCCTGCCGTGTTCCTGACCTTAGCGGAAAAGCTTTCAGTTTTTCTCCATTGAGAATGATATTTGCGGTGGGTTTTTCATAGATGGCTTTGATAATATTGAGGTATGTGCCCTCTCTCCCTACACTTTGAAGAGTTTTGATCAGGAAGGGATGCTGTACTTTGTCAAATGCTTTTTCAGCATCTATGGAGAGTATCACATGGTTCTTGTTCTTTCTTGTATTAATGTGTTGTATCACATTGATTGATTTGCGGATGTTGAACCAACCTAGCAGCCCTGGAATAAATCCCACTTGGTCGTGGTGAATAATCCTTTTAATGTACTGTTGAATCCTATTGGCTAGTATTTTGGCGAGAATTTTTGCATCTGTGTTCATCAAGGATATTGGTCTGTAGTTATCTTTTTTGATGGGATCCTTGTCTGGTTTTGGGATCAAGGTGATGCTGGCCTCATAAAATGAGTTTGGAAGTTTTCCTTCTATTTCTATTTTTTGGAACAGTTTCAGGAGAATAGGAATTATTTCTTCTTTAAATGTTTGGTAGAATTCCCCCGGGAAGCCGTCTGGCCCTGGGCTTTTTTTTGTTTGGAGATTTTTGATGACTGTTTCAATCTCCTTACTGGTTATGGGTCTGTTCAGGCTTTCCATTCCTTCCTGGTTCAGTTGTGGTAGTTTATATGTCTCTAGGAATGCATCCATTTCTTCCAGATTGTCAAATTTGTTGGCGTAGAGTTGCTCATAGTATGTTCTTATAATTGTCTGTATTTCTTTGGTGTTCATTGTGATCTCTCCTCTTTCATTCATGATTTTATTTATTTGGGTCCTCTCTCTTTTCTTTTTGATAAGTCTGGCCATGGGTTTATCAATCTTATTAATTCTTTCAAAGAACCAGCTCCTAGTTTCGTTGATTTGTTCTATTATTTTTTTGGTTTCTATTTCATTGATTTCTGCTCTGATCTTTATGATTTCTCTTCTCCTGCTGGGTTTAGGGTTTCTTTCTTGTTCTTTCTCCAGCTCCTTTAGGTGTAGGGTTAGGTTGTGTACCTGAGACCTTTCTTGTTTCTTGAGAAAGGCTTGTACCGCTATATATTTTCCTCTCAGGACTGCCTTTGTTGTGTCCCACAGATTCTGAACCGTTGTGTTTTCATTATCATTTGTTTCCATAAATTTTTTCAATTCTTCTTTAATTTCCTGGTTGACCCATTCATTCTTTAGAAGGATGCTGTTTAGTCTCCATGTATTTGGGTTCTTTCCAAATTTCCTCTTGTGATTGAGTTCTAGCTTCAGCATTGTGGTCTGAAAATATTCAGGGAATGATCCCAATCTTTTGATAACGGTTGAGACCTGATTTAGGACCAAGAATGTGATCTATTCTGGAGAATGTTCCATGTTCACTAGAGAAGAATGTGTATTCTGTTGCTTTGGGATGAAATGTTCTGAATATATCTGTGATGTCCATCTGGTCCAGTGTGTCATTTAAGGCCTTGTTTTCCTTGTTGATCTTTTGCTTGGATGATCTGTCCATTTCAGTGAGGGGAGTGTTAAAATCCCCTACTATTATTGTATTATTGTCGATGTGTTTCTTTGATTTTGTTATTAATTGGTTTATATAGTTGGCTGCTCCCATATTAGGGGCATAGATATTTAAAATTGTTAGATCTTCTTGTTGGACCGTTCCTTTGAGTATGATATAGTGTCCTTCCTCTCTCTTATTGTAGTCTTTGGCCTAAAATCTAATTGATCTGATATAAGGATTGCCACTCCTGCTTTCTTCTGATGTCCATTAGCATGGTAAATTCTTTTCTACCCCCTCACTTTAAACCTGGAGGTGTCTTCGGGTTTAAGATGAGTTTCTTGTAGGCAACATATAGATGGGTTTTGTTTTTTTATCCATTCTGATACCCTGTGTCTTTTGATTGGGGCATTTAGCCCATTAACATTCAGGGTAAGTATTGAGAGATATGAATTTAGTGCCATTGTATTGCCCGTAAGGTGACTGTTATTGTATATTGTCTCTGTTTCTTTCTGATCTACTTCTTTTAGGGTCTCTCTTTGCGTAGAGGACCCCTTTCAATATTTCCTGTAGAGCTGGTTTGGTATTTGCAAATTCTTTCAGTTTTTGTTTGTCCTGGAAGCTTTTAATCTCTCCTTCTATTTTCAATGATAGCCTAGCTGGATATAGTATTCTTGGCTGCATGTTTTTCTCGTTTAGTACTCTGAATATATCATGCCAGCTCTTTCTGGCCTGCCAGGCCTCTGTGGATAAGTCTGCTGCCAATCGAATTTTTTTACCATTGTACGTTACAGACTTCTTTTTCCGGGCTGCTTTCAGGATTTCTCTTTGTCACTAAGACTTGTAAATTTTACTATTAGGTGACGGGGTGTGTACCTATTCTTATTGATCTGGAGGGGGGTTCTCTGAACCTCCTGGATTTTAATGCTTGTTCCCTTTGCCATATTGGGGAAATTCTCTCCAATAATTCTCTCCATTATACCTTCTGCTCCCCTCTCTGTTTCCTCTTCTTCTGGAATCCCAATTATTCTAATGTTGTTTCGTCTTATGGTGTCACTTATCTCTCAAATTCTCCCCTCATGATCCAGTAGCTGTTTGTCCCTCTTTTGCTCAGCTTCTTTATTCTCTGTCATTTGGTCGTCTATATCGCTAATTCTTTCTTCTGCCTCATTTATCCTAGCAGTGAGAGCCTCCATTTTTGATTGCACCTCATTAATAGCTTTTTTGATTTCAACTTGGTTAGATTTTAGTTCTTTTATTTCTCCAGAAAGGGCTTTTATATCTCTGGGGAGGGTTTTCTAATATCTTCCATGCCTTTTTCAAGCCCGGCTAGAACCTTGAGAATCGTCATTCTGAACTTCAGATCTGACATATTACCAATGTCTGTATTAATTAGGTCCTTAGCCTTTGGTACTGCCTTTTGTTCTTTTTTTTTGTGGTGAATTTTTCCGCCTTGTTATTTTGTCCAGATAAGAGTATATGAAGGAGCAAGTAAAATACTAAAAGAGTGGCAACAACCCCAGGAAAATATGCTTTAGCCAAATCAGAAGAGATCCCAAATCGTGGGGGGGGGGGGGGATAAAGGGGATAAAAAGAGGTTCAGAAAGAAAGAAAAAAAAAATTAAAAAAAGAAAAACAAAAAAGAAAATGCATAAAAAGAAAAATATATATATATATATATTAGATAAACTAGTTAAAAAATGTTAAAAAAGAAAAGGGTAAAAGTTAAAAAAAATAGCAGAAGAAAAAAAAATTGAAAAAGAAAAGGAAAAAAAATTAATTTAACTGCAAGGCTAAAGAATCATGGGGAGAATGCCATGAGTTCCGTGCTTTGCTTTCTCCTCCTCTGGAATTCCGCCGCTCTCCTTGGTATTGAAACTGCACTCCTTGGTAGGTGAACTTGGTCCTGGCTGGGTTTCTTGTTGATCTTCTGGGGGAGGGGCCTGTTGTAGTGATTCTCAAGCGTCTTTGCCCCAGGCGGAGTTGCACTGCCCTTACCAGGGGCCGGGCTGAGTAATCCGCTCAGGTTTGCTTTCGGGAGCTTTGGTTCCCTGAGCACTTTCTGTAGAGTTCCGGAGGGCAGGAATGAAGATGGCGGCCTCCCGGTCTGGCCTGGAGGAGCCGAGAGCCTGGGGCCCCACTCCTCAGTGCACCCCCAGAGAACAGCGTCCAATTACTCCCGTCACTCTGGCCTCCGGCCGCGCTCCGAGCTGACCAAGCCTGTGAACGGTTCAAGGTAACCCTGAGCTGAGAGTCACTCCTCAGCTCTGTCTCTGTAGCCGGCTTCCCTGTTCTAATACCTGTGGGCTCTGCGACACTCAGACACCCCTAATCCTTCTGTGACCCTGTGGGACCTGAGGCCACGCTGACCCTGCGTGGGCTTCACCCCAGTTAAGCCTCTGGAGCGATGTCCCTCAGAGGAACAGACTTTTAAAAGTCCCGATTTTGTGCTCCATTGCTCCGCCGCTCGCCGGGAGCCAGCCCCTCCCCCCGCGGTCTATCTTCCCGTCGCTTTGGATTCACTTCTCGTCCAGTTCTACCTTGCAGAAAGTGGTTGATTTTCTGTTTCTAGAGTTGCTGTTCTTCTTCTCTTCGATCTCCCGTTGGATTTATAGGTGTTTGTAATCTTTAGATAAGCTATCTAGCTGATCTCCCGCTACCTGAAGTAGTCTCAGCCTGCTACTTCTCCGCCATCTTGACTCCTCCCCCTAAAATTTTTTTTTAAAATTTTATTTATTTATTTGACAGACAGAGATCACAAGTATACAGAGAGGCAGGCAGAGAGAGAGGGAGAAGCAGGCTCCCTGCTGAGCAGAGAGCCCGACATGGGACTCAATCCCAGGACCCTGAGACCATGACCTGAGCTGAAGGGAGAGGCTTAACCCACTGAGCCACCCAGGCGCCCTATGAGAATTAAAATTCTTGAGAGCAAAAGCAGAAAAATGGGGTTGGTAAGCATAAGTAAAGTATTCTGAGGTTTCAGAATTATTGGAGAAAAAATAAAATAATGAATTTCAGTTAGCAATAAGTCAAGAATTCATTTAAAATATAGATGATAAATTCTTTTTTATTTGAATTCAATTAGCTTACATAATACATCATTTGTTTTTGATGTAGTGTTCAATGATTCATTAGTTGAGTATAACACCCAGGGCTCAACAGATCATGTGTCCTCCTTAATGCCCATAACACAGTTACCTCATTCCCCCACCCTCCTTTAGCAATCCTCAGTTTGTTTCCAGGACTTAAGAGTCTCTCATGGGACACTTGGGTGACTCAGTTGGTTAAGCATATGCTTGTGGCTTAGGTCATGGGATAGAGGCATGTTTTGGGCTCCCTGCTCAACAGAGAGTCTATTTCTCCCTCTGCTCCTCCCCTCTCCTCATGCTCTCTTTCTCTCTTTCAAATAAATAAATAGAGGATAAAATCTGAAAGAAAAATGAAAGAATGCTTGAATAGTAAGTTCCTAAAAAGGAAACCATAATTAAAAAGCCTAATTAATATAAGAAAAGGTAAACAAAAGTGACATAAAAAACTGGATAATACAGAAAATGAATAGTAAGATAACAGAAGATCAAATGTATCCATATTTGTGTTAAATATAAATTAATTAAATAGTACATATAAAATAGCACAATTTCTAGAAATGATTAAAGAAGAAATATTTGGTAAATTTGATATTGTCAATATAAAAAACTCAAAAACTTGTGCTCTACAAAAGTCTGTGCAAAAAGGATGAAAAACTAACTACAGACTGGATGAAACTCTTTGCAAAGTACATATCCAACAAGACTAATATCTAGATTATATAATGAACTCTTAAAATTTAAAAGATTAAGAAAGTTAGAAAATGGGCAAAAGACAGGCACAGAAATTTCACCAGAGAGGATATACAAATGACAAATAACCTCATGAAATTATATTCAGCATAATTAGCCACCAAGGAAATACAAATTAAAACCACAATGAAATAACAGTACAAGCATAACAGAGAGGCTAAAAGTTAAAAAAAAAATAAATATGGCAATTAGGGTGCCTGGGTGGCTCAGTAGGTTAAACCTCTGCCTTTGGCTCAAGTCATGATCTCAGGGTCCTGGGATTGAGCCCTGCATTGGGCTCTCTGCTCAGCAGGGAACTTGCTTCCCCATCTCTCTCTGCTTGCCTCTCTGCCTACTTGTGATCTCCCTCTGTGTCAAATAAATAAATAAAACCTTTTAAAAATGTGGCAATATCCAAAAAATGGTGAGAATGGGAAGCACCTGGATTCCTCCCACATTGCTGTTGGGATATAACATGATCCAGTCACTCTAGAAAACTGTTGCTCAGTTTCCTATAAAATTCAACATGTAATTATCATGTAACTCCACAGTTGCACCCTTAGAAAAGAAATGAAATGAAAACTTAGGTTTAAACAAAAATAATGTACAGAAATGTTCATACAAGTTTTAGCCATAATAACCAACAACTGCAAAGAGTCAAGATTATCTTTAAACAGGTGAATAAACAAAATATTTTACATGCATATCATTAAACACTGCCCAGAAATTTAAAAAAAGAATGGACTATTGACAGATGCAACAGTGGATGATTTTCCATGGAATTTTGCTGGGTGAAAAATAAAAGGCTAATTTGGAAATTTTATATACTGTGTGATTCCATTTATAAAACTTTTGGAAATGGCATTATTTTTTAAGTTTTTATTTAAATACCAGTTAGTTAATATACAGTGTAGTATTTATTTCTGGTGTGGAATATAGCAATTCAACACTTCCATACAACACCTGGTAGTCATCACAAGTGCTCTCTTTTATTTCCATCACTTATTTAACCCATCCCCCACCCACATCCACTTTGGTAATTACCAGAGCGTTCTCTATAGTTAAAAGTCTGTTTATTGGTTTGCCACTCTCTCTTTCTTCTCCCTTATTACTGTTTGTTTTATTTCATAAATTCTACATGAGTGAAATCACATGGTATTTGTTTTTCTCTGTCTGACTTGTTTTGCTTAGCATAATACTCTCCAGCTCCATCCATATGATCACAAATGGTGAGATTTTAAGATGACATTATTTTATAAATGAAAAGCAGATTTGTTAATACCAGAGATCAGGGACAGGGAGATGAATGGTCATGAAGAAAAGTGGATATGGTTATAAGTAGGAAACACAAAGGATACTTGTGGTGATGGAACTGATATATCTTGACTGTGATACACAAACCTATAGTTATGATGAAATTGTGTAGAACTCAATATGCACAACCACACAAAAGAGTACAAGTAAAACTGGGGAAATACTTGCATTCCCACCAACAGTGTAAGAGGGTTCCCCTTTCTTCACATCCTCTCCAACAAACGTTGTTTACTGTCTTGTTAATTTTGGCCATTCTAATTGGTGTAAGGTGGTATCTCAATGTGGTTTTGATTTGGATCTCCATGATGGCTAGTGATGATGAACATTTTTTCATGTGTATGATAGCCATTTGTGTATGTTTTCATTGGAAAAGTGTCTGTTCATGTCTTCTGCCCATTTTTTGACATGATTACCTGTTTTGTGTGTGTTGAGTTTGAGAAGTTCTTTATAGATCCTGGATATCAGCCTTTTATCTGTACTGTCATTTGCAAACATCTTCTCCTATTCCGTGGGTTGCCTCTTTGTTTTGTTGACTGTTTCCTTTGCTGTGCCGAAGCTTTTGATCTTGATGAAGTCCCAAAAATTCATTTTCATTTTTGTTTCCTTTGCCTTTGGAGACATATTCTGAAAGAAGTTGCTGGGGCTGATATTTATGCTGTTGGTGAGAATGCAAGTTGGTGCAGCCACTTTGGAAAACAGTGTGGAGATTCCTTAAGAAATTAAAAATAGAGCTTCCCTATAACCCTGCAATTGCACTACTGGGTATTTGCCCCAAAGATACAGATGTAGTAAAAAGAAGGGCCATCTGTACCCCAATGTTCATAGCAGCAATGGCCATGGTCACCGACTGTAGAAAGAACCAAGATGTCCTTCAATGGACGAATGGATAAGGAAGATGTGGTCCATATACACTATGGAGTATTATGCCTCCATCAGAAAGGATGAAGACCCAAGTTTTGTAGCAACATGGACGGGACTAGAAGAGATTATGCTAAGTGAAATAAGTCAAGTGGAGAGAGTCAATTATCATATGGTTTCACTTATTTGTGGAGCATAACAAATAACATGGAGGACAATGGGAGATGGAGAGGAGAAGGGAGTTGAGGGAAATTGGAGGGGGAGATGAACTATGAGAGACCATGGACTCTGAAAAACAATCTGAGGGTTTTGAAGGGGCAGTGGGTGGGAAGGTGGGTGAGCCTGGCGGTGGGGATTAAGGAGGGCATGTATTGCATGGAGCACTGGGTGTGGTGCATAAACAATGAATTCTGGTATACTAAAAATAAATTTGAAAAATTAAAAATTAAGGGGCGCCTGGGTGGCTCAGGGGTTAAGCCGCTGCCTTCGGCTCAGGTCATGATCCCGGGGTCCTGGGATCGAGTCCCGCATTGGGCTCGCTGCTCAGCAGGAAGCCTGCTTCCCTTCCTCTCTCTCTGCCTGCCTCTCTGCCTACTTGTGATCTCTCTCTGTCAAATAAATAATAAATAAAATTAAAAAAAATAAAAATTAAAAAATAAACTGAGGAAATTCTAATAAGACCAGTAGACTGTATCTTGGTTCTGATATTACATTATAATTTTGTAAAGTGTTACCTTTGAGGGGAACTTTGTTAATTACAGACAGTATCACTCCATTACCATTTCTTGCAAAGACATGTAATTCTACAATAATCTAATAATATTTCAATTAAAAATTAAATAATTAGGAATAAGTATCATGAAAGATGTTCAACACCTCTACACTAAGGACTATAGAATATTATTAACTATAAATTAAAGATGAACACTATACATGAAGGGAAAGATGAATGATGTACATCAAGGGATATATCATGTTTATGAGCTGGAGGACTTGATATTGCAAAGACACCATTTTTTCCCAAAATGTTCTATGCGATGCAACCTCTGTCAAAATCCCAGTTAGTGGTTTTCAGGAAATAGACATGCTAATTCTAAAATGTTTAGGGACATACAAAGAACCACAAATAATTGGAACAATCTTCAAGGGCAGAGGACTATTCTGGAGGACTTGCAATATAAGATACTGAGACCTATAAAAATACAATAAGATTTTGCAGAATGGTGTAATAGACAAGCAAATTGGGAAAATGGATGGTCCACAAACAGACACAGATATAGAGTCATCTACTCTATAGCAGATGTGACACTCTGATGCAGTATATAAATACATTTCATTGAATTAATAACATTGGTTATCATATGGAAAATAGAATGAATTTTTACTCTCTACTTCCCAGTTTACATAAAAATCAATTTTTTGAATCATTTATGTAAATATATAACTTTAAGAATAAAATATAAAACATGTCTTCATACATTTTTGTAAGCAAACATTTCTCAAATAGGGAAGAAAATTATTATTTTTAAAGAAAAAGTTGCTAACTATGAGTACATTAAAATTAATAATTTACATTTACTAGAGGACATCATTAAGAGTTAAAAGGCCAGTGCATAGAGCATAGATTATATACAATAGGTATCTCTAACAAAAGGCATTTTTAAAAAATATATATTACACAGCATTGATGGACAGAAGACTTAAACAGGCACTTAACAAAAGAGAGTAAGGGCCACAAATTTGTGAGAAAGTGCTAAATTCCATTAATCATTTGGGGAATGTAAATTTAAAAACAGTAATTTTTGCTAGATTATTTGCAAACATGACCTCATTAACTTCCTATGTCTCTGGAGTCATGGTTTTCTGAAATGGGAATTTTTCTTCTCTTCCATAAAAAAAGATAATATTTATTTCCGCAAGTACAATATGTTTATATACAAGATCTCAGTAGACCTTGAATCTGGAATGGACTTGTAACTTGCTTGGGAAAGAGAAAGTGGAAGAAGTGATGTTGTGTGCCTCCTAAGCATGCTGCCACTCTGAGAAGCAATCCAGACTCACCTCCTTGAGGATGAGAAAACATAAGGAGAGCTTGGCTGCCCAACTTCAGACATGTGAGTGGCCACCCTCGACTCTTTAGCTTGACTCCTGAGAACTACAGCAGCATGAGTGTCCCCTGGAAAAGCTATCAAAAGCACATTGGGCTGACCCTGGGCTAAACTACTGACCCATGTAATTGTCACATATAATAAAATAGTGGTGATTTTAAACCTCTAAGTTTTGGTGTCTTTTGTTAAACAATAATACCTACCTGAAACAATGATATAGCAGTCTATAACCACAATAATAGTTAAAATGAAAAGTAGAGAAATTACCAAATGTTAACCCCAAAGCAGAGCATCTAGAACCCTTATACCTAGGTGGTGTAGATGTAATAGGTACACTCTGGAACACCGTTTAGCAATATCTATCAAAGTTGAATGTTCACATACTCTAACACCTAACAACTGTACTTCTTAGGTATGTACCCGAGATAAATGCACCTAAAGCACATGTAAGACTGTTAATTGTAGAATTATTCATGAGAGGTAAAAACTAGAAACAACCCAAATATCCATCTAATGTAGAATGGACAAATAAATAAATCGTGACCTATCTCTGCATTCTATAGTCATGAAAACAAACAACTCCACACAACCACATGGACCCGTATCACAAACACAATGCCACAAAAAAAGATGCATGATTGCATTTTATAGGATGTTCAAAACTGAGCAAAAATAGACTCTGGAGTTTGCAGCAAGGAGAGTCATTGCATGGAATTCTGAAAAGATGACAATTCAAAGAAGGGAATGCTTTGGGATGTTGATAATATTTTTTTGTTGATATGAATGCTGGTTATATGGATGTGTTTACTTTGTGAGAACTCACCAAACTATATACTTGTAATCTGTGCAATCTTTTTTGCATTTTTAATAGGATAAAGTTGATTTGTTAGGAATAAATTTATTTTACAGAAACCACCCATTATCTTTGCTCTTAATATTTTGAAGTCTTAAATTTGATGTATTTAATCTCTAATGGTTTTAAGTAGCAATTAAAAATCATCATTTTTTTAAGCTTCTTGAGCTGATTAGTGGTGTTTTATTACATTCTTGTAAAAATTTGGTTGTGGCCTGGTATTATTATTATTATCATTAGTATTAAGTTTTTATTTAAGTTCCAGTTAGTTAACATACAGTGTAATATTAGTTTCTGGAGCTCAATTTCTGTGTCTATACACTATAATTCAATAAAACTTACAAAACAACATAAATCCCATAATGAAAGAAAATATGTTCTTCAGAAAAATGCTAGAGACTTGGTATTAGAGATATGACTAAAACATCAGTTAAGCTACACAAATACAGACCAAGAATAAATATTTAACATACACTATTTTGTAAAAGATTTTAATTTTATTTGTTTATTTGAGAGATAGCAACACAGATAGTGAGAGAGACGACAGGAAGGGAGGAGAGGGAGAAGCAGGCTCCTTGCCAAGCAGGGAGCTGGAGTTGGGCTGGATTCCAGGATCCTGGTATCCTGACCTGAGCCAAAGGACCTTAACTGACTGAGCCACACAGGTGTCTCTAAGATATTGTATTTTTAAGCATTCAGATAATCAGTGTATAAATGTTTTCAAATTTTGCTGTAGTGTTAATTTATGTTGATTATATTTTTGGTAATTTTTTAAAATTTTTATTTAAAATATTTATTTTTAAAAGATTTTATGTGTTTAGAGAGTAAGAGAGAGCATGAACAATAAGGGAAAAGGGAGAGGGAGAGAGAATCTCAGGCAGACTCAGTGCTGAGCACTGAACCAGATGTGAGGCTCAATTTCATGACCCCTGAGATCATGACCTGAGTCAAACAAAGAGCAGGTCGCTCAACTGACTGAGCCATCCAAGATCCCTGGATCTTGTTTTGTATTTTTATTTATTTTTGTATTTATTTATTTATTTTTAATTTTTTAAAATTTCTTTTCAGAGTAACAGTATTCATTGTTTTTTTTTAAAGATTTTATTTATTTATTTGTTAGAAAGAGAGAGAGAGAGAGGGAGCGAGCATGAGCACAGGCAGACAGAGTGGTAGGTAGAGGCAGAGGGAGAAGCAGGCTCCCTGCTGAGCAAGGAGCCCGATGTGGGACTTGATCCCAGGACGCTGGGATCATGACCTGAGCCGAAGGCAGCCGCTTAACCAACTGAGCCACCCAGGCGTCCCAGTATTCATTGTTTTTGCACCACTTCATGCATGACCTCAACGTGAGACAGGAATCCATCAGAATCCTAGAGGAGAACATAGGAAATAACCTCTTCGACATCAGCCACAGCAACTTCTTTCAAGATATGTCTCCAAAGGCAAAGGAAACAAAAGCGAAGATGAACTTTTGGGACTTCATCAAGATCAAAAGCTTCTGCACAGCAAAGGAAACAGTCAACAAAACAAAGAGGCAACCCATGGAATGGGAGAAGATATTTGCAAATGACAGTACAGACAAAAGGGTGATATCCAGGATCTATAAAGAACTTCTCAAACTGAACACACACAAAACTGATAATCATGTCAAAAAATGGGCAGAAGATATGAACAGACACTTCTCCAATGAAGACATACAAATGGCTATAAGTTTTGTATTTAAAATAGGTTTTACATAGGACAGTTTTGTGGCTCCAACCATTAACACAACTATTTTTTTTTTCTGTGTTCTGTTAGTCACCATACAGCAGGTAACAACCAGTGCTCCATGTAATATGTACCCTCCTTAATACCCATTACTTGGCTAACCCATCTAATTTTTAACCAATAAAAAAACTGATAAAAAAAAAACAATAAAAAAAGCTATCAGGTTTTACTTCTTCTTTAATGCTTCCTCTTTCTCAGAAGTTTCCTAGTCTGAATCAACCATTGCATGCTCACCCACCTGTCATCTTCTATCTGTTTTATCATATACTAATGTGAAGCTTTATTTGAATTTGTAATGGTTGCTCAAGGTTTACTCTATGTTCAGACTGTGATAATTTTTATGAATATTTATTCAGCCTTTATGAATCTTCTCTGGCTACTCGCTCCACTTACTAAACCCAGATGATGTTGGGGTGCTGGCCTTAGGGATTTTCCTCAACTTGCTGGTTGTTAACTTCTCAGAATCCAAGCCTCTCTTGGAAATCTCTTGAAGACTTTTTTCCTCCCACCAGAGAGAGGAAAGTCCTCCCCTCTGCCACACATACATACAACCTTCTTTTGCAGTGTTTGGGACCATTAGGAACCCCTGGTCTGAGGGAAGCATCAGGTGGGTTTCAAGTACTTTCAGTGGAACCCATTCCCTTGGCTAGGAAGATCTGCATCCTGAGCAGAGAAGGGGGAAATAGGAGGGCATGCTTCCTTTTGTGTGGCTCAATGACTTTCCAGTATGCCTCTCCAACCACACCTAGTGGCATCATCATCACTTCTACCCACACAGCTTGCTCTGTACCTCATCACTTTTATCTATCTGGCTCCCACTCTCATTGGAGGGTCTGCAGAAACCTCACCAGCACCTTGAACTCTTCCTTGGACAATACAGAATGCTCTTTCCCTCCTCAGAATGTCTGCATGGCTTGTTTGCTGATTTGATTTTCATTTATTTTTATCTGCACATTTCCTATCTTACCAAGTAAATTGTATATTTTCCATATTTTCCAGGTTAGTGATGCCCTTTAAGATAAACAAAATTTAAGAGGACAATCACAGTACAAAAAAAAAAAAAAAAAAAAAAAAAAAAAAAAAAAAAAAAAAAACTGCTAATATCTAATGCTTAATGGATACCAGAGAGTATATTCGATTTTAAAAATTAATCCTTATACTAAATCCTACTATGTTGATATTGTGCTATTGGTTACCAGATAAGGAACATTATGAATACAGAGATTCCATTGCTTGCCTCTGATCTCTTGGCAGCCTGTGGCAGAGCTAAAATATGTGCTCTGGTTAGACTCCAGCACACCCCCTTTTATCCCACCTGCCTTTTCTTGGGCCATGGCTGTGCCTAGAATTAACTGCATTGAATATACTTTCTTTCCCCTTATATTGGTTCCTTGCCTTGTTCAATCCACCACTGTGAGCAACTGTTTGACACTATGTACTCAAAACTCTTTAATCCCTATGTTTACTTGATACATTTTTTAAAACCCAGATGAAATACAATGAACCAATTATCTCTTATAAAATTAATTAACAAAAATATATATATTTATTTATTTTATTTCTTTTCAGTGTAACAGTATTCATTGTTTTTTGCACCACACCCAGTGCTCCATGCAATACGTGTCCTCCCTAATACCCACCACCTTTTCGCCCCAACCTCCCACCTCCTGCCCCTTCAAGACCCTCAGGTTGTTTCTCAGAGTCCATAGTCTCTCATGGTTCACCTCCCCTTCCAATTTCCCTCAACTCTGTTCTCCTCTCCGTCTCCCCATGTCCTCCATGTTATTTCCTATGCTCCACAAATTAGTGAAACCATATGATAATTGACTCTCTCTGCTTGACATATTTCACTCATCATAATCTCTTCCAGTCCCGTCCATATTGCTACAAAAGTTGGGTATTCATCCTTTCTGATAGAGGCATAATACTCCATAGTGTATATGGACACATCTTCCTTATCCAGGATCTATAAAGAACTCCTCAAACTCAACACACACAAATCAGATAATCATATCAAAAAGTGGGCAGAAGGGGTGCCTGGGTGGCTCAGTGGGTTAAGCCACTGCCTTCGGCTCAGGTCATGATCTCAGAGTCCTGGGATCGAGCCCCGCATTGGGCTCTCTGCTCAGCAGGGAGCCTGCTTCCTCCTCTCTCTCTGCCTGCCTCTCTGCCTGCTTGTGATCTCTCTGTCAAATAAATAAATAAAATCTTAAAAAAAAAGTGGGCAGAAGATATGAACAGACACTTCTCCAATGAAGACAGACAAATGACTATCAGACACATGAAAAAATGTTCATCATCATTAGCCATCAGGGAGATTCAAATTAAAACCACATTGAGATACCACCTTGCACCAGTTAGAATGGCCAAAATTAGCAAGAAAAGAAACAACGTGTGTTGGAGAGGATGTGGAGAAAGGGGAACCCTCCTCTACACTGTTGGTGGGAATGCAAGTTGGTGCAGCCACTTTGGAGAACAGTGTGGAGATTCCTCAAGAAATTAAAAATAGAGCTTCCCTATAACCCTGCAATTGAACTACTGGGTATTTCCCCCAAAGATACAGATGTAGTGAAAAGAAGGGCCATCTGCACCCCAATGTTTATAGCAGCAATGGCCACGGTCGCCAAACTGTGGAAAGAACCAAGATGCCCTTCAATGGATGAATGAATAACAAAAATATATTTAAAAGTCAAAAGGCACATGTGTAGATAATGCTGCATATGAGAGGGGGCCTTTAGAAACCTCTGTGTGGACCCTGCCACAACTCTCTCAAGCACACTCTCTGGATGCAGGCTCAAAGTGAGCACTGTGCAATGAGACGTGGGAAACACAGAAAAGGGGAGGGTCTCATGGTAAACAGAAACTTCAACAGCTCTGGCATTATTTTTTGGGATGAAATATTTCAAACATAGGAAGGAACTAATCCTAGTCCCATAGAGGAGTTAAAGGAGTCTATTCTTTCTAGTTTTTTTTTTTTTAATTTTATTTTTTATAAACATATATTTTTATCCCCAGGGGTACAGGTCTGCGAATCGCCAGGTTTACACACTTCACAGCACTCACCATAGAACATACCCTCCCCAATATCCATAACCCCACCCCCCTCTCCCAACCCCCTCCCCCCATCAACCCTCAGTTTGTTTTGTGAGATTAAGAGTCACTTATGGTTTGTCTCCCCCCCAATCCCATCTTGTTTCATTTATTCTTCTCCCACCCCCTCAAACCCCCATGTTGCATCTCCTCTCCCTCATATCAGGGAGATCATATGATAGTTGTCTTTCTCCGATTGACTTATTTCGCTAAGCATGATACCCTCTAGTTCCATCCAAGTCGTCGCAAATGGCAAGATTTCATTTCTTTTGATGGCTGCATAGTATTCCATTGTGTATATATACCACATCTTCTTTATCCATTCGTCTGTTGATGGACATCTAGGTTCTTTCCATAGTTTGGCTATTGTAGACATTGCTGCTATAAACATTCGGGTGCACGTGCCCCTTCGGATCACTACGTTTGTATCTTTAGGGTAAATACCCAGCAGTGCAATTGCTGGGTCATAGGGTAGTTCTATTTTCAACATTTTGAGGAACCCCCATGCTGTTTTCCAGAGTGGTTGCACCAGCTTGCATTCCCACCAACAGTGTAGGAGGGTTCCCCTTTCTCCGCATCCTTGCCAGCATCTGTCATTTCCTGACTTGTTCATTTTAGCCATTCTGACTGGTGTGAGGTGATATCTCATTGTGGTTTTGATTTGTATTTCCCTGATGCCGAGTGATGTGGAGCACTTTTTCATGTGTCTGTTGGCCATCTGGATGTCTTCTTTGCAGAAATGACTGTTCGTGTCATCTGCCCATTTCTTGATTGGATTATTTGTTCTTTGGGTGTTGAGTTTGCTAAGTTCTTTATAGATTTTGGACACTAGCCCTTTATCGGATATGTCATATGCAAATATCTTCTCCCATTCTGTCAGTTGTCTTTTGGTTTTGTTAACTGTTTCCTTTGCTGTGCAAAAGCTTTTGATCTTGATAAAATCCCAGTAGTTCATTTTTGCCCTTGCTTCCCTTGCCTTTGGCGATGTTCCTAGGAAGATGTTGCTGCGGCTGAGGTCGAAGAGGTTGCTGCCTGTGTTCTCCTCAAGGATTTTGATGGATTCCTTTCTCACATTGAGATCCTTCATCCATTTTGAGTCTATTTTCGTGTGTGGTGTAAGGAAATGATCCAATTTCATTTTTCTGCATGTGGCTGTCCAATTTTCCCAACACCATTTATTGAAGAGGCTGTCTTTTTTCCATTGGACATTATTTCCTGCTCTGTCGAAGATGAGTTGACCATAGAGTTGAGGGTCCATTTCTGGGCTCTCTATTCTGTTCCATTGATCTATCTGTCTGTTTTTGTGCCAGTACCATGCTGTCTTGATGATGACAGCTTTGTAATAGAGCTTGAAGTCCGGAATTGTGATGCCTCCAACTTTGGCTTTCTTTTTCAATATTCCTTTGGCTATTTGAGGTCTTTTCTGGTTCCATATAAATTTTAGGATTATTTGTTCCATTTCTTTGAAAAAAAATGGATGGGATTTTGTTAGTGATTGCAATAAATGTATAGATTGCTTGAGGTAGCATAGACATTTTCACAGTATTTATTCTTCCAATCCAGGAGCATGGAACATTTTCCCATTTCTTTGTGTCTTCCTCAATTTCTTTCATGAGTACTGTATGGTTTTCTGTGCATAGATTCTTAGTCTCTTTGGTTAGGTTTATTCCTAGGTATCTTATAGTTTTGGATGCAATTGTAAATGGGATGGACTCCTTAATTTCTCTTTCTTCTGTCTTGTTGTTGGTGTAGAGAAATGCAACTGATTTCTGTGCATTGATTTTATATCCTGACACTTTACTGAATTCCTGTACAAGTTCTAGCAGTTTTGGAGTGGAGTCTTTTGGGTTTTCCACATATAGTATCATATCATCTGCAAAGAGTGATAGTTTGACTTCTTCTTGGCCGATTTGGATGCCTTTAATTTCCTTTTGTTGTCTGATTGCTGAGGCTAGGACTTCAAGTACTATGTTGAATAGCAGTGGTGATAATGGACATCCCTGCCGTGTTCCTGACCTTAGCGGAAAAGCTTTCAGTTTTTCTCCATTGAGAATGATATTTGCAGTGGGTTTTCCATAGATGGCTTTGATAATATTGAGGTATGTGCCGTCTATCCCTACACTTTGAAGAGTTTTGATCAGGAAGGGATGCTGTACTTTGTCAAATGCTTTTTCAGCATCTATGGAGAGTATCATATGATTCTTGTTCTTTCTTTTATTAACTTTTATTAATGTGTTGTATCACATTGATTGATTTGTGGATGTTGAACCAACCTTGCAGCCCTGGAATAAATCCCACTTGGTCATGGTGAATAATCCTTTTAATGTACTGTTGAATCCTATTGGCGAGTATTTTGGCGAGAATTTTTGCATCTGTGTTCATCAAAGATATTGGTCTGTAGTTCTCTTTTTTGATGGGATCTTTGTCTGATTTTGGCATCAAGGTGATGTTGGCCTCATAAAATGAGTTTGGAAGTTTTCCTTCTATTTCTGTTTCTTGGAACAGTTTCAGGAGAATAGGAATTAGTTCTTCTTTAAATGTTTGGTAGAATTCCCCCGGGAAGCTGTCTGGCCCTGGGCTTTTTTTTGTTTGGAGATTTTTGATGACTGTTTCAATCTCCTTACTGGTTATGGGTCTGTTCAGGCTTTCCATTCCTTCCTGGTTCAGTTGTGGTAGTTTATATGTCTCTAGGTATGCATCCATTTCTTCCAGATTGTCAAATTTGTTGGCGTAGAGTTGCTCATAGTATGTTCTTATAATTGTCTGTATTTCTTTGGTGTTCGTTGTGATCTCTCCTCTTTCATTCATGATTTTATTTATTTGGGTCCTTTCTCTTTTCTTTTTGATAAGTCTGGCCATGGGTTTATCAATCTTATTAATTCTTTCAAAGAACCAGCTCCTCGTTTCATTGATTTGTTCTATTGTTTTTTTGGTTTCTATTTCATTGATTTCTGCTCTGATCTTTATGATTTCTCTTCTCCTGCTGGGTTTAGGGTTTCTTTCTTGTTCTTTCTCCAGCTCCTTTAGGTGTAGGGTTAGGTTGTGTACCTGAGACCTTTCTTGTTTCTTGAGAAAGGCTTATACCGCTATATATTTTCCTCTCAGGACTGCCTTTGTTGTGTCCCACAGATTCTGAACCGTTGTGTTTTCATTATCATTTGTTTCCATAAATTTTTTCAATTCTTCTTTAATTTCCTGGTTGACCCATTCATTCTTTAGAAGGATGCTGTTTAGTCTCCATGTATTTGGATTCTTTCCAAATTTCCTCTTGTGATTGAGTTCTAGCTTTAGAGGATTGTGGTCTGAAAATATTCAGGGAATGATCCCAATCTTTTGATACCGGTTGAGACCTGATTTAGGACCAAGAATGTGATCTATTCTGGAGAATGTTCCATGTTCACTAGAGAAGAATGTGTATTCTGTTGCTTTGGGATGAAATGTTCTGAATATATCTGTGATGTCCATCTGGTCCAGTGTGTCATTTAAGGCCTTGTTTTCCTTATTGATCTTTTGCTTGGATGATCTGTCCATTTCAGTGAGGGGAGTGTTAAAATCCCCTACTATTATTGTATTCTTGTCGATGTGTTTCTTTGATTTTGTTATTAATTGGTTTATATAGTTGGCTGCTCCCACGTTAGTGGCATAGATATTTAAAATTGTTAGATCTTCTTGTTGGACAGTTCCTTTGAGTATGATATAGTGTCCTTCCTCATCTCTTATTATAGTCTTTGGCTTAAAATCTAATTGATCTGATATAAGGATTGCCACTCCTGCTTTCTTCTGATGTCCATTAGCATGGTAAATTCTTTTCCACCCCCTCACTTTAAACCTGGAGGTGTCTTCGGATTTAAGATGAGTTTCTTGTAGGCAACATATAGATGGGTTTTGTTTTTTTATCCATTCTGATACCCTGTGTCTTTTGATTGGGGCATTTAGCCCATTAACATTCAGGGTAAGTATTGAGAGATATGAATTTAGTGCCATTGTATTGCCTGTAAGGTGAATGTTATTGTATATTGTCTCTGTTTCTTTCTGATCTACTTCTTTTAGGGTCTCTCTTTGCGTAGAGGACCCCTTTCAATATTTCCTGTAGAGCTGGTTTGGTATTTGCAAATTCTTTCAGTTTTTGTTTGTCCTGGAAGCTTTTAATCTCTCCTTCTATTTTCAATGATAGCCTAGCTGGACATAGTATTCTTGGCTGCATGTTTTTCTCATTTAGTACTCTGAATATATCATGCCAGCTCTTTCTGGCCTGCCAGGTCTCTGTGGATAAGTCTGCTGCCAATCGAATTTTTTTACCATTGACCATTACAGACTTCTTTTCCCGGGCTGCTTTCAGGATCTTTTCTTTGTCACTAAGACTTGTAAATTTTACTATTAGGTGACGGGGTGTGGTCCTATTCTTATTGATTTTGAGGGGGGTTCTCTGAACCTCCTGGATTTTGATGCTTGTTCCCTTTGCCATATTGGGGAAATTCTCTCCAATAATTCTCTCCAATATACCTTCTGCTCCCCTCTCTCTTTCTTCTTCTTCTGGAATCCCAATTATTCTAATGTTGTTTCATCTTATGGTGTCACTTATCTCTCGAATTCTCCCCTCGTGGTCCAGTACTGTTTGTCCCTCTTTTGCTCAGCTTCTTTATTCTCTGTCATTTGGTCTTCTATATTGCTAATTCTTTCTTCTGCCTCATTTATCCTAGCAGTGAGAGTCTCCATTTTTGATTGCACCTCATTAATAGCTTTTTTGATTTCAACTTGGTTAGATTTTAGTTCTTTTATTTCTCCAGAAAGGGCTTTTATATCTCCCGAGAGCGTTGCTTTAATATCTTCCATGCCTTTTTCAAGCCCGGCTCGAACCTTGAGAATCGTCATTCTGAACTCCAGATCTGACATATTACCAATATCTGTATTGATTAGGTCCCTAGCCTTTGGTACTGCCTCTTGTTCTTTTTTTTTTTTGTGGTGAATTTTTCCGCCTTGTCATTTTGTCCAGATAAGAGTATATGAAGGAGCAAGTAAAATACTAAAAGGGTGGCAACAACCCCAGGAAAATATGCTTTAGCCAAATCAGAAGAGATCCCAAATCGTGAGGGAGGAGAAAGGGGATAAAAAGGGGTTCAGAAGAAAAAAAAAAGAAACTATTAAAAAAAGAAAGCTGATAAAAAATATAAAAAGAAAAATAAAATATATATATATATATATTAGATAAACTATTTAAAAAATGTTAAAAAAAGAAAACGGTAAAAGTTAAAAAAATTTATCAGAAGAAGAGGAAAAAAAATTGAAAAAGAGAAAAAAAATTAAATTAACTGCAAAGCTAAAGAATCATGGGTAGAAAGCCATGAGTTCCATGCTTTGCTTTCTTTTCCTCTGGAATTCCCCGATCTCCTTGGTATTGAAACTACACTCCTTGGTAGGTGAACTTGGTCCTGGCTGGGTTTCTCATTGATCTTCTGGGGGAGGGGCCTGTTGTAGTGATTCTCAGGTGTCTTTGCCCCAGGCGGAGTTTTACTGCCCTTACCTGGGGCCGGGCTGAGTAATCCGCTCGGGTTTGCTGGGTTTGCTTTCCGGAACTTTTGTTCCCTGAGCGCTTTCCGTAGAGTTCCGGAGGACGGGAGTGAAGATGGCGGCCTCCCGGTCTCCGGCCCGGAGGAGCCGAGAGCCCGGGGCCCCACTCCTCAGTGCGCCCTCAGAGAACAGCGCCCAATGACTCCCGTCACCCTGGCCTCCGGCCGCGCTCTGAGCCGACCGAGCCTGCGACCGGTTCAAGGTAACCCCGAGTTTAGAGCTCACTCCCTGGCTCTGTCTCTGTAGCCGGCTTCCCTGTTCTAATACCGGTAAGCTCTGCGACACTCAGACACCCCCGATCCTTCTGTGACCCTGTGGGACCTGAGGCTGCGCTGACCTCGCCTGGGCTTCACCCCAGTTAAGCTTCTGGAGCGATGTCCCTCAGCGGAACAGACTTTTAAAAGTCCTGATTTTGTGCTCCGTTGCTCCGCCGCTCGCCGGGAGCCGGCCCTTCCCCCCGCGGTCTATCTTCCCATCGCTTTGGATTCACTTCTCCGCCAGTCCTACCTTGCAGAAAGTGGTTGATGTTCTGTTTCTGGAATTGCTGTTCTTCTTCTCTTCAATCTCCCGTTGGATTTGTAGGTGTTTGCAATCTTTAGATAAGCTATTTAGCTGATCTCCCGCTACCTGAAGTAGTCTCAGCCTGCTAGTTCTCCGTCATCTTGACTCCTCCTCTAGTTATTTTTGATGTTTGTTTTCCTTGTGCATTTTTCCCTCATATTGGGACTCTGCAAAGAAAAAGCTACTGTTATGCAGAGATTTAGAAAAATGTGTGCCTCAGACATCCCTCCCTCATCAAACATGTATTATGGTTCAATGTTCCAAACTCAGGGAGACAATGTGCAACAATACTGAAACTAATTTCCTTTCTTTCTCAGTGAACACTGAAGAAAATTCTGTGGGATAGTTAGACAAGAAATGAATATAGGAACCAGGTTTATGTGTTCAACATAGAACACAGAAGTGAATTATAGAGGTCCTAAAATGGTATCTATACATCAGATATGGAGAATCCAGGAATGTTCTGGGCTTATATTTGAAGGGAAATACCAGATGCAGGGAAGGGCAAATGTGAGGCAGCTGAGGAAGAGTGTCAGCAGACACTAGCATCTGTGAGACCACGTGCTGCAAGTCCCATGAACAAGAAATGGGGAGACCCACAGAGATTCAGTGACCCAGGTGAGCAGGTGCTAGCCACCTGTGGCTCAGAGGCCAAAAGGAATTCTGCTGTCATGGTCTGTTTTCCTGAAGAAGTTGTGCAGAACTTTTCCTCCAAGGGGCAGATGAAGCAGCAGGTGAGTGTACATTCTGGCAATGGAATGAGTTCCTGTCTGTGTGAACACAGTCAAGTTACCTCTCTGTTCCTTTCTCTGTAACATCTGGATGTTAATGGCATCTATTTTGTGGGGTTATGGAAGGATTTATAAGAAAAGATGTAGACAATAACAGTAGAGAGCCTGGTGCACAGTTAGTGCCCAGTAAACAGTAACTATCAGAGTGTCACTATACGCTGGCATCTCTGAACGTAGTTCTCCCCAGTGGATCAAAAGTGCTCTGCCAGGGGTGCCTGGGTGGCTCAGTAGGTTAAGCCACTGCCTTCAGCTCAGGTCATGATCCCAGTGTCCTGGGATCCAGCCCCACATTGGGCTCTCTGCAGCAGGGAGCCTGCTTCCCTCTCACTCTCTCTCCCTGCCTCTTCGCCTACTTGTGATCTCTCTATATCAAATAAATTAAAAAAAAAGTGCTCTGCTATTCCAGTTTTTACAGTTCCTCCAGAAGAACTTCTAAGCCCAAGGCCCAGAGGTTGGATGTAAGCATAGGGCACATAAATTGAACGTCCCAATTGAAAGCTCCTCTCTGTCCTGGGCACATTTGCATTAAAATTCTTAAATTGTACACCATTTTCTGATGATCTTCATAATTTAAATTTTAATAATATTGTTGAAAAACAAAACAAGATTTTTTTTTTTTTTTTAAAGAATGGGGTTGAGGGAAATTGGAAGGGGTGGTGAACCATGAGAGACTACGGACTCTGAAAAACAACCTGAGGGTTTTGAAGGGGCAGGGGGTGGGATGTTGGGGTAACCAGGTGGTGGGTATTAGGGAGGGCATGGATTGCATGGAGCACTGGGTGTGGTGCAAAAACAATGAATACTGTTACACTGAAAATAAATGAATGAATAAATAAATAAATAAATACATACATACAAAAAAAAAAAAGAAGTGAGCTGAAAATATCACATTTCTCTGGAAGGCCACCCCTAATTAAGATGTTGAAAGCAATTTTAACACCATTTCTCACCACTGTGACAAATCTGACAGGTTTACAAATTAGCATTCTGGGACTCTCACACTGGATGTTCATGTTTTGTCAGATTCTGTGACAGATCACAAGCGTGCATGGCAATTGCTACAAGTGATAAAATACCCTACAAAAAAATAAAGCACACTCTCAGATGAATCCAGAAAACTGGCCTTTTCATTTGCATTAAAATCTATTGGTTTTGGCAGTTATAAGAAAAAAAAAAAACTAATAGCATTTTGTAAGGCTAAGTTACAATTTTCCCATCAGATAAATTTCAGGTTCCAGAATGATTAGATCACCAATCTCTTGCCAAATATCCAAGACATGTGGTCTGCTTGTTAGGCTCTTTTCAGGATATTTGGAATCCAAGATGTAGATGAAAAATATCTCACATAACACAGGGTGGCTCCAAACTTGTACTTTTCCAGCAAATAAGCTAGTTAGGATAATTTCTCATTTTATTATGTACTGCAGCTGCTACTGGACTCACTGAATCACCATTTCCCACAGGAGAGGAATAATTCCAGAGGCTGTTCTGAAAGGTCATTCTTGCCAGGAAATTTTGATAAATCAGCAGACACAGACTCAGAGTTAGATAACAATATTTGTCTTTCTTCTCTTTCATTTTCTTCTCTCCCACACCATTCTCATCCCCCTTTTTTTTTTCTTTTTTCTTCCTATAAAGTTATCTGCATTGGTAGATACAGCATGTAGGTAAAAACTGAATAGGGAGAGAAAGATTCAGGTTGAATGTCCATAATGTCCATTGCTGGAGATGTAAGCTTCAAAACATTTTAGAAAGAGAAAGCAGAAATAGAAACACAACTTTTCTAGCTATTGTCCCTTTCCCATGAGTACAACATTCTTTCTCTTGTGCCCTAAGGTAAAGACATTTTATCTTAGCACTCATCATAACACTGATATCTAGCATACATTGGATCCCAACTATGACCTGGGGAATTATATTCATTATCACATTTACTTTAATCAATCACCCAGTAAGTAGTTTAGTCCTATATTTCAGAGAAATACAAAGAGGCACAAAGAGGTTAAGTGACTTTTTCAAGGTAACATTGCCAGGAATAAGCCAGACATCCCAAACCTGTGTGCATCTCTTCCTATGCCCTTAGCCCCATGCTGTTTCTCCATAACAGCAGTTATCTGTCTGATGGTGGTGATGATGGTGTCTGTTGAAGGCATCAATTATGTCTTTGCTCCATGTCATAAGTGCCTGTGCAGTGAACCTGCAGATACTCAACATGGGTTTATTGCGAGTAGGAAAAAACAAATGAATAAGCAAATGAGCAAGTGAAGCTGCTATTGCCTCAACCAGTAATTTACTCAATGTTCTTTGAATATCTATCATGAACTAGGCCAGTGCCCCAGCAGGGAAACCTGAGACAGAGACTCACATGAAATTGATATATTGAGAGGAAGAGGATGGAGGAAGAAAGATAGAGCATGTGGTCTCAGGTGAAGTCTAACTTCAGCCTGATCACACAGGGAGCTCTAGAGTGGGTTTTGTACCACAGAGTGCAATTAGGCCAGGAGCCAGACTTTTATCAGACATTTAGCTGTGAGCTACCTACCTATTTTTTCAAATAACTCAATTTTATTAAGATCCTCTACATACACACTTTCTACTGGAAACTGAAAGAGCACAACAAAAAAATTTTATTACAAGGTCAGAAAACCAGAAAATCTAGCATATGTACCCACCCTAATTTTGCTTACCAAACCACCCAGTTTTCTTGTATTCCTTCTGCACAAGTTACTTGGCTTCCAATTTTTGATATTAGACTTAATATCTTCAGACCTTAATGACTTCAGGTCTCTCAAACACACAGGCAACATTCAAAACCTATTAGTGCTTCCTTAGGTCAAATCAAAAAGGTCCAAGTATACTGAAGTCATCCAAAAGCAAACTACAGGATTCCTCAAATTACTGGCATTAACCTCTCAACCACACAGCTTCTATCAGCCACAGGGAATGCTTTGAGAAAGGATAGCAGTGAGCCATTAGCACCCAATGTTCAGTGGAGCTAGGGGTAGTTCTACTAGTGGGTTAAAGGGAATCAGCAGGAACCAACACATCTCCTAAAGCATACACCATTATAGTTCTATAGACATGTTTCCAATTAGTGTGCATGTTCAATGACCACAGCCCAACCCATCATTGTCCTTCAGAACCCAACCATCCTAAGACCAACCTCCCTCATGGACTTTTCCTAGACTACTCCAACTCACATGTACTTCTCTTTTTCAGAAATCCTAGTACTTATCTGAACCAAATGTTTATATAATGATTTCTTGTACATGCCTTCAGATTATTATACATACATGTAACTGTATCCTTATTAAGCCTAAAAGCTCCTCTAAGGCATGGATTATAGCATCAAATAGTGGTTTTTAGTAACCTTGATGTACTTGGCCAGTGCTGGGTGGTATCAGGGATGCAGCAGAAGACATTAATCCTGCATAGTAATAATAATAATAATGCACATTTTGAAGTCTTTCTTATTGGTCAGGCAATGTACCAGCACACCACTCAACAAACATCATTTCAATATAATCTCCAAACCACTCCTGTTATATAGTCTATTATTGAAAATTCTGTCAGCACCAGGGAAGAGAATACCTTGATACAGAGTGATCTAACAAATTAGAGATACTTTCATCCTATACCCAGGAAACCTGAAGTTAGAGTATTGTTGGCCTTGGTTTCATGGGTCTGTGTATTTCTTTTTGTCTTGTTACCCCATGGTCACATGATGGCTGGTGTAGTTTCCTCAGGCATCACATTTGAATCAAGACAGGAAGAAATAACTGTTATCAGCTACATCTGTCAAAGTAAAACCTTTTTGAGAAGACACCAAGAAACTCCCACTTCCACATTTAGCCAGGTTATAGCCAAAACTGTGCTATAGGGTTATCCCTTTCAACAAGAAGTGTTGGCAAAATTGCATTTTTTCTCAGCTTCTAGAGTACAATGGGGTGGTTTACAATAAGAACAGGAATTAGGAATGTCAGGATAGCTCACAGACAGTATCCCCTACATGCAAATGCTAAATTTATTTTTAAATTTTATATAATTTTAATTTTTTCAATGTGCCAAAATTCATTGTTTATGCACCACACCCAGTGCTCCATGCAATATGTGCCCTCCTTAATATCCACCACCAGGCTCACCCCACCCCCCACATCCCCCAAAACCCTCAGTTTGTCTCTCAGAGCCCACAGTATCTCATGGTTCATCTTCCCCTCTGATTTCCCCCAACTCATTTCTCCTCTCCATCTCCCAATATCCTCTGTGTTATTCCTTATGCTCCACAAGTAAGTGAAACCAGTGAAAATATATGATAATTGACTCTCTCTGTTTGACTTATTTCACTCAGCATAATCTCTTCCAGTCCTGTCCATGTTGATATAAAAGTTGGGTATTCATCCTTTCTGATGGAGACATAATACTCCATTGTATATATGGACCATATCTTCTTTATCCATTCTCCTGTTGAAGGGCATCTTGATTCTCTCCACAGTTTGGTGACTTTGGCCATTGCTGCTATGAACATTGGGGTACAGGTGGCCCTTCTTTTCACTACATCTGTATCTTTGGGGCAAATACCCAGTAGTGCAATTGCAGGGTCATAAGGTAGCTCTATTTTTGATTTCTTAAGAAATCTCCACACTGTTTTCCAAAGTGGCTGTACCAACTTGCATTCCCACCAACAGTATAAAAGGGCTCCCCTTTCTCCACATCTTCTCCAACACTTGTTGTTTACCATCTTGTTAATTTTGGCCATTCTAAGTGGTGCAATGTGGTATCTCAATGTGGTTTTGATTTGAATCTCCCTGATGGCTAATGATGATGAACATTTTTTCATGTGTCTGTTAGCCATTTGTATGTCTTCTTTAGAGAAATGTCTGTTCATGTCTTCTGCCCATTTTTTGACGTGATTATCTGTTTTGTGTGTGTTGAGTTTGAGGAGTTCTTTATAGAGTAAATACTAAATTTATCTCCATTTCATAGATGAGAAAACTGAGGTAATTAACTAATTGTCCCAAAACTGATAAGCAATGAGTTAATATTCAGACTCAATTCTGACTGTAGAGTCTGAATTTATGATTACTTTGCTGTATTAACTCTATGGTTACTGTATCTCTGTACTCATTTCTATCTCAAAAATAATAAGGATAAGTTAGAGCACTACATGAGAGCATTCATCATCAACAATGGGAAACAAATCTAAATCCTGGGTTGTTATCTATTTCCAGAAAGGAAGATGTGAGTAATCTGGGTTTAGCTTTATAAAGGAAAAGTCATCATAATGTGAGTACAAAAGGGATGACTGACAATCCTTTCAGGCTTAGGCAATTCATTTAATTTTGATGTTTCTTTCTAAATCTCTTTTACAAATAAGAAATATAATTAAAACTCTTAGTGGAAAGTGTGGTATAAATGTGAAGTTCATGAAATGTGGGAATCCACTTTTAATGTGGAGGTAAGAGCAAGCCCCAGGACATAAGTAGAGATAACACAGACAAGATGGTAATCTGGTGGATTCTAGTTTGTACACTGTGGTGTGCTGGAATTGGCTAATGCTAACACACCAGGGCATTTTGCTAGCATTTCTTCTCAATTCTGTGTCCAGTGGTGTTCACACTGACACCCTGAAGTCATCTGTAGCAAAAGTACTGATGCCACAGACATTGAAAAACACTATAAACAAGAGTGCTTCTTCCTCTGAAGTCCTGCTGTTAAACATTTAACAGCATACCACTTCTTAGGTAGCCCATCTGAGTAAAATCACGTTTTCAAACACAAAACGAAGAAGGGGAGAATTTGAGTAAACAGGTTAGTAAAGGATTTGAGGAACACCTTAGATGTAAACTCGTAACTACTGAGCTCACCTCCTTATTATTAACATGCAAAACAGTATCTTTTTTTTTCCCTTCATTCGTAATTTTATTTTATTTATTTTTTTAATTTCTTAATAAACATATAATGTATTTTTAGCCTCAGGGGTACAGGTCTGTGAATCGCCAGGTTTACACATTTCACAGCACTCATCATAGCACACACCCTCCCCAATGTCCATATCCCCACCACTCTCTCCTGTCCCCCCTCCTCCCAGCAGCCCTCAGTCTGTTATTGAGATTGAGTCTTTTATGGTTTGTCTCCCACCCGATCCCATCTTCTTTTATTTTTTCTTTTCCTACCCTCCAAGCCCCCCACATTGCATCTCCACTTCCTCATATCAGGGAGATCATATGATAGTTGTCTTTCTCCTATTGACTTGTTTCACTAAGCGTAATACCCTCTAGTTCCAACCACTTCATCGCAAATGGCAAGATTTCATTTCTTTTGATGGCTGCCTAGTATTCCATTGCATATATATACCACTTTTCTTTATCCATTCATCTGTTGATGGACATCTAGGTTCTTTCAATAGTTTGGCTGTTTGGACATTGCTGCTATAAACATTTAGGTGCATGTGCCCCTTTTCGGAGCACCACATTTATATCTTTAGGATATATACCCAGTAGTGGTATCATATGGGTCATATGGTAGCTCTATTTTCAGTTTTTTGAGGAACCTCCACACTGTTTTCCAGAGTGGTTGCACCAGCTTGCATTCCCACCAACAGTGTAGGAAGGATCCCCTCTCTCCACATCCTCGCCAGCATCTGTCATTTCTTGACTTTTTAATTTTAGCCATTCTGACTGGTGTGAGGTGATATCTCATTGTGGTTTTGATTTGTATTTCCCTGATGCTGAGAGATGTGGAACATTTTTTCATGTGTCTGTTGGCCATCTGGATGTCTTCTTTGCAGAAATGTCTGTTAAGGTCCTCTGCCCATTTCTTGATTGGATTATTTGTTCTTTGGGTGTTGAGTTTGATAAGCTCTTTATAGATTTTGGATACTAGCCCTTTATCTGATATGTCGTTTGCAAATATCTTCTCCCATTCTGTCAGTTGTCTTTTGGTTTTGTTAACTATTTCCTTTGTTGTGCAAAAGCTTTTGATCTTGATGAAATCCCAATAGTTCATTTTTGCCTTTTTTTCTTTTGCCTTTGGCAATGTTCCCAGGAAGCAGTTGCTGCGGTTGAGGTCAAAGAGGTTGCTGCCTGTGTTCTCCTCAAGGATTTTCATGGATTCCTTTGTCACATTGAGGTCCTTCATCCATTTTGTCTATTTTCATGTGTGGTGTAAGGAAATAGTCTAATTTCATTTTTCTGCATGTGGCTGTCCAATTGTCCCAGCACCATTTGTTGAAGAGGCTATCTTTTTTCCATTGGACATTCCTTCCTGCTTTGTCAAAGATTAGTTGACCATAGAGTTGAGGGTCTATTTCTGAGCTCTCTATTCTGTTCCATTGATCTATGTGTCTATTTTTGTGCTATACCATACTCTCTTGATGATGACAGCTTTGTGATAGAGCTTGAAGTCTGGAATTGTGATACCACCAACTTTGGCTTTTTTTTTTTTTTTTTTTCAATATTCCTTTGGCTATTCGAGGTCTTTTCTGGTTCCATATAAGCATTTTAGGATTATTTGTTCCATTTCTTTGAAAAAAAAATGGATGGGATTTTGATAGGGATTGCATTAAATGTGTAGATTGCTTTAGGTAGAATAGACATTTTCACAATATTTGTGCTTCCAATCCACAAGCATGGAAAATTTTTCCATTTCTTTGTGTCTTCCTCAATTTCTTTCATGAGTACTTTATAGTTTTCTGAGTATTGATTCTTTGCCTCTTTGGTTAGGTTTATTCCTAGGTATCTTATGGTTTTGGGTGCAATTGTAAATGGGACTGACTCCTTAATTTCTCTTTCTTCTGTCTTGTTGTTAGTGTAAAGAAATGCAACTGATTTCTGTGCATTGACTTTATATCCTGACACTTTACTCAATTCCTGTACAAGTTCTAGCAGTTTTGGAGTGGAGCTTTTTGGGTTTTCCACATATAGTATCATATCATCTGCAAAGAGTGATAGTTTGACTTCTTCTTTGCTGATTTGGATGCCCTTAACTTCTTTTTGTTCTCTGATTGCTGAGGCTAGGACTTCTAGTACTATGTTGAGTAGCAGTGGTGATAATGGACATCCCTGCCGTGTTCCTGACCTTAGCGGAAAAGCTTTCAGTTTTTCTCCATTGAGAATGATATTTTCAGTGGGTTTTTCATAGATAGCTTTGATAATATTGAGGTATGTGCCCTCTATCCTTACACTTTGAAGAGTTTTAATCAGGAAGGGTTGCTGTACTTTGTCTAATGCTGAAAAAGACAGAACAAGAACCATATGATAATATTGAGAGTATCATATGGTTCTTGTTCTGTCTTTTATTAATATATTGTAACACACTGATTAATTTGCAGATGTTGAACCAATCTTGCAGCCCTGGAATAAATCCCCCTTGGTCGTGGTGAATAATCCTTTTAATGTACTGTTGGATCCTATTGGCCAGTATTTTGGTGAGAATTTTCAAATCTGTGTTCATCAAGGATATTAGTCTGTAATTCTCTTTTTGATGGGATCCTTGTCTGGTTTTGGGATCAAGGCGATGCTGGCCTCATAAAATGAGTTTGGAAGTTTTCCTTGCATTTCTATTTTTTGGAACAGTTTCAGGAGAATAGGAATTAATTCTTTAAATGTTTGGTAGAATTCCCCTGGGAAGCCATCTGGCCCTGGACTTTTGTTTGTTGGGAGATTTTTGATGTTTGTTTCAATCTCCTTACTGGTTATGGGTCTGTTCAGGTTTTCTATTTCTTCCTGGTTCAGTTTTGGTAGTTTATATGTCTCTAGAAATGTATCCATTTCTTCCAGATTGTCGAATTTGTTGCCATAGAGTTGCTCATAGTATGTTCTTATAATTGTTTGTATTTCTTTGGTGTTGGTTGTGACCTCTCTTCTTTCATTCATGATTTTATTTATTTGGGTCCTTTCTCTTTTCTTTTTGATAAGTCTGGCCAGGGGCTTATCAATCTTATTAATTTTTTCAAAGAACCAGCTCCTAGTTTCGTTGATTTGTTCTATTGGGTTTGTTTTGTTTTGTTTTTGTTTCTATTTCATCGATTTCTGCTCTGATCTTTATGATTTATCTTCTCCTGCTGGGTTTAGGCTTTATTTGTTGTTCTTTCTCTAGCTCCTTTAGGTGTAGGGTTATTTTGTGTATTTGAGACCTTTCTTCTTTCTTGATAAAGGCTTGTACTGCTATATATTTTCCTCTCAGGACCGCCTTTGTTGTGTCCCACAGATTTTGAACCAGCAAAACAGTATCTTGTTTCATATGTCCTAGAACTCTGGGGAATACTTTGTCAGCAACTGGCCTTGATTCCTTTAATCAATATTTGTCTGTTTCTTGCTATGTACATCTGTTTTTGGTCATCAGATATTCAATGGCAAATATATATGCCTATGTGCATTTATTATATATTACTTATTTATTTATATTTGTTATAGGTAATTTACACACACACACACACATAAATAAATTGTTTAGTACTTTAATTCTTGGGGGCAATTTTATATATTCAAGTTCTTGGAGACAAGCTTATGAACCCACATCACCTTGTGTGTTGGGACTCAGTTCTTCCATTTATTATCCCTTTGATGCAGTGTCCTTTCATAGCTAATCAATAGCTAAACTGATAAATGGGAAGCCTCCTTAAAAATCCATTGCTCAATTGCTGAGACTGGATGTTTTATTCATCAACAGGTGTGATTTATCATTCCATGGGAAGGAGGAGAACATTTGCTCCAACTGTTCTCACCAACATTGCCCAGCAGTGGGGTTTCTATCTGTTTCCAAGGAGCAGACCAAGCTTTCAGTTAGGGAGCTGCAGCTATATTTAGCATATTAGGTAATTAGTTATCTGTAAACAATCCAGATGTGTTATCCTTCCCATTGTTCATAATTAAGCTCTTCATCATGGGAATTGTGCAGGGAGTCTTTGATCTTGATTTCAGATTCCAATAACTATGAATTATTTCTGCCTATGTGGAAACCCCTAGATTCCTAATGACAGAGCTGTAGCAGGATTCAACCCAGCTTCTTAATGACAGAGCTGTAGCTGCAGTTATTTAGACCTTACTACATGCTAGGCATCAGGTTAGATCTTCACATGCATTACATATTTTTAATTTTTGCAGTAACTATGAACAATTTTTTGTATTGATAATGCTGCTTGGATTCTCTGTAGCGGTATATGGCAACAAACAACACCAGTCAGAGCTCAACCTGAGAAGGAGAACCACTAGAAGTGGTGTGAAATAAGGAAATTGTTACAGATGGGACCTTGGTCTTATACCATTGTGGAAGCTAGTAGACAGCTTATGTATGGCTATTTATCTCACATCTGATGTTGCACCTGCCGTCATCAGAGCTACAACCAGCAGTAGGGAAGGAAAGATAGACATAAATTTGGAAAGTAAGGACAGACAAAAACTAGTAAAGACCAGCTGGAACCCATGAGGATGAACTGGCAGCCATCACCAAGCCTCCAACTTCAATGATGGGGAACAAAGAGCTGGCGCCCTTCATTATGGAGCTAGGCATGAATCTGTCCCAGGAGTCTAAGAAGTTGAATGGAGACACTTAGTACGAGCTGGCAGAGCTGCAAGCCCTGCTGTGGCCCCCAGGAGTGGGAGCGGCTTAGGGAAGTGTGCTGGTAGGGACCAGGGATCTGGCTGCTGCTCATGAGCCAGCAGACCAGCAATAGCATATGTGAGCTGCAACACAGACTGTGCTTTGGAAGTTTGCTTCCTGAATGGCCTCTACTGACTTCTAGTTGTTTGTATATTGATATTCTCACTCTCATGATGACAGATAATGAGCTTCCCTAGTTTCTTCTGCTCCTTACCCCTTTCTGAGAGGCTCTTCCCTCATTGGACCACAGAAGCCATCTGGCCTGCAGGTACAAGGGACTTCAAAAGTGCTGATTCAAGGGCACAGACTTGAGAGCCCAAACAGGTTTGAATAATCTCACTTAAAGTCCTTGTAATGATCTCAGATGCTTGTCAAACTCTCTGAGCCAGTTACTTCAAATTATACACACACACACACACACACACACACACATATATGCACACACAACATTACATATATATGTAATGTTTATATATATATATATATATATATATGTATATATATACACACACACACACACACACACACACACACATACACACACAACATTACACTCTGGTTTGTGTGAGGATCTGATGAGAAAAGATTTTCATGGCAGACTGTGTGTTATTTGTAGCACAATCTATAATACCTATTAATGATGCTGGTTCCTTTCTCTTTCCTCTGTATCCAGCACTAACCTTCTGTTCCTGTCCTGCCACTCTTAACTTTGTCTCACTGTGCATGTAAGGGCCTTCCCCTCTTACTAGTGTCTCCTTGATTTGGAGCACAGACCTACCTATTAAAAGGTTGAAGCATGCAACTGGTTTGATGAGACCCTTGCCCTCCTGGAACTCTATAAGATCTCCTAATGCTCCTTACAGTGACCCACTCCACCCAGTAACCCCAAATAATCCTGCCATAAACCCTTAGTGTTTCTCTTGGTCTGGTATCACCATCAATCTCTGCAGAGGGCCAGGCATCATCTTGGCACATGAAACCAGCTAGCTCTGATTTTACCACCAACCCCACAAGGATAGGGTCCTGTTTCAGAGTCTAGACCCTCTAAGTCTTCACTCTTGGTGTTCATCAGGCCAACACTGTCCTCCCCTGTGTTTATCATAACATACTATAGAAATAATCCCTGAAAGTATAGTCTCTCCTCTCCTATGTTCATAAAAGAAAAACAGTTAATACTTGGGGATTTGCTGGTTAAGAAATATTATATCCAGGGGCACCTGGGTGGGTCAGTGGGTCTCAATCCTGGGTCATTTGCCAGACTACCTCTTCTCAGCAACATTGATCCACCTCCATAATTAGGCAATGTACTAAAGATTAAATTAAAGGCTTCCCTGGAAGTCTCACCCCTTCTTATTGTCTTTGTTCTCAGAGAAGCAACTCCATCAGTACCATGATATATCATTTTGTGGGTGTTTATGATGCTCCTTGTCATGATCAGTGCTGTTAGGGAATAGAAGGTTTGAAGCACTGGGATGTTGTTCCTCTAAGAGAATTCAGGTTTCATTGTCCCTTGGCCTAAAACTCCTGGAGAGATTCTTTCAAGACACAAAGACATAAGGGTAGCAGTAGTGGTTTAATTACAGTTTGGTTCCAAAGCCCACTGTAAGCTCTCAGTTGGGGATGACTGGATCAAACTTTTTTTTTTTTTTTCAGGGGAAAGCGCAAACGCAGTCCCCCACTACCACAAATTATGCAGTCGAGTTTCCCACATTTGGGGAAATCGCAGGGGTCAGCACATCCGGAGTGCAATGGATAAGCCTTGCCCTGGGAAAACCACCTTCGTGATCATGGTATCTCCCCTGCCAGGTAAGTATGGATCAAACTTTTAAAAGTCTGCTCCAGGGGTGCCTGGGTGGCTCAGTGGGTTAAAGCCTCTGCCTTCAGCTCAGGTCATGATCCCAGGGTCCTGGGATCGAGCCCCACATCTGGATCTCTGCTCCATGGGGAGCCTGCTTCCTCCTCTCTCTCTGCCTGCCTCTCTGCCTACTTGTGACCTCTATTAAAAAAAAATGTTTAAATGTCTGCTCCACTGAGGGACATCACTCCAGTGGCTAAGCAGAGGTGGAGCCCTCATGGGGACAGTTGTGGTCTCAGGTCTCACAGGATCACAGAAGGATTGGGGGTGTCTGAGTGCAGCAGAGTTCACAGGTATTAGAGCAGGGAAGCCAGCTACAAAGATGGAGCCAAAGTGTGAGCTCTCATCTTAAACTGATCACTTAAACTGTGATCCATGGCACAATCAGACCACTGCTCTTTGAGCAGGGACCCCACAAGTGGCCGATCTGGGGAGAGCCACCAGAAGAGCAGAGCAACAGGAATCTGCTGGCTTTGGAGACTCCAAATGGGGCTGTGTGCCAGAGACAAAAATGCTGGGTCAAAGGCTCGGTGAGCTCAGAGTGCAGCCAGAGACCTGGGAGATAGGAGTGATTGAGTGCTTTTCTCTGGGGGTGCACTGAGGAATGGGACCCTAAGCTCTGAAATCCTCCCAGCCAGAGATTGGGAGCCCCCCATTTTCATTCCCATCGTCCAGAGCTCTACAGAAAGCATTCAGGGAACAAAAGCTCCCAAGAGTGAGCTGGAGCAGATTACTTAGCCTGGCCCCTTGCAAAGGTGGCACGGTTCCACCTTGGACAAAGATATTTGAGAATCACTACAATAGGCCCTGCATCCAGAAGATCAGCAAGAACAACTAGTCAAGAACAAGCTTACTGATCAAGAGCAGCAGAATTCCAGAGGAGGGGAAAGCAAAGCTTGGAATTCATGGCTTTCTCCCCATGATTCTTTAATCTTGCAAAGTTAATTAAATTTTTTAATTTTATTTTTTCTTATTCTAATTTTTAACATTTCCTCTTTCTTCTTTTAATGTTTTTTAACTAGTTTATCTTAACTATACCTTTCTTAAAAAAATATTTTAAACCTTCATTATTATAGTCATATTTTATCCTTCATTGAATCTAACTTTATTTTTTTGTGTACATATAGGTTTTTTTCCTCTAAAACCTTTTGGTATATAACTTCTTCTAATAGATCAAAATATACCCTAAATCTAGCACAGGGCTTTATTCTAGTCTCCAGCAAATTCTCTCCACATTCTTTTTTTTTTTCTTTTCCCAACCAACTTATCTTATCAATTCCTTTTTTAGAATCCATTTTAAATTTTCATCTTTACAGTCATATTCCATCCCTTTATCATGTTTACCTTTATTTTTGTATATATATGTTTTCTTTCTTTAAAATTTTGGGAGGTGGTTTCTTCTTTTTTTTAATATTTTATTTATTTATTTGACAGACAGAGATCAAAATAAGTGTGCAGAGAGACAGGCAGAGAGAGAGGAGGAAGCAGGCTTTCCACTGAGCAGACAGCCTGATGTGGGGCTTGATCCCAGGACCCTGAGATCATGACCTGAGCCAAAGGCAGAGGCTTAACCCATGAGCCACCCAGGCACCCCAAGGTAGTTTCTTCTAAGAAATCAAAATGCACCTAAAACAGATGAAAGGTGCGCGCTTTCTCTCTCTCTCTCTCTCTCTCTCTCCATATATATATATATATATATATATATATATATATATATATATATAATTTTATTTTTTAATTATTTTTTAAAAAACTTTTTACCCCCTTTCGTCTTGCCCTGATTTTGGGTCTCTTATGATTTGGTTAGCATACATTTTTCTGGGGTCTTTGTCACCCTTCTACTATTTTATTCTCTCATTCATATATTTTTATTTGGATAAATAAAACAGGCTCCCTCAGCAGGAAGCCTGTTTCCCCCTCTCACTCTGCTTGCCTCTCTGCCTACATGTGATCTCTCTCTGTCAAATACATAAATAAAATATTAAAAAAAAAGCTATTAATGAGGTGCAATAAAAAATGGTGCATCTTACTGCTAGGATAAATGAGGCAGAAGAGAGAATTAGTGATATAGAAGACCAAATGATGGAGAATAAAGAAACTGAGCAAGAGAGACAAACAACTACTGGACCACAAGGGGAGAATTTGAGAAATAAGTGATACCATAAGACAAAGCAATGTTAGAAAAGTTGGGATTCTAGAAGAAGAAAGAGAGGGGGGCAGAAGGTATATTGAAGCAAATTATTGTACAGAATTTCCTAATATGTCAAAGGGAATAAGCATCAAAATCTAGAAGGTACAGAGAACCCCTCTCAAAATCAATAAGAACAGGTCCATACCCCATCATCTAATAGTAAAATTACAAGTCTTAATGACAAAGAGAAAATCCTGAAAGCAGCCCTGGACAATGGTTAAAATATTAGATTGGCAGCAGACTTATACACAGAGACCTGGCAGGCCAGAAAGAACTGGCATGATATATTCAGAGCACTAAATGAGAAAAACATGCAGCCAAGAGTACTATATCCAGCTAGGCTATCATTGAACATGGAAGGAGAGATAAAAAGCTTCCAAGACAAACAAAAACTAAAAGAATGTGCAAACACCAAACCAGTGCTGCAGAAAATATTGAAAGGGGTCCTTTAAGCAAACAGAGTGCCTAAAAGTAGTTGACCAGAAAGGAACAGAGACAATATACAGTAATAGTCACCTTACAGGCAACACAATGGCACTAAATTCATATCTCTCAATGGTTACCTTGAATGTAAGTGGGCTAAATGCACCAATCAAAAGACACAGGGTATCAGAGGGATAAAAAAAAAAAACCATCAATATGCTGTCTACAAGAAACTCATTGTAGACCCAAAGACACCACCAGATTTAAAGTGAGGAGGTGGAAAACAATTTACCATGCTAATGGACATCAAAGGAAAGCTGGGGTGGTAATCCTTATATCAGATCAATTAGATTTTAAACCAAAGAGTATATATAATAAGAGTTGAGGAAGTACACTGTATCATACTCAAAGGGTCTGTCCAACAAGAAGATCTAACACCTTTAAATATCTATGCCCCTAACATGGAGCAGCCAACTACATAAGCCAATTATAACAAAATTAAAGAAGCACAATTGACAATAATACAATGATAGTAGGGGACTTTAACACCCCCTCACTGAAATGGACAGATCATCCAAGCAAAATATCAACAAGGAAATAAAGGCCTTAAAGGACACACTGGACCAGATGGACATCACAGATATATTCAGAACATTCCATCCCAAAGCAACAGAATACACATTCTTCTCTAGTGCCCATGGAACATTCTCCAGAATAGATAACATCCTGGGTCACAAACCAGGTGTCAACCAGTACCAAAAGATTGGGATCATTGCCTGCATATTTTCAGACCACAATGCTCTGAAGCTAGAATTCAATCACAAAAGGAAATTTGGAAAGAACCCAAATACATGGGGACTAAAGAGCGTCCTTCTAAATAATGAATGGGTCAACCAGGAAATTTAAAAAAGAATTGAAAAAAATTCATGGAAACAAATGATAATGAAAACACAATGGTTCAAAATCTGTGGGACATGCAAAAGCAGTCCTGAGAGGAAAATACATACCGATATAAGCCTTCCTCAAGAAGTAAGAAAGGTCTCAAGTACACAACCTAACCCTGCACCTAAAGGAGCTGGAGAAAGAACAGCAAAGAAAGCCTAAACCCAGCAGGAGAAGAGAAATAATAAAGATCAGAGCAGAAATCAATGAAATAGAAACCAAAAAAAAAAACAAAACAAAACAAACAAGCAAAATAAAACAAAACAAATCAAAATCAGTAGAACAAATAAACAAAACTAGGAGCTAGTTCTTTGAAAGAATTAATATGATTGATGAACCTCTGGCCAGACTTACCAAAAAGAAAAGAGAAAGTACCCAAATAAGTAAAACCATGACTGAAAGAAGAGAGATTACAACCAACACCAAAGAAATAGAAACAATTGTAAAAACATATTATGAGCAACTATATGCCAACAAATTTTACAATCTGGAAGAAATGGATGCATTCCTAGAGACAATATAAACTACCAAAACTGAACCAGGAAGAAATAGAAAACCTGAACAGACCCATAACCAGTAAGGAGATTGAAGCCGCAATCAAAAATCTCCCAAAAAACAAAAGCCCAGGGTCAGATGGCTTCCCAGGGGAATTCTACCAAGCATTAAAGAAGAATTAATTCCTATTCTCCTGAAACTGTTCCAAAAAAATATAAATGGAAGGAAAACATCCAACTCATTTTATGAGGCCAGCATTACCTTGACCCCAAAACCAAAGACCCAACAAAAAGGGGAATTACAGACTAATATCCCCAATGAACATGGATGCAAAAATTCTCACCAAAACCCTAGCCAATAGGATCCAACAGTACATTAAAAGGACTATTCACCATGACCAAGTGGGATTTATTCCTGGGCTGCAACGTTGGTTTAACATCTGCAAATCAATCAATGGGATATAGTACATTAATAAAAGACAGAACAAGAACCATATGATACCCTCAATAGATGTTGAAAACGCATTTGACAAAGCACAACACCCTTTCTTGATCAAAACTCTTCAAAGTGTAGGGATAGATGGTACATACCTCAATATCATCAAAGCCAGCTATGAGAAACACACAGAAAATATCATTCTCAATGGAGAAAAACTGAGAGGTTTTCTGCTAAGGTAAGGAACATGACAGGCATGTCCATTATTACCACCGCTATTCAACATAGTACTAGAAGTGCTAGCCTCAATCAGACAGCAAAAACAAATTAAAGGCATCCAAATCAACAGTCTAACTATCACTCTTTGCAGATTATATGATACTTTATGTGGAAAACCTAAAGACTGCAATCTACATCTGCTAGAACTTGTACAGGAATTCAGAAAAGTGTCAGGATGCTCAGAGCTTCAGTTTAAAGATAAAAAGCAGGGCGCATAGATTCTGTAACATTCTCTTTGGCTTACAGTGGTTACACACAGAATAAATAATCAACGGAATGAAACCCATCCACTGAATGTGGGTCATGTGGGGAAAGAAATGTGTTATTGATGCAGCAGGTATATAATCTCTAAACTACAGTTTCCTCTGTTTGTTTCTCATTAACTGAGTAGTTCTAGTTTAATTAGTTCCCATTTTATACCCTTTCTGTGCACAAGATAAATTACCGCAGGCTTGAAAAATGGAGAACTTAAGAATATATTGAGTGTAAAGAAAGAGCTGACAAAATGCCATCAGAGTGGGCCTGGCACACTGTGGCCAACAACAAGCAGCCTCTCTCCCTGACTTGGCATGTGCATTGCCATCCAGGTTGCTGTTCAGGCTGTGCTGTACAGTCCATGCACAGATAAATTAAATAAACAAATAACTAGGAAGCTAAGTTCCTAACTGGGAGTTTGCTGTTGGACTTTAGTGGGTACATGCTGGCTATGAGTTAAACTGTCACAACAGAGAAACCCAACCCAGAATACTTAGAGTTTGTAGGCTAGAAGGGATTTGCAGTAAGCACACTGAAGAAAAAACAAGAAAAATAAGGTTTGTCCAAATTCCCAAAATGATTATTGGTCTCTTGATCAACTTCTCTTGCTCCTTCATGATGTGACTCCAACACCATGTTAGATGACCTTGATGGCTTCAGTTTATAATGTCTGGTGTGTGCAGAGAGCTCTGATCTGATTTTGGAGAAGTAATAGCCCAGGGGCTACTTAGTGCCTCCTAAGAGTTAGTGCCTAAGATGAGGCAAGCTTTCCTCCAGGGACTTTGGTGGGCTTAGATCTCCCCACCCTAACCCCATTCCATAAGCATGATTACCTGAAATAGACACAACAGGTTTTCTAGATAAAATTAGGTCCCCTCCCCACTAATTTCTGACTATTGTTAATCATTGATAACATCATTTTGGTATCAAAATATGTTAGAACTCCTTTAAAGCACTTTAAATTCATGCCATGAAAGATATCTGGATCAGGTTCAGACTCTTGGGAAAGTGGCTGCTGAAATCCCATTTGGAGACATTTTATTACCTTTGTTCCCTCTTGGGAGTATAATTCTAGCTGGCTATTTATAATTTCTCAGGTATAGGCCACCTGTTCACTTCCAATTCTCCTGCCTGTTTTATCCTTATTTCAAAGCAAAGAGAAGAGCAGGAAACATAAAGGGAGAACTTTTGAGCATAAATCTGGGAAAGCCTAGATGATGCTGTAGTAAGCAACAACCACCAGATCCACGTCAGAGTTGCACAACAAAAGTTTACGTCTTACACATACAAAGTCCATTCTAGAATGGAGGCAGCTCCCCGGGGTTGCTTTTATTGCCTCTGCCCATAAGTGACACCTGCGACTAATGTTCACGTGCCATTAGCCAGAACTTGTCCCTGGCTCCCCCATAATGCAAGGTGCTATGACTGTCACTCACCCCCGTGTGCCTGCTGAAGGCAAGAGGAATGGATACTGAGAGCACAGAAGTGCAGGTTTGCCATTGCACTTAACTCCCAAGTTATTCAAATTCCCAGTTCCCATCAAAGTTGTTAGTGGTAACAGAAGACATTTTAGCAAAGACAGCAGCTGGAATATATGCATTTACTTATTCGCATCTTAGTTTAGCTCTTAGCTTCACCAAACAGGGAATCTCTGCATTATCACTAGAAACCAGAGAAGTTTCTGGTGACATTCTTAGATCTCCAAAGAGTATCTTCAAGAATTGGGGCTGGATTTGGGGAAATGCTGATCCGTTAACAAAGTGCCACATGAAAGAATAAATCAATATGAATCTAAATGGGAGGGGAAAATCCCTTACAATTCCAGAAATGTCCACTGATGCCTAGCAGAACAGGCCTGGAGGTAAGAATAGCTCAGTGGTGAGACACTGGCCCTTACCACTTGCAGTGCAGAAACCTTATACACCAAAAGTCACAGCCACAGGAGATCCAAGAATAACAATGCTCCCCACCAGATTATGCCTCCCCTGAGGGCCCTTCAGGCAAAGGAAAGGAATGCCCAGTAGAGGGCTCCCAATGGCTATTTCTCAGGACCCAAAAGTTCTCAACTGTAACACTTTTTTCTTTTAAATTAAGATATAATTAACACATAACACCATATTAGTTTCAGTTGTACAAGATCATACTAGTTTGATATTTATATATGTTACATGATTACCACAATCATTCATCACCCCACAAAGTTATTTTTTTTATATGAAAAGAATTTATAACATCTTTCTAATGCACATGGGATACTGAACCTTTTATCTGAGGAAGTAATCTTAGAATAACTTGACACTCTTCCCTAAGAAATTCAAATAGGGACCAACACAATCCCTGACAGAACCTTATATTTAATTGAAAAAGAAAATAGTAAACAGGGGCGCCTGGGTGGCTCAGTGGGTTAAGCCGCTGCCTTTGGCTCAGGTCATGATCCCAGGGCCTGGGTTCGAGCCCCACATCGGGCTTTCTGCTCAGTGGGGAGCCTGCTTCCTCCTCTCTCTCTGCCTGCCTCTCTGCCTACTTGTGATTTCTCTCTGTCAAATAAATAAATAAAATCTTAAAAAAAAAAGAAAATAGTAAACATATATGTGAGTGTGTGTAGGTGTGCATAGCACACTAATGTGGGAAAATATTCAACAGACATAAAGACAGATTATTGTCATTATTATATTAAGTTATTGCAAATCACAAAGAAAAATATAAACATCTCAAGAACAAAACAGGCAAAAGATATGCATAGATAGGTTGTAAATGACTAACAAGTAAATAAACACAAAGTAGGATCATCTGAATCACTTGAGAAATAAGAATAAAATCAGCAGGTTTGGGAGGAGGAGTCAAGATGGCGGAGAAGTAGCAGGCTGAGACTACTTCAGATAGCGGGAGATCAGCTAAATAGCTTATCTAAAGATTGCAAACACCTACAAATCCAACGGGAGATTGAAGAGAAGGAGAACAGCAATTCTAGAAACAGAAAATCAACCACTATCTGAAAGGTAGGACTGGCAGAGAAGTGAATCCAAAGCGACGGGAAGATAGACTGCGGGGGGAGGGGCCGGCTCCCAGCGAGCGGCGGAGCAACGGAGCACAAAATCAGGACTTTTAAAAGTCTGTTCTGCTGAGGAACATCGCTCCAGAGGCTTAACTGAGGTGAAGCCCAGGCGGGGTCAGCGGGGCCTCAGGTCCCACAGGGTCACAGAAGGATCGGGGGTGTCTGAGTGTCGCAGAGCTTACCGGTATTAGAACAAGGAAGCCAGCTACAGAGACACAGCCGAGGAGTAAGCTCTAAACTCGGGGTTACCTTGAAACGGTCGCAGGCTCAGTGAGCTCGGAACGCGGCTGGAGGCCAGGGTGAGGGGAGTAATTGGGCGTTGTTCTCTGAGGGCACACTGAGGAGTGGGGCCCCGGGCTCTCGGCTCCTCCGTGCCGGAGACCGGGAGGCCGCCATGTTCATTCCCGTCTTCCAGAACTCTATGGAAAGCGCTCAGGGAACAAAAGCTCCCGAAAGCAAACCCAGCAAACCCGAGCGGATTACTCAGCCCAGCCCCGGGTAAGAGCGGTGCAACTCAGCCTGGGGCAAAGACGCTTGAGAATAACTACAACAGGCCCCTCCCCCAGAAGATCAACGAGAAACCCAGCCAGGACCAAATTCACCTACCAAGGAGTGCAGTTTCAATAAAGGGAGAGCGGCGGAATTCCAGAGGAGAAGAAAGCAAAGCATGGAACTCATGGTTTTCTCCCCATGATTCTTTAGCCTCGCAGTTAATTTAATTTTTTTTTCTTTTTCAATTTTTTTTCTCTTCTTCTGCTAAATTTTTTTAACTTTTACCGTTTTCTTTTTTAACGTTTTTAAAATAGTTTATCTAAACTATATATATATTTTTTTCCCTTTTATATTTTTTATCGGCTTTCTTTTTTTAATAGTTTTTTTTTTTCTTTCTGAACCCTTTTTTATCCCTTTTCTCCCCACTCACGATTTGGGATCTCTTCTGATTTGGCTAAAGCATATTTTCCTGGGGATGGTGCCAGCCTTTTAGTATTTTACTTGCTCCTTCATATACTCTTATCTGGACAAAATGACAAGGCAGAAAAATTCACCACAAAAAAAAAAGAACAAGAGGCAGTACCAAAGGCTAGGGACCTAATCAATACAGACATTGGTAATATGTCAGATCCGGAGTTCAGAAGGACAATTCTCAAGGTTCTACCCGGGCTTGAAAAAGGCATGGAAGATATTAAAGCAACCATCTCGGGAGATATAAAAGCCCTTTCTGGAGAAATAAAAGAACTAAAATCTAACCAAGTTGAGATAAAAAAAGCTATTAATGAGGTGCAATCAAAAATGGAGGCTCTCACTGCTAGGATAAATGAGGCAGAAGAAAGAATTAGCGATATAGAAGACCAAATGACAGAGAATAAAGAAGCTGAGCAAAAGAGGGACAAACAGCTACTGGACCGCGAGGGGAGAATTCGAGAGATAAGTGACATCATAAGATGAAACAACATTAGAATAATTGGGATTCCAGAAGAAGAAGAAAGAGAGAGGGGAGCAGAAGGTATATTGGAGAGAATTATTGGAGAGAATTTCCCCAATATGGCAAAGGGAACAAGCATCAAAATCCAGGAGGTTCAGAGAACCCCCCTCAAAATCAATAAGAATAGGTCCAAACCCGTCACCTAATAGTAAAATTGACAAGTCTTAGTGACAAAGGAAAGATCCTGAAAGCAGCCCGGGAAAAGAAGTCTGTAACACACAATGGTAAAAATATTAGATTGGCAGCAGACTTATCCACAGAGACCTGGCAGGCCAGAAAGAGCTGGCATTATATATTCAGAGTACTAAATGAGAAAAACATGCAGCCAAGAATACTATATCCAGCTAGGCTATCATTGAAAATAGAAGGAGAGATTAAAAGCTTCCAGGACAAACAAAAACTGAAAGAATTTGCAAATACCAAACCAGCTCTACAGGAAATATTGAAAGGGGTCCTCTAAGCAAAGAGAGACCCTAAAAGTAGTAGATCAGAAAGGAACAGAGACAATATACAATAACAGTCACCTTACAGGCAATACAATGGCACTAAATTCATATCTCTCAATACTTACCCTGAATGTTAATGGGCTAAATGCCCCAATCAAAAGACACAGGGTATCAGAATGGATAAAAAAACAAAACCCATCTATATGTTGCCTACAAGAAACTCATCTTAAACCCGAAGACACCTCCAGGTTTAAAGTGAGGGGGTAGAAAAGAATTTACCATGCTAATGGACATCAGAAGAAAGCAGGAGTGGCAATCCTTATATCAGATCAATTAGATTTTAGGCCAAAGACTACAATAAGAGAGAGGAAGGACACTATATCATACTCAAAGGAACGGTCCAACAAGAAGATCTAACAATTTTAAATATCTATGCCACTAACGTGGGAGCAGCCAACTATATAAACCAATTAATAACAAAATCAAAGAAACACATCGACAAGAATACAATAATAGTAGGGGATTTTAACACTCCCCTCACTGAAATGGACAGATCATCCAAGCCAAAGATCAACAAGGAAATAAAGGCCTTAAATGACACACTGGACCAGATGGACATCACAGATATATTCAGAACATTTCATCCCAAAGCAACAGAATACACATTCTTCTCTAGTGAACATGGAACATTCTCCAGAATAGATCACATTCTTGGTCCTAAATCAAGTCTCAACCGGTATCAAAAGATTGGGATCATACCCTGCATATTTTCAGACCACAATGCTGAAGCTAGAACTCAATCACAAGAGGAAATTTGGAAAGAACCCAAATACATGGAGACTAAACAGCATCCTTCTAAAAATGAATGGGTCAACCAGGAAATTAAAGAAGAATTGAAAAAATGTATGGAAACAAATGATAATGAAAACACAACGGTTCAGAATCTGTGGACACAACAAAGGCAGTCCTGAGAGGAAAATATATAGTGGTACAATCCTTTCTCAAGAAACAAGAAAGGTCTCAGGTACACAACCTAACCCTACACCTAAAGGAGCTGGAGAAAGAACAAGAAAGAAACCCTAAACCCAGCAGGAGAAGAGAAATCATAAAGATCAGAGCAGAAATCAATGAAATAGAAACCAAAAAAACAATAGAACAAATCAATGAAACTAGGAGCTGGTTCTTTGAAAGAATTAATAAGATTGATAAACCCCTGGCCAGACTTATCAAAAAGAAAAGAGAAAGGACCCAAATAAATAAAATCATGAATGAAAGAGGAGAGATCACAATGAACACCAAAGAAATACAGACAATTATAAAAACATACTATGAGCAACTCTACGCCAACAAATTTGACAATCTGGAAGAAATGGATGCATTCCTAGAGACATATAAACTACCACAACTGAACCAGGAAGGAATGGAAAGCCTGAACAGACCCATAACCAGTAAGGAGATTGAAACAGTCATCAAAAATCTCCAAACAAACAAAAGCCCAGGGCCAGACGGCTTCCCGGGGGAATTCTACCAAACATTTAAAGAAGAAATAATTCCTATTCTCCTGAAACTGTTCCAAGAAATAGAAATAGAAGGAAAACTTCCAAACTCATTTTATGAGGCCAGCATCACCTTGATCCCAAAACAAGACAAGGATCCCATCAAAAAAGAGAACTACAGACTAATATCCTTGATGAACACAGATGCAAAAATTCTCGCCAAAATACTAGCCAATAGGATTCAATAGTACATTAAAAGGATTATTTACCACGACCAAGTGGGATTTATTCCAGGGCTGCAAGGTTGGTTCAACATCCGCAAATCAATCAATGTGATACAATACATTAATAAAAGAAAGAACAAGAATCATATGATACTCTCCATAGTTCTGAAAAAGCATTTGAGAAGTACAGCATCCCTTCCTGATCAAAACTCTTCAAAGCGTAGGGATAGATGGCACATACCTCAATATTATCAAAGCCATTTATGAAAAACCCACCGCAAATATCATTCTCAATGGAGAAAAACTGAAAGCTTTTCTACTAAGGTAGGAACACGGCAGGGATGTCCGTTATCACCACTGCTATTCAACATAGTACTAGAAGTCCTAGCCTCAGCAATCAGACAACAAAAGGAAATTAAAGGCATCCAAATCGGCCAAGAAGAAGTCAAACTATCACTCTTTGCAGATGATATGATACTATATGTGGAAAACCCAAAAGACTCCACTCCAAAACTGCTAGAACTTGTACAGGAATTCAGTAAAGTGTCAGGATATAAAATCAATGCACAGAAATCAGTTGCATTTCTCTACACCAACAACAAGACAGAAGAAAGAGAAATTAAGGAGTCCATCCCATTTACAATTGCACCCAAAACTATAAGATACCTAGGAATAAACCTAACCAAAGAGACTAAGAATCTATACACAGAAAACTATAAAGTACTCATGAAAGAAATTGAGGAAGACACAAAGAAATGGAAAAATGTTCCATGCTCCTGGATTGGAAGAATAAATATTGTGAAAATGTCTATGCTACCTAAAGCAATGTACACATTTAATGCAATTCCTATCAAAGTACCATCCATTTTTTTCAAAGACATGGAACAAATAATCCTAAAATTTATATGGAACCAGAAAAGACCTCGAATAGCCAAAGGAATATTGAAAAAGAAAGCCAAAGTTGGTGGCATCACAATTCCGGACTTCAAGCTCTATTACAAAGCTGTCATCATCAAGACAGCATGGTACTGGCACAAAAACAGACACATAGATCAATGGAACAGAATAGAGAGCCCAGAAATAGACCCTCAACTCTATGGTCAACTCATCTTCGACAGAGCAGGAAAGAATGTCCAATGGAAAAAAGACAGCCTCTTCAATAAATGGTGTTGGGAAAATTGGACAGCCACATGCAGAAAAATGAAATTGGATCATTTCCTGACACCACACACGAAAATAGACTCAAAATGGATGAAGGATCTCAATGTGAGAAAGGAATCCATCAAAGTCCTTGAGGAGAACACAGGCAGCAACCTCTTTGACCTCAGCCGCAGCAACATCTTCCTAGGAACATCACCAAAGGCAGGGGAAGCAAGGGCAAAAATGAACTTTTGGGATTTTATCAAGATCAAAAGCTTTTGCACAGCAAAGGAAACAGTTAACAAAACCAAAAGACAACTGACAGAATGGGAGAAGATATTTGCAAATGACATATCCGATAAAGGGCTAGTGTCCAAAATCTATAAAGAACTTAGCAAACTCAACACCCAAAGAACAAATAATCCAATCAAGAAATGGGCAGAGGACACGAACAGACATTTCTGCAAAGAAGACATCCAGATGGCCAACAGACACATGAAAAAGTGCTCCACATCACTCGGCATCAGGGAAATACAAATCAAAACCACCATGAGATATCACCTCACACCAGTCAGAATGGCTAAAATGAACAAGTCAGGAAATGACAATTGCTGGCAAGGATGCGGAGAAAGGGGAACCCTCCTACACTGTTGGTGGGAATGCAAGCTGGTGCAACCACTCTGGAAAACAGCATGGAGGTTCCTCAAAATGTTGAAAATAGAACTACCCTATGACCCTGCAATTGCACTGCTGGGTATTTACCCTAAAGATACAAACGTAGTGATCTGAAGGGGCACGTGCACCCGAATGTTTATAGCAGCAATGTCTACTATAGCCAAACTATGGAAAGAACCTAGATGTCCATCAACAGACGAATGGATAAAGAAGATGTGGTATATATACACAATGGAATACTATGCAGCCATCAAAAGAAATGAAATCTTGCCTTTTGCGACGACATGGATGGAACCAGAGGGTATCATGCTTAGCGAAATAAGTCAATCGGAGAAAGACAACTATCATATGATCTCCCTGATATGAGGGAGAGGAGATGCAACATGGGGTTTGAGGGGGTGGGAGAAGAATAAATGAAACAAGATGGGATTGGGAGGGAGACAAACCATAAGTGACTCTTAATCTCACAAAACACACTGAGGGTTGATGGGGGGAGGTGGTTGGGAGAGGGGGGTGGGGTTATGGATATTGGGGAGGGTATGTTCTATGGTGAGTGCTGTGAAGTGTGTAAACCTGGCAATTCGCAGACCTGTACCCCTGGGGATAAAAATATATGTTTATAAAAAATAAAATTAAAAAAAAATCATCAGGTTTATGGGATATGTGTGATGAAGGACACAGCCAGATTAAGAGCTAGAGAGTACTTGCTGTCTCCCACTGCTGAGTCTAAAACAAGGAAAGGCTCATCTGAGGTCAAGTCTAGAGATCATCACATTTATCCAGATCACTGCCTCTCACTGGCCCAAGTGGAGAAGGTAAAAGAGAAAATGGTCAAGTTTTTGCTCCACTTCCTTTACCTAATGGAAATCTGAGCACAAAGATGTCACCTACCAGACGACTAACTCCTTGCACTTCCAGGAGAGTAGTAAACAGTAGATAAGAACAGTGTACTTAAAGAAAAGTCTTCTTTAGTAGAAATCAGAAAGGTGGGATAATGGAGTGGCCTTCAAAGTATATTCAACTGGGGCGCCTGGGTGGCTCAGTGGGTTAAAGCCTCTGCCTTCGGCTCAGGTCATGATCTCAGGGTCCTGGGATCGAGCCCCACATCGGGCTCTCTGCTCAGCAGGGAGCCTGCTTCCTCCTTCCTCTCTCTCTGCCTGCCTCTCTGACTACTTGTGATCTCTGCCTGTCAAATAAATAAATAAAATCTTTAAAAATATATATATATATTCAACTGTACTGAAATAAAAATATAAAAATACAACCGCACAATTCCCTCTTTTCCATATTAATATCCTAATGTTATGGTGATGATAATGAGGATGGCAATGATGATAACAATAAATCAATGGCAACAGTGTTTACAAAAATAGGGAATCTCATATACTATTGAGGAGAATATACACTAATGAGATCTTTCTGGAAGAAAATTTAGCAGTACACATCAAAAATATCAATAATATGTATAGTATTGGGCCAAGATTTTTACCTCTAGAAATTTACCACAGAGGAATATTAAAAGGTTTCTTTTCAAGAAAGATAAAATCATGATTCTCTTATGAATATAAAATGAATATATAACAAGATTATATTCATTCCATTATTAATGAGGAAATACATAAGATGATGTAACTGGTTGAAAAGAGAATGCAGAAAACACACATATGTAGGGCATCAAAAAAGCTGAAATTAATTTGCAAACAATTCAAAACTGGTCAGTTTCCACAGAGAAATACTCAATCACACTCCACACATTAATTTTCATTTATATGAAAAAATTATTTTCATTATTAATCCTTTTGTACAACTTACACAGTTATAAAATAGCTCAGAGACAACATAGGACAGAGATGACTTTGAAGAGTGTTCTAGACAGGATGCCCAGCAATCTTTATTGCCTATTCCTGACTTTCAGAAATAAGCAGGACAAAGATGTATCAAGAAAGATTCTCATCAAATACTGAGAGTATCAGGTGGAAAAAAGGAAAACAATTTAACATACAATAATATATCATTGCTAAATTTAACTTTGGTATAGTTATAGAATGGAATGCTGTACAATCATTAAAAATAGCATAATTAGGAATATGTAATTCAATGGGCAAAGGGGCACAAAGAAAATACTTCTGTGTTAACACTGTTGTCAAGATATTAGGAAAAGCCTCAAACCACCAACTTTTTGCTATGTTTTACTCACTTGTTTATATGTGCACATATGTGCACCTAGTTGTTCAGCATTATGTTCAGACCTGAGCCTTGTTTGGAGTTGGAGACAAAGGAATACATGTCTCTTCATAAAAAAGAACTGTAATATTCTTGTTTTTTGTTTCAGGCAATAGGAAAGAAAGAGAGAGCTTTCTAGACAGAGATAAACCAAATCGGTGGCAGTGAGCCAGGCTTGGGGGCAGGCTGAGAGGACAGACTAGGAGCCAATCACAAATTTCCTGCTGCTGACCAAATATGCTCACAATGATGCTCACATGCTGCTGCCCATGCCAGCTGGCTAAGGGATACTTCCTCATGTCTCCAGAAAATCTGTTGCATATGGCAGTCTTGGGACATTTATGTTGTGGATAACCAAGGAAGAAGATAAGGCCCATGGTAGGGCAAACGTGGAAAAATAGGACAGAAACTGCAGGGAGAGAAACTGCAGGGATCAACAGTATGACAGAAGCAGGGGATTGGGGTGAAGGGTAAAAGTCATCCAAAACTGCTTTTATCTATTTATTTAATCATAACATAAATAACATGTAATCATAGTGATCAAACCATCTTTGTTGAGGGTGAGAGGATTGTGAAGACCTAAGGACATTTGAAGACAGAGTCCTGGTATATGTATGCATAGAGAAAACTTTGAAAGCAAAGGTTGTGATGGACAGCTGTGTGTCTCCCAGAACCAGTCATAAGGTTTGCCACATGCTGGGAACTCAGTAAATGCTGTGGAGTGAAAGATTCTGGTACACCTTCCATGAAAGAGAATGAGACTTTTGAGCACTAATTGCCTTCATCATGTTTGTGTGCAGGTGTGTAAATTATTTATGTACAAGTATCTATGTATAATTAATATTCTTCTAAACTTTTGTTTTATTTGTTTAAACTCTCTAAATTATTAGGAGATATCTGTTAAGAAAGCTTCTCCAGTATGGTGATTCTGGACTAAGGAAAGAGAATGGTTATCAAACCTTGTGCTTGGCCAGGAAGAGAGTAGAGAAATACCCTCCAAGAGGCTGATGGCCCACTGCTGTTCCTGGGCAGTTGAAACTTGGGGCTATTCATGAAAAATTTTTACCAACTTGGGAACTATTCCATTCCCTGCCTGGATTTTAGGTCTGTGTTCAGAACCAGGAAAGTTCCTGCAGTGAAGGAGTTGGAAAACTTGATCTAGTCAGAGATTTCCTGTGATTTGCCCTGGAGTAAGGTGTGACAATGACAGATGACAGGAGAGGAGTGAGAATATGAATGAACTGACATCCTCTCTTTCCAGAAGCCTGCTTTGTGGAGGAACTGGCTTGCTAAGCCAAAGCAGCCAAAGCTCTGGTCATTGTGTCTGTGTATCAAGATTTCTGGCATTGCTTCACTGGGTAATGGTACCAGAGAAGATTGCTATGCAGCCATCTGACTGACTGCATCATAGTGGTTGTCCCAAACCAAGGCAGGGCTCACACCTGCACAGATCACAGAAGACATATGCTCACACTGTCTTGGAGCAGGAAGCTGAGTGTCTTTCTTCTGGTGTGTGAGATCTCAGAAAGCCATCTGACTTCCAGAACACTAGAATGGTCCTCTGCAAAATAACCCTTTTCTGCCCCATTCTCCCACCAAACTTGGAGAGTTCTGAAGTTGGTCCATTGGAAGTGTCTGAGAGATTGCATTTTAGACCTTTAATTTTATAAATAATGAAATGGAGGCCCTGATGGGAGTCATCAAATCTGTGATGTGTCATTCCTATCTAGAAGGAACTGGTCACCTGCTGCTGTCTCCAGGTGGTGAGAGGTCCTAGCTCTTTCTCCTACTTCTTTCCCATCTTCTGAGGCCAGGAGAACCTGCTCTAGCCAGTCTCTCCAGCCATATTTCACCTCCTATCCCTCTGTCACTCTTTTTATTATATTGTATTGTATTGTATTGCATTGTTTTGTATTATTTTTAAATTCAATTAGTCAACATATAGCACATTATTAGTTTCAGATGTAGAGTTCAGTATATGTCACTCCTTTTAAATATGGCATTTTTCTATGATAGGGGCACTTCGTTTGCCTCAGGCCTTTATTAACCTTGTTTTCCCTCACTCCTCACTGGGCACTGAGCTCTCACTTCGTGCTCCCCTCATGACTCCCCTCTGCTCTTCCCCTGCCCCTGCTCATGATGTGCTGCTGCCCCTGACTTGTCTTTTACCTGCAGGAAGCCCCTCTCCATAAGGCTGACTCATCACTACCTCCCACAGAGTCCTGTCAACATCCTGTCCTGAGAGGGCCAAGGGTGATGATCAGCCCAGTAGTGAGGGAGCCGGGGAAAGCCTATGTGGGTGGTTGGGGTCATAGGGGAGGGGCAACAGCCAGAGCTAATGTGTGTGGGTGGGTTAGGGAGGTGGTGGGTGGTGCAAGTGTATGCTGTGTGAGTGTTTGAGTGTATAAAAGCAGGTGGTGAGTAAACAAGAGTGGATGGTAAATGTATGAGCAAGAGGATGGAGGCATGGGAGTGGCTGAGTGAGTGGGTGGGTGGACAGTGGGCTGAATATGGAGGGTAAGGAGACAGTGAAATGGAGAAGTGAGCAATGTCACAGCTCTAGGCTGGAACCTGAGCCCTCTACTCCCTGCCAGGTGGTCTTTCCAGTATCCCATACTGTTCTAGCCCTCTTACTGAGCACTGGCTTGTGTCACTCTGCACCTTATTGCCCCTCAGTTTACTCCAAAATGTGCCACAGGCTCATGTAGAAGCAGGAGGTACCAACATGCAAACCTAATGGGGCTCTTATAACCCTCTGCAAATCCAAGGTTGGTGGGAGGAAGGCAGCTCCTACTGATTCCCAGTGATCAGCCTGGGTAAGGAAGAGGAGCTGGGAGTAGGGGCATGCATCCTGTGTCTGGCAGATGCCCTTCACACTCAGTTGTGGCACCAAAGAAAAGCTATCCATAGCTGGGTACACACATACCCAGGTTCATGGACAACAGTGGACATGAATATTCTGAGATCAGAGGTGGCATACAAGCCACCAGTGAGTCTATGAACCCAGCTCAGAGCTGGCAGAGGGGGTAATGGAGACCGTAAAATGCAGGTTGAAGGAAGCAGCCTACCAAAGTCTGAAAATCCACTGGAGAAAGTAACCACCTCTCCTGATGTAATGCTCTCACCCACGTGCTGAAAACCCTGCAGGGACCTAGCACTGTAATTACTTTCAGTTTTGGAAAATAAATTGTTACTGAAAAACTGAAGGTATTAAAAAGAGTTATAACAAGTTGGATGGTGTTTGGAGTCTCAGTTCATAATAAGACTGAATTCACAAACAGCATCAGTTGGCGAGAATGGCTATTTCCCCAAAGGTGGAGCTTAAGGAAAACACATTTTGAAGTTAATGAGTAGGAGAAGAGACAAAAAGAAACACAATTTGTTTAAAAAACAAAAACCAAAACAAAACAAAACAAAAAAACATATGGTGGAAAGAATTCTCAACAGCTTCCATGCCCCATTAATAATGCTGATTGTCTGATACTTGGGTGACAAGGACAAACCACTGACTGCTTAGGCTTGTCCTAAATTTATGAAATCATATTTATGGGTAGTTACAAATTTCATTGCTTTTACTAACTGCTTGAAATGTTATTTACTTGATTGAATTACAGTTCTGGGCATTAACACTTTGGAATAACTGCCCAGTTAATCAACATGGAATTATAGTGACAATGCCATGCTGATCCTTAGGAGGGCCAGGTCAGCATGGATGAGCTCATGGTGATGGATATGCTCATGGTAAATGAGATCAAGCAGTATTGGAGCATCATTTAAATGGTTTACACACCTTAGCTTGTGGGCTTCTCACTAATCCATCTCTGTGTAAGGGAAGATACAATGTCCTTCAGGGCTGCCCAGTACCTCTTCAGTGAACTCCACAGGTCTAAATGAGGAAGGACTCACTGTTGGACATCTGAGAGCATCAGGTGACTTAAGTAAGATATCTCATTTAATCCAGTTACTGGAGGATGAATTTTTCTAGTCCATATGTACCACTGAGAAAACAGGAGAATGACTGGGCTCTGCTCACATCTTGCAGCCTGTAAATGGCAGAGTGCAGTCGAACTCACATCACTCTGGCCAATCAGCCACCATGCCTGTCATCAGCTGCCCTTTCCAGGGCTTTCTGAAACATTAAAATAGGAAGCTAAGAAATCTGAGATAGGGTGGTGTGTGTTTTTCATTTCCACAGTGTGGCAGTGTCTCCCTCCAACCCTGTGGCCTCTGTCCCCAGAGTGGCCATGGGGATCTGTGGGCATGTTTTGGACCACATTTCAAACTATCAAACTCCTCACAAGGAAACTGCCCTCTGGTGTAGAGCCAAGCCTTGGGTTGCCTTCATGAGCTCTGCCTCTCTCCTGATGAGCCGCTTCTGCTACAGTCACCTCTAGATTTATTTTTCCCTTTTACAAGAAACACACAGTGTAATAATCATCTGGACCTTTTATTTCTCATTGGAGCGGTGTGTGTTCAGCACTGACCTCACTGGCCTTGCTTTTGGCTAGAAGCAATCCTCTTATTAAATCAGAAACCAAACCAGACCCCTGCCCCTTACCTCTGACCCCAAGACAAGCCTGAGGGTGACCTAATCCTGACATCACCATGCTGTCTGGCATTTAAATGCCAACATCTCTCCACAGAGCTGTGATGAAGGCAGTAGGCTGTGCACAACTTTTTATACTTCATTTCCCATTTACAGAAAGAAAAGAAATGGAAAATGTCAGAGAACATGCAGTTCTGAAACACAGGGCAGATTTCTGGCTGGGTAGAGAGGGCAACTGTCAATGGGCTGGGACTTCAGCTGAGGTTTTCAGCCTCTTCTCTGGAGAGGTTACAGTGCCTCCCAAGTCACCTCCATGTCCTCAGAATGCTGCCTGCAGTCTCAGCCATCAGAGTAGCTAGTCTCTGCAGGGTATCTTCTGTGAGCCAAGGACGGTGCTTGACCTTTTGCATGCCCTGTCTCAATTTCACAACTCTCACACCTATAAATCTGAGAACCAGGTGGTGTAGCAAACTAAGAAAGACAGGCTTGGCAAAGTGGAGAGAAGGTCTGCAGCCCACCAGACATGTGGCCTTGGCTTGGTGAATTCTCCACTGTCTAGAGTCTGGTGATCAGTCTGAAAATTCAGAACTTGAGTCCAATGAGTAGAACGTTCACTCATTCAACAAATTTTTGTTGAGTACCCCTATGGCAAGTTACTATCTGAGTTCTGAGGGGTCACTGGTAAATAATGGAGTGTTGCCTTCACGGTGGAGTTTAAGCAGTGAGTACAAAAATAAATTTAAAAAGGCATTTCAGACAACACTTGCCATGAAGACAAAAGCAAGGTGAGAGAGAGAGAGAGTTGGTGGGTGGGATGAGGAGGTTAGGCCTCATTAGTCAGCTAGTGAAAGGACATCCAGAATATCAGGGATAAATCTACCATGAGAACCATGTGCAAATGGCCCTAGACCTTGCATGGTTGTTAGTGTTTTTTCTGTCTTAGACCACGGAATGCAAAACAGGGATGAGAATGTCTTGGCCAGCTGGAGTTTATAAAGTCAGTTCAGGACAGGAATAGTACTTCCACAGTAGTCTGAGTTGAGTGTGTTACCACATTGAAATATTTGCATTTCCCCAGGACCACACAGGCATGTGGACTCCCTGCATTGGTCTCCACTACTCTGGTTCTGTGATTCCTTGACATTCATGCCCCTACTGACTAACCCAGCCTTTCTGTAAGTATAGTTGACCCTTTAGCAACATGGGTTTGAATTCCATGAGTCTATTTCCATGAGGATTTTTTTCAATAATTTGAATATAGTAATATAAATGTATTTTCCTATCATTTTCTTTTCTTTTTTTATTTTTCATTTCTTTTCAGTGTAACAGTATTCATTGTTTTTGCACCACACCCAGTGCTCCATGCAATATGTGCCCTCCTTAATACCCACCACCTGGCTACCCCAACCTCCCAACCCCCACCCCTTCAAAACCCTCAGGTTGTTTTTCAGAGTCCATAGTCTCTCATGGTTCACATCCCCTTCCAATTTCCCTCAACTCCCTTCTCCTCCCCATCTCCCTATGTCCTCCATGTTACTTGTTATGCTCCAAAAATAAGTGAAACCATATGTAAGTTGACTCTCTCCGCTTGACTTATATCACTCAGCATAATCTCTTCCAGTCCCGTCCATGTTGATACAAAAGTTGGGTATTCATCCTTTCTGATGGAGGCATAATACTCCATAGTGTATATGGACCACATCTTCCTTATCCATTCATACATTGAAGGGCATCTTGGTTCTTTCCACAGTTTGGCGACCATGGCCATTGCTGCTATAAACATTGGGGTACAGATGGCCCTTCTTTTCACTACATCTGTATCTTTGGGGTAAATACTCAGTAGTGCAATTGCAGGGTCATAGGGAAGCTCTATTTTTAATTTCTTGAGGAATCTCCACACTGTTCTCCAAAGTGGCTGCACCAACTTGCATTCCCACCAACAGTGTAAGAGGGTTCCCCTTTCTCCACATCCTCTCCAACACACGTTGTTTCTTGTCTTGCTAATTTTGGCCATTCTAACTGGTGTAAGGTGGTATCTCAATGTGGTTTTAATTTGAATCTCCCTGATGGCTAGTGATGATGAATGTTTTTCATGTGTCTGATAGCCATTTGTCTGTCTTCATTGGAGAAATATCTGTTCATATCTTCTGCCCACTTTTTGACATGATTATCTGTTTTGTGTGTGTTGAGTTTGAGAAGTTCTTTATAGATCCTAGATATCAACCTTTTGTCTTTACTGTCAATTGCAAATATCTTTTTCCATTCTGTGGGTTGCCTCTTTGTTTTTTTGACTGTTTCCTTTGCTGTGCAGAAGCTTTTGATCTTGATGAAGTCACAAAAGTTCATTTTCACTTTTGTTTCCTTTGCCTTTGGAGACATATCTTGAAAGAAGTTGCTGTGGCTGATATCAAAGAGGTTACTGCCTATGTCTCTTCTAGGATTCTGATGGATTCCTGTTTCACATTGAGGTCTTTTATCCATTTTGACTTTATCTTTGTGTACGGTGTAAGAGAATGAACGAGTTTCATTCTTCTACATATAGCTGTCCAGTTTTCCCAGCACAATTTATTGAAGAGACTGTCTTTTTCCACTGTATATTTTTTCCTGTTTTGTTGAAGATTATTTGACCATAGAGATGAAGGTCCATATCTGGGCTCTCTACTCTGTTCCACTGGTCTATGTGTCTGTTTTTATGCCAGTACCATGCTGTCTTGGGGATCACAGCTTTGTAGTAAAGCTTGAAATCAGGTAACGTGATGCCACCAGTTTTATTTTTCTTTTTCAACATTTCCTTAGCAACTCAGGGTCTCTTTTGATTCCACACAAATTTTAGGAATGTGTGCTGCTGCTCTTTGAAAAATGCGGGGGGGATTTTGATCAGAATGGCATTAAAAATATAGATCGCTCTAGGAAGTATAGACATTTTGACAATGTTTATTCTTCTGATCCAATAGCATGGAATGGTCTTCCATCTTTTTGTGTCTTCTTCAATTTCTTTCATGAGTGTTCTCTAGTTCCTCAAGTAGAGATCCTTTACCTCTTTGGTTAGGTTTATTCCCCTGTATCTTATGGTTCTTGGTGCTATAGTAAATGGAATCGATTCTCTAATTTCCCATTCTGTATTTTCACTGTTAGTGTATAAGAAAGCAACTGATTTCTGTACATGGACTTTGTATCCTGCCACTACTGAATTGCTATATGAGTTCTAGTAGTTTGGGACTGGAGTCTTTTGGGTTTTCCATATAAAGAATCATATCATCTGCGAAGAGAGCGAGTTTGATTTCTTCATTACCAATTTGGATACCTTTTATTTCTCTTTGTTATCTGATTGCTGTTGCTAGGACTTCTAATACTATGTTGATCAAGAGTGGTGAGAGTGGGCATCCTTGTCGTGCTCCTGATCTCACCAGGAAGGCTGTCAGCTTTTTCCCATTGAGGATGATATTTGCTGTGGGTCTTTCATAGATCGATTTTATGTAGTTCAGGAATGTTCCCTCTATCCCTATACTTTGAAGTGTTTTAATAAGGAACGGATGATGGATTTTGTAAAATGCTTTTTCTGCATCAATTGAGAGGACCATGTGGTTCTTCTCTCTTCTCTTATTGATTTGTTCTATCACATTGATTGATTTTTGAATGTTGAACCATCCTTGTAACCCAGGGATGAATCCCACCTGGTCATGGTGGATTATCTTTTCAATGTGCTGTTGGATCCTCTTTGCTAGGATCTTGTTGAGAATCTTAGCATCCATATTCATCAGTGATATTGGTCTGAAATTCTCCTTTTTGGTAGGGTCTTTTATTTTTTTAAAGATTGTATTTATTTATTTGACAGACAGAAATCACAAGTAGGCAGAGACAGGCAGAGGGAGAGAGAGAGGAGGAAGCAGGCTCCCTACTGAGCAGAGAGCCCGAGGCGGGACTCGATCCCAGTACCCTGAGATCATGACCTGACCCGAAGGCAGAGGCTTAACCCACTGAGCCACCCAGGAGCCCCTTTGGTAGGGTCTTTGCCTGGTTTGGGGATCAGGGTAATGCTGGCTTCATAAAAAGAGTCTGGAAGTTTTCCTTCTGCTTCAACTTTTTGAAACAGCTTCAGGAGAATAGGTGTTATTTCTTCTATGAAAGTTTGGTAGAATTACCCAGGGAATCTGTCAGGTCCTGGGCTCTTGTGTTTTGGGAGGTTTTTAATCACTGCTTCAATCTCGTTACTAGATATCAGTCTATTCGGGTTGTCAATTTCTTCATGGTGCAATTTTGGGAGTTTATAGGTTTCCGTGAATGCATCCATTTCATCTAGGTTGCTTAACTTATTGGCATATAACTGTTGATAATAACTTCTGATGATTGTTTCTACTTTCTTGGTGTTAGTTGTGATCTCTCCCCTTTCATTCATAATTTTATTAATTTGGGCGTTCTGTCTTTTCTTTTGGATTAGTGTGGCCAATGGTTTATCAATCTTATTGATTCTTTCAAAAAACCAGCTTCTGGTTTCATTGATATGTTCTCCAGAATCTCTGGTTTCTATCTCATTGATCTCTGCTCTTATCTTGATTATTTCCCTTCTTATGTGTGGAGTTGGTTTGATTTGTTATTGATTCTCCAGTTCTTTAAGGTGTAGAGACAACCTGGTGTATTCTGGATTTTTCCACTTCTTTGAGGGAGGCTTGGATGGCTATGTATTTCCCCCTTAGGACCACCTTTGCTGTATCCTGTAGGTTTTGGACCAAAGTGTCTTCATTCTCATTGGTTTCCATGAATTGTTTCAATTCTTCTTTGATCTCCTGGTTGGCCCAAGCATTCTTAAGCAAGGTGGTCTTTAGCTTCCAGGCGTTTGAGTTCCTTCCGAACTTTTCCTTGTGATTGAGCTCCAGTTTCAAAGCATTGTGATCTGAGAATATGCAGGGAATAATCTCAGTCTTTTGGTATCTGTTGAGTCCTGATTTGTGACCCAGTATGTGGTCTATTCTGGAGAAGGTCCCATGTGCACTTGAGAAGAATGAATATTTTGATGTTTTAGGGTGGAATGTTCTGTATATATCTATGAGGTCCATCTGTTCCAATGTGTCCTTTGATGCTCTTTTTTCTTTATGGATTTTCTGCTTGGATGATGTGTCTATTACTGAGAGTGGTGTGTTAAGATCTCCTACTATTAATGTATTCATATCAATATGACTCTTTATCTTGATTAATAGTTTTCTTATGTAATTGGTTGCTCCCATATTGGGGGCATAGATATTTACAATTGTTAGATCATCTTGGTGGATAGTCCCTTTAAGAATGATGTAGTGTTCTTCTGTATCTCTAACTACAGCCTTTAGTTTAAAATCTAATTTATCTGATATGAGAATCAGTACCCTGGCCTTCTTTTGAGGCCCATTCACAGGAAAGATGCTTCTCCATCCCTTCACTTTCAGTCTGGGTGTATCCTTAGGTTCAAAATGGGTCTGTTATGGACAACATATGGATTGTCCTGTCGTTTTATCCTATCTGCAACCCTGTGTGTTTTTATGGGTGCATTTAGGCCATTCACATTGAGAGTAATTATTGATAGATACATTTTTATTGACATCATGTTACCTTTGACGTCTTTCTTTCTGTAGATTGTCTCTATATTTCTGTTCAATGCTATTCTTAGGATTTTTCCTCTTTTATAGAACCCCCCCTTAATATTTCTTGCAGTGTGATCTTGGTGGTTGCATACTCTTTTAAGCCTTGCTGGTCTTGGAAACTCTTTATCTCTCCATCCATTTTGAATGTCAGTCTTGCTGGATAAAGTATTCTTGGCTGCATGTTCTTCTCATTTCGTGCCCTGAATGTACCTTGCCAGCCCTTTCTGGCTTGTCTGGTTTCTGTGGATAGGTCGGTATGACGTTATTCTGATGAGCTTTCCTCTGTACGTAAGGAGCTTCTTTGTCCTTCAAGAGGGTCTGCCTAGAATTATAATTCTTCATTCTTGCTATTAGGTGTCTCGAGGACTTTTGAGAATCTATAATCTTGGGGGTAGACCGTTCTGCCTCTAGTACATGAACACTCGTTCCATTCGTGAGATTGGGAAACTTTTCATGGAGAACTTGTTCCACTATATCTTCTAGTCTTCTTTATTTCTCCTCCCCTTCAGGGATTCCAATTATTCTGACATTGGAACGTTTCATGGCATCATTTATTTCCCTGATTCTGTTTCCGTGGCTTCTAAGCTGTTTGTTCCAGGCTTCTTCCTGATCCTTTCTCTCTATCTGTTTGTCCTCCAGATCACTAATTCTATCTTCTGTCTCAGTTACCTTAGCTTTTAGAGAATTTGGATTAGATTGGAACTCATTGAGAGAATTATGAACCTCATCCCTCGTGGCTTTCAGTTCTGTCCTAACATTGTGAATATCATTCCTGGTGGCTTTCATTTCTGCCCTAATCAATTCTGTTTGGTGTTCCATGGCTTTCTCCAACCTAGCTATTGCCTGGTTTAATTGTTAGCCTGAATTCCCTTTCCAACATATTATCTATGTTGATAGCCATTAGCTCTGTTGCAGAAGGCCCATCCTCTGTATTTTTCTTCTGTTGGTCATTCCTCCTCTTAGTCATTTTGGTGAGAGATGGCTGAAGGATGTAGCTGGATATATCAACCATGGTGCAGTCAAAGTGCACCATGGAATGCTTCTGAGCAATCAGGAGTCCCTAGGCAAAGGAAAGAAAAAAGAAAGAGAGAAAAAAGAAAAGAAAAAGAAAAAAAATACACGTGAGAGAAAGAGAGACAGAAAAAAAAGAAGATAAAAGAGAAGACTCAGCCCAAATGGGCCCCAAGCTAAGATTAATGACATATACAAACAAAATCAGACAAACAAAAAGACTGATAAAAGTAAAAGACTGGGGGGGGGGGATATATATACATACATACATATATATAGGGAAAAAAAAAAAAACCCTCGTCAAAAAGAATCCCAAGTATAAGATTTATATACTATCAGGACAAACACAAATACACAGAAACACTGGTGGAAGAAAAAGATGGGAGAGTGGTTATAAATTCTCAATGTGGGTGAGGAAGGTTATTTTGATTCTTCCTGGATGTATCTTGATATCTTTGTTAAAGGACTCAATTTTCCTAAGATGAAGGGGGATGAAAAATTGGTTTACCTATAGGGGTAGCATTGACTGGGGAAAGGGGATTACCTTGTAGTTTAACTCTATATGAATATTAAAAAAAATAAAAATTAAAAAAGAATAAACTGAACTAAACTAAAATAAATTTTTGAAAAATTAAAGAATAGAAAAGCAAAAGTAAAACGTGGGTATATGTATCAAAAATTTCAGGTTAAAAATTATTATGGAATTTGATGTACTGGACATCTCACTATGATGGTAAATAGGTTAAAAATATTATCTATATTTAAAAAATGACCCGGAATAGTGGGAACTAATTAAAAATAAAAGTTGTATCTATGAAGTAGTGATGTTTGTTCTCTTGTCATCTTTTTTTTTTCTTTTTTCTTTTTTTTTTTTTTTCCTGGTTGGTTTTCTGGGGGAAGGGCCTGCCACGTGGGTTCTCATGCAATGTTCCCTGAGTTAAGTCCTCCCATCCCCCCCTCAAGGGGGTGGGCTCTGAGGAAACCGTTTTTTCATGCTTTTGTTCTCTGGATGTTTTTATGTTTGTTTGGTTTTTTTGTTTGTTTGTTTGTTTTGTTTTTTTCTCTCGCCTTGACAGCTTTTGATGTTTTTTGGATGTTTAGAGGAAAGCAAACTGCACCCTTACCTCCCTCTCAGAGAGAAACCTAAGTCTGTTCCCCTCTAGGTGCTGTGGAGCACATAAATTCCCCCTAGGCCGCTGGCAGAGCACGTTCCAAGTCACAGTCCCTGGGAACACAGGAACTCCTGCTTGTACCCAAAACCACAACAGCAGTGGCTGTCTGGGCAGCTCCAGGCCACCAGAGAGGTTCCAAGCAGTGATCACACACTGAGATTTTCCCTCTGGCCTGGGCTGGGAGTGCCTGGTCTTTCCAGGTCCGAGAGCGCAGGGCTTGCATGCACCTCTCTCAGGGGAGGGTATGGGGCGCGCATGTCTCAGCCCAGCGCACGTGGAGAGCACAAAAAGGCTATGCTTCTGCCAGCTGGTGAGGCTCCCAGCCCCTCATGGGACTCCACGCACTCTCAGGCACACTGGCGGCTCAAGGACCAAGACCTGGTTTCTCTGCCACACTCTCTCTGGCTCAGCACCAGGGGTGGCTGTCCTGGGTCTCAGGACTTAAGCTCCTCTACCTAACCACCCCAATTCCCACAATTTCCCCCTGTGACCCTTTGCTCTTTTTGAGTGCTTTCAAACAGACTCCAAGTTAATGCTGGTCCCCAGAAGCAGGGCACTCTCGTATTGGGGTATTACTTTCCAATGGGTCGCCTCTGGTGGCTCCCTCCCCCTTTTGTTTATCTTCTGATATCAGTGTGATGTTCCCACTCTGCTTTATCTGCCCACTGGCATCATCTGCCCCCGTAGAGATCCAGACATGTATAATTCTGATCTCAGTCTGATTTCATGGGTGATCGGAGTTCTTTGGTAGATAATCAGCCTAAATTAAAGCCTAAGATAAAGATGCCTTTTCATCTCCTCCTACTTCCATGCCATCTTGTCTCCCCCTCTCCTTATCATTTTCTTAAAAACATCTTTCTCTCTAGCTTACTTTATTGTAAGAATACACGCAGTGTGTATTAAACATTATGTATATAAAACATAAAATATGTGTTAATTATCTGTGTTATCATTAAGGCTTCTCTGATCAACCATAGACTATTAGTAATTAAGTTTCAGGGGAGTCAAAAGTTACAGGTGGATTTTCCACTGATCAGCACTCTTGATCCCCATTTTGTTCAAGGATCAGCTTGCCTCCTGTTTTCCTAGCTTGGTTTCTCAGGACGACAGGGGCTATAAATGCAGTCTTGCATGCAGGCAGGTTATTTAGAACATGATCCTAGAGGTCAGAAGTGGGAAAAGAGGAGGTAGGGGAGTGTCTCAAGAAGAAAAGAAAGGCAAGACAAAGATGGATATGGGATTGATGATTATTAGTACAGGATCCCAAGGAAATATTTCTTTTTCAGCTCTTGACCCCTTTCGAGGAAGGGTGTGGCCCAATGTGGCATCTCCGGTTTGTGCAAGCACCAAGAATGAGATGCACATATGCCCTCAGCTGGGAAGATGTGACACCAGAAACTCCCAAGACAGGAAGGGAGAGGTCCAAAACAGAGGTTACGGCTAAGGTGGCATCTTTGTGAAGCTGCTCTAAGCTGCACACCCCTAGTCATTGTTGGAGTGGCTGGGGTACAATAAGACTAAGATGACTTGAATGGTGCACAAGGGGTTCTACACATGTTATTAAACCCTTCATTTTTAAGTCAAGGTGGTAAATTGAGATTTGACCTATACACTACATTAAGCAGCTACTCTTTAATTGAGTTTTATTTGCCTGGTGGCTGTTCTTTTTCTTATGGCTGATTTGTCCTATCTCTGCTCTTATGCATACAGACCTAGCAGTTTATTCCTGTTATGAAAGCCAGAGTCTCCAATTTAGATATGTCCCATTGTAACAGAAATATACAATGGATCTCAGAAGCATTAAGGAGTTGGTGTCAACTCACTGAACCCATAGATGCTGAGTTTAAACCCAGAATTTATTATTCTTCTGTTATGTCACTCTGCCTCTTGGCCTGTTAAACTCAGAAATTTTACATGTTCTTCATTTGGATTGTCTCAAAATCTTTTTCTTTTCTTTTTTCTTGATCTGTTCAAAATTGCCTTCTTATTAGACTTGGGAAGGTTTCTGGTGTCCCCTCATTGCCTGCAGAAGAGGCTATAAATACCTTACCAGAGCTTTCCCAGTTCTCCACGATGTTTTTGCCCAATCACCTGCTTCCTGGTGGACATTCCATCGAATGGAATGAGACAGTAGACTGTCCTTGGAAACGTTTAAGACCTTCGTAGTTTCCTGCCTTTGATATTTCTGGTATTTGACACTCCCTCCACTTCTTTAACTCTCAAAATGGTGGAAGTGGTTTTGGAAACAGGCAGTGGGTGGAGGCTGGATGAATTTTGAGAAATATGATAGAAAAATCCTAGATTCTATATAGTATTCTCTCTCCTCTCTCTCTCTCTCTCTCTCTCTCTCTCTCTATATATATATATATATATATATATATATATATATATTTAACAGGTCAAACCTAGAGGTACCCCATATTACATTTTTTCATAACCCATTGGCTAAACATTAGTCATGTGATTCTCTCAACCACAAGAAAGGTGTACAATGTCATGGTCTATATTTAATAAGCATTGGTGATTTTAATAACAATGGAAATGTGGAAGATAAAGTAAATGACCTCTGAAGGTACCTTCAGGTCTAGTGATCTCTGTCCTGTTCCTGAATATGGTTTATTTAAGAATCCCCTATAGTATGCTGATACACAGGAAACATAAGAAGACAAAGGCATTCTGCTTATCCTTTAAGGAATTAAATGCTGCATTCACAATATTATTCAATTTTCTTGTCTGAAGTGCCAAGATAATCCTTATGACTTAGAATTTACAATGGGCTCTCTTAAAAATATCATTCCAACACAAATTAATTCAGTGAGTTCTCTGGATATTCAACTTCAATGAGCTGGAATAAATGTTCACTGGATATTGGATAACTCAAAAGTTTCATCCACCGTAAGGTTAAAATGCATTTGTATCCAAGAGAATATGAGATTATTTCAAATTTTCATTATTGTTAAATTATGGCTTAGGTCTTAACTCAATGCAGTCAGCTCCTCAGGATTTTTTTTTTTTAAGATTTTATTTATTTATTTGACAGAGAGAGATCACAAGTAGAGAGAGAGGCAGGTGAAGAGAGAGGAGGGAGCAGGCTCCCTGCTGAGCAGAGAGCCCGATGCGGGGCTCGATCCCAGGACCCTGAGATCATGACCTGAGCCGAAGGCAGCGGCTTAACCCACTGAGCCACCCAGGCGCCCCATCTCCTCAGGATTTTTAATAGGTATTGGGGAGAGTGCAAGAAAAGCAAAATCAACATATCTTTCCTCAAATGTATCTTCTTACAGTTAATGAAACTTGAGCAAAGAAAATAATGATAGAATAATACAGTGGGAAAACATCAACATTTCTATCTGAATGCAAGAATTATGAAATAGGACTATCATTAGTGATAGTAATAGACTTAATTTCTTTAAGAACAATTTGAGGTTTACAGCAAAAATACAGCAAAAAATACAGCAAAATGATCAGGTTTTTTGTTTGCTTATTTGTTTGTTTACTGAGCTCCTGTATATCCTTTCTCCCTCAGTTTCCACCATTATTAATACCTTGTATTAGTAGAGTACATTTCTTACAATTGGTAAACAGAATAGTGATATATTATTATTACCTTAGGTCTATAGTTTACATTAAGTTTCACTCTTTGTGTTTTATTTTTGACTCTTTTATTTGAATTCCAGCTAATTAACATACAGTGTTATATTAGTTTCAGGTACACCATATAGTGATTCAATACTTTTATACAACACCTGATGCCCATTGCAAGTACACTTCTTAATCCCCATCATCCATTTGTGTTTTATAGTTATATAGTCATAGATTTTGACAAATTTATAATGTCATGTATCCACCATTTACAATGTTAAAAACCCTAAAAACCCTAATCCCTAATCCATACAATGTTCAAAAAGTCCAGGACCTGGATGGCTCAGTTGGTTAGGCATCTGCCTTCAGCTCAGGTCATGATCCCTGGGTTCTGGGATTGACTCCCCCGTGGGGCTCCCTGCTCAGTGGGGAGCCTGCTTCTCCTTCTGCCTGCTGCTCCCCCTGTTTGTGCTCTGTATCTATCTCCCTAACAAATAAATAAAGTCTTTTTTAAAATATTCTAAAAATCCTCTGTGCTCCACCTATTTATCTTTCCCTCCTTCCCTCTGAAACCCTAGTAAACACTACTTTTTTTTTTCAATTTTTATACTTTTGCATTTTTGTAGTGTCATATATTTGGAATTATACACTGTTTAGGTTTTTCAGACTGGCTTTTTTCACTTGCCAATATATATTAAAGATTCCTTCTTGCCTTTTCATGGTGCGACAGTTCATTTGTTTTTATTGTTGAAAAATCTGTTGTATGGATCTACCTCAATTTGTTTATCCATCTGCATATTGAAGGACATTTTGACTGCTACCAAGTTTTGGCAATTATGAATAAAGCTGACATAAAAAATTATTTGCAGGTTTTTGTGTGAATGTAAGTTTTCAACTCTTTTGAGTAAATACCAAGGAGTGCAGTTACTGAATGATATGGTAAGACTATGTTCAGTTTTACAAAGAAATGTCAAGTGCCGTCCAAAGTAGCTGTACATCCGTTTGCATCCCCACCAACACTGAATGAGAATTCTTGTTCCACATTTCACCAGTATTTGGTGTTGTAAATGTTTTAGATTTGGCCACTCTAATAGGTGAATAGCAGTGGTGCATTGTTTTTATTTGCATTTCACTAATACTTTTGAATGCTATTTCACATCTGTTTAGCTTCTTTGGTGAGGCATCTGTTAAGGTCTTTGGCCCACTTTTTTATTGTGCTGTTTTCTTGTTTTTGAGTTTTAAGAGCTCTTTGTACATTTTAAATAGGAGTCCTTTTCCAGATATGTGTTTTGCAAGAAATTTCTCCCAGCAACTGTTTATCTCTGCATTCCTTTAAGCATATCTTTTATAGATACGAAGTTTTTATTTTTATTGATGTCCAGATTAGTAATATATTTTTTTTTTTCTTTCAGGGGTTGTGCTTTTAATGTTGTATCTAAAAAATCAACACCACTGAGGTGCCTGGGTGGCTCAGGGGTTAAGCCTCTGCCTTCAGCTCAGGTCATGATCTCAGAGTCCTGGGATCCAGCCCCCACATTGGGCTCTCTGCTCAGCGGGGAGCCTGCTTCCTCCTCTCTCTCTGCCTGCTTCTCTGCCTACTTGTGATCTCTGCCTGTCAAATAAATAAATAAATAAAATCTTAAAAAAAAAAAGTCATCACCAAACATAAGGTCACCTAGATTTTCTCCTACATTATAGTCTATGAGTTTATAGTTACACAACTTACATTTAGGCCTATGGTCCATGTGTAGTTATTTTTGTGAAAAATGAAGACTTTGTCTAGTTTTATTTATTTATTTATTTTTAAGATTTTATTTATTTATTTGACAGACAGAGATCACAAGCAAGCAGAGAAGCAGGGAGAGAGAGAGGAAGGGAAGCAGGCTCCCTGCCGAGTAGAGAGCCCAATGCGGGGCTTGATTCCAAGGCCCTGGGATCATGACCTGAGCCGAAGGCAGAGGCTTTAACCCACTGAGCCACCCAGGTGCTCCTTATTTTTATTTTTGCTTGTGGATGTCCAGTTGTTCTAGCACATTCTGTTGAAAGGACTACCATTTCTCCATTGAATTGCTTTTGTTCCTTTGTCAAAGATCAGTTGATTGTATTCATGTGGGTCTATTTCTGGGCCCTCTCTTGTGTTCCATTGCTCTATCCATCTATTCTTTCACTAAGCAATGAAATGAGCCACACTGCTGTGATTAATGTATCTTTATAGTAAGTCTTAAAATTAGATAGTGTCAACAGCCCCCTAGTTTTTGTTCTAGCCCCATAGTTTTTGATTAGTGATTTTCTTTTCTTTCTTTTGTCTTTCCTTCCTTCTTTTCTTTTCTTTCTTCTTTTTTTTTTTTTTTTTTTTTTTGTGTGTGGATGACTTGGTGATTAGAGGTTAATTTTGACTTTAGTTTTCATAGCATAAGTAAAATTCTTTAGCAATATCCCATGTCTATAGGATGAAGTCCAGATGCTTAGTTGGGCATTCAAAGACATCTGTAGTCTAGTTTCAGCTTATTGTTCTTCTAAAGTATTATCACTCCTGCCATATCTCCCCACTCCCTGTTCCTTAAAGTCTCATGCCTCTCTTCTTTGTACACACTGTCTCATCTGATAGGAATGTCCTTCTCTTTGTGTCCACCTGGATAAATTGTCTGGTCCTGTTGAACTTGTCTGGGTTATCTCCTGTGAAATGTCTTTTGATTCTTCCCCATCTGGCTTGGCACTTCCCTTTCTTTATTTTTCCATTCACAGAAACTGTCCTAGACACTGCATTAGGCCTTGGGATACAATGACCTAGTCCTCTTGGACTATATATCTTGAAAAACCAACTAAGGAATATTAAATAACACAAACACAGACCATGAATAATGTTATAGAGAAAATTGTAAATGGCTGAGATTTAAAAAAAAAAAAGGTAAATGGAATCCTATTTTAGAGAAGGAGATCAAGAAAGACTTCTCTGAGAAGGTGGCACTTCTACTGAGATTTGAGCAGTGAAAAACCAACCATGTTAGAAAAGCATCCCACCAAAGGGCCTGTCCCAAGGGTCACAAGGGAGAGAACAGTTCAGTGAGTTTAGAATCTGAAGACAAGGGTGACTGGTGGCAATGAGTAATGGAAGGAAGGCATGAGATGAGACTAGATATGTAGTTAGGACTCAAATCAGGAGGTGCTTTAGACTCTCTTGGATAGAGGACCAATTTTATTATAGGCACTATAGACTCCCTGAAGGATTTAATGTAAGATAGTGAAATAATCTGATTTATACTTAAAGAAGCTCTCATTGTCTGCTGTCTATAGAAGGATTATGGGGAAACAGTGATTAGGGTGACCATATAAGTTATCATCCACTAGGGCACTTTTCAGTGTGAAAGGGACATTATTAATAATTATTCTGTGTCATTAGGCACATATCAGGACATAGGGTGATCCAAGCAGTAGTAAACATAAGACAAAGCCAGTAGTAGATGTCTCTGAAATATTTGATGGTGAGACAGGTATGGGGGAATATTTGAATATGTCCACTCAGGAGCTTAGAGATGAAGACTTGGTGAGAAACATAAGTCTGGGCATTATTGGCAAGAAATTGGATTTAAAGTTGCATTTGCAAAAGTGATCACATGGACTGTGAAGAAAAAGAATATGGAAGAGCATGAGATTAGGCCCAGAGAACATGATGTATAAGGGATAGATAGAAAAGTTGTGAGTGAGGTTGAGAAGGACAAAACCTTGTAATAGACTGTGGAAACATGGTTCCAAGAGAAAAGAATGTTTCCTGAAGGACTTAACTGCTATATGCTGCTGAGCAAAGTGTGGGACTATGCAGTCAGGGAGGTGCCTGCTGTTTCCACCTTACAAGTCATCCATAGCCTTGAGAACAGCAGTTTTTTTATGTGGAGGCAGAAGAAACCTGTTTGGAAAAGAATAAAGAATGGATTGAAGACTTAGAGGTAAAGATAGTTTGCTTAAATATATATAAATAAAAAATGTGCCATAAAGAGCAAGCAAGAAACAGTAGCTGGATGAGGATGAGAGCTTTAGAAGATTTTTTGATGGATTGAAAGGATTGATTTGTTGAAAGGATTTTTGTTTTGTGAAGTCATCCACAGAACTATAAAACTTCCTTTTTTTCCTTATATATAGGTCCACAGCTCAATTGCATTGTTATGTTATAAATTTGCTACTCAAGTGTTCTAAATACAGTTTATTTTGAAATATGTGTTAACCATGAATTTGAATATGTTTTTTTGTTTTATTTTATTATGTTCAATTAGTCCACATATTGTGTCATTAGTTTTTGATGTACTGTTCAAAGATTCATCAGTTACATACAACACTCAGTGCTCATCACCACACATGCACTCCCTAATAGCCATTATCTGGTTACCCCCACCCTCCACTCTCCGCCTTCTGTAACCCTCTGTTTTTATCCCAGAGTCCGGAATCTCTCATGGTTTGTCTCCCTCTCAGATTTCTTCTCATTCCGTTTTCCCTCTCTTCCCCTGAGGTCCTCTGAGCTATTTATAGTTAACTTCACAAAGAGTATTTAAATAATTTATGTGCTACTGTGCATCATATATCACTAATGTACATTTTTGTATACCAAATTTGGGAGAAAGAAATAAGCTATGTAGTGTATTCATGCCATTTGTGAACAATAAAATTATATTTTAAAAAATACATTACAATTTTCTGTCTTAAAAAAAAAAAGAATTTTTGCTTTCTGATGGGTACCTTCCTTTCAACCACCCACAGCAACCTATTTATTTGGCTGTCTTCCCCAGTTTCAGTTAAAGGTGATTTATCACAAAATTTCAAATGTCTGCCAGAGCATCTAACACAAAACACTCTCTGTGAATGCCATTGGATAAGGAAGGACACCTGAGGGTCAGACCCCAGGTACCAAGGTTGGCAGACTACAGGATGCAATAAGGAGGCATTTTCAGGGAAAGCGGGGCAGGGTCTCATGATAACGCAAAGAAGTCAGGAGCCTTGGTTGCTGCTAGATGGGCTCACTGCATGCTCAAGACATGGCTCTGAGAGGCAACTCAGAATGTGTGTTCAGTTTTCAGAGGAAACAATGTAGCTGTGGCACATCTGTTAGTTTCTTTCTAAAAGCAGCCCTTATATTCTTGTTTATAGAAACCCAGTTTTTTTGAAGCACCATTATGTCTGCATTCAGGAATTTGGTAGATATGTTCACTCCTACTTCCTCGCAGGTAGGGCTGGGCTGTATGACTGAGCTGTGCTCTGGCCAGTGATACACAAGAGAAAATCTACTCTGAGGCTTTGAGAATGTTTTATTTTCTGATTAAAAAAAAAAAAGGACTGTTCTGTCTTTATTTACATCCTTAGTGCCTAAGATTCTGGTATGAAAATGTAATGCCTGGACCTTGAGATAGTAAAATGAAATATGAGGACAAAAACCCAACTTGCCTGAAAGAGATTGAGTGGGTATTATTGAGTAAAGCTTGAAATTGCCATCAGATAACATAGTGTCATCTTTTATTAAGCAAACAATTAATTTAATAACAAACAAATGTTATCTATTAAGCAAACAATATTTTTAAAGCTCAAGATGCTTGGTTTTCTGTTTCTTTGAGGTTGAACACTTTGTAATTGATCTAATGAAATGTCTTACCCTTGCTTTTATCTCCATATTACCTGTTTTTGTTTTCTCAGAAGATTTGTAATTAGCAAGGAGAAAGATACTGGAAGTTGAGAGTAAAACTTGGCTCCAACATTGTTAACTGGGCATCTTTGGCAATTTGATTAATTTCCTTAAAATTTTAATAAAAATATAAAAGGAAAAACAAAATTCAGATGTTCCAGTAATTTGAAAAAAATGATTTTTCAGTAACAATTTCTTTTAAAAATGAGATTTTTAGATTGTATTTGTGTGTGTATCTGTACCTATTTGTATGTTTGTATATTTGTTTATAAATATCAATAAATATATATAAAGAAATATATAAATATTTGCTTTTGTTATTTCCTTGTAATCGAGGCATGCTAGCTGATAAGGTTAAGTTTATAATATAAACTTCAGGTTTTTTCCTGAACATATAGAGCAGGTCAATTAGGATAATTAGGGACTTCAGATTAAACAACTTAGGTTTCCAAACTAAATCAGGATCAGAAATATGGACAGTCCTGGCAGCCAGGGGCAGGAAGTGCTTTTATTCTGAAATAAGAAGAGTCAGACATATGTCTTGGCCAAACTCGAATATGAGCTTATACCAACTTTTTTTTTTTTTTTCAAGAAAAGAGAAATTCAGTTAAGGAAGTTCTTGATTGAGCAAGCATAGGTTTAGCCTTCAGCTCTTTCTGACCAAATTAGAATGAAGTATGTCCAGTCTAAGGAATTAATGAATAGCTAGTCTTAATTTGAGGTCTCAGCATGTCTCAGACTTGCCAAGCAGCCCAGGACCAAGCCTTTTTCACCAGACCCATTGATACCACAGATCCAATCTTAGCTATTAAAAAGATGTTCTGTCCCTCCAAATAGCTCAGGTCAGTTGGGGGTTTCTTTTATGGATAAAAAGAAAATACCAATTTAATTCTTAATTTTTTTAAAAGATTTTTATTTATTTTACAGAGATCACAAGTAGTCAGAAAGGCAGGCAGAGAGAGAGAGGGGGAAGCAGGCTCCCTACCGAACAGAGAGCCCAATGCGGGGCTCGATCCCAGGACCCTGAGATCATGACCTGAGCTGAAGGCAGAGGCTTAACCACTGAGCCACCCGGTGCCCCTAATTCTTAATTTTTAACATTTTATTTAAATTTAGTTAACATATATTGTATTATTAGTTTCAGGGTAGAATTTAGTGATTCAGAGTTGCATGTAATACCCAATGCTTACTACATTGAGTGCCCTCCTTAATGCCCATCACCAAGTTATCCCATCCCCCACCTCTCTCCAGCAACACTGTTTCCTAAAGATAAGAGTCTCATATTTTTCCCTCTCTGTTTTTATCTTATTAGATTTTTCCTTCCCTTGTCCTATGTTCATCTGTTTTGTTTCTTAAATCCACATATGAGTGAAATCATATGGTATTTGTCTTTCTCTGACTGACTTATTTCACTTAGCATAATATCTTCTAGTTTCATCCACACTATCACAAATTGCAAGATTTCACTTTTTTTAATGGCTGAGTACTATTCCAGTGTGTGTGTGTGTGTGTGTGTGTGTGTGTGTGTGTGTGTGTATTTTTTATCCATTCATCTGTCAATGGACATCTGGGGTTCTTTCACTGTTTGGCTATTGTGGACATTGCTACTATAAACATTGGAGTAACTCTTCAAGTCACTCCTTTTGTATTCCTTTGGATAAATACCTAGTAGTGCAATTGCTGGGCTATAGGGTAGTTCTATTTTTAACTTTTTGAAGAACCTCCACACTGTTTTCAAGAGTGGCTGAAGCAGTTGACTGCCATATTAAGGTAAAAGAGATTTATGAAATAGAACAGCAATGAATACAACAGCGAGTTCATGGTGTGTAATGCAGAGGCCAGGACTTGGTTTTCAAGTGTAGTGGTCTTTCCCCCAGCAGCTCACTCCCAGATTTTTCCTCTGCATATGTGGGAATTACATTGAGCCCCAAGCAGGATGTCTGAGAATAAACCAAGGCCAAGACACCGTAATGAAGTCACAACACACAATTAAAATAAAAACAAAAACCAAAAAAAACAACAAAAAAACTGTCTCTATAACAAAATGACTGCTTGACTAACAGACTTACTTCTATAATATCAGAAATCAGAAGGTAGTATCCACAAAGTGATTATGAGTAGTTGAAAATGGAAGAGTTTTCTTAAAAACAAAAAAAAAAGTTAACCATCAACAGACTGAAAGAACTAACAAAATATATGAAAAAAAAAAAACATAAATCTTGAAATAAAAAGCAGATAAATAAGGAAATAGAGAAAAAAGACAGTGATCCAAATAGGACATATCTAATAAAATATAACCATTAAAACAAGATAGAATAGGAAAATATTAAGTAAGAAGAACATGAGAAATGGAAGAGTTAATAACCAGCTTCAAGATAGGTTTTAAAGTTCTTTCATTTTTCTAATTGAAAGTAGAAATTACAGATCAACTTTATGCATCTTGAAATGTATATTGAAATGTATAATTGACATGAAATATATATCTTCAAAGTTTCAGTGTGACCACTGAAAAAAACCCCCAAAATAACATTTATAAATACTATAGTAATTATAAAATAACATAAAACCTTCATTAATTTAGTAGGTAAAAAGGAGGGACAGAGAAAGAATCACAGAAATTCCAGGGAAAATAGCTCAAAGTAAGAATAAATATAATGTCAAAAGAACAGTTACAAAACAAATTGAATAGGACTTCTAGTTAAAAACAATGTCTGAACTTTATATTAAAACAAAATCTAACTATGTGATAGTTATAAGAGACAAACCTAAAACATAAAAACAAAGAAATTTTTTAAAGTAAAAACATGGACAAATATATTCAAGTAAAATACCAACAAAAAATTGCATAGTGATATCAGCAAAATACAATTTAAGGGGAAAACACAATTAAAGATAGAGAAGTTTGCTAGATGGCAAAGGAAAAAATACTCAGAAAAATATAACAATTCTGAACTTGTGTCCACTAATTTATATTACAAATCCAAAATCATAGTGAGAAATTCTAACTTAAATCTCTCAGTAATTTAATTACTTCATGGATGAAAAGTTGCAAAATTATAGAATTTTCTTAAAATGCAATTCAGATACAAAATTTCAGTATTCATCCATTCTGATGGAGGCATAATACTCCATTGTATATATGGACCATATCTTCTTTATCCATTCATCTGTTGAAGGACATCCTGGCTCTTTTCACAGCTTTGTGACTGTGGACATTGTTGTTATGAACATTGAGGTACATACAGGTGGGCCTTCTTTTCACTATCTCTGTATCTTTGGGGTAAATACCCAATAGTGTAATTGTAGGGTCATAGGGTAGCTCCATTTTTATTTCTTAAGGAATCTCCACACTGTTTTCCAAAGTGGCTGCACCAAAGCATTCCCACCAACAGTGTAAAATGGTTTCTCTTTCTCCACATCCTCTCCAACACTTGTTGTGTATTGTCATGTTAATTTTTCCATGTGTCTGTTAGCCATTTTTATGTCTTCATTGGAGAAGTGTCTGTTCATGTCTTCTGCCCGTTTTTTTGATGTGATTTTCTGTTTTTTGAGTGTTGAATTTGAGTTCTTTATAGATCTTGGATATTTTTCTGTAGAGTCATTTGCAAATATCTTCTCCCATTCCGTGGGTTGCCTCTTTGTTTTGTTGACTGTTTCCTTTGCTATGCAGAAGCTTTTGATCTTGATGACATCCCAAAAGTTCATTTCTGCTTTTGTTTCCTTTGCCTTTGGAGACATGTCTTGAAAGAAGTTGCTGTGGCTGACGTCGAAGAGGTTACTGCCTATGCTCTCCTGTAGGATTTTGATTGATTCCTACCTCATCTTGAGGTCTTTTACCCATTTTGAGATTATCTTTGTGTATGGTGTAAGAGAATGGCCAAGTTTCATTCTTCTATACATAGCTGTCCAATTTTCCCAGCACCATTTATTGAAGAAACTGTCTTTTTTCCACTCAATATTTTTTCCTGCTTTGTTGAATATTATTTCACCATAGGGCTGCAGTCCATATCTGGGCTCTCTGCTCTGTTCCACTGGTCTATGGTCTATGTGTCTGTTCTGTGCCAGTACCACAATGTCTTGGTGATCACAGCTTTGTGAAGACTGAAATAAGTCAAGCAGAGAAAGTCAATTATCATTTGGTTTCACTTACTTGTGGAGCATAAAGAATAACACAGAGGACATTGGGAGAAGGAAAGGAGAAGTGAGTTGGGGGAAATAGGAGGGGGGGACAAACCATGAGAGACTGTGGAATCTGAGAAACAAATTGAGTGTTTTGGAGGGGTGGTGGTGGGGGTTGGGTGAGCCTGGTGGTAGGTATTAAGGGGGGCACATATTGCCTGGAGGACTGGGTGTGATGCATAAACAATTAATCTTAGAACACCAAAAAAATAAAATAAAATCTAAAAAAAATAAATTTTTTAATTTTGAACCATTCCACCTCAACAATGTGAGAATGCAGCTTCTTTTTTTAGCAAACTCTGACTGCATTAAACCATATACTCATTGCAAAGTCCGCCCAAATATTAAATAATTGTTTTTAAAGTACCTTATAGAACATTTCCTTTGATCAATATAATTTTTTAAAATTTTTAATTTAAATTAAATTTAATTAACATAGAATGTATTATTAGTTTCAGAGGTAGAATTTAGAGATTCATCAGTTGCGTATAACAACCAGTGCTCATCACATCAAGTGCCCTCCTTAATGCCCATCACCCAATTACCCCATTCTACCACCCTCCTCATCTTCAACAGCCATCAGTTTGTTTCCCATTGTTAAGGGCCTCTTATGGTTTATCTCCTTCTCTGTTTATGTCATATTTTATTTTTCCTCACATAAAATTATGTAGTAAACTGATTTAAAAAACTTTAAAAGAGCCATCTGTTCAGATAAAAAAAGAAAAAGACACACAATGTAACTTCTTAATAAATCATGGGTCAAAGAAGAGATGGTAGAAACGAGACAAAATTAGAGCAGAATTCTTGCAAAACCACCTCCACACAGTTAAACCCTGTGGTCAATTCCCAATTCTCCTTTACTTGCTGTTGGCAGCATCTGATGGGCCACTTATCTCACTGAAAAACTTTCTCTGCTTGTCTTTCAAACATTTTGTTCACTCTCACCAGCCTCTCTTCAAGCTCCTCTGCTCCTTCCTTCTCTTCTCTCTAATCTCTTACTATGTGGCATTCAAAAGTTGTCCATTGAAGTGCTTCCCTTCCTATCTCCAACTGGTCATCTCATGCTTTGCATGTCTTTAAATACTACTTCCAGGTGATAACTGCCACATTTTATCTCCAGTTAGACAGTTCCCAGGTCCCAGACTCTTAACTGTTCCATGTGGATGTCTAAGAAACATCTCAAGCCTAACCTGCCACCAACTAAGCTGCTGATCATCCTTCCACCCCTGTCTATCTTTAGATTTCCAATCTCAGTTCATGACAACCCTACCCTTAGCCCTAAACCTGGAATCTTTATGAATTATTATTTCTTACATATTCCATATCCAATCTTCAGAAAGCCTGTTGGCTACTCTATCAAAATCAATTAGAATTTTATCATCATGTTGACTGCTACAATCCTAGTCTAAGCCACCAGCCACTCTTTCTTGACTGACTGCCTGTTTCTGGCTTTGGTACTTTTAATTTTCTACCCTATATAGTCAATTTTCTTTGAAAATTAAATCTCATTACTCCTTTGCTCAAAATTTCCAATGGTTCTTTATTTTACTTGGAGTAAAAACTGAAAGCCTTAAAAGAAAGCTACAAGACTCTAAAGAATCTCCCCTTCCCCATTCTCTCTTTGGTCTCCTGGCTGGTATTCAAATGTGGCCATCTTTTCAGGCCTTAGCACCTGTTGTTTCCTCTGGTTGGAATGCTCTTTGTCTATATTTGGCTCACCTTCCTACTTCTTTCAAATCTGTGCCTAAATGTAAAAGTAATTACCTCATACTCTGATCTCCTGAACCCAGAGCTTCCATTACCCTTGCTTTGCTACATTGTTTCCCCCATGATATGTATACCTAACAGGAGACACGGAGGTCCTTGGGTCAGTAGAACACAGGCTCTAGATGGCAGTAGTTTGTCTGTCTTTCCCTTCCAAATCCTCAGCACCTAGAGCAAGACATCCATCTCATAGTAGGCACTTAATTAACATTTATTAAATGAGTAAAATATTGAATAATCATAAAATAGTTTAAATAATGCTATGTAAAGATGTGTGGGATACCACTTAAGAGTACCTAGAAAGAAATAGTCTTAAATGCTATATTAGCAATGAAGCATATAAATAAACTAAAGATCAAAACTCAAGAAGAAAAAAAAACAGATTAAACTAAGAGGAAAAAGTGAAAGGAATGAAATATAAGTTAAAAGACAAGAGATGGATAGAATGAGGATATCAAGAAAAACAAAAGTTAATTCTTTGAAAAGCACTGTCCAGTAGTACCTTCTGTGATGTGAAAATGTTCTGTGCTATCTCTTATGATAGCCACTAGCCACATGGTGCTATTGAGCACTTTACATGTGGCTGTTAGTTTAACCAAGGATCTGGATTATTTGTTTTATTTGATTTTAATTAATTAAACTAGCCATATGAATCTTCTGATGTTGCATTGGATAGCACAGTTCTGGAATAATCTTGTATAATGTCTCCCAGTTTACATATATAAAAATTGTTATTAAAGCAGAATGGGAGATAATTAGATATACACTAAATGCATCAGCATTAAAATATATAAATGATATACCAATATTTATATAAATACAGTACAATATAAAGTTATTTAAAATTAATTAACTAGAGCTATTTGTCTGACCTATAGGCAAATGTTAATATTCTGTTTTAAGCCAATAAAAATGGGGATTTTAAAAATTTCAACCTAATATATTTATGAACATATTTAAAATTATCATGTATCCAAAAATATCCAAGTAAATATAAAAAGTAAATGTAAATAAGAGTATCACACTATTTATTTAATATTAATTATTTAATATTAATATTTAATTATTTTTATTGAAAACTATTTCTTTATTTTTTCAGGATAGTAATACATGCAGGAAAGTTGTTTTTTGCTATTTGAAACAAACACCACATTCACAGAGGTTACTATATCTCAGGCAGGGATATGCATGGCCCAAGATCATTTCTTAAAAACTGAAGATAATAGGCACCATAATGAAACTAAAGCTGGTGGTGAATAAATGATATGAATAAATGATATTCATTATATCGTTCTTTACAGTTTCTTATATGATTGTTCTATTTTATAATAAAAAGATAAAACAATGATGAGAAGGAGTATGAATATAAACACTAAAGTCTCTAATACTCTTGTTTTCAAAACTTCTAAAGTAGAACCTTCTGGAACACCTGACTCCAGGGTTGAAGCTCATGGTGAGCATGTCAGTAATGACCATGCCTTGCAGAAGCATTAGACACAGCAGGCTGGAGAGCACATCTTAGTCCTTTACTGAGTGGAATCCTTTGGAGGGTCTGGAGGTACAAGAGGAAGCAGGATGAGAATGGACCAGCTGGACACCTCCTGAATGTCTGTCCTTGGTGTTTGCTGGATTTCACCTCATCTGGCTGAATTTCAAATGGTAGTGAACAACCTGGCCAACATGGAGAAAATTACCTTCATCATAATTGGCTTAGAATCATCAACTTATGTAATATACTCACCATTCAGCGAAGCTCAACCAAAGTCCTGTTTGTTTTATGAATTTTATTTTTTTGCTTGCCTGCAAGCCTCTCCTTTCTCCAAAGTCTCCAAAGTCTCTGCTCCATCCCCACTTGTCAAAGTCAGCTCGTTCTCCACCCACTGGCTGTAGGGACTGTGGTGAAGCCAGTTCAGTGCCACATATTATCTATGACAGGGTCCACAACATCATTCTGCTTGGCCTTTTGCTATGGAGTTCCTCAGTCTTGTTTTCTCTGGAAAGGGGGATGACTCATAATTAGAGGGAAACCATGCACAACGGTAGAGCTGCAGGTAAGAACCATCCTCCCACAACACCCCAGCTGGACCAACCCACTCAGCCACAGACAAGAAAGACATCCTTCCTGCCATAGAAACTGTGCCTGGGAGCCCATAACATGAAGCGACAGAGCCAAATCAGGGCACTCGTGGATGGGAAGATCCCAGGAGATAAGAAGGAGATAGTGACTGAGGCACATGTGCCCACTTCTTGCTCCCAAATCTAATTCACTTCTCCTTTCCTTGCAGAGAGGGAGTGGGGGGTAGAGAGGAGCTAACATGTAACTCAATGCATGGAACCTGCAGCAAGTGAATGGTGATTAGCACAATGTAAGGATTCAAATGTGATGGGAGTTGATTTTATTGTTGCTGTTATCTAATGGGGCCAGGAAATGTGCTGGGAAACTTGCATGCACTCCTCCTTTCACCTTCTCTTCAGTGGCATGAGATAGGGTTTCCTTCCCCCAGTAGAGACAACAGCAACAGTTTGCAGCAGAACTGTGACTGGAATCCAAGTCCAACTCAGAGCCAGCCCTGCTGCTGGTGAGCTGGCTTCCCCCTAGGACTGCAGGTGTGCAGTGCTAGTGATTGGAGTCATCCAACCCCAGCATAGGTGATGTAGCTGCGAGTAAGCCTGCATTGAGAAGCTTGAATGCAAAGGCGAAGGGAGATGGAAAAGGGAGGCAGGCTGACCAGCAGAGCCCAGTGTGGGATCCCTGCCCCACTCCAGCCTCCCAGGTCAACACTGGGAGAGATTCAGGATTGATCTAATGTGTTCTTGTTTCCACAGTCAATTACACCGAGGGTCGGTTGTTCTGGCGAAGTGACTGTGTACCCAGAGCCTAAGATAAATTATCACACAACAAGTCTGTTTAATGAGCACAGACATTTGGTTTAGAGCATAATGAAAATAAATCTCTGCAAAGCATTTTCAGCTGATTTCCCTATTTAGGTTCTGTCATATTAACATGGCTTACTGGTGTACAAAATAAGCCTACACGAAGGCATAATTAGAACCTCCTGAAAAATCTTTTTTTCGTCCCTTTGATTTCAAAATATGGCTTTTCCTTATTCTTCATCAGCACCCTGGCATAGAATGCACATATGTTCTATGAATTATATCTTTTACCCAGCTCATTAAGATTGTTTAGAAATGATTGCCTAGGCTCTGCCAGGTCTGGAGCAGGGTACAGGACATGGTATTGGCATGATCCCGAGTGTGCAGTCACTGGCTTCAAATATCTGTGTGTGAATAAAGATGCCACTTGTCTGATTATGAAGCTAGATACCCAAAAAGAAAACATTTAAAAAAGAAACATGTTGAGATTATGCTCTCCCATCCCAATTTCCAATATTTTATTACAAAAATTTTAATATGGAAAAGTTGAAAGAACCTTACAGTGAATACCTATGTGCCCATCACTTAAATTCCACAATTAACATTTTGTTTTATTGATTTTAATCAATTTCTTTCCAACTATCCATTCATCAAGCCATCTTATTTTTTTATTCTTTTCAAATTAAGTTCAGATATCCTGATAGGTCACCCCAAAAGCTTCACTATGTTTATCATTAACAAGGGCTCTATATTTGTTTATGGCTCTTTTTCCATTGTTAAAATTTACATGGAGCGGAATGCACGGACTTTTAGGATACTGTTCCAAAAGTGTTTGCAAATGCACACAGTCCTGTAATGCAAGTCCTCATCAGGATATAGACCACCACCCCATCCTCCTGCCCTTCAAGTCTCTCTCCACCTTGTCCACACAGAGGCAATCACTGTTCTGATTTTTGTCAGAACAAAGAATGTTTTTTCTAATTCTAGAATTTCTGTAAAAGGATTACACTGTATGTAGACTTCTATATAAGGCATCTTTTATTTAGCACCCTGATTCTGAGAATAATTCATATTGTTGCATTATCACTAGCTTTTTCCTTTTTATTTCTAAGTAGTATTTCACTGTATTAATATACTTGTTGATTTATCCACATTTGTGTTCATAGATATCATTATTATTTCTATTTTTGTACTATTTTGAATAAAGTTAACATGAAAATTTTTTTATGAGGTCTTTAGTGTGTATGTGTGGGCATGTTTTTATTTTCCTTGGATAAAATTAGAGTTTCCCAATATAGTATATAAAAATACAAAACTGTTATATTTGAATTTCAGATAAACAATAACACTTCTTAGTATAAGCATGCTCTCATGCAACATTTTACTGGGACATACTTATTCACCAACCTGTGGGGTGTAGTGGTGGTATGTCCATCATATTCTCAGTGTGTCTCCCATTTTACTGAAGGGAACAGTGCATATAAGAGAGTCCTGAGGCATTCTGGAAGTTAGGAATAAAACTGACAGGTCTGTAGCCATTATTCTATCAGAGGTAAAAATGGAAAAATAAGACACTGCAAAGTCATAAGGGTAAAGGGGAGCTGAACATGTTGTTCACTCCGGGCAAGAAATGAGTGAAGACAAAATAAAATGAAACCAGTTATAGTCTTCCATGAGGCAGCAGAGGAAGAATGTAGCAGAGAGCCTGGGGCAAGGCAGAAGAACCTTGCCTCTCTCAAGCACAACACTGAGGTAAGAGGTTTAGGGTTGATACATGGTAGGGATGACAGAGAGTGGAGATGCTTTAAACAAGTGGTTCTGAGTGTGGTTCCCAGATCATCAGCAGCAGCAGCACTTTGGAACGTGTTAGAAATGCGTATTCCCAGGCCCCTCCCCAGACCCAGTGGTACTGTTAGATGAAGCCAGTGTCTGTGTTTTCATAAGTCCTCCAGGTGATTCAGATATAGGCCGAAGGTTGAGAACTCCTGCTTCAAGACTAAACCCTTCCCACTTTAGGTAATTTAATCTTTTATTAGAATTTTAGATTTTATTTATTTATTTATTTTTAGATTAGATTTTATGCTATCAAATCTAAGATGTTGTTAATTATGAAATTATTTTGTGTATGACTCTGAAAGAAAAGGTGATTAAAGAAGCTGTTAATTGCAAAGTACCTCTCCATTTCAGAGCTGTTAAATGTGGGGGAAATGTGCATGTTAGTATCAATGAAATATGGCATTCCTGATATGCTAGAACAGAGGTGTCAGGATCAAGGGGAGAAGAGGAAAGGCATGGGTGAACCTCAAAGAAGACCCTTGTTCACATGACAAATTCACACCCTATAGTAAGGATTTCAACCTGAGGTCATGAGTTTTCAGTGTCACTAGGAAGTATGAGGTGGAGGTAGGAAAGTCCACCTTGTCTGGAACACTGAAGCATAAAAGTCTAGCATGACAGCAGAGGTCAGGATCAGGTAGCAGAGCATTTGAGTTTACAGACCACCTACTGACAGCCCTTCTAGTCTTATACCTGTGTCCTATGGAGAGAAGACTAGCAACAAAGCTCATTCTCAGACTGGCATCTCCAAAAGGCACAGAGTGCACAAAATAACACATTTTTGTGGCCTCTATTAAGATCTCAGAATTGAGTGAAGTGTGACACTATTTTCTGATCTGGGGGCCATGGTGCTGTGGGTAACAAGAATCACTTCCACTCTAATCCATGAAGACCAGATACCTCATTCCGGCAGTCTGGGCAGTGGGATGGGCATCCACCAGATGTGTGGGGGTGAGAAGATAATGAAGAGAAATATGACAGACACCAACACAAGGTAATTAAATGGGATCCCTCCTCTGACACTCAGACCTTGATGGAAAGAGTGAGAAGCAGCTGGAGTCAGAGCCCTGAGCTTTCAGACTGAGGGAACTCCTGATGTTCCCTGCATTCTAAGCCAACAAGCTCACTGGTGATGTGGCATTCTGGATACATAACCAATCTCAGGCAGTGGGCCTCATCACAACTCATGTGACCTGAAAGATTTCTTACCCAAAGAAAATAATGCCACTGTAAGTCAGTACAGAGGGTAAAGTGTTAGGTCCTAGGCCAGGTTTCTGATCCATTCTTCCTCAGGTGACCATGTGGATTCAAACTATTCTAACCAACTGCATTCAACCACAGCTAAATCATTTCATTTATTGAAGGAACACTCTGTAGCACAAGTAGAGTACATATCTGTGCATGCACCTCCAGACACCTGAACCCCAAACACTCCTTTTTGGGGGGTAACTGGCTAGGCACAGTGGGTTGTTCTCAAGGTTAAGTAGGTGAAGTCAGGTGATTTCTGACTGGACTGGAGTCATCTTAAAGGCTTCCTCACTCACTCACATGTCTGGAGAGTATTCTACAATTCAGGGGGATGTTGTTGCCTAGAAACCTTCACATGACCTCTCTGTGTGGCAAGGGCTTTCTCAGCCCTTTCTCAGCTGGATTTGATGAGCAAGTATAGAAAAAGAAAGAGCCAAGTGGTTGTTACACCTTCTCTTGTGACCCAGCATCAGATGTCATCCAGCATCATCAAATTCTGTTCAGATGAAGTGAAGCACATGAGGACAGCCCACATTCAACGTGGAGGGGGAGGGGATTTAAGCTCCACCTCATGTAGGAAGATGTATTAAATGATTCTAAGACATGGTTTAAAGTTACAACAGGTATTCATTCATTCATTCATTCATTCATTCATTCATTTGTAAGAAAACTGTACCTCCATAGAGATAACAAAATGGGGCAGGGATTAGGGCTGTGCAGCTGCCAGAATGCACATATTCAGAGAGTCTGACTTGCAGATATCACCAAATCCATGTTTCCTATAAGATTCTACAGAATGGAAAAGCTGCCATTAAACATGATCATTGTCCCTCAGTCTGGTCTGTTTGGGCACATGTTATGGTCACTTTCCTAGTCATTAATAAAGCAAAAGAAATGTGTGTCATCCACTATTTGCCGTATGTTGCACAGTAAGAGGAAGTGGACAAAGTGTTGGTGTCCTTGGAAAGGTCAACGGTAGGGCTGAGATGTGCTAAGTGGCTAAATGGGCTTTGGGAGATGAGATTCTGTATAACCCTTACAGAACCAAAGGTCACAGCTCCAGGCAACTATGTGCAGGACAGGTATCACATCTAAAGGGACATACCCGTACCCATTGCCACTTTTGACATCCCATAACTTTCTGACTCTAAATCAGATTCTTACCAGGGAAACCCTGGTAAGAAGAGACACTTTATGGGACAGTGACAGCAAATATCTGAGTCCTGTGTTATCACCACCCCCCCACACACACCCTTCTGAATCCTTGGCAAACAGTACTGAGCAGGCTTTTTCTTTTTCTTTTTCTTTTTTTTTTCCTGTGCCCCAATGTGTGTGTGTGTGTGTGTGTGTGTGTGTGTGTGTGTGTGTGTGTGTGTTTAAGACAGAGACAGAGAGAGAGAGAAAAAGCAGAGAGGATGGGGGAGGGTTAGAGAAAGGGAAGAAGGAGAGGAAAGGGGATGGATTGAGGAAGAGGAAAGGGAGTGGAGCAACCATGGATAGAAAATTCACTGAGAAAAAGAAAACATATTTTGAGTAGGTAACTTAACTTTTTGGAATCCCAGTCTACTTACCTGTAGGGAGAAAACAAAACAAAAACAAAAACAACAAAAATTACCTGAATACCTACATACCTGTGTACTCCCTGTGTGAATTAAATGAGTGGCTGGGGATTTGGTTTGGAAGTAAGAGCTACTGAAATTATTTGCTACCAGCACTGCCCCTGAGAGGGGGACAATGGAAGCCCCGTGACACACAGGTTTTCCATAAAGGAAGCTGCTGGCCAAGGAATCCCAGTGTAGAAACAGCTGCCATTTTTCATCCTCTTGGGAGAATCAGATGCAGTGAAAACATCCAAGGCTGAGCTGTCAGCCCTTCTGTCCATCTCTCAAATGAATAAATGCCTTTCTTTCCTTAATTACCTCCCTGGGGGCAGAGCATGCCAGTTCTCAAGCTAAAAGGCCAGAGAACTAAAAAATGGGAATTTTAATGAAAAAGCAACCCAGTCTTTGAGTGGTATTTTTTTCATAATACTAAGGACTTTATGCATGCCCTTAACCTGTTTATATCTCCTGTCCCTACCCTACTCACCTCACAGTATCTTTTTAGGGGTTTAGTTGAAAAACATTTTCTACAGAAGCAGAGCTGAGACAGCAACAAAGAATTGATGAAGCCATTGTTTTGTTGTTTGGTTATTTTGTTTTCTAGTTGTATAGTGGTTGCAGGAAGAGGATAGAGATAGGCAGAAGCAAGTCTGCCAAGCTCCAGGCTTTTAACTAACATGGCTGAGAAAATGTTAGCCCCAGCTTGGTAGCCAGAGGAGGCAGGACCAGGCAGGATTCTTGCTTCCAGGGAGACACCCAGCTATGACCCCCTTACTCTTAAAACCTGCCTGGTCTGGACCCCAGTGAAGAATAATGAAGAATTTCTCCTTGACCAAACTCTGCTCAGGTCCCCCAGAAATTTTCAATGATACCTTGACTTTTGGACTTCCATGTTCATCTCTGCATTCTCAAATTGTTTTTAGCAAGGCTTCTCCATCTCACCCATCCCCCACATCTGATTACTTTTGATATCTAATCAGTTTTTGCATCCTCCACCATCTCCTAGGTGAGGTCCAATCACAGTGACCAGTCTTCAGCAAGAGTCCTGATAGGTCAGTTTAGCTAGACCCTCCCGCCCCCACCCTTGATGTTTCCTCATAGAAATTTTCCATCTACTGACCCCCACCCTAATCCTAAGTTATAGACCCCTACTTGCCCAGGTTGTTTTCAGGATTGAACCCAGTGTCACTTCCCCACAATAAGAGCCATTACAATGGTCTCTGCACCTACCCTTGAATAAAGTCTACCTTGAATAAGTGTCAAGAATAATTTATTTCTTTAACAGTTGGGATATTATTTTTTTTCTTTAATGGAAGTGAAAGAATTATTAGAAATACTCTACTCATCAAATCCAATGGCCTTTGTTAATCACAGAACCCAGGGTTTAGAGTAAGGAAAGTTGAACCCAAGATTTCTTGGCTGCATAGATGAGGCTCTTGGTGTGGAAACCTTAGAACAAGGAGATACAATTCTAGCCTCATACAAAGCTGGACTATCCATGCCTAGAATTTTTTGCCCAAGTCCCAAGGAACAAGTGGAATCCCTGATCACTTATCACATGCCAGATGTTTTATATGCCTTATGTCATTAGGTAATAACAACTCTTCTAGGCAAGAATTACTAGTCTGATTTTATAGGTGGTAACACTGAGGTTTGGACAGTCCCTTTGTATTCTCCCAATGAAAAAAGCAGTTAGTAGACACTACCTTACCATATTTCTCTAGAGTTGGTGGGAGGAGATTTGGGTACCTGAGCAGTAAATTCAGATTCTTCAGTCCATGAAGATGGAAGAAGAAAGAGGTTTATAGAATTGTTCAAAACATAAAGAAAGACATGAACTTGTTCCAAATCTTAGTGCTCCTATTGATAATTATGAACCTGCCAAAATTACTATATCCAAGAAATAGCAATTGCCTGAAACCACTAAGAGATTTAAATTATTTTTTCTAAACAAATTGATAACTGAATTATCCATAAGTATTAAGGGAGGTATTTGTGTTTGAGCTAGACTCCCGAACAGTTGCATGAGTCATGAGCATCCACATGAGGGCTTATGAAAACCATTCCTCTGCCCTACCCACAGATGGGATTTTATCTGACAGGACCAGTTAATTGCAGACTTGGGTAGTCCAAACTCAATATAATTATATACAGCTAAAATGTTCTGGTCTTTATATTAAAGACCTATAGAAAATTAAGTATGAGAGAATATTTAGTACTTTTCATATCTGATGTTAAATTTCCAGTAAACTTTTTACTTTCTCATCCATGTTTTGGGGTATGTGGCTAGTATATTCCATTTTATCATCCCCAAGATATCCAGTCATGGGGTTTTGATTCTGAGGTGATTTGAAGTGGGAAGAGACTACACACATATGCTGGAGGAGGTCTCAAGGTCTCAAGGGTAGGAATAGGACTGTGAATCTGAGAGGTGTCAAGCCTTGGAGAGGATATGGACCCAAACTGGTCAGATTAGGTGGTGCTAGGCAGACGCAGCTCAGATGGCTACTGCAAGTGCATGGGTGAGGTTCTAAAGTCATACATACCCAACTTCATAACCTGCATCTCCCACATACTTTCTGAGTGACTATAGTTACATTGCCTAAGCAATAGTATTTCTTTCATTTGGACACACTCTACCCCTCTCTTTAACATTTCTAAGTTTAGGATGTATTTCACTACTATAATAACCAGAATTTCTGTTTCTTATTCATTAAAAAAAAGGCCTTAAAATTGTTGGTCTCAATTTCAATGAATAGGGCATCTTAACCCCAGTTTTTTTATATATAAAATGGGAGCGATGATACTTAGCTCACAGAATCCACAAGAAGAAAAAAAAAAGATAACATATGAGATGATGTATATGCCAAAGCCAAAAAGATATGGATATTATCATTAACTATTCAATGCATGTAATCATTGAAGTTGATGTGATTGACATGGCAGAGGAGCTTAAAGGTCTTAATGTTGAGAGGAAGAGTTTTAACAATTTTACTGTTAACCTAATTTTTTTTCTTTATCACATCTGAACATAGTTAATTATCTATCAGATTTCAGATGCAGTCTACATCTATCAATCTATCCATCTATCTATTCTTCCATTCACTGTATTAATATTTATTGGGTTCTCCTTTTCACTTTCTTTTAATATTTAATCTCGAAACAACCCTTTTTACCCAAAACCAGTCCTCACAAGTCCATTTCAATTTCCTAATAAGAATAAGCAGACTCTTCCTTTTCTAACCTCTTTTAGCCCTTATAATCAGTTATTTTATCACACTTCTTCTTTTGTCACCTTCCAGATTGAATGAGGCCTTTTTGGTCACCTTCTCAGAGAAATCTTCTCTCACAACCTATTTTTCATTTTAAGAAATAAGCCCTTGGAGTAAAGGTGAGGAGAAGTAATATCAGTGGCAGTTCTTTCGTGGAGAGAAGCACTGTTTTCCTTGCACCTGGTCCATCCAGAGTTCCTTCACTGAGATGAAAGAAGCCTACTCAGCAGAAGTGTTCATAGGTTAATGTCTGACAGAGAAGGCAGCTGAGTAATTCATTCTGGAGTGTTATTACCTGAGGAAATGAAAAAAAAAAATTAAAGAAATCCCTTTTCACCTGACTCCTAGATTTTGAAACTGCCCAAGAAAGAGAGCCTCCATGGTGGGAAAATACCTATACAATGCATTTGAAATTTGTAAGGGAAGACATTCTCCCCCCTCAAAAAATCACGAATTAAGCATTGCCTCCAGGGTACCTTCTTGGATCCTAACTTTGAAGTATTAAATATGCTCTGTTCCTTACTGGTAAGGACACTACCAGAGGTAAAAGAGGAAGGAGAGAAGCTCTTACATTAGCTACTTCCTCTCTTACTGTAGCCCCAGCAGCCTGTTTGCAGCCACTTTGGATATAAAGTTTTCTTAGGTTAGGCAGCCAATAGGAGAGCCTAATCCCAAGTTTTCTAGCTTGTGGCTCCTTGTCACACAGCTCTGTGGAATGATTGTACACTCATACTCAAGTAAGCGAAGAGATATTGAGATGAATATAATTCCACGGGCATTTTTTTTTTCATAAATTTCCAAAGATTTTAACATGCCATTGTGCATTTTATTTTTTTTAATTTAATTTTTTTAAGTGTTACAAGATTCATGGTATATGCACCACAACCAGTGCTCCATGCATTAGGTGCTCTCATTAATACCCACCACAAGGCTCACCTAACATCCCACCCTCCACCCCTCCAAAACCCTTGGTTTGTTTCTCAGAGTCCATAGTCTCTCATGGATTGTCTCACCCTCCAATTTCCCCCAACTTCTCATTTCCTTCTCCTCCATGTTATTCCTTATGCTCCACAAGGAAGTGAAACCATATAATTGACTCACTCCGCTTGACTTATTTCACTCAACATAATCTCCTCCAGTCCAGTCCATGTTGATACAAAAGTTGGGTATTCGGGGGAGAAAAGATGGCGGGGAAGTAGGAGGAGGCGCCGTTTCAACCTGTACCCTAAAGTGAGCTGATTACCTACCAAAGAACTCTGATCACCCATGAAATCAGCCTGAGATCAGAATTATACACGTATGGATCTCTACGGGGTCAGAAGACACCAGTGGGCAGGGAAAGCAGAGTGGGAACATAGGGCTGACACCAGAAGATAAACAAAAGGGGGAGGGAGCCACCATAAGCGAGCCATTGGAAAGTAATACCCGAATACGAGAGAGCCTTATGACTGAGGACCACCATTAACTTGGAGTCTGGTTGAAAGCACTCAAAAAGAGCAAAGGATTGTGGGGAGAAATTGTGGGAATTGGGGTGGTTGGGGACAGGGGCTTAAGTCCCCAGACTCATGACAGCCACCCCTGGTGCTGAGCCAGAGAGAGTGCGGCGGAGAAACCAGGTCTTGGTCCCTGAGCCGGGAGTGCATGTGAGAGCGTGGCGGGGTGGGGGGGCAGGTCCAGCTCCCATGACAGGCTGGGAGCCATGCCAGCTGGCAGAAGCACACTTTTTGCAGTCCCCACGCATGTGCCGTGCTGTGCTATCAGAGCCTGAGTTGTGCCCCACACCGTCCCCTGAGAGAGGTGCACACAGGCGCCAGCCCAGTGCTCTTGGACCCAGAAAGACCAGGCACTCCCAGCCTGGGCCAGTGGGAAAATCTCAGTGTGTGATAGCTGCTTGGAAACTCTCTGGCGGTCTGGAGATGCCCAGACAGACATGGCTGTCATGGTTATAGGTACAAGCAGGAGTTCCTGCGTCCCCAGGGACTGTGACTCTGAACGTGCTCTGCCAGCAGCCAAGGGGGAACTTATGTGCTCTGCAGAAACCAGAGGGGAACAAACTGAGGCTTCTCTCTGAGAGGGAGGTCGGGGTGCAGTTTGCTTTCCTCTAAACCTCCAAAAAGCATCAAAAGCTGTCAAAGTGAGAAAAAACAAATGAACAAACAAAAAAACATAAAAACCTCCAGAGAACAAAAGCCTGAAAAACCGGTTTCCTCAGAGCCCACCCCCTTGAGGGGGATGGAAGGACTTAACTCAGGGAACACTGCCTGAAAACCCACGTGGCAGGCCCCTCCCCCAGAAAGCCCAGCCTGGGTTGGGGGGAAGAGATGACAAGAGAACAACCACCACTACTTCATAGATACAATTTTTTTTTAATTTTTAATTCATTCCTACTATTCTGGTTTATTTTTTTAATATAGATATTTTTTAACCTATTTACCATCACTGTGAGATGTCCAGTACATCAAATTCCACAATAACCTTTTAACCTGAGTTTTTTGATACATATACCCATGTTTTTCTGTTGCTTTTCTATTCTCTAATTTTTTTAAATTTTATTTTAGTTTAGTTCATTTTTTTCTTTTTTTCTTTTTATTTTTTTTAATATTCTTACAGAGTTAAACTTCAAGGTAATACCCTTTCCCCAATCAGTGCTACCCCTATAGGTAAAACAATTTTTAATCCCACTTTATCTTAGAAAAGTTGAGTCCTATAACAAAGATATCAAGATACATCCAGGAAGAATCAAATAACCTTCCTCGCCCACACTGAGAATTTATAACCACTCTCCCATCTTTTTCTTCTGACAGTGTTTCTCTGTATTTGGTTTGTCCTGGTAGTATATAAATCCTAGACTTGGGGTTCTTTTTGATGAGGTTCTTTTTTTTTTTTTTGCTTTCATATATATATATGTATATATATATATATATATATATATATATATATATATTTTTTCTCTTTTCATATACTTCCATCAGTCTTTTTGTTTGTTTTTCTTTGTATATGTCATAAATCTTACCTTGGGGCCCATTTGGGCTGAGACTTCTCTTTTACCTCTTTTTTTTTTTTTCCTGTCTGTCTCTCTCTCTCTCTCTCTCTCTCTTTCTTTTTTCTCTCTTTCTTTTTTCTTTCCATTGGGTGGGGACTCCTGATTGCTCAGAAGCATTCCAGGGTGCACTTTGACTGCACCACGGTTGATATATCTAGCTACATCTGTTCAGTCATCTCTCACCAAAATGACTAGGAGGAGGAATGCCCAACAGAAGAAAAATTCAGAGGATGGGCCTTCTACAACAGAGCTAATGGCTATCGACATAGACAATATGTTGGAAAGGGAATTCAGGCTAACAATTATCCAGGTGATAGCTAGGTTGGAGAAAGCCATGGATGACCAAATAGAATTGACTAGGGCCGAACTGAAAGCCACCAGGGATGATGTTCACAATGCTCTCAGTGAATTCCAATCTAATCTAAATTCTCTAAAAGCTAGGGTAACTGAGACAGAAGATAGAATTAGTGATCTGGAGGACAAACAGATAGAGAGAAAGGATCAGGAGGAATCCTGGAACAAACAGCTTAGAAGCCACGGAAACAGAATCAGGGAAATAAATGATGCCATGAAACATTCCAGCGTCAGAATAATTGGAATCCCTGAAGGGGAGGAGAAATAAAGAAGCCTAGAAGATATAGTGGAACAAGTTCTCTGTGAAAAGTTTCCCAATCTCACGAATGGAATGAACGTTCATGTACTAGAGGGAGAACGGTCTCCCCCCAAGATTATAGATTCTCGAAAGTCCTCAAGACACCTAATAGCAAGAACGAAGAATTATAATTGTAGGCAGGCCCTCTTGAAGGCAGCAGGACAAAGAAGCTCTTTATGTACAGGGGAAAGCACATCAGAATAACGTCAGACCGACCTGTCCACAGAAACCAGACAAGCCAGAAAGGGCTGGCAAGATATATTCAGGGCACAAAATGAGAAGAACATGCAGCCAAGAATACATTATCCAGCAAGACTGACATTCAAAATGGATGGAGAGATAAAGAGTTTCCAAGACCAGCAAGACTTAAAAGAGTATGTGACCACCAAGCTGACACTGCAAGAAATACTAAGGGGGGTTCTATAAAAGAGGAAAAATTCTAAGAATAGCATTGAACAGAAATATAGACAGTCTACAGAAAGAAAGACTTCAAAGGTAACACGATGTCAATAAAAACGTATCTATCAATAATCATTCTCAGTGTGAATGGCCTAAATGCACCCATAAAATGGCACAGGGTGGCAGATTGGATAAAACGAGGAGACCCATCGATATGCTGTCTACAAGAGACCCATTTTGAACCTAAAGATACACCCAGACTGAAAGTGAAGGGATGAAATAGCATCTTTCATGCCAATGGGACTCAAAAGAAGGTCAGGGTAGCGATTTTCATATCAGATAAATTAGATTTTAAACTAAAGACTGTAGTTAGAGATACAGAAGAACACTACATCATTCTTAAAGGGACTATCCACCAAGATGATCTAACAATGGTAAATATCTATGCCTCCAATATAGGAGCAGACAATTACCTAAGAAAACTGTTAATCAAGATAAAGAGTCATATTGATATGAATACATTAATAGTAAGAGATCTTAACACACCTCTCTCAGTAATAGATCATCCAAGCAGAAAATAAACAAAGAATCAAGAGCATTGAATGGCACATTGGACCCGATGGACCTCATAGATATATACAGAACATTCCAAAAACTACAACAATGCTGATTCTTCACAAGTGCACATGCGAACTTCTCCAGAATGGACGACACACTGAATCACAAATCAGGATTCAACTGATATCAAAAGACTGAAATTATTCCCTGCATATTTGCAGGTCACAATGCTTTGAAACTGGAGCTCAATCACAAGGAAAAGTTCAGAAGGAACTCAAACACCAGGAATCTAAAGATGACCTTGCTGAAGAATGCTTGGATGAACCAGGAGATCAAAGAAGAACTTAAACAATTCATGGAAACCAATGAGAATGAAGACACTTCTCTCCAAAACCTACGGAATACAGCAAAGGTGGTCCTAAGGGGGAAATACATAGCCAGCCAAGCCTCCCTCAAAAAAATTGAAAAATCCAGAATACACCAGCTGTCTCTACACCTTAAAGAACTGGAGAATCAACAAAAAATCAAACCAACTCCACACATAAGAAGGGAAATAATCAAGATTAGAGCAGAAATCAATGAAGTAGAAACCAGAGATACAGTAGAATGTATCAATGAAACTAGAAGCTGGTTTTTTGAAAGAATCAATAAGATCGATAAACCATTGGCCACACTAATCCAAAAGAAAGAGAGAATGCCCAAATTAATAAAATTATGAATGAAAAGGGAGAGATCACAACTAACACTAAGAAAGTAGAAACAATCCTTCAGAATTTAAAATCAACAGTTATATGCCAATAAGTTAAGCAACCTAGATGAAATGGATGCATTCATGGAAAACTATAAACTCCTAAATTGCACCAGGAAGAAATTGACAACCTGGATAGACAGATATCTAGTAATGAGATTGAAGCAGTGATCAAAAACCTCCCAAAAAACAAGAGCCCAGGACCTGATGGATTCCCTGGGGAATTCCACCAAACTTTTAAAGAAGAAATAACACCTATTCTCCTGAAACTGTTTCAAAAAATTGAAGCAGAAGGAAAACTTCCAGACTCTTTCTATGAAGCCAGCATTACCCTGATCCCCAAACCAGGCAAAGACCCTACCAAAAAGGAGAATTTCAGACCAATATCACTGATGAATATGGATGCTAAGATTCTCAACAAGATCCTAGCAAACAGGATCCAACAGCACATTAAAAAGATTATCCACCATGACCAGGTGTGATTCATTCCTCGGCTACAAGGATGGTTCAACATTCTCAAATCAATCAATGTGATAGAACAAATCAATAAGAGAAGAGAGAAGAACCACATGGTCCTCTCAATTGATGCAGAAAAAGCATTTGACAAAATCCAGCATCCGTTCCTGATTAAAACACTTCAAAGTATAGGGATAGAGGGAACATTCCTGAACTACATAAAATCTATCTATGAAAGACCCACAGCAAATATCATCCTCAATGGGAAAAAGCTGACAGCCTTCCCGGTGAGATCAGGAACACGACGAGGATGCCCACTCTCACCACTTTTGGTCATCATAGTATTAGAAGTCCTAGTAACAGCAATCAGACAACAAAGAGAAATAAAAGATATCCATATGGGCAATGAAAAAGTCAAACTCTCTCTTTGCAGACGACATGATTCTTTATATGGAAAACCCAAAAGACTCCACCCCCAAAGTACTAGAACTCATACAGCAATTCAGTAACGTGGCAGGATACAAAGTCAATGTACAGAAATCAGTGGCTTTCTTATACACTAACAATGAAAATACAGAAAAGGAAGTTAGAGAATCAATTCCATTTGCTATAGCACCAAGAACCATAAGATACAGGGGAATAAACCTAACCAAAGAGTTAAAGGATCTATACTCGAGGAACTACAGAACACTCATGAAAGAAATTGAAGAAGACACAAAAAGATGGAAGACCATTCCATGCTCTTGGATCAGTAGAATAAACATTGTTAAAATGTCTATACTGCCTAGAGTGATCTATACTTTTAATGCCATTCCAATCAAAATTCCCCTGGCATTTTTCAAAAAGCTAGAGCAAATAATCCTAAAATTTGTATGAAATCAGAAGAGACCCTGAATTGCTAAGGAAATGTGGAAAAACAAAAATAAAACGGGCAGCATCACCTTACCTGATTTCAAGCTTTACTACAAAGTTGTGATCACCAAGACAGCATGGTACTGGCATAAAGACAGACACATAGACCAGTGGAACAGAGTAGAGAGCCCAGATATGGACCCTCAACTCTATGGTCAGTTAATCTTCAACAAAACAGGAAAAATACACAGTGCTAAAAAGACAGTCTCTTCAATAAATGGTTTTGGGAACATTGGACAGCTATATGTAGAGGAATGAAACTCGACCATTCTCTTACACCGTACACAAAGATAAACTTGAAATGGATAAAAAAATCTCAATGTGAGACAGGAATCCATCAGAATCCTAGAGGAGAATATAGGCAGTAACCACTTCGATATCAGCCACAGCAACTTCTTTCAAGATATGTCTCCAAAGGCAAAGGAAACAAAAGTGAAAATGAACTTTTGTGACTTCGTCAAGATCAAAAGCTTCTGCACAGCAAAGGAAAACAAAGAGGCAACCCACGGAATGGGAGAAGATATTTGCACATGACAGTACAGACGAAAGGTTGATATCCAGGATCTATAAAGAACTCCTGAAACTCAACACACACAAAACAGACAATCATATAAAAAAATTGGGCAGAAGATATGAACAGATATTTCTCCAATGAAGACATACAAATGACTATCAGACACATGAAACAATGTTCATCATCACTAGCCATCAGGGAGATTCAAATTAAAACCACATTGAGATATCACCTTACATCAGTTAGAATGGCCAAAATTAGCAAGACAGGAAACAGCATGTGTTGGAGAGGATGTGGAGAAAAGGGAATGCTCCTCTACACTGTTGGTGGGAATGCAAGTTGGTGCAGCCACTTTGGAGAACCGTGTGGAGATTCCTCAAGAAATTAAAAATGGAGCTTCCCTATGACCCTGCAATTGCACTACTGGGTATTTATCCCAAAGATACAGAGGTAGTGAAAAGAAGGGCCATCTGTACCCCGACATTTATAGCAGCAATGCCACAGTCGCCAAAGTGTGGAAAGAACCAAGATGCCCTTCAACAGATGAATGGATAAGGAAGATGTGGTCCATATACACTATGGAGTATTATGCCTCCATCAGAAAGGATGAATACCCAACATTTTTATGAACATGGACAGGACTAGAAGAGATTATGCTGAGTGAACTAAGTCAAGCAGAGAGAGTCAATTATCATATGGTCTCACTTATTTGTGGAGCATAACAAATAACATGGAGGACATAGGGAGATGGAGAGAAGAAGAGAGTTGAGGGAAATTGGAATGGGAAGTGAACCTTGAGAGACTATGGACTCTGAAAAACAACCTGAGGGTTTTGACTCGGGGGTTGTGGGAGGTTGGGGGAGCCAGGTGGTGGGTATTAAGGAAGGCACATATTGCATCAGCACTGGGTGTGGTGCAAAAAATGTATTCTGTTACCCTGAAATGAAATTTTAAAAAAAAGTTGGTTATTCATCCTTTGTGATGGAGGCATAATATTGCACTGTATATATGGACCATGTATTCTTTATCCATTCATCTGTTGAAGGGCATCTTGGCTCTTTTCACAGATTCGTGATTGTGGCCATTGCTAGTATGAATACTGGAGTACATATGGCCCTTCTTTTCACTGCATCTGTATCTTTGGGGTAAATCCCCAGTAGTGCAATTGCAGGGTCATAAGGTGGCTCTATTTTTAATTTCTTGAGGAATCTCCACACTGTTTTCCAGAGTGGCTTCACCAACTTGCGTTCCCACCAACAGTGTGTGAGGGTTCCCCTTTCTCCACATCCTCTCCAATGCTTGTTGTTTATTGTCTTGTTAATTTTGGCCATTCTAACTGGTGTAAGGTGGTATCTCAATGTGGTTTTGATTTGTATCTCCCTGATGGCTATGAGGATGTACATTTTTTCATGTGTCTGTTAGCCATTTGTATGTCTTCTTGGAGAAGTGTCTCTTCATGTCTTCTGCCCATTTTTTGATGTGTTATTGGTTTTTTGAGTGTTCAGTTTATGGAGTTATTTGTAGATCTTGGATATCAACACTTCATCATTTGTGAATATCTTCTCCCGTTCTGTGGGTTGTTTTTGTTTTGTTGACTGTTTCCTTTGCTGTGCAGAAGCTTTTTATCTTGATGAAGTCCCAAAATTTCATTTCTGCTTTTGTTTCCTTTGCCGTTGGAGACATGTCTTGAAAGATGCTGCTGTGACCAATGTCAAAGAGATTATGTTCTCCTCTAGGATTTTCATAAATCCCTGCCTCACGTTGAAATCTTTTGTCCATTTCAAGTTTATTTTTGTATATGGTGTAAGAGAATGGTCAGGTTTCATTCTTCTATACATAGCTATCCAATTTTCCCAGCACCATTTATTGCAGAAACTCTTTTTACCACTGGATTTTTTTTTTCTGCTTTGTCAAAGATTATTTGATCATAGGGTTGTGGGTCCATATCTGGGCTCTCTACTCTGTTCCACTGGTCTATGTGTCTGTTTTTGTGCCAGTACCATGCTGTTTTGGTGATCACAACTTTGTAGTAAAACTTGAAATCAGGCAACGTGATGCCTTCAGTTTTGTTTTTCTTTTTCAACATTTCCTTAGCAATGCAGGATCTCTTCCTCTTTGTTTCACACTTTGAAAAATGCTGGTGGAATTTTGATCAGGATGGCATTGAAAGATAGATTGCTCTGGGCAGCATAGACATTTTAGCAATGTTTATTTTCCCAATCCATAAGAATGGAATGCTTTTCCATCTTTTTGTGTCTTCTTCAATTTCCTTCATGAGTGTTCAGTAGTTCCTCAAGGAAAGATCCTTTACCTCTTTGATTAGGTGTAATCCCAAGTATCCTATGGCTCTTGGTGCTGTAGTTAATGGAATCGAGTCTCTTTCTATAATTTCCCTTCCCTTTCTATAATTTCATTGTTAGTATATAAGAAAGCAACTGATTTCTGTGCATTGTTTTTGTATCCTGCCACATTACTGAATTCTAGAATTCTGTATGAATTCTAGAAGTTTGGGGGGTGGAGTGTTTTGAGTTTTCCATATAAAGTATCATGTCATCTGTGAAGAGAAAGAGTTTGACTTGTTTTTTGCCAATTTGAATACCTTTTATTCCTTTTTGATTTCTGATTGCTGTTGCTAGGACTTCTAGTGCTATGCTGAGCAATAGTAGCAAGAGTGGGCAACCTTCTCATGTTCCTGATCTCAGTTGGAAGGCTGTCACCTTTTCTTCATTGAGAATCATATTCACTGTGGATTTATCATAGATAGATTTTATGAAGTTGAGGAATGTTCCCTCTATCCCTATACTTTGAAGATTTTAATCAGGAACGGATGCTGTTTGTTGTCAAATGCATTTTCTGCATCAATTGAGAAGACTTTATGGTTCTTCTCTCTTCTCTTACTGATTTGTTCTAACACATTGATTGATTTGCTAATGTTGAACCACTCTTGCACCCCAGGGATAAATCCCACCTGGTATTGGTGATAATCTTTTTAATGCACTGTTGGATCCTATTAGCTGGATTTTTTTTAAATTTCTTTTCAGTGTAACAGTATTCATTCTTGAGAATCTTGGCATCCATATTCATCAAGGATATTGGGCTAAAATTCTCCTTTTTGGTGGGGCCTCTGCCTGGTTTGGGGATCAGGGTAATGCTGGCTTCATAGAAAGAGTCTGGATGTTTTCCTTCTGTTTCTATTTTTTGAAAGGTTTTAGGAAAATAGGTATTATTTCTTCTTTAAATGTTTCATAGAATTCCCCAGGGAACCTGTCAGGTCCTGGGCTCTAGTTTTTTGGGAGGTTTTTGATCACTGCTTCAATCTCATTACTAGATATTGGTCTTTTCAGGTTGTCATTATTTTTTCTGTTTCAGTCTTGGAATTTGATAGGTTTCCAGGAATGCATCTATTTCTTCTAGGTTGCTTAACTTATTGACATATAATTTTGCTAATAATTTCTGATGATTGTTTCTATTTCCTTGGTGTTAGTTGTGTTCTCTCCCCTTTCATTCAAAATTTTATTAATTTCGGTTCTCTCTCTTTTCTTTTGGATTAGTTTGGCCAGTGGTTTATTAATCTTATCAGTTCTTTCAAAGAACTAGCTTCTAGTTTCATTGATCTTGTCTACTGTATCTATAGTTTCTAAGTCATTGATCTCTGTGCTAATCTTGATTATTTCCCTTCTTGTGCATGCAGTTGGCTTAATTTTTTTTTTTATTTTCCAGTTCTTTAACATATGAAGAGAGCTGGTGTATTCTGGAATTGTCATTTTTTTTTTTTTTAAGTGAGGCGTGGATGGCTATGTATATCCCCCTTAGGACCACCTTTGTCATATCCCATAGGTTTTGGACCAATGTGTCCTCTTTCTCATTGGTCTCCATGAATTGTTTAACTTCTTCTTTGATTTCCTGGTTGATCCAAACATTCTGAGCAGATTGGTCTTTAGCTTCCAAGTGTTTGAATTTCTTCCAAATTTTTTTTTTTATGGTTGCGTCCCAGTTTCAATGTAGTGTGGTCTGAGAATATGCAGGAATAATCTCAATCTCTTGGTTTCGGTTGAGCCCTGATTTGTGACCCAGCATGTGGTCTATTCTGGAGAAAGTGCCATGTGCACTTAAGAAGAATGAGTATTCTGTTGTTTTAGTTTGGAATGTTCAGTATATGTATATGAAGTCCATCTGCTCCAATGTGTTATTCAAAGCTCTGGTTTCTTTATAGATTTTTTGCTTGGATGATTTGCCTGTTACTGATAGTGATGCATTAAGATCCCCTACAATTAATGTATTCATGTCAATATGATTTTTTATTTTAATTAATAGGTGACTTATGTAGTAGGCTGCTCCCATACTGTGGGCATAAATATTTACAATTGTTAGATCTTCTTGGTGGATAACCCCTTTAAGAATTATGTAGTGTCCTTCTGTATCTCTGACTGCAGTCCTTAGTTTAAAATGTAACTTATCTGATATGAGAATCACTACCCCAGCTTTCTTTTTGGCCCATTGGCATGAAAGATTCTCCTCCACAACTTCACTTTCAGTCTGGATGTATCCTTAGGTTCCAAATGTGTTTGTTGTAGACAGCATATGGATAGGTCCTGTCTTTTTATCCAATCTGCAACCCTGTGCCATTTTATGGGAGCATTTAGGCCTTTGACATTTAGAGTGATTATTGAAAGGTAAGTTTTTATTGATACTATATTGTCCATGAGGTCTTGGTTTCTATATATTGTCTCTGTAAATTTCTGGTCTATGTCACTCTTGGGTTCTTTCTTCTTTTCTAGAACCCCCTTAATATTTCTTGTAGTGCCAACTTGGTGGTCACATACTCTTTCAAACCTTGCCAGTCTTGGAAGCTCTTTATCTCTCCATCCATTTTGAATGTCAGCCTTGCTGGATAAAGTATTTGTGGCTGCATATTCTTCTCATTTATTGCCCTGCATATAACTGTCCACCCCTTTCTGGCTTGCCAGGTTTCTGCGGACAAGTATGATGTTATTCTGATGGACCCTCCTTTGTATGTAAGAAATCTCTTCCTCCTAACTACCCATAGGAACTCTTGTCTAAAATTATGATTCATGAATTTCACAGTCAAGTGTCTGAAGGTCTTTCAAGATTTGTTGATCTTTCAGGGGTATCCTTTCTGCCTCTAGGACATGAGCACTTTTTCCATTCCCAGACTGGAGAAATTTTCATCCAGAATTTGTTCAACTATATCTTCTAGTCTTCTGTCTTTCTCCTCCCCCTAGGGATCCCAAAAATTCTGACATTGGAACATTTCATGGTGTCATTGATTTCCCTAATTCTGTTTCCATGGCTTCTAAGCTGTTTGTTCTAGTCCTCTTCCTGATCCTTTTTCTCTATCAGTTTGTCCTCTAGATCACTAATTCTACCTTCTGCCTCAGTTACCTTAGCTGTTAGAGTATTGAGATTAGAGTGTATCTCATTGATAGCATTTTTAACTTCTGCCAGATTGGCTCTCACTCCTGGCTTTAGAGTTTCTATGTTGTCACTAATGGTCTTCTCCAACCTAGCCATTGTCTGTATAATCGTTACCCTGAATTCCCTTTCTGACACACTGTTTATGTCATATCCAATAGTTCTGTGGGAGAGGGCACGGTCTCTGAATTTTTCCTCTTTTGGGTGTCCCTCCTCCTGTCATTTTGGAGAGAGGTGGTTGAGGGGATATATAGCTGAATATATCAACCATGATCCAGGCAAGGTGCACCTGGGAGCTTAATATATTGTTTTTCCCTTATGTTGGGGTTTTACAGTTTTATGGGGACTCTGTGGTCATTGTCCTCTCGCTTTTTTGGTTTGTGTTCTGTTGGAGAGACCTGCTGCACTGCTCTCCTGTCAGTTACCCTGCAGGTTATCAAGGGGCTGGGTTCTACAGAAACCAGTTTTCCAGGCTTTTATTCTCTGGAGGTTTTTGTTCTTTCATGGCTTTTTGCAGGTTTTCAGAGGGTCAGAGCAAAGAAGGAATCTGTCTGCACCGAGATGTCTGCCTCAGAAAGAAGCCTCAGACTGTTCCCCTCTGGGTGGCCCAGAAGACACAGACTCCCCTTCTTCAAACTCTCCTGAACAGCCCAACCTCCTACCGGTGGAATACACCCCCAGCCACCATTCCAGTGGTCACTCAAGGCCTGCGCTTCTCTGTGCACCACCATACCACTAAAACCACGAGTTATATTTGTCTATGGAGCCCACTTCCAGTGGCTGCCTTTGTTGGGGCTGCTGTTTGGAGTCCATGCCCACACTGGGTGCACTCAGACCCAGTGGTCACACAGGTCACAGAAGGCTGCCACTGAAGGATCCTGACCAGAGATCATGTCAGGGTCTCTCCGGTGTTGGCTCAGAGCACTCAGACCCTGTGGCAAGTCGCAGAAGGCTGCAGTCCTAGAGACCAACGGCTAGCGCCCACATTAGGCTCTCTCAGGCATGGGCGGGAGTGCACCCAGACAAGTGGTGGTGCAAGCAACATAAAGCCACAGGCTCAGGGACCATGGACTGGAGGCCCTGCTGGACTCTTTCTGGCATGGTAGTCCTTGGCAGTGACCGCCTGGGAACATGGGTTTAGGCCTCTGCCCATGACCACCCAATTCCACCAGTTGCCTCTTAATATATTTTGCTCTTTTGGAGGAGGAGTCAAGATGGCAGAGAAGTAGCAGGCTGAGACTACTTCGGGTAGCAGGAGATCAGCTAAATAGCTTATCTAAAGATTGCAAACACCTACAAATCCAACGGAAGATTGAAGAGAAGAAGAACAGCAATTCCAGAAACAGAAAATCAACCACTTTCTGCAAGGTAGGACTGGCGGAAAAGTGAATCCAAAGCGACGGGAAGATAGACCGCGGGGGGAGGGGCCGGCTCCTGGCGAGCGTTTGAGCAACGGAGCACAAAATCGGGACTTTTAAAAGTCTGTTCCGCTGAGGGACATCGCTCCAGAGGCTTAACTGGGGTGAAGCCCAGGCGGGGTCAGCGCGGCCTCAGCTCCCGCAGGGTCGCAGAAGGATCGGGGGTGTCTGAGTGTCGCAGAGCTTACCGGTATTAGAACGGGGAAGCCGGCTACAGAGACAGAGCCAAGGAGTGACTCTCAGCTCGGGGTTGCCTTGAACCAGTCGCAGCCTCGGTCAGCTCGGAGCGCGGCCGGAGGCCAGGGTGACGGGAGTCATTGGGCGCTGTTCTGTGAGGGCGCACTGAGGAAGGGGCCCCGGGCTCTCGGCTCCTCCGGGCCGGAGACCGGGAGGCCGCCATCTTCATTCCCGTCTTCCAGAACTCTACAGAAAGCGCTCAGGGAACAAAAGCTCCCGAAAGCAAACCCAGCAAACCCGAGCAGATTACTCAGCCCGGCCCCGGGTAAGGGTGGTGCAACTCCGCCTGGGGCAAAGACGCTTGAGAATCACTACAACAGGCCCCTCCCCAGAAGATCAATGGGAAACCCAGCCAGGACCAAGTTCACCTACCAAGGAGTGCAGTTTCAATACCAAGGAGAGCGGCGGAATTCCAAGGAGAAGAAAGCAAAGGCTGGAACTCATGGCTTTCTCCCCATGATTTTTTAGCCTTGCAGTTAATTTAATTTTTTTTCTTTTTCAATTTTTTTTTCTTTTTCTCTTCTTCTGCTAAATTTTTTTAACTTTTACCGTTTTCTTTTTTAACGTTTTTTAAATAATTTATCTAAGATATATATTTTTTTTTTCCTCATTTTATATTTTTTCTTTTTCGGCTTTGTTTTTTTAATAGTCTCTCTTTTTTTTTTTCTTTCTGAACCCCTTTTTATCCCCTTTCTCCCCCCTCACGATTTGGGATCTCTTCTGATTTGGCTAAAGCATATTTTCCTGGGGTTGTTGCCACCCTTTTAATATTTTACTTGCTCCATCATAAACTGTTATCTGGACAAAATGACAAGGCGGAAAAATTCACAACAAAAAAAAGAACAGGAGGCAGTACCAAAGGCTAGGGACCTAATCAATACAGACATTGGTAATATGTCAGATATAGAGTTCAGAATGACGATTCTCAAGGTTCTAGCCGGGCTTGAAAAAGGCATGGAAGATATTAAAGCAACCCTCTCGGGAGATATAAAAGCCCTTTCTGGAGAAATAAAAGAACTAAAATCGAACCAAGTTGAAATCAAAAAAGCTATTAATGAGGTGCAATAAAAAATGGAGGCTCTCACTGCTAGGATAAATGAGGCAGAAGAAAGAATTAGCGATATAGAAGACCAAATGAGAGAGAATAAAGAAGCTGAGCAAAAGAGGGACAAACAGCTACTGGACCACGAGGGGAGAATTCGAGAGATAAGTGACACCATAAGATGAAACAACATTAGAATAATTGGGATTCCAGAAGAAGAGGAAACAAGGAGGGGAGCAGAAGGTATATTGGAGAGAATTATTGGAGAGAATTTCCCCAATATGGCAAAGGGAACAAGCATCAAAATTCAGGAGGTTCAGAGAACCCCCCTCAAGATCAATAAGAATAGGTACACACCCCGTCACCTAATAGTAAAATTGACAAGTCTTAGTGACAAAGAAAAGATCCTGAAAGCAGCCTGGGAAAAGAAGTCTGTAATGTACAATAGTAAAAATATTAGATTGGCAGCATACTTATCCACAGAGACCTGGAAGGCCAGAAAGAGCTGGCATGATATATTCAGAGTACTAAATGAGAAAAACATGCAGCCAAGATTACTAAATACAGCTAGGCTATCATTGAAAATAGAAGGAGAGATTAAAAGCTTCCAGGACAAACAAAAACTGAAAGAATTTGCAAATACCAAACTAGCTCTACAGGAAATATTGAAAGGGGTCCTCTAAGCAAAGAGAGACCCTAAAAGTAGTAGATCAGAAAGGAATAGAGACAATATACAATAGCAGTCACCTTACAGGCAATACAATGGCACTAAATTCATATCTCTCAATTCCTACCTTGAATGTTAATGGGCTAAATGCCCCAATCAAAAGACACAGGGTATCAGAATGGATAAAAAAACAAAACCCATCTATATGTTGCCTACAAGAGACTCATCTTAAACCCAAAGACACCTCCAGGTTTAAAGTGAGGGGGTGGAAAAGAATTTACCATGCTAATGGACAGCAGAAGAAAGCAGGAGTGGCAATCCTTACATCAGATCAATTAGATTTTAAGTCAAAGACTATAATAAGAGATGAGGAAGGACACTATATCATACTCAAAGGAACTATCCAAAAAGAAGATCTAACAGTTTTAAATATCTATGCCCCTAACGTGGGAGCAGCCAACTATATAAACCAATTAATAACAAAATCAAAGAAACACATCGACAATAATACAATAGTAGGGGATTTTAACACTCCCCTCACTGAAATGGACAGATCATCCAAGCAAAAGATCAACAAGGAAATCAAGGCCTTAAATGACACACTGGACCAGATGGACATCACAGATATATTCAGAATATTTCATCCCAAAGCAACAGAATACACATTCTTCTCTAGTGAACATGGAACATTCTCCAGAATAGATCACATTCTTGCTCCTAAATCAGGTCTCAACCGGTATCAAAAGATTGGGATCATTCCCTGCATATTTTCAGACCACAATGCTCTGAAGCTAGAACTCAATCACAGGAGGAAATTTGGAAAGAACCCAAATACATGGAGACTAAACAGCATCCTTATAAAGAATGAATGGGTCAACTAGGAAATTAAAGAAGAATTGAAAAAATTCATGGAAACAAATGATAATGAAAACACAATGGTTTCTGAACCATTGTGTCTGTGGACACAACAAAGGCATTCCTGAGAGGAAAATATATAGCGGTTCAAGCCTTTCTCAGGAAACAAGAAAGGTCTCAGGTACACAACCTAACCCTACACCTAAAGGAGCTGGAGAAAGAACAAGAAAGAAACCCTAAACCCAGCAGGAGAAGAGAAGAGAAATCATAAAGATCAGAGCAGAAATCAATGAAATAGAAACCAAAAAAAAACAATAGAACAAATCAACGAAACTAGGAGCTGGTTCTTTGAAAGAATTAATAAGATTGATAAACCCCTGGCCAGACTTATCAAAAAGAAAAGAGAAAGGACCCAAATAAATAAAATCATGAATGAAAAAGGAGAGATCACAACGAACACCAAAGAAATACAGACAATTATAAGAACATACTATGAGCAACTCTACGCCAACAAATTTGACAATCTAGAAGAAATGGATGCATTCCTAGAGACATATAAACTACCACAACTGAACCACGAAGAAATAGAAAGCCTCAACAGACCCATAACCAGTAAGGAGATTGAAACAGTCATCAAAAATCTCCAAACAAACAAAAGCCCAGGGCCAGACGGCTTCCCGGGGGAATTCTACCAAACATTTAAAGAAGAATTAATTCCTATTCTCCTGAAACTGTTCCAAAAAATAGAAATAGAAGGAAAACTTCCAAACTCATTTTATGAGGCCAGCATCACCTTGATCCCAAAACCAGACAAGGATCCCATCAAAAAAGATAACTACAGACCAATATCCTTGATGAACACAGATGCAAAAATTCTCGCCAAAATACTACCCAATAGGATTCAACAGTACATTAAAAGGATTATTCGCCACGACCAAGTGGGATTTATTCCAGGGCTGCTAGGTTGGTTCAACATCCGCAAAACAATCAATGTGATACAACACATTAATACAAGAAAGAACAAGAACCATGTGATACTCTCCATAGATGCTGAAAAAGCATTTGACAAAGTACAGCATCCCTTCCTGATCAAAACTCTTCAAAGTGTAGGGATAGACGGCACATACCTCAATATTATCAAAGCCATCTATGAAAAACCCACCGCAAATATCATTCTCAATGGAGAAAAACTGAAAGATTTTCCGCTAAGGTCAGGAACACAGCACAGATGTCTGTTATCACCACTGCTATTCAACATAGTACTAGAAGTCCTAGCCTCAGCAATCAGACAACAAAAGGAAATTAAAGGCATCCAAATCGGCCAAGAAGAAGTCAAACTATCACTCTTTGCAGATGATATGATACTATATGTGGAAAACCCAAAAGACTCCACTGCAAAACTGCTAGAACTTGTACAGGAATTCAGTAAAGTGTCAGGATATAAAATCAATGCACAGAAATCAGTTGCATTTCTCTACACCAACAACAAGACAGAAGAAAGAGAAATTAAGGAGTCCATCCCATTTACAATTGCACCCAAAACTATAAGATACCTAGGAATAAACCTAACCAAAGAGACTAAGAATCTATACACAGAAAACTATAAAGTACTCATGAAAGAAATTGAGGAAGACACAAAGAAATGGAAAAATGTTCCATGCTCCTGGATTGGAAGAATAAATATTGTGAAAATGTCTATGCTACCTCAAGCAATCTACACATTTAATGCAATTCCTATCAAAGTACCACCCATTTTTTTCAAAGAAATGGAACAAATAATCCTAAAATTTATATGGAACTAGAAAAGACCTCGAATAGCCAAAGGAATATTGAAAAAGAAAGCCAAAGTTGGTGGCATCACAATTCCGGACTTCAAGCTCTATTACAAAGCTGTCATCATCAAGACAGCATGGTATTGGTACAAAAACAGACACGTAGATCAATGGAACAGAATAGAGAGCCCAGAAATAGACCCTCAACTCTATGGTCAACTCATCTTTGACAGAGCAGGAAAGAATGTCCAATGGAAAAAAGACAGCCTCCTCAATAAATGGTGTTGGGAAAATTGGACAGCCACATGCAGAAAAATGAAATTGGATCATTTCCTTACACCACACACGAAAATAGACTCAAAATGGATGAAGGATCTCAATGTGAGAAAGGAATCCATCAAAATCCTTGAGGAGAACACAGGCAGCAACCTCTTCGACCTCAGCCGCAGCAACATCTTCCTAGGAACATCACCAAAGGCAAGGGAAGCAAGGGCAAAAATGAACTATTTGGATTTTATCAAGATCAAAAGCTTTTGCACAGCAAAGGAAACAGTGAACAAAACCAAAAGACAACTGACAGAATGGGAGAAGATATTTGCAAATGACATATCAGATAAAGGGTAGTGTCCAAAATCTATAAAGAACTTAGCAAACTCAACACCCAAAGAACAAATAATCCAATCAAGAAATGGGCAGAGGACATGAACAGACATTTCTGCAAAGACAACATCCAGATGGCCAACAGACACATGAAAAAGTGCTCCATATCACTCGGCATCAGGGAAATACAAATCAAAACCACCATGAGATATCACCTCACACCAGTCAGAATGGCTAAAATTAACAAGTCAGGAAATGACAGATGCTGGCGAGGATGCAGAGAAAGGGGAACCCTCCTACACTGTTGGTGGGAATGCAAGCTGGTGCAACCACTCTGGAAAACAGCATGGAGGTTCCTCAAAATGTTGAAATAGAACTACCCTATGACCCTGAATTACACTGCCTGGTATTTACCCTAAAGATACAAACGTAGTGATCTGAAGGGGCACGTGCACCGGAATGTTTATAGCAGCAATGTCTACTATAGCCAAACTATGGAAAGAACCTAATTGTCCATCAACAGACGAATGGATAAAGAAGATGTGGTATATATACACAATGGAATACTATGCAGCCATCAAAAGAATTGAAATCTTGCCATTTGCGATGACGTGGATGGAACTAGAGGGTATCATGCTTAGCAAAATAAGTCAATCAGAGAAAGACAACTATCATATGATCTCCCTGATATGAGGGAGAGGAGATGCAACATGGGGTTTGAGGGGGTAGGAGAAGAGTAAATGAAACAAGATGGGATTGGGAGGGAGACAAACCATAAGTGACTCTTAATCTCACAAAACAAACTGAGGGTTGATGGGGGGAGGGGGGTGGGGTTATGGATATTGGGGAGGGTATGTGTTATGGTGAGTGCTGTGAAGTGTGTAAACCTGGTGATTCGCAGAGCTGTACCCCTGGGGATAAAAATATATGTTTATAAAAAATTAAAAAAAATTATAAAATAAGATATTTTGCTCTTTTTTGAGTGTTTTTAACCAAACTTCAAGTTAATGCTGGTACCCAATAAGAGGGCACTTTTGTATTGGGGTATTACTTTCCAGTGGGTCACTTCTGCTGGCTCCCTCCCCCTCCTATTTATCCTCCAATGTCAGTCCAAGTGTTCCCACTCCACTTTCCCTCTCCACTGATGTCTTCTTCCCCCAGAGATATCCTGAAGTGTATAATCTTACATCTCAGGCTGATTTCATGGTTGTTCAGAGTGTTCTGGTAGATATTTAGCTCACTTTAGGGGACTGGTTGAAGCACGATCTTCTACTTCTCTGCCATCTTGGCCTGCCATTGTGCATTTTAAACCTTTAGGAATAAAATACAGTGTTCGCTTCGGCAGCACATAAAATAGGAATAAAAATAGGAATAAAATACAAAACAGTCATGTTTTAAAGTTATTTGAACATTGGCCACTTCTGGAAGCCTCATTAGCACCCTCTAAATGCAACATGGAAAATGCTATATAAACCAGCCCTGCACTGTTATAGATGAAGAAGCTGAGGCTTGACTTTTTTTTTTTCTGATTTTTGAGAAAGTACAGTAGCTCACTAAGGTTGCACAGGTAGAACCATAATGAAAATTCAGCTCTTACCGTACTCTACTTATTGAGTAATCTGCTTTTTGTCCAACATATTATTAATATACCTTATTTTTAAGACACAAAAAATTGAGAAGAATAGGAATAACTCTCTAGAACTGTAGTCAAGAAAATAAAGATATGAGGAAAATAAAAGAAAATGAAGGAACAATGCCCTGAGTCTCTCTATGCTGAAAATTATGAAGTCTTCTTTCTGTTCTTTGTCTTTTCTGCTGTCCCAAATCAAAATACAGATCTCTTCCAGTGGAATTTAGAAATAATGTCTTAGTTGGTTTCTCTGCTTTAAATTTTCTCCTTTCTAGTTCTTCCTGCACACAGTAACAATAATAAGTAATATTTATTGAGCACTTACTATTTATAGAACTCTTCCAAGAACTTTACATGCATGATCTCAATTAGGTTTCACAATAGCCCTTTAAAGCAGGTGTTTTTATTAGTTTCATTATTAGTGTAGAGAGGTACACAGAGTTTAAGTAATTTGCCCAAGTTCACAAGAATAGTAAGTGGTAGAGTGGGGATCAAATATATATAGTCTAGTGCTTTTGATCATAAAGTATCTAATATTGATCTTCTTCTAGCTTGGTTTCCTAAACCCTCCCCTCTGCTGAAGAATTTTCCATGTTTCCTTACCACTAAAAGGATTATCACTGTAGTCCTCAAGGTTCTCTACAGCCTGAGCCAACCACTGTTTCCCCACTTGGCTCCATTTATGAGTCTAAAGCCTTACTATCACCAGGATCCTATCCTATTGTGCTGCTGCATGACCACATTCCCCACCATAGACCATCACTGTTCCTGGCTTTCTCAGAACCTAGTTTGCTTCCTCCCTGCCTTGCCAGGCAGTTTGTGTTCAACCTCTTCCTTGAAGTTGTCTCTGATAGCCTCAGGCTATGTCAACATCATCTTTCTTTGAAATCCCTGTGCCTGGAAAAATAATGATAATTCCTTCCAATTTACCCTCATGATATAATTTTCACTTAACCCAGCAATTTCGGCACTTATTTTTTCATATCCATCTTGGCCAAACTGGACTTTACCCATCGTGTATCTGGTAAAGATTAGGCAGTCATAAAATATTTCCTAAATAAATCAATAAACTACTATGGGATGTGTCATCTGACATCATACTGTACCATCCAAATGAATTGACATGATGACAATACTACCAGACAGTAGTGATGATGACAATAATAAGCAGCAGCATTTATCTTCTGTTATGAATGTCTCCATGTGCCATATCTAGGATACATATACAGATAATATTGGTATTATAGATAATGATACTGAGCCTGTGAGATTGTCTTGACTTATGTCAATTAGCAGAGCCAAAGCTGAAACACCAAGTCTTCTAAATTTCAGTCTGCTTCTTATTTATCTGTGTTCCCCCACTTCTCCTGTGTAAAACATTGTTCAACAATATCCTGTCACATTTGGGGAGGGAGGAAGGAGTGTAATGCATAGAATAAAAAAAATTTCTAAAAAAAATAATTACCATTCAAAAAACATCTTTCTAACTGTAATAAAATATACATAAGATGACATTTTCCATTTAACCATTTTAAGTGTAAAATTTTGTGGTGTTAGATACATTCGCATTGGGGCACCTGGGTGGCTCAATCAGTTAAGCATCTGGAATTGAGTCCCACACTGGGGTCCCCGTTAAGCAGGAGTCTGTTTCTCCTTCTCTCTCTGCCCCCTCATATGTTTGTTCTCTCTCTTTTGCACTCCCTTTCTCAAATAAATAAACAAAATCTTAAAATAAATAAATAATTATATAACCAATGGTATAGAAGAAATTATGAGTATATTATTTATTTGATAAAGTTTGAGTGTAAGAATGTTTAAGATCTCTTATAATGCAACAATAAACACACAAAAATTAAAATAATTTCCACTAATATTTCTCTGTTGAATTTTTATACAGTAACAATAAAATAACAAAAAGAAAAATTAAGAAAACTCATTGCAATTGCACCAAAAATAATAATATACCTAGGACAAAACTTAACCGAGGAGGTAAAAGACCTATACTCCCAAAATATCACTCCCCATCCCCCTGATAAACACTGATCTGGTTTCTATCTTTTGCATTTGCCTATTCTTGGCATTCAAGAAATGGAATCACACAATATGTGTGGCTTTTGTTTCTGGTTTCTTTTATTTAGCATAATATTTTTTAAAATTCATCCATGTCATAGCATACATCAGTACTTGTGATGGTTAATTTTATGTGTCAAATTGAAAATATCATAGTATCCAGATATTTGTTGCTGAGAAGATATTATTTAAATGAGATAAATATTTAAATCAGTAACCTTTGCCTAAGCAGGTTGCTCTCCATAACAAGGGTGGGCCTTATCCAACCAGTCAAAGATCTTAAGGAAATACCTGACCTACCCTGAGGAAGAGGAGATTCAAGCTGGCAGACTGCCTTCAGAGTCAAGTATCAAAATTAAGTATGTATTATTAGGTACATTCACATTGTTGTGCAATCATCACCTTTTCCAGAACTGTTTTGTATTCACCCTGGGTCTCTGAGTTTGCTAATCTACTTTGCAGAGTTTGTTCTTTCCAGCTTCTGTAACTGTGCAAGCTAATTCCTTAAAAAAAAAAAAAAAAAAAACTCTCTATCTAACTAATCATCTATCATCTATATGTCATCTATATATCTATTATCTGTCTATCCCTCTGGAGAACTCTGGCTACTACAGTACTATATTCCCTTTTATGGATAAATAATCCTTTACTTTATGGTTATATTTCATTTTGTTAATAGTTTCATCACTTGATAAACATTTTGTTTGTTTCCAACTTTGACTACTATAAATAGTGCTGCTATAGATATCTGTGTATAAGTTTTTCTTTGACATTTGTTTTTAATTTTTCATAATATATATCTAGGAGTTATTGATCATGTTGTAATTCTATATATCTAATTTATTGGATACATCTATTCTGTACATCTATTTGTTAACATTTTTCCTATAGAGGCTGCACAATTTCATATTCCTAATAGGAATATGTGGTAATTCCAATTTATTCACCAGTAAGTCAAAAAAATAAATCACTAAACTCTACCCAGAAACTAATAATACATTATATGTTATCTAACTTAAATTTAGATTAAAAAAATAAAAATAAATAAACTAGGATTTTAAAGTAAAAAAAAAAAGGAAAGAAAGAAATCCAAAGGGAAATTATGAAATAATTAGAAATGAACAAAAATGAACAGATATCACACCAAAACATATGAAATGTAGTGAAACCTGTGCTAGAGGAAAATTTACAGCATCAAATGCCTATTAAACAAATTAAATCTCTAATCAACAACCTACCCTTATACTTTAAAGAACTAGAAAAGAAGAGAAAAGTAAACACAAAACTAGAAGAAAGAAGGAAGTTATAAATGTTAGAATGGAAATAAATGAAAGAGAATAGAAAATAATAGAATCAAGTAAACCAAAATCTGGTTTCTTAAAAAGATCAACAAATATCACAAATCTTTAGTCTGATTGACAAAAGAAAAAAAAAAGAGAGAGAGAAGGAACAGATGTACATATATAAAATCAGAAATGAAAGTAAGGAAATGAAAGTAAGGAAATTACTATGAATGTTACATATTATCTATATATATTTATATATTACATATATATATATATATATATATATATATATATATATATAATACTACAGGTTAAGGGAAAAAAAATGGTGGAGGAGTCAGGTCCCCTGACTTGAGCTGGTATCTACCAGACCACTCTGAACACTCACGAAATCAGCCTGAGATGTAAGAAGATATATCTGGATCTCTGCAAACAGAATATCTCTAGTGGTTGGTTTCAAGTTATGAAGCAGGGGGACATGATTCTGTTGGCAAATATTGGAAGATAAATAGGAGGGGGAGGAAGACTCCATGAACTTGCACTGGGAAGGCAAAAGCCTCCCAAGCTAGGGAGTGAGCACAGACTCAGAAACTAATAGCAGCAGGGAAAGGACTGTAGGGCAGCACCCCCTGGAGCTATGTGTGTGTGTTTGTGTGAACCACAGGCAGTTTGTGGTTTTAGAAGCACAAAGAGCAAATACATACCTGGCCCTGGAGGCAACAGCTGAGAGTGCTGCTGTGGGGCACACAATCCAGGAGACTGCATTTTTTTGTAGCACAGACAGAAACAGAGACAGTGTGGCCTGGGGAGTTCAGTGAAGAGCAGACTGCGATCTCTCTGTTCCAAGACAAAGGTTGGGATATGGTCACTTCTGCTCTGACTCTCAGAAGAGATGCAGAAAGTCACCAGGGAAAGCCACCAGAGAACAAAAGCCCCCCAAACTGGTTTTGACTGAGCCCATTCCTCCCACCCCCAACAAGGGGCAGGACAACTCTGCCCAAACAGGGTTGCCTGTGTATCAGTGCAGCAGCTTCCACCCCCAGAAGACATGTTGGAAGAACAAGAGGCTGACAACCCTACAGTCCTTATAAAACAGGTGCATCTTGTTGGGTTGTAGATAATACTACAGACTCTACATTCCCTCAACCACCCACCAACAGAATGACTAAGAGGAGGAATCCCTAACAAAGAAAAGAATCAGAGATTGTAGCCTCTGCCACAGAACTTATGGATATGGATATAACCAAGATGTCAGGAATAGACTTCAGAGTAACAATTATGAAGTCGTTATCTAGGCTTGAGAAAAATATTAATAACTATATAGAATCTCTAAGTTCAGAAATGAGATCTAATCATGTGGAAGTTAAAAATCCTATGAATAAAATGCAGTATAAACTGAATACTCTAACTGCCAGGGTAAACAAAGCAGAAAAACAAATTAGTGAGTTAGGTGATAAAATGATAGAAAAGAAGGAAACTGAGGTGGCAATGGAAAAACTGATTAAAGCCCAAGGGATCAAACTGAGAGACATTAATGACTCAGTGAAATGTTTCAATATTAGAACCATTTGGATCCCTGAGAGGTGGAGAAAAACAGAGATCTAGAATATACATTTGAGCAAATTGTAGCTGCGAACTTCCCTAGTCTGGGGAAGGAAACAAGCATTCGTGCCCAAAAGGCAGAGAGGACCCCTCCCAAGATCATTGAGAACAGACCAAGACCACGACATACAATAGTACAAATCAAAATTCTTAGGGAACAATCTTAAAAGTAGCAGGAGGAAAGAGATTTCTTATATACAGAGGGAGGAAAATCAGAATAATGTCATACCTGTCCACTGAGACCTGGGAAGCCAAAAAAGGCTGGCAAGACGTATTCAGAGTACTAAATGAGAAGATCATGCAGCCAAGGATACTTTATCCAGCAAGGCTGTCATGCAGAATGGATGGAGAGACAAGGAACTTCCAAGTCTGGCAGAAACTGAAAGACTATGTGACCACCAAGTGGACCCTGCAAGAAATATTAAGGGGGTGGGGATCCTATAAAAGGAGAAAGACCCCAAGAGTGATATATAACAGAAATTTACAGACAATCTATAGAAACAAGTACCTCGCAGGCAACATGATAACAATAAATTCATATCTTCCAATAATCATTCTCAGTGTGAATGGCCTAAATGCTCCCAGAAAAAAGCACAGGGTTGCAGATTGGATAAAAAGACAGGACCCATTCATATGCTGTTTACAAGAGGCTAATTCTGAACCTGAAGATACATCCAGACTAAAAATGAGGGGATGGAGAACAATTTTTTCATGCCAAAGGACCTCAAAAGAAACCTGGGGTAGCAATTCTTATATCAGACAAATTAGACTTTAAGCTAAAGGCTGTAGTAAGAGATACAGAAGGACACTGTATCATTCTGTTTTTGTTTTGTTTTTTTTTTTTTTAACTGTGTTATGTTAGTCACCATATAATGCATCATTAGTTTTTGATGTAGTGTTCCAAGATTCATTGTGTACATATAACACCCAGTGTCATTCTTAAAAGGTCTATCCAAAAAGAGGATCTAACAATTGTAAATATTTATGCCCTCATCATGGGAGAGTCCAACTACATAAGGCAACTGTTTACCAAAATAAAGAGACATATTGATAAGAATATGTTAATAGTAGGAGACCTCAACATTCTGTTCTCAGCAATAGACAGATCATCTAAGCAGAAAATCTGTAAAGAAACAAGGGCTTTGGGGCTCCTGGGTGGCTCAGTGGGTTAAAGCCTCTGCCTTCAGCTCGGGTCATGATCTCAGGGTTCTGGGATCGAGCCCTACATTGGGCTTTCTGCTCAGCAGGGACCCTGCTTCCACCTCTCTTTCTGCCTGCTTGTCTTCCTACTTGTGATCTCTGTCAAATAAATAAAATCTTTTTAAAAAATTAAAAAAGAAAGAAACAAGAGCTTTGAATGACACATTGGACCAGACAGACCTCATAGATATATACAGAACATTCCACCCTAAAACAACAGAATACTCATTCTTCTCAAGTGCACATGGAATTTTCTCCAGAATAGACCACATACTGGGTCACAAATCAGGGCTCAACTGATATCAAAAGATTGAGATTATTCCCTGCATATTCTCAGACCATAATGCTTTGAAACTGGAACTCAATCACAAGAAAATTTTGGAAAAAATTCAAACACTTGGAAGCTAAATGTCATCCTGCTTAAGAATATTTGAGTCAACCAGGAAATCAAAGAACTTAAACAATTCATGGAAACCAGTGAGAATGAAGACGCATTGGCCCAAAACCTATGGAATACTGTAAAAGCGATCCTAAGGGTGTGGGGAGCATGTAGCCATCCAAACCTTACTCAAAAAAAAAAAAAAAAAAAAAAAAAAAAGAAAAATCCTAAATACACAAACTAACTTTATACCTTAAAGAACTGGAGAAAGAACAACAGATAAAGTCCAAGCCACACATGAGAAGACAAATAATTAAGATTAGAACAGAGATCAATGAATTAGAAGCCAGAAATACAATAGAGAAGATCAACGAAACTAGAAGTTTGTTCCTTGAAAGAATTGATAAGATCAATAAGCCACTGGCTGGACTTATCCAAAAGAAAAGAGAAAGGACCCAAATTAATAAAATTATGAATGTAATGGGAGAGATCACAGCTAACACTAAGGAAACAGAAACAATTATTAGAAATTATTACCAGGAACACCTGGGTGACTCAGTGGTTTAATCCACTACCTTTAGTTCAGATCATGGTCTCAGGGTCCTGGGATTGAGCCCCACATCAGGCTCTCTACTCATCAGGGAGCCTGCTTCCCCTCTCTCTCTGCCTGCCCCTCTGCCTACCTGTGATCTCTGTCTCTGACAAATATTAAAAATCTTAATCTTAATTAAAAATCTTAAAAATATATTATCAGCCACTATATGACAATAAATTAAGCAACCTGGAAAAAAAATGGATACCTTCCTGAATACCTATAAACTACCAAGACTGAAAGGAAGAAATTGATAACATGAATAGACCATTAACCAGTAACAAGATTGAAGCAGTGATCAAAAACCTCCCCAAAACTAGGAGTCCAGGGCCTGAGAAATCAGGGAATTTATTCCATTTAAAATAGTATCAAAAACCATAAGATATCTTGGAATAATCCTAAGCAAAGAAGTTAAAGATCTATACTCTAGAAACTGGAGAACACTTATGAAAGAAATTGAAGAAGTCACAAAAAGATGGAAAAACATTCTATGCTCATGGATTGAAAGAATAAACATTATTAAAATGCCTATGCTGCCCAGAGAAATCCATACCTTCAATGCCCTCTTGATCAAAATCCCACTGGCATTTTTCAAAGTGTTGGAACAAACAATCCTAAAATTTGTATGGAACCATAAAAAGATTCTGAATTATCAAGGAAATGTTGAAAAAGAAAAAACAAAAATGGCATCACTTTGCCTGATTTCAAGCTATATTACAAAGCTGTGATCACCAAGACAGCAAGGTACTGGTAATCAATCAATAAATCAAACAAACAAAAGCAAACAAACCCAGAAACCAGACACATAGATCAATGGAACAGAATAGAAAGCCCTGATATGGACCCACAACTCTATGGTTAACTAACCTTTAACAAAGCAGGAAAAAATATCCAATGGAAAAAAGGCAGTCTCTTCAATAAATGGAGCTGGTAAAATTGGACAGCTATATAAAAAACTTGACCATTTTCTTACACCATACACAGTGATAAACAAAACAGATGAAAGATTTCAATGTGAGATAGACATCCATCAAAATCCTAGAGGAGAACATACACTGTAATCTCTTGGACATTGGCCACAGCAACTTCTTTCAAGATACATCTCAAAAGGTAAGAGAAACAAAAGCAAAAATGAACTTTTGGGACCTAATCAAGATAAAAACCTTCTGCACAGCAAAGGTAACATTCAGCAAAACAAAGAGGCAACACACAAAATGGGAGAAGATATCTTCAAATGGCACTGTAGATAAAGGGCTGGTATCCAGGATCTATAAAGAACTTCCCAAATTCAACACCCAAAAAATAAATAATCAAGTCAAAAAACGGGCAAAAGACATGAACAAACACTTCTCCAAAGAAGATATACAAACGAAAAACAGACACATGAAAAAATGTTCAGCTTCATTAGCCATTAGGGAAATTCCAATCAAAACTATATTGAGGGTTTTGGAGCTGAGATGCCCTTGAACAGATGAATGGATAAAGATGTGTGGAATACAATACAATGGAATGGAATGGACTACAATGGAATATTACTCAGCCATCAAAAAGGATGAATACCCACCATTTGCATTGACGTGGGTGGAATTGGAGGGGAATGTGCTAGGTGAAATAAGTCAAACAGAAAAGACAATTATCATATTGTTTCACTTATATGTGGAACATAAGGAATAGCATGGAGGGATTTAAGAGAAGGAAGGGAAAAATGAAGGGTGAGTGGGAATCAGAAGGGGAGATGAACCATGAGAGACTATGGACTCTGGGAAACAAAGTGAGGGTTTCAGAGGGGAGGGGGTTTGGGGAATGGGTTAGCCTGTTGATGGGTTTTTAGGAGGTCATGTATTACATGGAGCACTGGGTGTTCCCACACAAAAAATGAATCTTGGAACCCTACATCAAAAATTAATGATGTACTGGGTGGTGATTAATGTAATTAAATAAATAAGCAAATAAATTACTATAAGCAATTGGACAGCAACAAATTGGGTGAGCTAGGGGAAACTGAAAAATTCCTAGTAATAATCAAATTACCATAAATGACTCAGGAATAAATATAAAATTTGAGCACATCTATAACAAGTTTGTCATTTGTAACTTAAAAATCCCAAAAACAAAAATCCTAGACTAGATGTCTGTATGAGTCAAGTCTGCCAAACACTCAAAGGAAAATTATAATCAATCCTTCACAAACATTTTCAAAAATCAAAAGAGGTAAAAACGCTTCCTGATTATTCTTTAGTTCATCATTAACTTGATAACAGAAGCAAACTGGCACTGTATGAAACAAAGAAAAACAAAAATAAAAGAACAAAGACTATAGGTTAATAGCCTAAATATATAGAGATGCAAAAAATCCTTATCAAAATAGTAGTAAATTCAATCTAACAGTATATTAAAATAATTTTGTACCATGAATAAGTGGGATTTATTCCAGGAATACAAGGGCCATTTATCATAAGAAAATCAATCAGTGTAATTCATTATAATTCAATGTAATCATGTTACTAGAGTAAAGGAAAAGATGATCATCTTAATTGACACACAGAGAAAGCATTTGACAACTGCTTTGACAACAAACTTTAAAGATAAAACATTCAGAAAACAAGGAATAGAAAAGACCTGCCTCAACAGCACTAAAGATATTTATTATGAGGCCAGAGTTAATATCTTATTTAATGGTAAAGACTTAAGACTTCTCTCCTAAAATCAGAAACAAGATGGAGATATCTACTTCCACCACAGATTTTCAACATTATTCTAGGACTTTTACACAGAATAATTAGAAAAGAAAAATTAAATAAAAGACATTCAAATTGGAAAGGAATGAGTACAATTTTCTCTTTTCAGAGATAACATGATCTTATCTGTATATATAATAATTCACAAAATGTTAGAACTAATAAACAATTCAGTAAAGTTGCAAGGTACAAGATGAAACTACTCAAAATAATTCTGTGTCTACACAACAGCAAAGAACAATCTGAAAATGAGATAAAGGTAATAATTGCATTTGAAGTGTCATTCAAACAAATGAAATATCTAGGAATAAATTTAACCAAGGAGACTTGTACACTAAAATATGCAAAGTCGTGCTCAAAGAAATTAAAGAAGACTTAAATTAATGAAGAGCTTGATCATTGATGGAAAAAAAGGTCTTGTTAAATGACATTCATGTCCAAAGAATCTATAGATTCTATTACAATCCTATCAGAATCCCAAAGACCTTTTTTTAAAAAAATGGAAAAGCTCACCTTCAAATTCATATGAAATTGCAAAGAAAACTAAATATCTAAAACAAGCCTTTAAAAAAAGAAGAAAACTGGAGACTCATTTCCCAATTTCAAAGCTTATTACAAAGCTACTGTAATCAAAATGATGGAGTGTTGACAAATGATAGACATACACATATGATGGAACAGAATTGAGAATCCAGAAATAAACTCATGTATCTATAACCAATTGATTTTTGACAAGAGTACCAAGACTTTTCAGTGTGGGAAAGAGCAGTTTTTTCAACAAATTATGCTGGGACAACTGGATATCCACCTGCAGAAGAAATGAAGTTGAACTGCTATTTTACACCATACAAATTTTTAAATTCCATATAAACCCACAAACTACTTAAAAGAGCTATTACCATAAAGTTATTAGAAGAAAACATAGGAACAAATCCTCATAACCTGGGATAATATGGCTATGAATTTGTAGGTATGACAAAAAACCATGAGCAACAAAAGAACAAGTAGATAAACATGATATAATAAAAATTAAAATTTTGTGCATTTAGGACATTATTGAGAAAGTGAAAAAGACAACCAGCAGAATAGGGAAAAACATTTTCAAATAATATATCTGGTAAGGGTCTAGCATCCCCAATATATATTGGACTCTTACAACTCAGCAATAAAGACAAATAATGCAATTGAAAATGAGCAAAGAACTTGAGTAGACAGTCCTCTGGAGAAAATACACAAAAAGGCAACAAGCACATAAAGACATGTCTAATCTTTATGGAAATACAAATCAAAAACACAGTGAGAGAATAAATAAATAAATAAAACCACAGTGAGATACACTTCACACCAATAGGATGACTAAAGAAAGAAAGAAAGAAAGAAAGAAAGAAAGAAAGAAAGAAAAGAAAGGAAAAAGAAAGAAGAGAGAAATAAAGAAAGAAAGAAAGAAAGAAAGAAAGAGAGAAAGAAAGAATTGAAAGAAAGAAAGGGAAAGAAAGAGAAAGAAAGAAAGAAAGAATTGAAAGGAAGAAAGAAAGAGAAAGAAAGAAAGAAAGAAGAAAGAAAGAAAGAAAGAAAGAAAGAAAGAAAGAAAGAAAGAAAGAAAGAGAAAGAAGAACTAGCATTGTAGAGGACAAAGAAAAATGGAAACCCTTATACATTACTGCTAGAAATGTAAGTTAGTTCAGCCACTGCAGAAACTGTTTCACAGTTCCTCAAAAAGTTAAACATATAATTACTATATGGCACAGCATAGATATGGATCCAAATGTATTGAAAACAGGTATTCAAACAAATACATGTACACATATGTTCATAGCAACAATACTCACAATAGCCAACTGTGAAAAAGCCCAAATATTCATTAACATGTGAATTGATAAATCAGATTGATGTCTATGCATACAACAGAATGTTATTTCATTTTAAAAATAAATGAAACACCTATGTATGTTACAATGAACCTTGAAAACATTATGCTCAGTGAAACAACCCAGATACAAAATGTTACCTATTGAATAATACTGTTACTGTGAAATATCTAGAATAGGCAAATCAACAGAGACAGAACACATGTTGGGTGCCAGGTGTTGATGAGAGGGAGAAAAGAAGCAACTATTTAATGGGTAAAGGGTATGTGATAATAAAAATATTTTGGAACTAGATAGAAGTGGTTGTTGCATAAGATTATGAATATGTTAAATGTCACTGAATTATTCAATTAAGTGCTTAATTTAATAGTACTTAAATTTCACCTCATAGAACATAATATGAGAAAAAAAAGTTTAAAGAAATTATCCAAGATCTTATTTTTTTTAAGATTTTATTTATTTATTTGAAACAGAGAGAGAGAGATCACAAGTATGCAGAGAGGCAGACATAGAGAGAGAGAGGAGAAAGCAGGCTCCCCGCTGAGCAGAGAGCCCGATATGGGCCTCGATCCCAGGACCCTGAGATCATGACCTGAGCCGAAGGCAGAGGCTTAACCCACTGAGCCACCCAGGCGCCCTCCAAGTTCTTATTTTTATGGATAGTAGAATCAAAATCAGATGCAAACCTGCTTCACGTTAAGTCTATCTTTTTCCTATGCTAAGTTGTCTTCATTGCTTAACACAGAAGACTGCTCAAATTATGAAATGTGGTATAAAAAAGGCCAGGACTTCCATGTACTCTGGTGTGAGGTAAATAAAAGCAGTGAGACTTACACAAGAATAAACAAGATCAAATTTCCTCTGGGGGAGAGATTAAAGGATTTGTTCTTGGCAAAAGTTTCAAATTCAGCTATAATGATTGGTCATATTTGGTTGTAATTTCATGTTAGAATACATGAGTGACAATTTTTTTCCCAATTATGAGATAACTTTTCATGTTGTTAGTGGTTTCCTTTTCTGTTGAGAAGATCTTTAGTCTGACGGAGTCCCACTTACTTATTTTTACTTTTGTTGTCTAAAGTTTTGGTCATCTTTTTGGACGCTTTCATGGTCATCTACAGAAATCATTGCCAAGACCAATGTCAAGGAGATTTTTCCCTGTTTTCTCCTAGGACTTTTATGATTTCAAGCCTTATGTTTCATCTTGAATATAGTTTGGATTTACTTATCTTATAGTATAAGGGTTCAAGTTCATTATCTTGTGTGTGGATACCCAGTTTTCTCTACAGTATTTATTGAAGAAACTAACCTTTCCTTACCATGTATTCTTGATGCCCATGTCAAAAATTAGTCGGCCATGTATGTTTGGTTTATTTCTTAACTCTTTATTTTGTTTCATTGGTCTACGCATCTGTTTTTAAATCAACACAGTACTGTGCTGATTGCTATAGCTTTGTAATATAATGTGAGATCAGGAAACGTGATGCTACCAACTCTGTTGCATTTCACAAGATTGCTTTAGCTATTGTTTTTTTTTTTTTTCAGTGTTTAAATTCCATACTTATATTTTCTTTCTTTCTTTTTTTTTAAATTTTATTTTGTAAACATATAATATATTTTATCCCCAGGGGTACAGGTCTGTGAATCGCCAGGTTTACACACTTCACAGCACTCACCATAGCACATACCCTCCCCAATGTCCATAATCCCACACCCCAACCTCCCGCCCCCCATCAACCCTCAGTTTGTTTTGTGAGATTAAGAGTCACTTATGGTTTGTCTCCCTCCCAATTCCATCTGGCTTCATTTACTCTTCTCCTACCCCCTTAACCCCTCATGTTGCATCTCCTCTCCCTCATATCAGGGAGATCATATGATAGTTGTCTTTCTCCAATTGACTTATTTAGCTAAGCATGATAACCTCTAGTTCCATCCACGTCGTCGCAAATGGCAAGATGTCATTTATTTAGATGGCTGCATATATTCCATTATGTATATATACCACATCTTCTTTATCCATTCATCTGTTGATGGACATCTAGGTTCTTTCCATAGTTTGGCTATTGTAGACATTGCTGCTATAAACATTCGGGTGCACGTGCCCCTTCGGATCACTACGTTTGTATCTTTAGGGTAAATACCCAGCAGTGCAATTGCTGGGTCATAGGGTAGTTCTATTTTCAACATTTTGAGGAACCCCCATGCTGTTTTCCAGAGTGGTTGCACCAGCTTGCATTCCCACCAACAGTGTAGGAGGGTTCCCCTTTCTCCGCATCCTCGCCAGCATCTGTCATTTCCCGACTTGTTAATTTTAGCCATTCTGACTGGTGTGAGGTGATATCTCATTGTGGTTTTGATTTGTATTTCCCTGATGCCGAGTGATATGGAGCACTTTTTCATGTGTCTGTTGGCCATCTGGATGTCGTCTTTGCAGAAATGTCTGTTCATGTCCTCTGCCCATTTCTTGATTGGATTATTTGTTCTTTGGGTGTTGAGTTTGCTAAGTTCTTTATAGATTTTGGACACTACCCTTTATCTGATATGTCATTTGCAAATATCTTCTCCCATTCTGTCAGTTGTCTTTTGGTTTTGTTAACTGTTCCCTATGCTGTGCAAAAGCTTTTGATCTTGATAAAATCCCAATAGTTCATTTTTGCCCTTGCTTTCCTTACCTTTGGCGAAGTTCCTAGGAAGATGTTGCTGCGGCTGAGGTCAAAGAGGTTGCTGCCTATGTTTTCCTCAAGGATTTTGATGGATTCCTTTCTCACATTGAGATCCTTTATCCATTTTGAGTCTATTTTCGTGTGTGGTGTAAGGAAATGATCCAATTTCATTTTTCTGCATGTGGCTGTCCAATTTTCCCAACACCATTTATTGAAGAGGCTGTCTTTGTTCCATTGGACATTCTTTCCTGCTTTGTCGAAGATGAGTTGACCATAGAGTTGAGGGTCCATTTCTGGGCTCTCTATTCTGTTCCATTGATCTATGTGTCTGTTTTTGTGCTAGTACCATGCTGTCTTGATGATGACAGCTTTGTAATAGAGCTTGAAGTCCGGAATTGTGATGCCACCAACTTTGGCTTTCTTTTTCAATATTGCTTTGGCTATTCGAGGTCTTTTATGGATCCATATAAATTTTAGGATTATTTGTTCCATGTCTTTGAAAAAAATGAATGGTACTTTGATAGGAATTGCATTAAATGTGTAGATTGCTTTAGGTAGCATAGACATTTTGACAATATTTATTCTTCCAATCCAGGAGCATGGAACATTTTTCCATTTCTTTGTTTCTTCCTCAATTTCTTTCATGAGTACTTTATAGTTTTCTGTGTATAGATTCTTAGTCTCTTTGGTTAGGTTTATTCCTAGGTATCTTATAGTTTTGGGTGCAATTGTAAAAGGGATTGACTCCTTAATTTCTCTTTCTTCTGTCTTGTTGTTGGTGTAGAGAAATGCAACTGATTTCTGTGCATTGATTTTATCCTGACAATTTACTGAATTCCTGTACAAGTTCTAGCAGTTTTGGAGTGGAGTCTTTTGGGTTTTCCACATATAGTATCATATCATCTGCAAAGAGTGATAGTTTGACTCCTTCTTTGCCAATTTGGATGCCTTTAATTTCCTATTGTTGTCTGATTGCTGAGGCTAGGACTTCTAGTACTATGTTGAATAGCAGTGGTGATAACGGACATCCCTGCCGTGTTCCTGACCTTAGCGGAAAAGCTTTCAGTTTTTCTCCATTGAGAATGATATTTGCGGTGGGTTTTTCATAGATGGCTTTGATAATATTGAGGTATGTGCCGTCTATCCCTACACTTTGAAGAGTTTTGATCAGGAAGGGATGCTGTACTTTGTCAAATGCTTTTTCAGCATCTATGGAGAGTATCATATGGTTCTTGTTCTTTCTTGTATTAATGTGTTGTATCACATTGATTGATTTGCGGATGTTGAACCAACCTAGCAGCCCTGGAATAAATCCCACTTGGTCGTGGTGAATAATCCTTTTAATGTACTGTTGAATCCTATTGGCTAGTATTTTGGCGAGAATTTTTGCATCTGTGTTCATCAAGGATATTGGTCTGTAGTTATCTTTTTTGATGGGATCCTTGTCTGGTTTTGGGATCAAGGTGATGCTGGCCTCATAAAATGAATTTGGAAGTTTTCCTTCCATTTCTATTTTTTTGGAACAGTTTCAGGAGAATAGGAATTAGTTCTTCTTTAAATGTTTGGTAGAATTCCCCCGGGAAGCCGTCTGGCCCTGGGCTTTTGTTTGTTTGGAGATTTTTGATGACTGTTTCAATCTCCTTACTGGTTATGGGTCTGTTGAGGCTTTCTATTTCTTCGTGGTTCAGTTGTGGTAGTTTATATGTCTCTAGGAATGCATCCATTTCTTCCAGATTGTCAAATTTGTTGGCGTAGAGTTGCTCATAGTATGTTCTTATAATTGTCTGTATTTCTTTAGTGTTCGTTGTGATCTCTCCTCTTTCATTCATGATTTTATTTATTTGGGTCCTTTCTCTTTTCTTTTTGATAAGTCTGGCCAGGGTTTTATCGATCTTATTAATTCTTTCAAAGAAACAGCTCCTAGTTTCGTTGATTTGTTCTATTGTTTTTTTGGTTTCTATTTCATTGATTTCTGCTCTGATCTTTATGATTTCTCTTCTCCTGCTGGGTTTAGGGTTTCTTTCTTGTTCTTTCTCCAGCTCTTTTAGGTGTAGGGTTAGGTTGTGTACCTGAGACCTTTCTTGTTTCTTGAGAAAGGCTTGTACCGCTATATATTTTCCTCTCAGGACTGCCTTTGTTGTGTCCCACAGATTCTGAACAATTGTGTTTTCATTATCATTTGTTTCCATAAATTTTTTCAATTCTTCTTTAATTTCCTGGTTGACCCATTCATTCTTTAGAAGGATGATGTTTAGCCTCCATGTATTTGGGTCCTTTCCAAATTTCCTCTTGTGATTGAGTTCTAGCTTCAGAGCATTGTGGTCTGAAAATATGCAGGGAATGATTCCAATCTTTTGATAACGGTAGGACCTGATTTAGGACCGAGAATGTGATCTATTCTGGAGAATGTTCCATGTGCACTAGAGAAGAATGTGTATTCTGTTGCTTTGGGATGAAATGTTCTGAATATATCTGTGATGTCCATCTGGTCCAGTGTGTCATTTAAGGCCTTGATTTCCTTGTTGATCTTTTGCTTGGATGATCTGTCCATTTCAGTGAGGGGAGTGTTAAAATCCCCTACTATTATTGTATTCTTGTCGATGTGTTTCTTTGATTTTGTTATTACTTGGCTTATATAGTTGGCTGCTCCCATGTTAGGGGCATAGATATTTAAATTGTTAGATCTTCTTATTGGACAGACCCTTTGAGTATGATATAGTGTCCTTCCTCATCTCTTATTGTAGTCTTTGGCTTAAAATCTAATTGATCTGATATAAGGATTGTCACTCCTGCTTTCTTCTGATGTCCATTAGCATGGTAAATTCTTTTCCACTCCCTCACTTTAAATCTGGAAGTGTCTTTGGGTTTAAGATGAGTTTCTTGTAGGCAACATATAGATGGGTTTTGTTTTTTTATCCATTCTGATACCCTGTGTCTTTTGATTGGGGCATTTAGCCCATTAACATTCAGGGTAAGTATTGAGAGATATGAATTTAGTGCCATTGTATTGCCTGTAAGGTGACTGTTATTGTATATTGTCTCTCTTTCTTTCTGATCTACTACTTTGAGGGTCTCTCTTTGCCTAGAGGACCCCTTTCAATATTTCCTGTAGAGCTGGTTTGGTATTTGCAAATTCTTTCAGTTTTTGTTTGTCCTGGAAGCTTTTAATCTCTCCTTCTATTTTCAATGATAGCCTAGCTGGATATAGTATTCTTGGCTGCATGTTTTTGTCGTTTAGTACTCTGAATATATCATGCCAGTTCTTCGTGGCCTGCCAAGTCTCTGTGGATAAGTCTGCTGCCAAACGAATATTTTTACCATTGTATGTTACAGACTTCTTTTCCCGGGCTGCTTTCAGGATCTTCTCTTTGTCACTAAGACTTGTCAATTTTACTATTAGGTGACGGGGTGTGTACCTATTCTTATTGATCTTGAGGGGAGTTCTCTGCACCTCCTGGATTTTGATGCTTGTTCCCTTTGCCTATTGGGGAAATTCTCTCCTATAATTCTCTCCAATATACCTTCTGCTCCCCTCCTTGTTTCCTCTTCTTCTGGAATCCCAATTATTCTAATGTTGTTTCATCTTATGGTGTCACTTATCTCTCGAATTCTCCCCTCATGGTCCAGTAGCTGTTTGTCCCTCTTTTGCTCAGCTTCTTTATTCTCTGTCATTTGGTCTTCTATATCGCAAATTCTTTCTTCTGCCTCATTTATCCTAGCAGTGAGAGCCTCCATTTTTTATTGCACCTCATTAATAGCTTTTTTTATTTCAACTTGGTTCGATTTTAGTTCTTTTATTTCTCCAGAAAGGGCTTTTATATCTCCCAAGAGGGTTGCTTTAATATCTTCCATGCCTTTTTCAAGCCCGGCTAGAACCTTGAGAATCGTCATTCTGAACTCTATATCTGACATATTACCAATGTCTGTATTGATTAGGTCCCTAGCCTTTGGTACTGCCTCCTGTTCTTTTTTTTGTTGTGAATTTTTCCGCCTTGTCATTTTGTCCAGATTACAGTTTATGATGGAGCAAGTAAAATATTAAAAGGGTGGCAACAACCCCAGGAAAATATGCTTTAGCCAAATCAGAAGAGATCCCAAATCGTGAGGGGGGAGAAAGGGGATAAAAAGGGGTTCAGAAAGAAAAAAAAAAAGAGAAACTATTAAAAAAACAAAGCCGATAAAGAAAAAATATAAAATGAGGAAAAAAAAATATATATCTTAGATAAATTATTTAAAAAACGTTAAAAAAGAAAACGGTAAAAGTTAAAAAAATTTAGCAGAAGAAGAGAAAAAGAAAAAAAAATTGAAAAAGAAAAAAAATTAAATTAACTGCAAGGCTAAAAAATCATGGGGAGAAAGCCATGAGTTCCAGCCTTTGCTTTCTTCTCCTTGGAATTCCGCCGCTCTCCTTGGTATTGAAACTGCACTCCTTGGTAGGTGAACTTGGTCCTGGCTGGGTTTCCCATTGATCTTCTGGGGAGGGGCCTGTTGTAGTGATTCTCAAGCGTCTTTGCCCCAGGCGGAGTTGCACCACCCTTACCCGGGGCCGGGCTGAGTAATCTGCTCGGGTTTGCTGGGTTTGCTTTCGGGAGCTTTTGTTCCCTGAGCGCTTTCTGTAGAGTTCTGGAAGACGGGAATGAAGATGGCGGCCTCCCGGTCTCCGGCCCGGAGGAGCCGAGAGCCCGGGGCCCCTTCCTCAGTGCGCCCTCACAGAACAGCGCCCAATGACTCCCGTCACCCTGGCCTCCGGCCGCGCTCCGAGCTGACCGAGGCTGCGACCGGTTCAAGGCAACCCCGAGCTGAGAGTCACTCCTTGGCTCTGTCTCTGTAGCCGGCTTCCCCGTTCTAATACCGGTAAGCTCTGCGACACTCAGACACCCCCGATCCTTCTGCGACCCTGCGGGAGCTGAGGCCGCGCTGACCCCGCCTGGGCTTCACCCCAGTTAAGCCTCTGGAGCGATGTCCCTCAGCGGAACAGACTTTTAAAAGTCCCGATTTTGTGCTCCGTTGCTCAAACGCTCGCCAGGAGCCGGCCCCTCCCCCCGCGGTCTATCTTCCCGTCGCTTTGGATTCACTTTTCCGCCAGTCCTACCTTGCAGAAAGTGGTTGATTTTCTGTTTCTGGAATTGCTGTTCTTCTTCTCTTCAATCTTCCGTTGGATTTGTAGGTGTTTGCAATCTTTAGATAAGCTATTTAGCTGATCTCCTGCTACCCGAAGTAGTCTCAGCCTGCTACTTCTCTGCCATCTTGACTCCTCCTCCAAAAGAGCAAAATATATTAAGAGGCAACTGGTGGAATTGGGTGGTCATGGGCAGAGGCCTAAACCCATGTTCCCAGGCGGTCACTGCCAAGGACTACCATGCCAGAAAGAGTCCAGCAGGGCCTCCAGTCCATGGTCCCTGAGCCTGTGGCTTTATGTTGCTTGCACCACCACTTGTCTGGGTGCACTCCCGCCCATGCCTGAGAGAGCCTAATGTGGGCGCTAGCCGTTGGTCTCTAGGACTGCAGCCTTCTGCGACTTGCCACAGGGTCTGAGTGCTCTGAGCCAACACCGGAGAGACCCTGACATGATCTCTGGTCAGGATCCTTCAGTGGCAGCCTTCTGTGACCTGTGTGACCACTGGGTCTGAGTGCACCCAGTGTGGGCATGGACTCCAAACAGCAGCCCCAACAAAGGCAGCCACTGGAAGTGGGCTCCATAGACAAATATAACTCGTGGTTTTAGTGGTATGGTGGTGCACAGAGAAGCGCAGGCCTTGAGTGACCACTGGAATGGTGGCTGGGGGTGTATTCCACCGGTAGGAAGTTGGGCTGTTCAGGAGAGTTTGAAGAAGGGGAGTCTGTGTCTTCTGGGCCACCCAGAGGGGAACAGTCTGAGGCTTCTTTCTGAGGCAGACATCTCGGTGCAGACAGATTCCTTCTTTGCTCTGACCCTCTGAAAACCTGCAAAAAGCCATGAAAGAACAAAAACCTCCAGAGAATAAAAGCCTGGAAAACTGGTTTCTGTAGAACCCAGCCCCTTGATAACCTGCAGGGTAACTGACAGGAGAGCAGTGCAGCAGGTCTCTCCAACAGAACACAAACCAAAAAAGCGAGAGGACAATGACCACAGAGTCCCCATAAAACTGTAAAACCCCAACATAAGGGAAAAACAATATATTAAGCTCCCAGGTGCACCTTGCCTGGATCATGGTTGATATATTCAGCTATATATCCCCTCAACCACCTCTCTCCAAAATGACAGGAGGAGGGACACCCAAAAGAGGAAAAATTCAGAGACCGTGCCCTCTCCCACAGAACTATTGGATATGACATAAACAGTGTGTCAGAAAGGGAATTCAGGGTAACGATTATACAGACAATGGCTAGGTTGGAGAAGACCATTAGTGACAACATAGAAACTCTAAAGCCAGGAGTGAGAGCCAATCTGGCAGAAGTTAAAAATGCTATCAATGAGATACACTCTAATCTCAATACTCTAACAGCTAAGGTAACTGAGGCAGAAGGTAGAATTAGTGATCTAGAGGACAAACTGATAGAGAAAAAGGATCAGGAAGAGGACTAGAACAAACAGCTTAGAAGCCATGGAAACAGAATTAGGGAAATCAATGACACCATGAAATGTTCCAATGTCAGAATTTTTGGGATCCCTAGGGGGAGGAGAAAGACAGAAGACTAGAAGATATAGTTGAACAAATTCTGGATGAAAATTTCTCCAGTCTGGGAATGGAAAAAGTGCTCATGTCCTAGAGGCAGAAAGGATACCCCTGAAAGATCAACAAATCTTGAAAGACCTTCAGACACTTGACTGTGAAATTCATGAATCATAATTTTAGACAAGAGTTCCTATGGGTAGTTAGGAGGAAGAGATTTCTTACATACAAAGGAGGGTCCATCAGAATAACATCATACTTGTCCGCAGAAACCTGGCAAGCCAGAAAGGGGTGGACAGTTATATGCAGGGCAATAAATGAGAAGAATATGCAGCCACAAATACTTTATCCAGCAAGGCTGACATTCAAAATGGATGGAGAGATAAAGAGCTTCCAAGACTGGCAAGGTTTGAAAGAGTATGTGACCACCAAGTTGGCACTACAAGAAATATTAAGGGGGTTCTAGAAAAGAAGAAAGAACCCAAGAGTGACATAGACCAGAAATTTACAGAGACAATATATAGAAACCAAGACCTCATGGACAATATAGTATCAATAAAAACTTACCTTTCAATAATCACTCTAAATGTCAAAGGCCTAAATGCTCCCATAAAATGGCACAGGGTTGCAGATTGGATAAAAAGACAGGACCTATCCATATGCTGTCTACAACAAACACATTTGGAACCTAAGGATACATCCAGACTGAAAGTGAAGTTGTGGAGGAGAATCTTTCATGCCAATGGGCCAAAAAGAAAGCTGGGGTAGTGATTCTCATATCAGATAAGTTACATTTTAAACTAAGGACTGCAGTCAGAGATACAGAAGGACACTACATAATTCTTAAAGGGGTTATCCACCAAGAAGATCTAACAATTGTAAATATTTATGCCCACAGTATGGGAGCAGCCTACTACATAAGTCACCTATTAATTAAAATAAAAAATCATATTGACATGAATACATTAATTGTAGGGGATCTTAATGCATCACTATCAGTAACAGGCAAATCATCCAAGCAAAAAATCTATAAAGAAACCAGAGCTTTGAATAACACATTGGAGCAGATGGACTTCATATACATATACTGAACATTCCAAACTAAAACAACAGAATACTCATTCTTCTTAAGTGCACATGGCACTTTCTCCAGAATAGACCACATGCTGGGTCACAAATCAGGGCTCAACCGAAACCAAGAGATTGAGATTATTCCTGCATATTCTCAGACCACACTACATTGAAACTGGGACGCAACCATAAAAAAAAAAATTTGGAAGAAATTCAAACACTTGGAAGCTAAAGACCAATCTGCTCAGAATGTTTGGATCAACCAGGAAATCAAAGAAGAAGTTAAACAATTCATGGAGACCAATGAGAAAGAGGACACATTGGTCCAAAACCTATGGGATATGACAAAGGTGGTCCTAAGGGGGATATACATAGCCATCCACGCCTCACTTAAAAAAAAAAAAAATGACAATTCCAGAATACACCAGCTCTCTTCATATGTTAAAGAACTGGAAAATAAAAAAAAAATTAAGCCAACTGCATGCACAAGAAGGGAAATAATCAAGATTAGCACAGAGATCAATGACTTAGAAACTATAGATACAGTAGACAAGATCAATGAAACTAGAAGCTAGTTCTTTGAAAGAACTGATAAGATTAATAAACCACTGGCCAAACTAATCCAAAAGAAAAGAGAGAGAACCGAAATTAATAAAATTTTGAATGAAAGGGGAGAGAACACAACTAACACCAAGGAAATAGAAACAATCATCAGAAATTATTAGCAAAATTATATGTCAATAAGTTAAGCAACCTAGAAGAAATAGATGCATTCCTGGAAACCTATCAAATTCCAAGACTGAAACAGAAAAAATAATGACAACCTGAAAAGACCAATATCTAGTAATGAGATTGAAGCAGTGATCAAAAACCTCCCAAAAAACTAGAGCCCAGGACCTGACAGGTTCCCTGGGGAATTCTATGAAACATTTAAAGAAGAAATAATACCTATTTTCCTAAAACCTTTCAAAAAATAGAAACAGAAGGAAAACATCCAGACTCTTTCTATGAAGCCAGCATTACCCTGATCCCCAAACCAGGCAGAGGCCCCACCAAAAAGGAGAATTTTAGCCCAATATCCTTGATGAATATGGATGCCAAGATTCTCAAGAATGAATACTGTTACACTGAAAAGAAATTTAAAAAAAATCCAGCTAATAGGATCCAACAGTGCATTAAAAAGATTATCACCAATACCAGGTGGGATTTATCCCTGGGGTGCAAGAGTGGTTCAACATTAGCAAATCAATCAATGTGTTAGAACAAATCAGTAAGAGAAGAGAGAAGAACCATAAAGTCTTCTCAATTGATGCAGAAAATGCATTTGACAACAAACAGCATCCGTTCCTGATTAAAATCTTCAAAGTATAGGGATAGAGGGAACATTCCTCAACTTCATAAAATCTATCTATGATAAATCCACAGTGAATATGATTCTCAATGAAGAAAAGGTGACAGCCTTCCAACTGAGATCAGGAACATGAGAAGGTTGCCCACTCTTGCTACTATTGCTCAGCATAGCACTAGAAGTCCTAGCAACAGCAATCAGAAATCAAAAAGGAATAAAAGGTATTCAAATTGGCAAAAAACAAGTCAAACTCTTTCTCTTCACAGATGACATGATACTTTATATGGAAAACTCAAAACACTCCACCCCCCAAACTTCTAGAATTCATACAGAATTCTAGAATTCAGTAATGTGGCAGGATACAAAAACAATGCACAGAAATCAGTTGCTTTCTTATATACTAACAATGAAATTATAGAAAGGGAAGGGAAATTATAGAAAGAGACTCGATTCCATTAACTACAGCACCAAGAGCCATAGGATACTTGGGATTACACCTAATCAAAGAGGTAAAGGATCTTTCCTTGAGGAACTACTGAACACTTCATTAATAGCTTTTTTGATTTCAACTTGGTTAGATTTTAGTTCTTTTATTTCTCCAGAAAGGGCTTTTATATCTCCCGAAAGGGTTTCTCTAATATCTTCCATGCCTTTTTCAAGCCCGGCTAGAACCTTGAGAATCGTCATTCTGAACTCTAGATCTGACATATTACCAATGTCTGTATTGATTAGGTCCTAGCCTTTGGTACTGCCTCTTGTTCTTTTTTTTTTTTGTTGTGAATTTTTCCGCCTTGTCATTTTGTCCAGATAAGAGTATATGAAGGAGCAAATAAAATACTAAAAGGGTGGCAACAACCCCAGGAAAATATGTTTTAGCCAAATCAGAAGAGATCCCAAATCGTGAGGGGGGAGAATGGGGATAAAAAGAGGTTCAGAAAGAAAAAAAAAAGGAAAAAAAAAGAAACAATTAAAAAAAGAAAACCAATAAAGAAAAAATATAAAAATATAAAAAGGAAAAAAAAAATATATATATATATATATATTAGATAAACTAGTTAGAAAACGTTCAAAAAGAAAGGGTAAAAGTTAAAATAATTTAGCAGAAGAAGAAAAAAAATTGAAAAACAAAAGAAAAAAAAATTAACTGCAAGGCTAAAGAATCATGGGGAGAAAGCCATGAGTTCTGTGCTTTGCTTTCTCCTTCTCTGTAATTCCGATGCTCTCCTTGGTATTGAAACTGTACTCCTTGGTAGGTGAACTTGGTCCTGGCTGGGTTTCTTGTTGCTCTTCTGGGGGAGGGACCTGTTGTAGTGATTCTCAAGTGTCTTTGCCCCAGGCGGAGTTGCACTGCCCTTTCCTGGGGCCGGGCTGAGTAATCCGCTCGGGTTTGCTGGGTTTGCTTTCGGGAGCTTTTGTTCCCTGAGCGCTTTCTGTAGAGTTCTGGAAGACGGGAATGAAGATGGCGGCCTCCCGGTCTCAGGATCGGAGGAGCCGAGAGCCTGGGGCCCCACTCCTCAGTGCGCCCTCAGAGAACAGCATCCAATTACTCCCATCACCCTGTCCTCTGGCCGCGCTCCGAGCTGACCAAGCCTGCGTCCGGTTCAAGGTAACCCTGAGCTTAGAGCTTACTCCTCGGCTCTGTCTCTGTAGCCGGCTTCCCCGTTCTAATACCTGTAAACTCTGCGACACTCAGACACCCCCGATCCTTCTGTGACCCTGCGGGACCTGAGGCCACGCTGACCCTGCATGGGCTTCACCCCGGTTAAGCCTCTGGAGTGATGTCCCTCAGTGGAACAGACTTTTAAAAGTCCTGATTTTGTGCTCCGTTGCTCCGCCGCTTGCCGGGAGCCGGCCCCTCCCCCCACGGTCTATCTTCCCGTCGCTTTGGATTCACTTCTCCGCCAGTCCTACCTTTCAGAGAGTGGTTGATTTTCTGTTTCTAGAGTTGCTGTTCTTCTTCTCTTCGATCTCCCGTTGGATTTGTAGGTGTTTGCAATCTTTAGATGAGCTATCTAGCTGATCTCCTGCTACCTGAAGTACTCTCAGCCTGCTACTTCTCCGCCATCTTGACCTGTCTCTTGCTTTAGCTATTGTTGGTCTTTTGTGGTTCCATTTGGATACTAGAATTACTTTTTTCTATGTGTATGATAAATGCCATTGGGATTTTGACAAGGATTGCATTGAAGTTGTCCATAATTTTGGGAAGTATCGATATTTTAACAATATTAATTCTTCCAACCTATGAATATGGAATATTTTTCTATTTATTTGTGTCTTCAAATTATATCAGCAATGCTTTAGTTTTCAGCATATAGGATTTTTATCACCTGTGTTAAATTTGTTCCTAAGGTAAGTCATGGATTGGGAAAAAAATATTTACAAACCATATATTTACAAATGATGAGGGGTTAATATCCAAAGTACATAAAGAACTCAAGCAACTCAATACTATAAAACCCAAAAATCTAATTTTAAAACCAACAAAACCTCTTTTCAACAGAAAACAAAAAAAATGACTGACAGGTATATGAAAAGCGCTCAACATCAGTAATCATGAAAAAAAAATGCAACTCAAAACCACAATGGGATGTTGGCTAAATGAACAACAGCAACAACAAAAAACAATTGGATAGCACCTTATACTTGTTAAGATGAGCTATCATGAGGCACCTGGGTGATTTTGGCTTAAATCATTATCTCAGGGTTGTAAGATTGAACCCTATATTGGACTCTGTGCTGGGTGTGGAGCCTGGTTAATATTCTCTCTCTCTCTCAACCTCTCTCCCTATCCTTCTGACCCTCCACCGAACTCACACACACGTGCTCACTTTTTCTCTCTCTGAAAAAAAAAAAAAGAGAGAGGCAGCTAGTATAAAAAAATAATAATAGGATGCAACTGTTGTAAAGAATATGGGAAATCCTTGTACACTGCTTGTGGGAATATAAATTGGTGGAGTCACTATTGAAAACAGTATGGAAATTCTGTATTACAGTATACATAGAACTACAGTATGATAATAGAACTACAGTATGATACAACAGTTCCTATTCTGGGTATGCACCCAAAGGAAATAAGAGAAGGGATACCTGAACTTCAATAATCACCATTATTCACCATGAGAAGATAAGGAAACCTCAGTGTCTCAGTGTCTCTGGGTTGAAGTTGAAACCTCAACCTCAGTGTCTGTTGTAAATAAATGGATAACAAATTGTGAGTTCTATCATCTCTATCTATTATCTACTGTCTATCAATCTATCATCTAATCTTCTCATAATTTATTTACTATTTGTATATAGTATCAAATATACTGAATATTATTTAGACTTTAAAAAAAAGAAGGTCCTGACACTTGCAACAATATTGATAAAACTGGAGAACATTTTGCTAAGTGAAATAAGTCAGATAAAGAAAGAAAAAAAACCTGAATTATCTCACACATACATGAATTATACATATGTCAAATACACAGAAGCATAGAATGGAACAGTGGTTACCAGTGACTGGGAGGTGGGGGAAATAGGGAGACACTGGTTAAATGGTAATAAATTGAAATTATGTAGGAAGAATAAGTCTAGAGATGTAATATACTGTATGATGACTTAATAGAGTTAATACTACTCTACTGAATACAGAAAGTTTGCTAAAAGACTTCAGTTGCTCTCAACCATATACACATGCAAAGTAATTATGTGAGATGATATTTTAATTAGTTTGACTGTCGTAATTATTTCACTATGTATACCAAATTATCATGTTGTATAACTTAAACAAATGCAGCTTTTCTTAAATCTATGTGAATGATTTTAATTATAGTCTTTCATTGTCAAAGTGTTCTTTCCATTCTTAGTATTTTCATTCCATGTGTGAATAGAGTAACACATTTTTCCTTATTATATAAATTTTATTTTGGATATCACCATATCCATATTGAGAAACAATGATCAACCAAAGGGCTTGGACAGTAAGAGTTCTTAAATAAATGCCATTCTTTATCATTCCCAGCATGTGCTGCCATATGAAACCCATGAAGGAACAGGAGATTTCCTTTGGCATAATTTTGACAATCCAAAGACTGTCTTCCCTTAAGCAGTCAGTTTTACTAGGGTACATTTTTAAAAGGTCTAAGTGCACATTTTATTATCTTTAAATGTAATTTACTTAAGTGTCACAAATATAAGGATCTATTTGCTACTGGGGCACATTTCAAACCCAAGCATTTAAAAAATATATTTTGTCTCTACATTCATAATTTTTTTTAAGTTGTAATAAGAAAATAAATTGATGAGAACAAATATAGTCCATGATGAGGTATTGATTGATTCATTTATGGCGATCTATTTGATGAAATAGATTACATTCGTTACAATACATATTTTTGAAAACATATTTAATGGGATGGGAAAACTATTAATGATATAAATACTAAATAATAATGCAAGATTTCAATTTTGTTACACACTTATGAGAGAGGTATAAATTGAAAGAGAGGAAGGGAAGGAAAGGGGTGCATTACTATGCATCCTTCAAGATTGCAGTACTTCATGTACTACATGTAATACAACATGCAATACTTCAAGATTAGCTACAAACAGACACAGAATGTAGGCTGGTGTGAGATATCTTTGAATAGGCCAAATAGAGTATATGGACCTCAGAAAAATCTATAAGAAAGAGAAAAAAAAACAAAAACAAAAAACAAACAAACAAACAAACAAAAAAACCTTACCTGACTGTTCCCTACCATGCTCAGCTTCCAATTGGTCAGAGTTTTCCCACGTGCCACGTCTGTAATGATCAAAATATTATGATACTGGTACAAAATAGACACATAGATTAATAGAACAGAATAGAAAATCCAGAAGTGATCCCACAACTATAGGGTCAATTAATCTTTGATAAAGCAGGAAAGAATGTCCAATGAGAAAAAGACATTCTCTTCATCAAATGGTGTTGGGAAAACTGGATAGCAACATGTAAAAGAAAGAAACTGGACCACTTTATTACACCATAAATAAAATAAATTCAAAATTGATTAAGTACCTAAATGTGAGACCTGAAACCTTAAAAATCCAAGGGAAGTATTCAAGCAATAGCCTCTTTGACATCAGCCTTAACAACTTCTTACTAAATATGTCTCCTGAGGCAACGGAATCAAAATCAGAAATGAAATATTGGGACTTCATCAAGATAAATGCTTCTGCAAAATGGAGGAAACAATCAACAAAACTAAAAGGCACCCAGAAGGAGCAAGATGGTAGAGGAGTAGGACACCTAAATTTCAACTGGTCCCAGGAATTCAGTTATATAGATATCAAACCTTTCTGAACACCTACAAACTCAAAAGGAGATCGAAGAAAAGAATAGCAGCAATTCTATTAACAGAAAACCAACCACTTTCTGGAAGGCAGGACATGCAAGAAAGTGAATCTGAGGTGGTATTTGAGAAGATAGACAATGGTGGGAGGGAGTCTCATTCAGCTTGCTACCAGCAAGTGATAGAGCAGAGGAGCACAAAATCTGAATGTTTAAAATCTGTTCCACTGAGGAACATTGCTCCAGTGGCTAAGCATGGGAGAGGGGTGGAGCACTCGCTGGGACCACGTGGTCTCAGAATCCTCTGGGTCACAGAAAGACCACAGGTGGCTGAATGTGATAGAGCTCCAAAATATTAGGGTAGGGAATCTGGCTGCAAGGATGGAGCCAAGAAGTGGGCTCTCAGCTCAGGGTTCCATTAACCATGATCCTTGCCACAACTGGGCTATTACTATTTGAGCAGGGACCCAATAAGCAGCAGATCCAGGGAGACACCTTCCTCCCCTGGGAGGGGTGTCATGAGAACACACCACAGGAATTTCCTGGTTTTGGAAACTCCAAATGGTGTCATATGCCAGAGATTGAAATGCTCAGTCACAGGCAGTTGAGCATGTAGGGTGGCCAGAGAGCAGGGAGAGAGAAAAGATTGACTACTTTTCTCTGAGGGTTAACTGAGGAGTGGGGCCCTGAGTTCTTGGCTCCTCCAGGGCCAGAGATTAGGAGACAACTGTTTACATTCTCATCCTCCAAAGCTGTACTGAAAGCTTTCAGGAAACAAAAGCTACTGAGAGCAAACCTGAGCAGATTACTTAGGCTGGCCCCCAGCAAAGTCAGTGCAATTCCACCTTGGACAAAGACATTTGAGAATCAGTGCAACACCCCCCCCCCCAGAAGATCAGCAAGTACAGTGAGTCAAGACCAACTTTACCAATCAATAAGAACTGCAGATCTTCAGTGCTAGAGGAATACAGCACATAGAATTCATGTTCCCACCCCTACCCCCCAGGATTCCTTAGTCTTTCAAAGTTTTTTTTTTTAATTTTCTTCTTTTTCTAAATTTTTTTCTTCTTGCCTTTTTCAAGCAACATCTTATCAATTTAATTTTTTAAGTCATATTCTATCCCTTTATTGTATTTAGCCATATATATGTGTGTGTGTATATGTGTGTGTGTGTGTGTGTGTGTGTGTGTGTGTGTGTGTGTGTGTGTAATGTAAGTTTTTCTTTCTTAAAAATTTTGGGATACAGTTTCCTCTAATAGACCAAATATACCCTAAATCCGTATAAGGCTTTGTTCTATTCTTCTCCCAATGATACGCTCACCTTTTTATTCTTTTCTTTTCTTTTTTTTTTTAACCAACTCCTTATTAATTCTTTTTCTAAAATCTTTCTTTTTTAATTTTCATTTTTAGCCATATTCCATCCATTCATCATATTTACCCTTATTCTGTGTGTATGTGTGTGTGTCTATGTGTGTGAGCGTGTGTGTGTGTGCGTGTATTTTTTTCCTTAAAATTTTGAGAGGTAGTTTCTTCTAACAGACCAAAATACACCCAAAATCTAGTGTGTGACTCTGTTCTATTCACCAGCCTGATCATATTCTTTTTTGTTTGTTTGTTTCCCTTTCCTATTCCCTCCAGTTTGGGGTATCTTCTGATTTGTTTAGTGCATATTTTTCTGGGGTCATTGTTACTCTTTTAGCACTTTGTTCTCTCATTCATTTGTTCTTCTCTAGACAAAATGACAAAATGGAAAAACTTACCTAAAAAAAAAAAAAAAAAAAAAAAACAAGAGGCAGTATCAACTGCCAGGGACCTAATCAACATGGACATTGGTAAGATGTCAGAATTAGATTTCAGAACGATGGTCATAAAGATACTATCTGAGTTTGAAAAAAAAAAGTATAGAAGATACTAGAGAATCACTTTCTGGAGAAATAAAAGAACTAAAATCTAACCAAGTTGAAAACAAAAAGTCTATTAATGAGGTGCAGTAAAAAATGGAGGCTCTAACAGCTAAGATAAATGAGGCAGAAGAGAGAATTAGTGATATAGGAGACCAAATGGTAGAGAATAAAGAAGCTGAGAAAAAGAGAGATAAACAATTACTGGATCATGAGGGGAGAATTTGAGAGATAAGTGATACCATAAGATGAAACAATATTACAATAATTCAGATCCCAGAAAAAGAAGAGAAAGAGGGAAAGAAGGTATATTAGAGCAAATTATAGTGGAACTATCTTAATTTGAGGAAGATAATAGGCAACAACATCCAGGAGGCACAGAAAATCCCCCTCAAAATCAATAAAAAATAAGTCAACACCCCATTATCTAATAGTAAAAGTTACAAGTCTCGGAGACAAAGAAAAAATCCTGAATGCAGGACAGGAAAAAAGGTCTGTAACCTATAATATTAGAAATATTAGATTGGCTGTAGACCTATCCACAGAGATAGGCAGGCCAGAAAGTACTAACATGATATACTCAGAGCATTAAATGAGAAAAATATGCAGCTAAGAATACTACATACAGCTAGGCTGTCATTGAAAATAGAAGGAGAAATAAAAAGCTTCCAGTACAAATAAAAACTGAAAGAATTTGCAAACACCAAACAGTCCCACAGGAAATATTGAAAGGGGTCCTATAAGCAAAGAGAGAACCTAAAAGCAACTTGGACCAGAAAGGATCAGAGACAATATACACTAACAGTCACCTTACAGACAATATAATGTCACTAAATTCATGTCTTCCAGTAGTTATCCTGAATGTAAATGGACTAAATGCCCCAATCAAAAGACACAGAGTATCAGATAGGGGGGGCAGACCTATTGATATGTTGTCTGCAAGAGACTCATTTTGGACCCAAAGGCACAACCAGATTTAAAGTGTGTGTGTGTGGGGGTGGAAAGCCATTTTCCATGTCAATGGACATCAAAAGAAAGCAGGGGTGGCAGTCTTTATATCAGACAAATTAGATTTTAAGCCAAAGACTGTAATAAGAGATGAGAAAGACACTGTAACATATTTAAAGGGCCTAGCCAAAAAGAAGATCTAATAATTTAATATCTAAGCCCCTAATATGTGACCAGATAACTATAGATTCCAATCAATAACAAAATCAAAGAAGCACATTGACAATAATATAATAATATTAGGGGACTTTAACACCTCCCTCACTGAAATGGACAAATCATCTAAGTAAAAGATCAATGGGGGAAATAAAGACTTTAAATGACTCAGTAATGGATGAGATGGACTTCACAGATATATTTAGAGCATTCCATCCCAAAGCAACAGAATACACATTCTTCTCCAGGGCCCATGGAATATTTTCCAGAATAGATCACATCATGGGTCACAAATCAGGTCTCAACCAGTACCAAAAGATTGGGATCATTCCTTGCATATTTTCAGACCACAGTGCTTTGAAACTAGAACTCAATCACATGAGGAAAGTTGGAAAGAACTCATATACATAGATGCTAAAGAGCATCCTACTAAAGAATAAATGGGTCAACAAGGAAATAAAAGAACTTAAAAAAAGCATGGAAACAAATGAAAGTGAAAACACAACTCTTCAAAATCTTTGGGATGCAGCAAAGTTGGTCCTAAGAGGAAAGTAGATAGCAATACAAGACTTTCTCAAGAAGCAAGAAAAATCTCAAGTACACAACCTAACCCTATAACTAAAGGAGCTGGAGAAAGAACAGCAAATAAAGCCTAAACCCAGGAGGAAAAGAGACAAAATAAAGATCAGAGCAGAAATCAATGAAACAGAAACCAAAAGAACAATAGAACAGATAAAGAAAAGTAGGAGCAAGTTCTTTGAAAGAATAAATAAGATTGATAAACCTTATCACTGGCCAGACTTATCAAAAAGGGAAAGAAAAGGACCCAAATTAATGAAATCATGAATGAAAGGGGAGAGATCACAACCTACACAAAGGAAATACAAACATTATAAGAACATATCATAAGAAACTATACAGCAGCAAATTAGACAATCTGGAAGAAATTGATGCATTCCTAGAGACTTGTAAATTATCAAAACTGAAGAGGAAGAAATAGAAAACCTGAACAGACTCATAACCAACAATGAAATTGAAACAGTAATCAAAAATCTCCCAACAAACAAGAACCCAAGACCAGAGGGCTTCCCAGAGGAATTCTACCAAACATTCTAAAATAATTAATACCCATACTCCTGAAACTGTTCTAAAAATATAAATGGAAAGAAAACTTCCAAACTCATTCTATGAGGCCAACATTACCTTGATCCCAAAACCAGACAAAGACCCCATCAAAAAGGAGAATTACAGAACAATATCCCTGATGAACATGGATGCAAAAATTCTCACCAAAATGCAAGTCAATAGGATCCAACAGTTCATTAAAAGGATTTTTCACCATGAACAAGTGGGATTTATTCCTGGACTGCAAGGTTGGTTCAACATCCAAAAATCAATCAATTTGATGCAATGCATTAATAAAAGAAAGAACAAGAATCATATGATACTCTTAATAGATGCACAAAATGCATTTGACAAAGTACAACATCCTTTCTTGATCAAAACTCTTCACAGTGTAGGGATAGAGAGTACATACCTCAATATCACCAAAGCCATCTATGAAAAACCCATAATGGATATCATTCTCAATGGGGAAAAACTGAGAGCTTTTTCCCTAAGATCAGGAACATGGCAGGGATGTCAATTATCACCACTGCTATTCTACCTAGTACTAGAAGTCCTAGCCTCAGCAATCAGTCAACAATAACAACAACAACAACAACAAAAATAAAATAAAATAAAATAAAATAAAATAAAATAAAATAAAAAGGGCATCTGAACCAGCAAAGAAGAAATTAAACTCTCCCTTTGTAGAAGATAAGATACTTAATGTAGTAAACCCAAAAGACTCCACCCCAAATCTGCTAGAACTCATACAGGAATTCAGTAAAGTGTCAAGATATACAATCAGTGCACAGAAATGAGTTGCATTTCTGTACACCAACAACAAGACAGAAGAAAGAGAAATTAAGGACTCGATCCCATTTACAACTGCACACAAAACCATAAGATACTGAGGAATAAATCTAACCGAAGGGGCAAAGAGTCCATACTCAGAAAACTATAGAATACTCATGAAAGAAATTAAGGACAACACAAAGAAATGGAAACACATTCCATGCTCATGGATTATAAGAACAAATACTGTGAAAACGTCTATGTTACCTAACGCAATGTACACATATAATGCAATCCCTATCAAAATGCCATCAACTTTTTTTCAGTGAAAGGGAACAAATAATCCTACAATTTGTATGGAACCAGAAAAGACCCCAAATAGCCAGAGGAATGTTAGAAAAGAAAACTAAAGTTGGTGGCATCACAATTCCAGACTTCAAACTCTATCACAAAGCTATAATCATCAGGATAGTACAATACTGGCACAAAAAAAGACACATAGATCAATGGAACAGAAGAGAGTCCAGAAATGGCCCCTCAAGTCTATCTATGGCCAACTAATCTTCAACAAAGCAGGAAAGAATGTCCAATGGAAAAAAAAAAAAAAAAAAAGCTTCTTCAACAAATGGTGTTGGGAAAATTGGACAGCCACATGCAGAAGTATGAAAGTGGACAATTTCCTTATGCCACACACACAAAATAGACTGAAAATGGGTGAAAGACCTCAATATGAGACAGGAATCCATCAAAATTCTTGAGAACATAGAGAGCAATCTCTTCAACCTCAGCCACAACTTCTTCCTAGGAACATCACCAAAGGCAAGGGAAGCAAGGGCAAAAATGAACTATTGGGACTTCATCAAGATTAAAACTTTTGCACAGCAAAGGAAGCAGTCAACAAAACCAAAAGACAATGGACAGAATGGGAGAAGATATTTGCAAATGACATATCAGATAAAGGGCTAGTGTCCAAAATCTATAAGGAACTTCTCAAACTCAACACCCAAGGAACAAATAATCCAAATAAGAAATGGGCAGATAACATGAACAAACATTTCTACAAAGAAGACATCCAAATAGCCAACAGACACATGAAAAAGTTCTCAACATTACTAAGCATCATGGAATTTCAAATCAAAACCTCAATGAGACACCACCTCTCACCTTCCAGAATAGGTAACATTGAAAGTCAGGAAAGGAAAGGTGTTGGCAAGGATATGGAGAACATTTTCCCACTGTTGGTGGGAATGCAAGCTTATATGGCCACTCTGGAAAACAGAGTGGGAAGGGAGGGAAAGATGAAATAAGACAAAACCAGAGAGGGAGACAAACCATAAGAGACCCTTAATCTCAGGAAACAAATTGAGGGTTGCTGGAGTGGAGGGGTGTATGAGGGATGGTGTGGCTGGGTGATGGACATTGAGGAGGGTTGTGTTATGGTGAGCACTGTGATTTGTGTAAGACTGATGAGTCACAGACTTTCACTCCTGAAAAAATAATATATGTTAATTAAAAAAAACCTAAAAGGCAGCCTACACAATGTGAGAAGATACTTTCAAATAATAAATATCATACAGTGTTGGTAGCAAAATATATAAATAATTTAAAATTCAACACCCAAAAAAAGGAATGATCTATTTAATTGAACTATTTAACAATTTTTATTACATTTATTATATTTTATTACATTTATTATTTATTACATTTATTATAATGATATTTTATAACTATTTAACTTTTTTTATTGTACAACCAGGGTTGTACAATAATCATTTTAATTGGTTTTAGAATATTTTCATTACTGCTAAAGCAATATGAAACTCATTGGTATTTATTCTTCTTTTGCTCCCATACTCCTCTACCCTAGGCAACTACTAACCTACTTTTATTGTGGATTTCACTATTTAGAACATGTCATAGAAATGGAATCATATAATATGTGGTCTTCTCTGACTAGTGTCTTTTTATTTAGAAAATGTTTTAAAAATTCACCCATTTTGTAGCATGTATCAATACACTATTCTTTTATTCATTCATTCATGAGTTGATGGACATTTGAGTTTCTTTAAATTTTTCGTTATTATGAAGAGTGAAAACGTTCTTCACAAGTTTGGTGTGTACATGTGCTTTCATTTCTTTTGAGTATGTACCCAGGATTGAAATTGCTGGGACATATGGTGAACATATATTTAGCATCTAAAAATGGCTGCACCATTTTGCAATCACACCAGCAATATATGAGAGTTCAGATTTCTCCAATCTTTGTTGACACTTGATCTCATATGTTTTTCTCATTTTAGTCATTCTAGTGGATGTGAAGTAATATTTCATTGTGGTTTTGACATGCATGACTTTAATTAATGAACATCTTTTCATACTTATTGACCAGTTATATATCTTCTTTAGAGAAATATTGATTCATATCCCTCGCCCATTATTATTGGGTTATTTGATTGGGTTTTAAATATTCTTTATATATTATGAGTAAAAGTCCTTAAGAAACATTTAATTTTCAAGTACTACTCTCATTTTCTTCATTGTTTTTAACTTTCTTTGAAGGTTTAATTTGCATTATAATTTTTAAAATTTTGATGGAGTCCAAAATTTTAGGTAGTCCTCTGACAAGTTAGCACATATATATGTAATATTTGCAAAGGAAACCTGTGTTTTTCCATCTGGTTTGAAAGAGGGAACTGGGAACTGGTCTGCCAGTGTTCAAGATCATGTTTGTCCTGGGGAGAGAATGAGGGAAGGCTGAGTAAAACATCACAAAACTTTCCTGTGGTTTTGGACATAGCTTCTTCTTGATTGTGTTTTCTTGGTTGCTGTAAATTTTTTAAAGTGTTTTCTGAAGTTCAAATGACTTTGTTGTGCAGGAGAACTTTGTACAGGAGAACATCCTACTCTCCCATTTTCTGAAGGCTGAGTGCTCCATGTTTTTGTTGTTATTTATTCTTTCTTTCTTTTTGTTTTTGTTTTAATTTTAGTATGTTATGTTAGTCACCATACAGTAAGTACATCATTAGTTTTTGATGTAGTGTTCCAAGATTCATTGTTTATGTATAATTCCTAGTGTTCTATCCAATACATGCCCTCCTTAATACCCACCACCAGGCTCACGCATCCCTCCAAAACCCTCCCCTCTAAAACCCTCAGTCTCTTAAAGTCCACAGTCTTTCATGGTTCTTCTCCCTCTCCAATCCCCTCCTTTACTTTTCCCTTCCTTCTCCTAATATCCTCTATGCTATTCCTTAAGTTCTACATATAAGTGAAACTATACAATAATCCTTTTTCTCTGTTAGACTTATTTCACTTAGCATAATCCCCTCCACTTCCATCCATGTCAGTGCAAATGTTGGCTATTCAAACTTTCTGATGGCTGAGTAATATTCCATTGTATATACTGACCACACCTTCTTTATCCATTCATTTGTTAAAGGCCATTACAGCTTTTTCCATTGTTTGACTATTGTTGACATTGCTATTATGAACATGGTGGTGCATGTGCCCCTTTGGATCACTACATTTGTATCTTTGGGGTAAGTACCCAGGTGTGCAATCCTGGGTCATAAGGTAGCTCTATTTTTAACTTTTTGGGGAACCTCCGCACTGTTTTCCAAAGTGTCTGTAATAACTTGCATTTCCACTGACACTGTAAGAGGGTTCCTATTTCTCCATATCCTCTTCAACAGTTGTTGTTTCTTGCCTTGTCAATTCTTTTCCATTCTAACTGGTGTAAGGTGGTATCTCAATGTGGTTTTGATTTGAATTTCCCTGATGGCTAATGATAATGAATGTGTTAATTTTATTTTATTTTTTATTGAAGATAATTAAAATACAGTATTATGTTAGTTTCAGATATATAATATATAAATTCAACAATTCTATCCATTACTTAGTACTCATCATATAAGTGTAGTCCACATCTGTCACCCTACAGCATTATTAGAATATTATTGACTATATTCCCTATGCTATACTTTTCATCTCTGTGATTTACTTATTCTATAGCAGGAATTATTTATCTTTTAATCCCCTTTATCTATTTCACCTATCCTCCCACCCACCTCCTCTCTGACAGCCACCAGTTTGTTCTCTATTTAACAAATCTGTGTTTTGTTTGGTCTGGTTATTTCTTTCTTCATTTGTTTGTTTTTTAGATAGCAATATGAGTGAAATCATATGGCATTTGTCTTTCTCTGTCTGACATATTATATTATATTATTAGTATATATAATATATATTATGTTATATATTATTATATATTATTCACATAATATACTCTAGGCCCATTCATGTTGCTAATGGCAAGATATTATTATTTTTTATGGTTTAGTAATATCCCATTTTATACATATGCTTTATCTGTTTTATTCATTCATCCATCAGTGGACAATTTTGGTACCTGTTTTGGGAGATTGTTTTGACTACTGGGTGCCCTAGACTTTTCATATGCATTTTAGAATCATTGTGTCAATTTCTGAAAAAAAAAAAAAAAAGCCAGTTGGAATTTTGTTTTTAATCTATAGATCAACTGGGGAGGGTTGGTATCTAAACAATTTCAAATCATATAATTCATGAATATTAGATAGGTTTTCATCTAATTTGTTCTATAATTCCTTTCAATAATATTTTATACTTTTAGTATGCAAGCTTTATTTTGGTAAGTTCATTGCTAAATATTTTATTCTTTTTGATAGAATCATAAATGGAGTTGTTTTCTTAACTTCAGTTTTAGATTTTTCATTGTTAATTTATAGAAGTATAATCAATTTTGACATAATTGATGAACTTGCTGAACTTGTTTATTATTTCCTTCCTGAACTTATTTCTAATACTGGTCTAGTGCATTATTCAGGATTTTGTATATATAAGAAATTTTGCTGAACTCATTCGGTATTTTTAATAGTTTTATGTGGGTTACTTAGTACTTTCCATATACAATTTTATGTCACATACAGATATAGTTTTACTTCTTTCTTTTCAATATGGATGCAACTTATTTATTTTTCTTGCATAGTTTCTCTGTCTAGATATTCCAGTAAAATGTGGAATAAACGTGGAAAAAGTGGACGTCTATCTATTTCCTGATATTAAAAAGCATTCAGCATTTCAACATTAAATCTGATGATCGTTCTGGGCTTTTTATTGATCCTTCTTATAAGGTAGTGAAAGTTCATTTCTGTACCTAGTTTGTTGAATTCATTTTTTCAGGGCACTTTTTTCCTGTATCTACTGAGATAATAATTGAGATAATAATTTTGCCCTTTATTTTATTGATACAGAGTATTACTTAATTGAATTTTATATTGTAAAGAAACTCAGCAGTCATGGGGTAAGTCCCATTTGGTAATAGTGTATGTTCCTGGAATTGCTATATGTTGCTATATATTGCTGGAACTGCTTTGCTAGTATTATGTTGAGAATATTTATGTCTATATTCATAAGAGTATTGGGCTGTAGTTACACATTTCTCTGGTTTTGATGTTGGCATTAAATTGACTTCATAGAATTAAGTGAGAAGTGGTCCATCCTCTTCATGATTTGGAACATGTTGTGAAGGATTTCAGTAATTTCTCTTTAAATAATTGGTAGAAGACACTAGTAAATCCATTTATGCCTGAAATTCTTTGTTGGAACTCAAAAAAGAAAAGAAAAGAAATTGCTAATCAGTTTCTTTCCTTGTTTAAGTTCATTCAAATTTTCTCCTTCTTCTTGAGTTATTTTTGGTTGTTTGTATCAATACTATTATTGTCAAATATATGACATTTCTCTACTTTATAGAAACAATAATCATTGCTCCTAAGTCAATAAGAAAATAAAGGAAAGGAGACAACCAATTATACTCTTTTATATTTACCTTTGCTGTTTTTGTTTTCTTTTGTTTTTTAATTTTATATTTTATAAACATATAATATATTTTTATGCCCAGGGGTACAGGTCTGTGAATCACCAGGTTTACACACTTAACAGCACTCACCATAGCACATACCCTCCCCAATGTCCATAACACCAACCCCCCTTCTCCTAACCCCCCTCCTCCCATCAACCCTCAGTTAGTTTTGTGAGATTAAGAGTCACTTATGGTTTGTCTCCCTCCCAATCCCATCTTGTTTCATTTACTCTTCTCCTACACCCTCAACCCCCCATGTTGCTTCTCCTCTCCCTCATATCAGGGAGATCATATGATAGTTGTCTTTCTCCGATTGACTTATTTCGCTAAGCATGATACCCTCTAGTTCCATCCACGCCGTCGCAAATGGCAAGATTTCATTTCTTTTGATGGCTGCATAGTATTCCATTGTGTATATATACCACATCATCTTTAACCATTCGTCTGTAGATGGACATCTAGGTTCTTTCCATAGTTTGGCTATTGTAGACATTGCTGCTATAAACATTCAGGTGCACATGCTCCTTCAGATCACTACATTTGTATCTTTAGGGTAAATACCCAGCAGTGCAATTGCTGGGTCATAGGGTAGTTCTATTTTCAACATTATGGGAATCTCCATGCTGTTTTCCAGAGTGGTTGCACCAGCTTGCATTCCCACCAACAGTGTAGGAGGGTTCCCCTTTCTCCGCATCCTCGCCAGCATCTGTCATTTCCCGACTTGTTAATTTTAGGCATTCTGACTGGTGTGAGGTGATATCTCATGGTGGTTTTGATTTGTATTTCCCTGATGCCGAGTGATATGGAGCACTTTTTCATGTGTCTGTTGGCCATCTGGATGTCTTCTTTGCAGAAATGTCTGTTCATGTCCTCTGCCCATTTCTTGATTGGATTATTTGTTCTTTGGGTGTTGAGTTTGCTAACTTCTTTATAGATTTTGGACACCAGCCCTTTATCTGATATGTCATTTGTAAATATCTTCTCCCATTCTGTCAGTTGTCTTTTGGTTTTGTTAACTGTTTCCTTTGCTGTGCAAAAGCTTTTGATCTTGATAAAATCCCAAAAGTTCATTTTTGCCCTTGCTTCCCTTGCCTTTGGCGATGTTCCTAGGAAGATGTTGCTGCGGCTGAGGTCAAAGAGGTTGCTGCCTGTGTTTTCCTCAAGGATTTTGATGGATTCCTTTCTCACATTGAGATCCTTCATCCATTTTGAGTCTATTTTCGTGTGTGGTGTAAGGAAATGATCCAATTTCATTTTTCTGCATGTGGCTGTCCAATTTTCCCAACACCATTTATTGAAGAGGCTGTCTTTTTTCCATTGGAAATTCTTTCCTGCTTTGTCGAATATTAGTTGACCATAGAGTAGAGGGTCTATTTCTGGGCTCTCTATTCTGTTCCATTGATCTATGTGTCTGTTTTTGTGCCAGTACATGCTGTCTTGATGATGACAGCTTTGTAATAGAGCTTGAAGTCCGGAATTGTGATGCCACCAACTTTGGCTTTCTTTTTCAATATTCCTTTGGCTATTCGAGGTCTTTTCTGGTTCCATATAAATTTTAGGATTATTTGTTCCATTTCTTTGAAAAAAAAATGGATGGTACTTTGATAGGAATTGCATTAAATGTATAGATTGCTTTAGGTAGCATAGACATTTTCACAATATTTATTCTTCCAATCCAGGAGCATGGAACATTTTCCCATTTTTTGTGTATTCCTCAATTTCTTTCATGAGTACTTTACAGTTTTCTGTGTATAAATTCTTAGTCTCTTTGGTTAGGTTTATTCCTAGGTATCTTATAGTTTTGGGTGCAATTGTAAATGGGATGGACTCCTTAATTTCTCTTTCTTCTGTCTTATTGTTGGTGTAGAGAAATGCAACTGATCTCTGTGCATTGATTTTATATCCTGACACTTTACTGAATTCCTGTACAAGTTCTAGCAGTTTTGGAGTGGAGTCTTTTGGGTTTTTCACATATAGTATCATATCATCTGCGAAGAGTGATAGTTTGGCTTCTTCTTTGCCAATTTGGATGCCTTTAATTTCCTTTTGTCATCTGATTGCTGAGGCTAGGACTTCTAGTACTATGTTGAATAGCAGTGGTGATAACAGACATCCCTGCCTTGTTCCTGACCTTAGCGGAAAAGCTTTCAGTTTTTCTCCATTGAGAATGATATTTGCGGTGGGTTTTTCATAGATGGCTTTGATAATATTGAGGTATGTGCCGTCTATCCCTACACTTTGAAGAGTTTCGATCAGGAAGGGATGCTGTACTTTGTCAAATGCTTTTTCAGCATCTATGGAGAGTATCATATGGTTCTTGTTCTTTCTTGTATTAATGTGTTGTATCACATTGATTGATTTGCGGATGTTGAACCAACCTTGCAGCCCTGGAATAAATCCCACTTGGTCGTGGTGAATAATCCTTTTAATGTACTGTTGAATCCTATTGGCTAGTATTTTGGGGATAATTTTTGCATCTGTGTTCATCAAGGATATTGGTCTGTAGTTCTCTTTTTAGTGGGGATCCTTGTCTGGTTTTGGGATCAAGGTGATGCTGGCCTCATAAAATGAGTTTGGAAGTTTTCCTTTTATTTCTATTTTTTGGAACAGTTTCAGGAGAATAGGAATTAGTTCTTCTTTAAATGTTTGGTAGAATTCCCCTGGGAAGCCGTCTGGCCCTGGGCTTTTGTTTGTTTGGAGATTTTTGATGACTGTTTCAATCTCCTTACTGGTTATGGGTCTGTTCAGGCTTTCCATTTCTTCCTGGTTCAGTTGTGGTAGTTTATATGTCTCTAGGAATGCATCCATTTCTTCCAGATTGTCAAATTTGTTGGCGTAGAGTTGCTCATAGTATGTTCTTATAATTGTCTGTATTTCTTTGGTGTTCGTTGTGATCTCTCCTCTTTCATTCATGATTTTATTTATTTGGGTCCTTTCTCTTTTCTTTTTGATAAGTCTGGCCAGGGGTTTATCAATCTTATTAATTCTTTCAAAGAACCAGCTCCTAGTTTCGTTGATTTGTTCTATTGTTTTTTTTTGGTTTCTATTTCATTGATTTCTGCTCTGATCTTTATGATTTCTCTTCTCCTGCTGGGTTTAGGGTTTCTTTCTTGTTCTTTCTCCAGCTCCTTTAGGTGTAGGGTTAGGTTGTGTACCTGAGACCTTTCTTGTTTCTTGAGAAAGGCTTGTACCGCTATATTTTCCTCTCAGGACTGCCTTTGTTGTGTCCCACAGATTCTGAACCGTTGTGTTTTCATTATCATTTCTTTCCATAAACTTTTTCAATTCTTCTTTAATTTCCTGGTTGACCCATTCATTCTTTAGAAGGATGCTGTTTAGTCTCCATGTATTTGGGTTCTTTCCAAATTTCCTCTTGTTATTGAGTTCTAGCTTTAGAGCATTGTGGCCTGAAAATATGCAGGGAATGATCCCAATCTTTTGGTACCAGTTGAGACTTGATTTAGGACCAAGAATGTGATCTATTCTGGAGAATGTTCCATGTGCACTAGAGAAGAATGTGTATTCTGTTGCTTTGGGATGAAATGTTCTGAATATATCTGTGATGTCCATCTGGTCCAGTGTGTCATTTAAGGCCTTGATTTCCTTGTTGATCTTTTGCTTGGATGATCTGTCCATTTCAGTGAGGGGAGTGTTAAAATCCCCTACTATTATTGTATTCTTGTCGATGTGTTTCTTTGATTTTGTTATTAATTGGTTTATATAGTTGGCTGCTCCCATGTTAGGGGCATAGATATTTAAAATTGTTAGATCTTCTTGTTGGACAGACCCTTTGAGTATGATATAGTGTCCTTCATCATCTCTTATTATAGTCTTTGCCTAAAATCTAATTGATCTGATATAAGGATTGCCACTCCTGCTTTCTTCTGATGTCCATTAGCATGGTAAATTCTTTTCTACCCCCTCACTTTAAACCTGGAGGTGTCTTCGGGTTTAAGATGAGTTTCTTGTAGGCAACATATAGATGGGTTTTGTTTTTTTATCCATTCTGATACCCTGTGTCTTTTGATTGGGGCATTTAGCCCATTAACATTCAGGGTAAGTATTGAGAGATATGAATTTAGTGCCATTTTATTGCCTGTAAGGTGACTGTTATTGTATATTGTCTCTGTTTCTTTGTGATCTACTACTTTTAGGGTCTCTCTTTGCTTAGCGGACCCACTATTTCCTGTAGAGCTGGTTTGGTATTTGCAAATTCTTTCAGTTTTTGTTTGTCCTGGAAGCTTAATCTCTCCTTCTATTTTCAATGATAGCCTAGCTGGATATAGTATTCTTGGCTGCATGTTTTTCTCATTTAGTACTCTGAATATATCATGCCAGCTTTTTCTGGCCTGCCAGGTCTCTGTGGATAAGTCTGCTGCCAATCTAATATTTTTACCATTGTATGTTGCAGACTTCTTTTCCCGGGCTGCCTTCAGGATCTTTTCTTTGTCACTAAGACTTGTCAATTTTACTATTAGGTGACGGGGTGTGGACCTATTCTTATTGATTTTGAGGGGGGTTCTCTGAACCTCCTGGATTTTGATGCTTGTTCCCTTTGCCATATTGGGGAAATTCTCTCCAATAATTCTCTCCAATATACCTTCTGCTCCCCTCTCTGTTTCCTCTTCTTCTGGAATCCCAATTATTCTAATGTTGTTTCGTCTTATGGTGTCACTTATCTCTCAAATTCTCCCCTCGTGGTCCAGTAGCTGTTTGTCCCTCTTTTGCTCAGCTTCTTTATTCTCTGTCATTTGGTCTTCTATATCGCTAATTCTTTCTTCTGCCTCATTTATCCTAGCAGTGAGAGCCTCCATTTTTGATTGCACCTCATTAATAGCTTTTTTGATTTCAACTTGGTTCGATTTTAGTTCTTTTATTTCTCCAGAAAGGGCTTTTATATCTCCTGAGAGGGTTGCTTTAATATCTTCCATGCCTTTTTCAAGCCCGGCTAGAACCTTGAGAATCGTCATTCTGAACTCTATATCTGATATATTACCAATGTCTGTATTGATTAGGTCCCTAGCCTTTGGTACTGCCTCTTGTTCTTTTTTTTGTTGTGAATTTTTCCGCCTTGTCATTTTGTCCAGATAAGAGTTTATGAAGGAGCAAGTAAAATACTAAAAGGGTGGCAACAACCCCAGGAAAATATGCTTTAGCCAAACCAGAAGAGATCCCAAATTTTGAGGGGGGAGAAAGGGGATAAAAAGGGGTTCAGAAAGAAAGAAAAAAGAAAAAAAAACTATTAAAAAAAGAAAGCCGAGGGGCGCGTGGGTGGCTCAGTGGGTTAAGCTGCTGCCTTCGGCTCAGGTCATGATCTCAGATACCTGGGATCGAGCCCCGCATCGCATCAGGCTCTCTGCTCAGCAGGGAGCCTGCTTCCTCCTTTCTCTCTGCCTACCTCTCTTCCTGCTTGTGATCTCTCTGTCAAATAAATAAATAAAATCTTTAAAAAAAAAAAAAGAAAGCCAATAAAGAAAAAATATAAAAAGAGGAAAAAATATATATATATTAGATGAACTATTTAAAAAACTTTAAAAAAAAGAAAATGGTAAAATTTAAAAAAAGTTAGCAGAAGAAGAGAAAAAGAAAAAAAAATTGAAAAAGAAAAAAAATTAAATTAACTGCAAGGCTAAAAAATCATGGGGAGAAAGCCATGAGTTCCAGCCTTTGCTTTCTTCTCCTTGGAATTCCGCCGCTCTCCTTGGTATTGAAACTGCACTCCTTGGTAGGTGAACTTGGTCCTGGCTGGGTTTCCCATTGATCTTCTGGGGAGGGGCCTGTTGTAGTGATTCTCAAGCGTCTTTGCCCCAGGCGGAGTTGCACCACCCTTACCCGGGGCCGGGCTGAGTAATCTGCTCGGGTTTGCTGGGTTTGCTTTCGGGAGCTTTTGTTCCCTGAGCGCTTTCTGTAGAGTTCTGGAAGACGGGAATGAAGATGGCGGCCTCCCGGTCTCCGGCCCGGAGGAGCCGAGAGCCCGGGGCCCCTTCCTCAGTGCGCCCTCACAGAACAGCGCCCAATGACTCCCGTCACCCTGGCCTCCGGCCGCGCTCCGAGCTGACCGAGGCTGCGACCGGTTCAAGGCAACCCCGAGCTGAGAGTCACTCCTTGGCTCTGTCTCTGTAGCCGGCTTCCCCGTTCTAATACCGGTAAGCTCTGCGACACTCAGACACCCCCGATCCTTCTGCGACCCTGCGGGAGCTGAGGCCGCGCTGACCCCGCCTGGGCTTCACCCCAGTTAAGCCTCTGGAGCGATGTCCCTCAGCGGAACAGACTTTTAAAAGTCCCGATTTTGTGCTCCGTTGCTCAAACGCTCGCCAGGAGCCGGCCCCTCCCCCCGCGGTCTATCTTCCCGTCGCTTTGGATTCACTTTTCCGCCAGTCCTACCTTGCAGAAAGTGGTTGATTTTCTGTTTCTGGAATTGCTGTTCTTCTTCTCTTCAATCTTCCGTTGGATTTGTAGGTGTTTGCAATCTTTAGATAAGCTAGTTAGCTGATCTCCCACTACCCGAAGTAGTCTCAGCCTGCTACTTCTCAGCCATCTTGACTCCTCCCCCGGATTTCTAAGTTTTTTATGGCTGAGTAACAATCCTTTGTGTACACACACACACACACACAAACACACAGACACACACTCATATTTCCCTACTTTATATCTTTTTCTCATTATATATAGATAATATATATAATATATACATATAAATATTTTATTTATTTATTTATTTGTCAGAGAGAGAGAGAAAGAGTGCATAAACAGGAGGAGCAGAAAACAGAAGAAGCAGGCTTCCCTCTGTGGAAGAAGCCTGATACAGGACTGGGATCATGACCTAAGCCAAAAGAAGACACTTAACTAAACTGAGACACCCAGGTGTCCCTCCTATTTTATATTTTTGCCTCTTTCATTATAGATGAATTAATTATGTAAGTGTGACATTATTTATAGGCTTTCAGTTCTGTTCTACTGATCTATGCATCCATTTTTTTTTTTTTTACAATATCATGTTTTTTTGATTACTATAGATTTGTAAGATAGTTTAAAATTTGGGACCATGATACTTTCATATTTGTTCTTCTTTCTCAAGATCACTTTGGCTACTTGGGGTCTTAAATTCCATAAAAAAATTGGAATCACTTGTTCTAGTCCCATGAAAAATACTACTGTAATTTTGATAGAAATTGCACTGAAACTGTGCAGTGTTTTGGGTAATAGAACATTTTTTTAAGATTTTATTTATTTAACAGAGATCACAAGTAGGCAGAGAAGCAGGCGGGAGGAGGGGGACAGGCTCCCCACCCAGCAGAGAGCCCAATGTGGGGCTCGATTCCAGAACCCTGGGATCACGACCCGAGCTGAAGGCAGAGGCTTCAACCCACTGAGCCACCCAGGGGCCCCAGGTAATAGAGCATTTAAAACATATTAATTCAAGAGACTGTCTTTTATCCACTGTATATTTTTTCCTGTTTTGTTGAAGATTATTTGACCATAGAGTTGAGGGTCCATATCTGGGCTCTCTACTCTGTTCCACTGGTCTATGTGTCTGTTTTTATGCCAGTACCATGCTGTCTTGGTGAACACAGCTTTGTAGTAAAGCTTGAAATCAGGTAACGTGATGCCCCCAGTTTTATTTTTGTTTTTCAACATATCTTTAGTGATTCGGGGTCTCTTCTGATTCCATACAAATTTCTGGATTATTTTGCTTCAGCTCTTTGAAAAATACTGGTGGAATTTTGATCAGAATGGCATTAAAAGTATAGATTGCTCTAGGCAGTATAGACATTTTAACAATGTTTATCCTTCCGATCCAAGAGCATGGAATGGTCTCCCATCTTTTTGTGTCTTCTTCAATTTCTTGCATGAGTGTTCTGTAGTTCCTCGAGTACAGATCCTTTACCTCTTTGGTTGGGTTTATTCCCAGGTATCTTATGGTTCTTGGTGCTATGTAAATGGAATTGATTCTCTAATTTCCCTTTCTGTATTTTCATTGTTAGTGTATAAGAAAGCCACTGATTTCTGTACATTGACTTTGTATCCTGCCACGTTGCTGAATTGCTGTATGAGTTCTAGTAGTTTGTGGAAGGAGTCTTTTGGGTTTTCCATATAAAGAATCATGTCATTTGCTAAGAGAGAGAGTTTGACTTGTTCATTGCCAATTTGGATACTTTTTATTTCTCTTTGTTGTCTGATTGCTGTTGCTAGGACACAGACTAGTGGAACAGAGTAGAGAGCCAGATATGGACCTTCAACTCTATGGTCAAATAATCTTCGACAAAACAGGAAAAAATATACAGTGGAAAAAAGACAGTCTCTTCAATAAATGGTGCTGGGAAAACTGGACAGCTATTTGTAGAAGAATGAAACTTGACCATTCTCTTACACCGTACACAAAAATAAACTCAAAATGGATAAAAGACCTCAACATGAGACAGGAATCCATCAGAATCCTAGAGGAGAATATAGGCAGTAACCACTTCGATATCAGCCACAGCAACTTCTTTCAAGATATGTCTCCAAAGGCAAAGGAAACAAAAGTGAAAATGAACTTCTGGGACTTCATCAAGATCAAAAGCTTCTGCACAGCAGAGGGAACAGTCAACAAAACAAAGAGGCAACCCACGGAATGGGAGAAGATATTTGCACATGATAGTACAGACGAAAGGTTGATATCCAGAATCTATAAAGAACTCCTGAAACTCAACACACACAAAACAGACAATCCTATAAAAAAATGGGCAGAAGATATGAACAGACACTTCTCCAAGGAAGACATACAAATGGCTATCAGACACATGAAAAAATGTTCATCATCACTAGCCATCAGGGAGATTCAAATTAAAACCGCATTGAGATACCACCTTACACCAGTTAGAATGGCCAAAATTAGGAAGACAGGAAACAACATGTGTTGGAGGGGATGTGGAGAAAGGGGAACCCTCTCACACTGTTGGTGGGAATGCAAGTTGGTGCAGCCACTTTGGAGAACAGTGTGGAGATTCCTCAAGAAATTAAAAATAGAGCTTCCCTATGACCCTGCAATTGCACTACTGGGTATTTACCCCAAAGATACAGATGTAGTGAAAAGAAGGGCCATCTGTACCCCAATGTTTATAGCAGCAATGGCCACGGTCACCAAACTGTGGAAAGAACCAAGATGCCCTTCAACAGACGAATGGATAAGGAAGATGTGGTCCATATACACTATGGAGTATTATGCCTCCATCAGAAAGGATGAATACCCAACTTGTGTTGCAACATAGACGGGACTGGAAGAGATTATGCTGAGTGAAATAAGTCAAGCAGAGAGAGTCAATTATCATATGGTTTCACTTATTTGTGGAGCATAACAAATAGCATGGAGGACAAGGGGAGTTAGAGAGGAGAAGGGAGTTGAGGGAAATTGGAAGGGGAGGTGAACCATGAGAGACTACGGACTCTGAAAAACAACCTGAGGGTTTTGAAGGGGCGGGGGATGGGAGGTTGGGGGAACCCGGTGGTGGCTATTGGAGAGGGCACGAATTGCATGGAGCACTGGGTGTGGTGCAAAAACAATGAATACTGTTATGCTGAAAATAAATTTTAAAAAAATTAAAAAAATAAAATAAAATAAAACATATTAATTCTTACAATCCATAAGCACGATTTCCATTTATCTGTGTCACCTTCATTTTCTTTCATTGATGTCTTACAACTTTCAGAATACAAGTTTTTCACTTCCTTGGTTAAATTTATTATGGTTTATTTTATACTTTTTTATTCAATTTTAAATGAGATTTAAAATTTGTTTTTCTTTCTGCTAGTTTGTTATTAGTATATAAAAATGCAACAGATTTCTTATAAAAAATAAGTTTTATTACAACTTTACTAAATTTGTTCATTATTCCTAAGAGTTTTTTGGTTTAATCTTTATACTATCATGTCATATGGAAATACAGTTATATTTACTTGTTTTTGACCAGTTTGGATATCATTTCTTTCTTTTCCTTGTCTAATTGTCATGGCTAGGACTTCTAGTACTATGTTGAATAAAAGTCTTGAGTTTTAACATTCTTGCCTTGCTCCTGATTTTAGAGTAAAAGCTTTTACTCACCATGAATATGATGTTAGCTTTGGATTCCTCACATATTGTCTTTATCATGTTGAGATATCCTCCATCTCAATCCACTTCATTGAGATTTCTTATAATGAACAGATGTTGAATTTTGTCAAATAATTCCCCTCATCTATTCAGATGATCATATGATTTTTATCCTTCATTTTGTTAATGTGGTATATCATATTGATTGATTTGTAAACATTGAACCATCCTCACATCCCTGGAACAAACCCATTCAATTGTAGTGAACAATATTTTTAATGTATTATTAAATTCTATTTGCTAAAATTTTGTTGAGGATAATTTTTTATTGTGTTATGTTAGTCACCTTACAATAAATCATTAGATTTTTAAACAGTGTTCCAAGATTCATTGTTTATATACAACACCCAGAGCTTCATGCAATACATGCCCTCCTTAATAGCACCACCAGGCTCACCCATCTCCCCATCCCCCACCACTCTAAACCCTCAATTTGTTCTTCTGAGTCCACAGTCTCTCATGGATCATCTCCCCTTCTGATTTACCCCTATTCACTTTTCCTTTCTTTCTCCTAATGTCCTCCATGTTATTCTTTATGCTCCACAAGTAAAACCACATGATGATTGACATTATTTGCTTGACTTATCTCACTCAGCATAATCTCCTCCAGTTCCATCCATGTTGACGCAGAAGTTGGGTATTCATTCTTTCTATTGGCTGAGTAATATCACATTGTATATATGAACCACATATATTATCTATTCATCTGTTGAAGAGCATCTTGGCTCTTTCCACAGTTTGGCTATTGTGACCATTGATGCTATAAACATTGGGGTACATATGGCCCTTCTTTTCACTATATCTGTATCTTTGGGGTAAATATATAACAGTGCAATTGCTGGGTTATATGGTAGCTCTAGTTTTAATTTTCTGAGATATCTCCACAGTGTTTTCCAATGTGGCTGAACCAATTTGCATTCCCACCAACAGTGCGAGAGGGTTCCCCTTTCTCCACATCCTCTCCAACATTTGTTGTTTCCTGCCTTGTTAATGTTTGCCATTCTAACTGGAGTAAGATGGTATCTCAAAGTGGTTTTGATTTGAATTTCCCTGATGGTTAATGATGATGAACATTTTTTCATTTATCTGTTAACCATTTGTATGTCTTCTTTGGAGAACTAAGTGACTGTTCATGTCTTCTGCCATTTTTTGACATGATTATCTGTTTTTTGAATCTATATTCATTGGCCTGTAGGTTTTTTTGATACTATCTTCAGTTTTGGTATAAGGATATGCTGGTCTTATATAATGTATCTGAAAGCATTTATCCTGCTTATATTTTGGGAATAGTTTGAAAAGAATAGATATTAACTCTTCTTCAATATTTTTTGGGTTTCACCCAGGAATCTACCAGGTCCTGGATTTTTGTTTTTTGGAAGTTTCGGGGGTACTGATTTAGTGTTTTTTACTAGTAATCAGTGTATTCGAATTTTCTATTTCTTCTTCATTTAGACTTGGAAGATTGCATTTTTCTAGGAATTTATTCATTTGTTTTTTTTTTAATTATTATTATGTTAGTCACCATACAGTACATGATTAGTTTTTGATGTAGTGTTTCAAGTTTCATTGTTTACATATAACACCCAGTGTTCCATGCAATATGTGCCCTCCTTAATATCCACCATGAGGCTCACCTAACTCCCCACTCCCCTCCATCCAAAACCCTCAGTTTGTTTCTCAGAGTCTATAGTCTCTCATGGTTCACTTCCCCCTCCTATTTCCCCCAACTCACTTCTTTCCTTCTCCTAATGTCCTCCATGCTATTCCTTATGCTCCACAAGGAAGTGATACTATATGATAATTGACTTTCTCTGCTTGACTTATTTCACTCAGCATAATCTCTTCCAGTCCCATCCATGTTGACGCAAAAGTTGGGTATTCATCCTTTCTGATGGCCAAGTAATATCCCATTGTATATATGGACCACATCTTCTTTGTCCATTCATCTGTTGAAGAGCATCTTATCTATTTCCACAGTTTGGCGATTGTAACCCTTGATGCTGTGAACATTGGGTACATATGGCCCTTCTTTTAAATATGCCTGTATTTTTGGGGTAAATACCCAAAGGTGCAATTGCTGGGTAATAAGGTAGATCTATTTTTTAAAATTTTTTGAGGACTCTTTATGCTGTTTTCCAAAGTGGCTGCACCAATTTGCATTCCCAACAGTGAAAGAGGGGTCCCCTTTCTCCACATCCTCTGCAATATTTATTGTTTCTTGCTTTGTCAATTTTTTTTTCTCACTGTATCTCAGTGTGGTTTTGACTTCGATTTCCCTGGTGGCTAATGATGATGAACATTTTTTTATGTATCTGTTAGCCATTTGTATGTCTTCCTTGGTGAAGTATCTGTTCATGTCCACTGTCCATTTTTTGACTGTTTATCTGTTTTTTGGGTGTTGAGTTTGAGAAATTCTTTATAGATCTTGGATATCAGCCCTTTTTCTGTAGTGTTATTTGCAAATATCTTCTCCCATTCTGTGGGTTCCCTCTTTGTTTTGTTGATTATTTCCTTTGCTGTGCAGAAGCTTTTGATCTTGATGAAGTCTCATAAGTTCATTTTTGCTTTTGTTTCCCTTACCTTTGAAGACGTGTTTTGCAAGAAGTTGTTGTGAACAGTGTCGAAGAGTTTACTGCCTATGTTCCACTTTAGAATTTTGGTGGATTCCTGTCTCACATTGAAGTCTTTCATCCATTTTGAGTTTATCTTTATGTATGGTGTAAAAGAATGGTCAAGTTTCATTCTTCTATACATATGTCCAGTTTTCCCAGTACCATTTATTGAAGAGACTGTCTTTTTTTTCACTGGATATTTTTTCCTACTTTGTTGAAGATTAGTTGACCAGAGCATTGTGGGTCCATATCTGTGCTTTCTACTCTGTTCCATTGGTCTATGTGTCTGTTTTTGTGCCAGTACCATGCTGTCTTGGTGATCATAGTTTTGTAATAAAGCTTGAAATCAGGCAACGTGATGCCCCCAGCTTTGTTTTTCTTTTTCAACTTTTCCTTGGAAATTTGGGGTATTTTCTGATTCCATACAAATTTTATGATCATTTGTTCCAGCACTTTGAAAAATGCCAATGGTATTTTGATTGGGGTGGTATTGAAAGTATAGATTGCTCTGGGCAACATAGACATTTAACAATGTTTATTCTTACAATCCATGAGCATAGAATTTTTTCCATATTTTTGTCTTTTTTAAATTTCTTTCATGAGTGTTCTGTAGTTTCTTTTATTTATTTATTTTTTATTTATTTTTAGTTTTCTTTTAAATTCTAATTTGTTAACATACAGTGTAATACTAGTTTGAGGTGCACAACATAGTGATTCAACACTTCCATACATCACCTGTTGCTCATCACAAGTGCACTCCTTAATTTTCATCACCTAATTCACCCATCCTCCACCCACTTCCTTTTTGATAACTCTCTTTTTGTTCACTATAGTTAGGAGTCTGTTTCTTGGTTTGCCTCTCTGCCTCCTTTTTCCTTTCCTCATTTGTTTTGTTTCTTAAATTTCACGTATGATTGCTATCATATTGTAGTTAACTTTCTCTGGCTGACTTATTTCACTTAGCATAATACTCTGTAGCTCTCTCCCAAAGCAATCTGCATATTCAATGCAACCCCTCTCAAAATACTAACATCATTTTTCCAGAGTGGTTCTGGAGCAACCAATCCTAAAATTCATATGTAACCACAAAAGACCCCAAATAGCCAAAGCTACCTTGAAAAAGAAAAGCAAAGCTGGCAGCTTTCCAATTCCAGATTTAAAGTTATATGAAAAGCTATAGTAATCAAGACAGTATGACACAGACACAGAAATAGACACATAGATCAATAAAGCAGAATAGAAAACCTAGAAATGATCCCACAACTATATGTTCAATTAATCTTCAACAAAGCAGTAGGAATATCCAGTGGGTAAAGTTCAGTCTCTTCAACAAATAGTGTGGGGAAAACTACAGCAACATGCAGAAGAATGAAACTGGATCATTTTCTTGCATGATACACAAAAATAAATTCAAAATGGTTTTAAAATGCAAATGTGAATCAGGAAATCATACAAATCCTAGAAGATAATACAGACAATAACCTCCTTGATGTGGGTTATAGCAACTTGTTCCTGGGGCCAGGTAAACAAAAGCAAAAATAAACCATTGGGACTATATCAAAATAAAATGCTTCTGCACAGTGAAGGAAAAAAATTGACAAAACTAAAAGGCAACTAATGGAATAGGAGAAGATATTTGCAAAGGGCATATCTGATAAAAGGTTAGTATCCAAAATATATAAAAAGCTTGTAAAACTCAACACCCCCCAAAATGAATAACCCAGTTAAAAAAATGAGCAGAACACATGAATAGACATTTTCCAATGAAGATATACAGATGATGAACAGACACATGAAAAGATGCTCAACATCACTTACTATCAGGGAAATGCAAATCAAAACTAAAATGAGATATTGCTCACACCTGTCAGAATGGGTAAAATCAACAACAAAAGACAAAACAGGTGTTAGTGAGGATGTGGAGAAAGGGGAATCTTCTTGCACTATTGGTGGAATGCAAACTGGTGAAACCACTCTGAAAAACAGTATGAAGTTTCTTCAAAAAGTTAAAAATAGGGGTGCCTGGGTGGCTCAGTGGGTTAAAGCCTCTGCCTTTGGCTCAGGACATGATCCCAGGGTCCTGGGATCAAGCCCCACATTGGGCTCTCTGCTTGGCGAGGAGACTGCTTCCTCCTCTCTCTCTGCCTGCCTCGCTGTCTACTTGTGATCTCTATCTGTCAAATAAATAAATAAAATCTTAAAAAAAAAGTTAAAAATAGAACTACCCTATGTCCAGCAATTACACTACTAGGTATTTATTCTAAGATCAAAATAAATACTAATTCAAAGGGATACATGCACCCTGATGTTTATATCAACATTATCTCCAAGAGTCAAATTATGGAAACAGCCCAAGTATCCACCAATTGATGAATAGATAAAATGTTTCTTCTAATTTTTTAACTAGAATTGTATGTAAATGTTGCACCACCACTTCAATACTCTGAGTATTTACCATAACCTTTGAGTTTTACACATACATTATATGTCTACATGATATTAATTAGCATCCTCTCATTATCATATGAAAAATGCCTTTAGCATTTTTTTTGTAAGGCAGATCTAGTTGTGTTAAACTCAGAAACCTTTTTTTTTTTTAATTTAAGAAAATCTTTATCTCACCTTCATTTCTGAAGATCGGTTTTCCAGTATTTATTCTTGACTGATAGTGTTATTCTTTTAAAATTTTGAACATATTTATCTCATTTCTTCTGGCCTGCAAAATTCCTTTTGAGATATATACCTATAGTCTTAGGGGTGGGTGGGGGAATGAGTTTTCTTACTTGTGACAGTTTCTTTTCTCCTACTGTTTTCAAATTACTCTTTGTATTCGACTTTTGGAAATTTTAATATAATGTGCTCATTGCAGCCAATATATATATCTAATGGGAATTCTAGAAAGAAAGAAGAATGATGGTGAAAATATTTAAATTGGCAAACTAAAATATGTTCTTTATCTTATTCGAGAGTCTTAATAAATATGCAGCAGAATACAAAATAATCCCCTGATACATTATGCTAAATCTGTAGAAAAGAAAACCAAAAAAGATTTCAAAGGAGGCAGAGAGGAAAGCAGATAACCTGAAATTGGTAGCAATTAGACACTCAGCAGCAGTAAGGGAAGTCAGAAGATGGTGGAATCATACATTCAGTATGATTAGAATTCTATTTTGCTGGATATTTTTCTCAGCCATTATTTTTCTTTCTTTCTAGAATTTCTGCTAGATATATATTAGATTTCAACCTTTTCTCTTAAATTCTAGTTAATTTTTATATTTCTTGGTCTCTCTGTGAATATTCTGTATAATTTCTTCACATTCAATGTCCAGTTTACTAAATTACTCTTTATTTCTGTTTAATGTTGTTGAACATTTCCATTTTTTTATTTTCTCATTTCTCATTTCCTCGATTTCTATTCAGTTTTTCTTTCATTTACACTAGTTTCTTTTTATATTTTCTTATTTTTACCAATACTTTTAATCTTCCACTATACTTATTTTAAAAAGCTTATTAAACTGACTTTTATTTATTTTTTTTAAGATTTTATTTATTTATTTGATATAGAGAGAGAGAGAAATCACAAGTAGGCAGAGAGGCAGGCAGAGAGAGGGGAAGCAGACTCACTGCTGAGCAGAGAGCCCGATGCGGGGCTCGATCCCAGGACCCTGAGATCATGACCTGAGCCGAAGGCAGAGGCTTAACCCACTGAGCCACCCAGGCGCCCCTTAAACTGACTTTTAATTATTACATTTCTGTTCATTGAAATGTCTGTATCCTCTCATTTCTGATTCCTGTGCCCATTGTTTTTGCTTGTTTGCCATGTGCTTTTTTCCCATAAATGTTTTATCAGTTTTATTGAAATTTTATGTTGTATAATATTTTGTATATTTACTTTTTATTTTTTAAAAATTTTTAAATTGTGGATTTTTAAAAAAAATTATTTATTTATTTGACAGAGAGAGATATCACAGGTAGGCAGAGAGGCAGGCAGAGAGAGAGGAAGGAAAGCAGACTCCCTGCTGAACAGAGAGCCCAATGTGGGGTTTGATTCCAGGACTCTGAGATCATGACCTGAGCCAAAGGCAGAGGCTTAACCCACTGAGCCACCCAGGTGCCCCTAAATTGTGGATATTTTTAAAGACTTATATTCTTACACCATGGGTTCTTCTAAAGATGATTTGCATCATTAGCTTCTGCCAGGCACATCAGCACTACCAACTTTAGATCACTTTAAAGCAAAGAAAGAAAGGAAGGAAGGAAGGAAGGAAGGAAGGAAAGGAAAGGAAAGGAAGAGAAAGAAGGAAGAAAGTCCATTAGAGTAAGGAAAGAAACCACCAGCACTTCAACTGGAGTCTTAAATCCCAAAGGCTTGGCCTGGAAGATATGTGACATCATTATCTTTTGGGTTAAAGCTTGAGCAGCAGAGCAAGCACATGATAAATAGCATCCCTGTGGAAGCATAAAATTAAAACAGGAAATAATGCCCGCAGTTTTCAGTTTGAGATCACAAAGGATACAAAAATACAGGTTAAGTGTGAATGAAGAGGCAGATAGTGGGAAAGGTTTGCAGCCAGCTGTTTGGCACCTGGTCAGAAGAATTACCTGAGCCACTGAGTAAGGACAGAGCTAGTAAGGGATAGAGGCCTCCTAATGCCAGCACTACTGCTTCTAAACACACAAAGCCTCACATTATGGAGAATGGTAGAAAAATGCAAATTTTCCATACCATACTATGTGATTTCTTAAAAAATCCTGCGTTCTGCAAATCACACATGTAAAGGGCAAAAGGTATTTGGCCAAATCACTGGAAACCTATGTCATTTTTATCCAGACCCACAAAAATAACAACAGTCTGAATTAAAATGTTAACCTCCTTTCAAAGACATATTAACTCTCCAATGCAAAGAACTATGATCAATAAAAACTTACCTGAAAAGAGCACATGAAGGTAGTTTGGTGGAAGCAAGTGTAAGGAACAGCTAAGGCTGTTGTAGAGTAATGGATATAAAGGCAAAGGGATAGCCTCATTAACAGGAGAGTAAGGTGGCAAAGCAGCTGCTGGCTTTGCAAACCATGCAGACATCCAGCAGTGGGTGGCTCTGGTTCATTGATTTGTGTTGGATTCTTAGAGCACTATAAGCACAGCTAAGAAAAAGCACATGGCTGAATTCAGCTAAAAGGGGGATTTCAGGAAACAGCTACTCCAGAAGGTATGTATTCCCACCACAGCTTGCTATATCCATGTTTCTGAGTGTCCTTAATGCTTAACTGCTATTAGTTGATGGTATAAAACAATAGAGTGCTCAGGAAAATCAATGTGATGGTAGTGTAGGGTATGCTGGTGTCTTCCTACAAAGTGTAATTCTATAGGTGTCCATATTTGTAGAACACCTTCTATGTAACATGTGGTAATGGAAACCCCACTATCTATAATTCCCACCACAATGTTCAAGTTATGGAGGAGGAAAATGAGGCTTAAAAAGAAGCAAAGTTGTTTGTCCTGTGTCCCGTAGTGGCTGTGAACCCCTCTGATGTCTGATTGGCCACAAAGCCTCACAGGCTTCATTCCTCACCTGGAGTCATTCTTAAGATACCTTTGGTTTCTTTGCCAGTGATCAAAAAGTCATTTAATAAGTGGCCACAGAAATCTTTTAAACAGAGAGAAAAGACCATATAGTGAAAATAAAACAAATTACAAAGAAAAGAATATGACTTCCATATTTTCTTCCAAACATATTCTTCTCAGACTTATTTAGGAGATGACCAAGAGGAAACCATGAAAGGAAGCAATAATATCTCTTTTGGAGCAGAGGTTTGAACAAATTTACATATACATGTAAATTTACACATGCATATGTATTTATTTGTATATGTATGATTTATATGTATATTATTTATGAGTGTGAATACATGTATGTAAACAATTATGCAGTATTGTACATTGATTATATATGTAAGTGTGTATGTATATTTATATAATATATATGTAAATTTTTCAATCCTTTACTCTAAGGGGGATATTATCATTTCTTTTCCATGGGTTCCATTTGCTCATTCCCATAAATTATTTTTTAAGCCAAAATATACACCCAAAACCTTCCTATTTCTGAGAAGATGACCTTGAGCTCTACTACAATGTCTCCCTGGAAACATCCACTGTGCCACCACTCTCATGAGCATACCAGTGCTGCATTGCTACATCCTAGCACATGTCTGGTTCCCATGTTTACTCTAGAAAACATAATCATTATCTCTGACAACAATTACACTAGGTAGCATACAGATGGAAGCAAACTGGGTCTATAGGAATTCATCTGCTCCCTTTCCACAATTTCCCAGTTGGGTGAATCACAATAATAACTCAAGATTTTTTTGCTTTGTGTGTTTGTTTGTTTTTCAGTTAAGAGTCTTAAATAGTAAGATTCACTGGTCATGATGTGTTTGTTCAAAGCAACATTCAAAAATAATATTGTGATAGAATTAACAAATCATAAACTCTAACTGAAGTTTAAATTGACAACATGTGAAGAGAAATGAAAAGTGAGAGATGGGTTCATGAACAGTGTTGCAGATTTCATTTATTGAAACAGTTTGACATTGTTCAGTTGAAAAAAGGGAAGCTCTTTCACCTGTTATTAACATTTCTCACCTGAATTGATGATATTGAATTATGCTCAGTGACATTTTAGGGTTTTGGTGCCAGCCTGGAAACACTACAGTGCTATCTACTGGAGAGGGAATCAGTAATAGTTTTAGTGGAATTCGGTTTCAATAAGGCAACAACATTGTAAAAAAGTACCTAAGTCGTAGTATTTTCTTAGAATTGTGCTGACTTCTCAAGCCCTTCCTCATTGGTGACATTATCCATTGGCATGGGGGTAAAATGTGAAGCAAAGATAACCAGTGACACCATTTATGTCAGATTTATTCCTTAATTTGAGGTCCAGCAGGGAACTAGCCATGAAGGTGTGTCCCATCTAGACTACTTACATGGGATTGTACACACAGATCAGCTAATGCCCACATGAGGGTCCAATCTTCCCAGACTTGTTTCACACTTATTTGTTTTACACTTATTTGTTTTACACCTTAGGACATAATTCTACCCCTTTTCTTTCAGTTCGTCTAGTGACCCACCTTCTCTCTCACCTTCATGCCTTTAACACACACTCTTTCCTGTGCCTGGAATTCTGTGTACACTTTCCCTTGCAACCTCTGCAGTATTAAGATTTTTTGGGGAAGTTTTCACCCCCTCTGGAGTTTATTTCTGGCCTCCTGATTTGGATCTTCAGCATTTCTCTCATGGTGTCCTAATGCCATGTCCTACTCTTAACTCTATGTTATCTGTATTCATTCTCACGGACTCCTGTAACAAAATACTACAAACTTGGGGACTTGGAACAACAGAAATTTATTCTCACATTCTGGAGGTTTGAATTCCAAAATCAGGTATTGATTGGACTGTTCCCTTTTTGAAGGTTCTAGGGAGGAGAGGATTCTTTCTTGTATCTTTCAAGTTCTGGTGGATGATGGCATTCCTTGACCTATAGCCACATCACTCCAATCTCTGCTTCATCATATCATGGAGTTCACTATGTGTTCATTGTTTTCCCTCTGTCTGCATCTCTGCGTCCAAACTTCCTTTTTCTTATAAGGACACCAATCATTGGATTAGGGTCCACACCAATCCAGTAAGACTACATCTCAATTTGATTACATCTGCAAAGACTCTATTACCAAATAAGATCACATTCTTAGGTTCTGAGTAGACATGAATAGTGGGGTGACAGTATTCAATCCAATACACTTGCACTTATATTAACTTATTCACATGTGTTGCTCCACCAGACCATACTCTCTGCTAGGGTGAGATTGGGGTTTATTACATTTTACTGTTGTAACCAGTGTGCTTACAGTTCTTGTTCTGAATCCTATGTGTTCAGCTGGTAGTGACTGAATGAATAAATAAATGAATTTCAATCCAAGGCCATGTCCCTAAATAGAATGTTGTCACACACTGGATCTTGAAACATGTAATTCAGTGATTGTGGTGAGGTGACTTAAATACAAATCCCAAGTCCATCAGGGTGGGCCAGAATTGGGAAATATAGCAATGATTAGAGCTCAGGTGAGAATTGGATCAAAATAGGAATTCCTGAGTATGCTCCAATGACTTAGCTCAACATGCATGGGTGTTTAAACCCTGCATATCCCAAAGAAAATCCTATTCAGGATTGTCCTTTGATTACCTTGCCAGTCCTGGGAGATAACTTCTGAGCCCTTGGAATATGCTGTCTGATAAGAGTGTTTTATATGTATAAAACCCTGGGCCATTGTTGTACATTTACTTCTGCTGGTGCTGAAGACTGCTAAGGTCACTAAGGTTAATCTTGTGAGCACTTCATGTCCATATGAACAAAGAGCTTCAACACCAATGCTGGAGTTTCCCTGGGGGAACTCACCAATATATTATTGCTGGGATAACTAAGTATGTCCCTGTGTGACTCCATTAAGTCAGAAAGTCTAGAACCTTGTGTTTAGTTTCTCCTGGATTTTGCCCATGTACATTAGTGGATTTTAACCTTTGTGGATTTTAACCTCTTCCTTTTCACTGTAAAAAGTAAACATAAAAAATAATAAAAGTAATCATGAATATAATGGCTTTCGTAGTCCTATAAATTTGGGCAAATTATGGGGCCTAAGGATGGTCTTGGGGACTTCCAACACAGTAATATCCAAATATGCCTAGAATAGAAGATTGTAACGAACATGATGTTTGGCACATAGTAACTGCTCAATAAAGTATTAGTTGAATAAGTGAATATCTGTGGTGCATTCATAGATCAGCTTCCCTGATATTGGGGGATAGCTCAAAGTTTTCTCAAGTTGATACTAAAGTCTGGGCTTGGGGATACCTCTGCCCCTGCCTTCCTCCAGGCTGAGACAGGCACCTCCCTATGTTTCCTTTCTTGTGCCTCCTATCTTCAAAAACTATTCCTTACACCTTTAAGCTTCTTGTGAGCCATGACACCTTCTGCTGGATCCAGTTAATGCTGCCTTTAGCACAGAGTGGAATGCTACTGAAAGCCAGGCATTAACTGCCTGCCCTCAAATTTGTTTTTTTTTCTTTTTTTTAAATTTTTCTCCTAATTCATTTCAATTGGAGAGGGTGCCTCTGGTGAACAGAAAGCCAGGGAAAGGAAGACAAGAAGGTGTGTCTTCTGTCTACTTTTTATGAGCAGTGCTCTTGGCAGAAGTAGCTTCAGATCTTGAGGTGACCCTGACCACTGGGCACCAGCAACATACCTCCTTCTTTGTTCCTTCAGGCTAACAGTGGAGGCAGTTTCCTGCTTTGATAATCTCTGGTTTGCCTTGCTTATGGTTGCAAGAGTTTTAGGGCTCAGAGTGATTCTATTTTACTGTCATGGTCCTGGACTGACACACGTATATCTCTAGGCCTTGAGCACCTCTGGATTTCCTCATAAGTGGATTATAGATGGCAGGGAAATAGCAGGGTCAATGATCACGTGTACATTACTTAGGAAAGAGGGTGTGTGATCAGTGGAGGTAGATTTCAAGCCAGACAATATAGAGATGATCGAGGACAACTTTTTATAAATTTCTATTACTTTAATGACTATTGGTGAGCCTTTCAGCCATAAACAAAGACATGGAAGTGAAAGGGCATAAAGACAACCTGAAAACCTGGGTCATGTGTGATGGCTGTGTTCTGTCTCAACTTTATTAAGCTGGAAGTAGCCCCCAAGATTCTATTTCCAGAATGACTCCCAATTAGTATTAGCCTCAAGGAGCATTTTGAAGACATATTTTTATGCTCTATAGATAGGGACTGGGTGTGTAATTCATGCATGCTGTCACTGATCTGCTGGCTCACCTGGTTGACATGGGGTAGCACTGAGACCCACATGATATATCTCATTCCTAGAGGGTCTCTTTCTTCACCTTCTCCAAGGCCTACTCCAGGTACAGGGGCAACTCCTTGGTAAATGGAGCTAAGTTATCCTGCAGGTCACCTACAGCATTAAGATTTGAGGTGGTATAGGCAGACGTGTCCCAATGCTCTTCCTGATTTAGTTGTCCTTAGCCCTTGACTTTGTCTATACCCAGTCTCTTGTTTTTCTACCACTGCCTTGCCTGTCTGAGCCATAGGTGGATAGCCTCAGGCTCAATACCTGATGCAGAGGCATTAGCCTGTTCAGACTACCCCACCAGCTCTAATCCATATAAAAAATTCCAAATTCTATATCACATGTGATGTTTTTTGCTTCTCTGGTGGAAGCCACTTTGATACAGGAGAGATAATTGTTTAATTAGGCAAGAGTGAAAGATGTGTACATAGAAAAAGAGGAAATAATTGGATCTAGGCCCAGGATAGTCATGTCTACATATTCTTCCAACTGCCCAAAGATCTTCATAGTGAGGACTGTAATAACATTGACTCTTACATTTCAATTCATGCTCTGATCCAGAACACAAGTCTACTTCTCCAGAGAACTCCCTGGGAGTGTCTACTTCCAGGGATGCAGCAGCATTGGGAGGGGTTGCTATTCACAAGTGACCTACACTTAGAGCTCAGAAGATGGAATCACAATCAAAGAAGGGCTATCACAGAGTCAGAGCCTTTAACCCATAAGTTCTACTTAAGCTCAGAAATAACTTCGAGCCAAATAGGGACCTATAATTGATGAGTTCTGTCAACCAGCATATTTTCTCACTGAAAATGGGCTCCATTTGGAAAGGCTGATTTATTTGTGTTTTACGGCTTATTTTGTGGTGAAGAAAAAATCAATAAAGGCATTCATTTTTACATTTTAAATGTGCCAGGCAAAATCAGAGCATTTTCAAATGTATGCTTTATGTTCTTCATTTCCAAAGGTGAATGGATGTAAATGAATTAAGCTTTGATTTGTAAATTACCCAAGGCTTTTTCCTTCTCAAGTTCTGCTCCTTTAAGAGAAACAGCTTAGAGAGACCCTGTAAATGCACTCCCTAGAGTACTGCCTGACCACTTCAATCATTGGAACTCTGTGTTCTATAGGCTTTGGCACTCTGCCCACATTTTGCCACTGTTGGCCATATTCAGAGAACAGGACAGAGAGCTTATTACAGGACTCTACCCAAGTAGGAAGCTGGAACTTTAACATGAAGACCACATGGCTAATAGCACATTTAAGCCTGGGCAGGAGATGGTATTATGCTCATAGGCAGAACCTAGTATGTCAGGGCCAGGGGAACTCTTATCTAACTTTTACCTTAGCATACCTAAGAGATGAGGAGGTCCAACTAGGGCAGTTGAAATGGAAAGCAGAAAAGAGAAGATGAGAATTCAGAGGTCCTTCAAATTCCATATTCTCAGGACATGCATTTGAAAGTAAGGACAGATGCATCTGAGAAATCTCAGTGACTTCCTGGTGAAACTAGGTGGGTGGTATAAAAAATTAACTGTAGGCTTAATTAGAGTTACAAAGGAATTTCTCATGCAATATTTAATGTAATTATCAAAATGTCTTTATAACTTAGGTATTAGAGGAAAATTAAACTATAGGAAATAATTTATGGGACATGCAGGTGCCCATGAGATGTCCAGGTGGACAAGATACCCAAAAGAAACAGGACATTGAGGTTTACCCATTAGAAGTGCAGGTAGTCCATCAAAAACCTGATGTCAGTATTTGGATATTTGGGCTAGAGGTTTGGGCTAGAGATTATGTTAGGGGTTGTAAGTTTCTAAGTGATGTAGAAGTCATGGACATACCTGACTTCATCCAAAGAAAGGTTGCCAACAGACAAGAAATTAGTAAAACAAGAACTTTAGATTCAATGTCCCTTTGACCAAGATAAAAAAGAGAAGTTCAGAAGAAATCTGAGGAAGAATTAGTACAGAGGGACTATGAGAAGAAAAATTTCAGAAGGCAAGATTCTGAGCACATCACCTATATCTGCCTGAGTCAGAAGGCAAACCAAGTTACTGAGAGCTTCCTGACATTTTTCTGCTTTGTCTGGAGAGAGATGTGTTCCAGGCTTTGCCAAAGTAGAAAGCCAACCCCACAAGAGTGTAGGGCATGAACAATATCACAAGTTGGATATTACTGTTATATTCGTATGTTGGAAAACACAGGGATCCAACAAACAACACCTTACAATACTGAGAACTAACCATTGCCCAACCTCTGAGTGATTTCACCTATGACTAATGATGCTGAGCCAAGTATCCTCACTGGGAAACACATGGCTCACCAGCTGCAGCAAAATAAATGTCATTCTTGACACTTGGCTAAGATTTGTGGATTTGTGCATATGGCAAAACTAAGTAGATGTCTCTGCTGAGCAGGTGTTGCATTTTACATCACAAAAATGATGGCTCCAATTCTCATCAAGCCTTCATCCACCACCCCCACCCACACCACTCCATTGATACTTATACTTTTTTATTACTTACTCTGAGGTGTCCAACTCATTCACCAAAAAGAAAGAGTAGGGAATGACCAGTCATGGTACATTGTTTTCTAGGAAAAGAGTATCAAATAAAAATATTTAGGCTGAGAAAAGGAGGTTCTGATGTGTCTGTGTGCTGGGCATGCAGCTTTTCATGTATTCTATTGGTTCAGAAAACAAGACCATGAGGCCAGCATAAGATTCCCTCTCAATTACATAGGACATTTTCCATGACATCTTGGGATGGGGCCAAGAGCAGTGCATACCAATTTTTCCCTTGACTCTAGTAACAGGAAGAGATTTTGAGAGCATTGAGATAAATAAGTGAAGGGATGGGGCATACCACACAACTTGGCTGTTAATTTGACTAGATCATGCCAAATTTGAGAACTGATAAGTTATTCAAGCAGTATAGCTCTTAAAATGACAAACAAGAGATGTGGGAAATGTATAAACTTGTACATTTTTAGGAACGTGCTCAGCTCTTTAGTAGGATGAGAGAAGAAAGATTATTTGGCTCTGAAAAAAAATGTCTTAAAAGAGAATATGTTGAGCTTTTTAAAACAGGATAAGGTAAAAAGGAAGATAGGTAGAGTCCTTAGGATTGCAAAGTAATGAGCATGTGTTATCAAAGGGGCATAAGAGTAAGCTTAGCACTGGGAAAAAGTGTTGTGGAACACAAACCTGAGTAGCTCTTTCATAAGGAGAGTTAGGGGACAAATACACAGAAATGATTAGGAAGAACATGAATGCCAAGGTCAGAGAACAGAGATCTGACCCAGCAGTCAGAACACGTCCCAGGAATGACCAAGATAACCAGACTAGCATCAGCTTTCCAAAGTGACAAAAGCCAGAACATGAAAATTGAAAAGACCATTTTAATTTTAGGCCCTAAACACATCTGACAACACCTGTGTAGTAAAGATGTTTAGGAAAAAAAAAAAAAAGGAACAATATTTTCACCACTTAGGCAGAAAGAGGAAAACAGACAATCTGCAAGACTGTAAAGCTGGCTACAACCCTTCTTGCACAAGGCTGGAGGGAAGGCAGCAACAGCCACTGCGTCTTGTGCTGATTCCAGGAGGCAAAGCTATAGCTAGTTTGGCTAGCGTTAATTTGAAAGGTACTCTCAGACATACAGGAAGTCAAAATTATACTTACCCAGGTCTCTTTTTTTTTAAAGTTATCAGAAGACAAACCCCAGCTAAATAAGAGGTAAGTAAATTTAAAAAGGTAATTCTGAATCATCAGGAGAATATTGTTGCTATGTAATCCAATGGCAAAATATTATTCTTGGATTTAATATAATATTTAATATAAGAGTTGGGTTATGGACATTGGGGAGGGTATGTGCTATGGTGAGGGCTGTGAAGTGTGTAAACCTGGCGATTCACAGACCTGTTACCCTGGGGCTAATAATATGTTATATGTTAATAAAAAATTAAAAATAATAAAAATATTTAATATAAGAAAATTTTATTTAATATAAGAAGAGTTAATAACAGCATTTTGAAGCCAACATCCTACATTATATCAAAAAAGACCACAAACCAGAAAGAAATTTGGATGAATACGATTCCACTAAATATCATGTCTTACACTGAGCAACAAAAAAGTATTTGATTTTTGTACTTGATAAATATAGAATTATAATCAAAAGTATTTTTGAAAACTTGATAACAATTTTAATATATATATTATATAAATATATATAGACATATATATTCCAAATCTCAGGAGGAAATAATGACAAAAATGCCAATATTCATTTAACAAAAATACAAAACAACTGATAGAAAATCAAGCATTTTAGTTTCTACAGTGTTCACTGTAAATGAAGTTAATTCTTTGAGTTAAAAACATATTCTCAAATTGGTATGGCCAACTAAAAATCCAGCACTATTCATCTTAAGAACGATGAATAAAACAATATGAAAAAATACTAAACATAAAATTAGATTATGTTTTTATAAATATAATTTAGTGTATTAGCACTAAAACACAAAATAATAGAAGTAGTGTTAAGCTAAGGGAAGTACAGGAAATTTAATTAAAGGCAAAATATTTGAGAAACACAAAGAGTCTTTTTATAAGAAGAAGTGCAAGTCACAGAGAATTTTAACAGGCTCTAAACTTAGTGGCCCAGACAGCTTTGCATTCCATTTTCAGCACTTAGGCATCAAATCACATTATTCATCTCAGATTAATAATAATCCATACTAGCACAATCGCTTCATCACATACTTTGACCATCTTTTCCAGTGCCTACAATGAGACTGATTTTGCTCTGAGAAATGTGTGATGTTTGGGGGCCAAAATAAATTAATATCTCAGATTTGATCAACATACTGGGTGTGCCAAGTGTCCATTCTTGCTGACCCACCCTACAAAATGAAATAACATACAGAATCTGGTTTCAAATTTCCAGGCTCCATAATAGAAACTCAAGAAGGGCTTTGAAATGATAAACAAGTCAGAGATTGAAAACTAGAAGCCTGGAAGTAAAATATGCTTTCCTCACATGGCCTCCTCCCTTCCCCATCCTCCTCTTCCTCTCCCTGCCTTCTTTTTCCTCCTCTTTCTCCCCTTTACTTCATTTTCCTCCTATTTCTGCACCCTCCTCTTCCTCTCCCTCCTTTCCTTTCCCTTATCTTTCTCTCCTAATTCTTTTCCCCTCTTCTTTTTTTCTCCAACTCTTCTATTTCTCCTCCTCCTTTCCCTCCTCTCTCTTCCTCCTTTCCCTTTTTCTTCTTTAATCAAAATACGTATTTGCCAAGAAACTTCTCTATACAGTCTGAAGGAGTCATGAATGAAAGAGAGGACTGTGAGGTTTCTGTGAAATTGACAATTTTCTATACCTTAAGTGGGTTCTGGTAACACTGGTATTTTCAGTTTGTTTCTTTTTAATTTACTAATTGTATATTCACTTTTTTATATTTACATTATTCCTCCATATTAATGAAAAAAATGAAAGCAGCTTCCAAGATTAGAAAATGAGATATTTCATACCTAAATTGGAACCCTAAAGGGTGAAGGGAGTGGGAGGCATAGGCTTCTGGCTATGGAATTGAATAAATCACAGAGATGAAAGGGGATATCATCAATGATATTGTAATAGTGTTGTTCGGTGACAGATGACAGCTACATTTGTGGTGAGGATAGCATAACATAAAGAAGCTGAATCACTATATTATAGACCTGAAACGAATGTAACATCATGTGTCAAAAAAAAAAAAAAAGGAATCTCTGTTAATTCTGAATAAAATGGCAGGTTTGGTGAGCTGAGTTGGAGTTTAAGTAGATTTAACCTGTACAAGGAACATGGGCTTATTTGCTCAACTGAAGCCCAGTGCATCAAAATTATTCATTGATGTCCCATGTGACCTTTGGAGCATAAACACTGTCATACCTCTGTGGTCAGCAGAGGTCCATCTCAGTGCCACCTCCTTCCCTTCCTACTTTACACAAAATCTGTAACTACTTACTTTACTTTAAAAAGTATGCCTTAATAAACAAAAACTCTGTTTCCATGTTCAGAATAGATCTTTGACAATTTAACATATGTCCTTTGTAATTTTTATTTATATTTGTACCAACCAGATTTTTGTGTATCTTTATTCTTCTAGAGTTTGAATGTATAAAAATGCAATAGGTTTTCCAAACGCAACACCCACTATAATAAATAACCCTGGTCTGTCTCCCTAAATACAGCAAAGTTGATTCATTAGTACAGGTGGGCCCGAAGACTTCTTCTAGGCCCATTCAAAATTACTTTAAAAATAGCCTAGGAAGTGTTTTGTTTTGTTTTCTATAGTTTTTTTTTTTTATCACTATGTTCAATTAGCCAGCATATAGTACATCATTAGTTTTGATGGAGTGTTCAATGATTCATTAGTTGTGTACAACACCCAGTGCTCATCACAATATGTGCCCTCCTTAATACCCATCACCTGGTTACCCCATACCTCCACCCCATCCCTTCTGTAACCCTCAGTTTGTTTCCCAGAGTCTAGAGTCTCTCATGGTTTGACTTCCTCTCTGATTACTTCCCTTTCAGTTTTCCCTCCCTTCCCCTATGGTTCTCTGCACTATTCCTTATATTCCACATATGAGTGAAACCATATGATAACTGTCTTTATCTGCTTGATTTATTTCACTTAGCATAATCCTCTCCAATTCCATCCATGTTGAGCAAATTGTAGGTGTTTCTGTAGGTTGAATGGGCTCCAGTGAGTAGCTCTTACTTAGAGCTACTCCCATGCACTATAGTTAGATAGGACCAGAGTTGGAAGGCATCTAAAAGCTTGACTTGGTTGGCCATCCACAGTGGCTTTCCCATTCACAGGCCTGGCACCATGAAAAAATGTTCATCATCACTAGCCATTAGGGAGATTCAAATTAAAACCACATTGAGATACCACCTTACTGGTTAGAATGGCCAAAATTAGCAAGACAGGAAACAACATGTGTTGAAGAGGATGTGGAGAAAGGGGAACCCTCTTGCACTGTTGGTGGGAGTGCAGGTTGGTGCAGCCACTTTGGAGAATAGTGTGGAGATTCTTCAAGAAATTAGAGGAAATAGCTCTAAAAATAGAAATTAGGAAAAATAGCTCTAAAAATAGAGCTTCCCTATGACCCTGCAATTGCACTACTGGGTATTTACCCCAAAGATACAGATGTAGTGAAAAGAAGGGCCATCTGTACCCCAATGTTTATAGCAGCAATGGCCACGGTCACCAAACTGTGGAAAGAACCAAGATGCCCTTCAACAGATGAATGGATAAGGAAGATATGGTCCATATACACTATGGAGTATTATGCCTCCATCAGAAAGGATGAATACCCAACTTGTGTAGCAACATGGACGGGACTGGAAGAGATTACGCTGAGTGAAGTAAGTCAAGCAGAGAGAGTCAATTATCATATGGTTTCACTTATTTGTGGAGCATAACAAATAGCATGGAGGACAAGGGGAGTTAGAGAGGAGAAGGGAGTTGAGGGAAATTGGAAGGGGAGGTGAACCATGAGAGACTGTGGACTCTAAAAAACAACCTGAGGGTTTTGAAGGGGTGGGGAGTGGGAGGTTGGGGGAACCAGGTGGTGGGTATTAAGGAGGGCACGTATTGCATGGAGCACTGGGTGTGGTGCAAAAACAATGAATACTGTTATGCTGAAAAGAAAAAAAAAAAAAAGAACCTTCTTAGATATGGTGATTCTAAAAGAGTCATAAAATTTTTTCCCATTCAGTTTTTAGGAAGTTCACAAACCCAGAGGCCTGGGATGAAGGAGAAGCTAGATAGTTTAAACATCACAAGGAGTGTGGCAGATCTCCCAACCCACATTCTCTTTTGCAGTATGACCTCCCCCATCAAGGTAATGCTCCTTCATGAGGAAACGGAATTTATTTCTTGAGTCCCTTGAATCTGGGTGAGTTCTGTGACTGCTTTGACCACTAGGAAGTATTTTTAATAACACTTTATATATGTTTATAATGAATAAGGGTTTCATCGCCTTTAATCTTCATGATATAACCTCTACTTCTGACCCCTGGGCCACCTTATGGACTGACCACATTGTAAGGGAAGCAAATATCAGATGTTACACATTGCCAAAGTCCAGAAAAATGTCTCACTACAACAGCCACTCTCGCCAGGACCAGTATTGAGAGACACAGCCACAACACTGCACAGATCACCCAGTGGGTGAAGAGGGCAGAGGCAACTTGATCTACTCCTGCTAATTTTGCAGAACTTTCCTTCCAGGTTCACTGTTCAGTAGTGGTGTGTGTGCTAGTTTCCAGGCCAGCTTAACCTGTATCCATCCCTTTCTTTGAGTGCCTTTAATGATCCGACACCAGGAGGACTGGGTGGGTGCCTATGAAACCCTTTGATGATTTGGAGGAGTCTGGTAAACTTACCGGGAAGATGAAGGTGTATGACCCATTGCTCACACTGATAGCACTATTAGTCTCTGTGCTAAAAGAGACTTTGGAGCTGAATGAATAAAGCTCTTTTTGTTTAAACAATAGGCATTCAGATTAGTTACCTTCTATTTTAGCATCCTAAATGAAAGAAAAAGTAAAAACACCCTATCCAGGGGAGTTGAATAAATCTCTGAATAGGAATTTCCTAAATGACCATTACTGGAATAGTCACCAAAGGAGGGAGAAAGAAATGTATTTTAGCCAAGTTTCCCTAGCTTCCCTGATTAAATAAACACATTTCATGAATATGATTTAAAAATATGTCACGAATGGAGTAGGAAGACAACCTGCCAATGTTAAGAAATATGCATCATGTTTTTCTACAGGTGTTGGTTTAAAAACTAATTTGTCTGATATGAGAATTGTTACCCCAGTTTTTTTTTTTTTACTTTTGTAAATTTATTTTCAGCATAATAGTATTCATTGTTTTTGCACCACACCCAGTGCTCCATGCAATCCGTGCCCTCTCCAAGCCACCACCGGGTTCCCCCAACCTCCCATTCCCCGCCCCTTCAAAACCCTCAAGTTGTTTTTCAGAGTCCATAGTCTCTCATGGTTCACCTCCCCTTCCAATTTCCCTCAACTCCCTTCTCCTCTCTAACTCCCCTTGTCCTCCATGCTATTTGTTATGCTCCACAAATAAGTGAAACCATATGATAATTGACTCTCTCTGCTTGACTTATTTCACTCAGCATAATCTCTTCCAGTACCATCCATGTTGCTACACAAGTTGGGTATTCATCCTTTCTGATGGAGGCATAATACTCCATAGTGTATATGGACCACATCTTCCTTATCCATTCATCTGTTGAAGGGCATCTTGGTTCTTTCCACAGTTTGGTGACCGTGGCCATTGCTGCTATAAACATTGGGGTACAGATGGCCCTTCTTTTCACTACATCTGTATCTTTGGGGTAAATACCCAGTAGTGCAATTGCAGGGTCATAGGAAGCTCTATTTTTAATTTCTTGAGGAATCTCCACATGTTCTCCAAAGTGGCTGCATCAACTTGCATTCCCAACAACAGTGTGAGAGGGTTCCCCTTTCTCCACATCCCCTCCAACACATGTTGTTTCCTGTCTTCCTAATTTTGGCCATTCTAACTGGTGTAAGGTGGTATCTCAATGCGGTTTTAATTTGAATCTCCCTGATGGCTAGTGATGATGAACATTTTTTCATGTGTCTGATAGCCATTTGTATGTCTTCCTTGGAGAAGTGTCTGTTCATATCTTCTGCCCATTTTTTTATAGGATTGTCTGTTTTGTGTGTGTTGAGTTTCAGGAGTTCTTTATAGATTCTGGATATCAACCTTTCGTCTGTACTATCATGTGCAAATATCTTCTCCCATTCCGTGGGTTGCCTCTTTGTTTTGTTGACTGTTCCCTCTGCTGTGCAGAAGCTTTTGATCTTGATGAAGTCCCAGAAGTTCATTTTCACTTTTGTTTCCTTTGCCTTTGGAGACATATCTTGAAAGAAGTTGCTGTGGCTGATATCGAAGTGGTTACTGCCTATATTCTCCTCTAGGATTCTGATGGATTCCTGTCTCACGTTGAGGTCTTTTATCCATTTTGAGTTTATTTTTGTGTATGGTGTAAGAGAATGGTCGAGTTTCATTCTTCTACAAATAGCTGTCCAGTTTTCCCAGCACCATTTATTGAAGAGACTGTCTTTTTTCCACTGTATATTTTTTCCTATTTTGTCGAAGATTATTTGACCATAGAGTTGAAGGTCCATATCTGGGCTCTCTACTCTGTTCCACTGGTCTATGTGTCTGTTTTTATGCCAGTACCATGCTGTCTTGGTGATCACAGCTTTGCAGTAAAGCTTGAAATCAGGTAACGTGATGCCCCCAGTTTTATTTTTGTTTTTCAACATTTCCTTAGCTATTTGGGATCTCTTCTGATTCCATACAAATTTCTGGATTATTTGATCCAGCTCTTTGAAAAATACCGGTGGAATTTTGATCAGAATGGCATTAAAAGTATAGATTGCTCTAGGCAGTATAGACATTTTAACAAGGTTTATTCTTCCAATCCAAGAGCATGGAATGGTCTCCCATCTTTTTGTGTCTTCTTCAATTTCTTTCATGAGTGTTCTTTAGTTCCTCGAGTACAGATCCTTTACCTCTTTGGTTAGGTTTATTCCCAGATATCTTTTGGTTCTTGGTGCTATGTAAATGGAATTGATTCTCTAATTTCCCTTTCTGTATTTTTATTGTTAGTGTATAAGAAAGCCACTGATTTCTGTGCATTGACTTTGTATCCTGCCACATTGCTGAATTGTTGTATGAGCTCTAGTAGTTTTTGGGTGGATTCTTTTGGGTTTTCCATATAAAGAATCATGTCATCTGCGAAGAGAGAGAGTTTGACTTCTTCATTGCCAATTTGGATACCTTTTATTTCTCTTTGTTGTCTGATTGCTGTTACTAGGACTTCTAATACTACGTTTACCAAGAGTGGTGAGAGTGCGCATCTTTGTCGTGTTCCTGATCTCAATGAGAAGGCTACAAGCTTTTTCCCATTGAGGATGATATTTGCTGTGGGTCTTTCATAGATAGATTTGATGAAGTTCAGGAATGTTCCCTCTATCCCTATATTTTGAAACATTTTAATCAGGAATGGATGCTGGATTTTGACAAATGCTTCTTCTGCATCAATTGAGAAGACCACGTGGTTCTTCTTTCTTCTCTTATTAATTTGTTCTATCACATTGATTGATTTGCGAATGTTGAACCATCCTTGTAGCCCAGGAATGAATCCCACCTGGTCATGGTGGATAATCTTTTCAATGTGCTGTTGGATCCTGTTTGCTAGGATCTTGTTGAGAATCTTAGCATATTCATCGGTGATATTGGTCTGAAATGATTTTTGGTAGGGTCTTTGCCTGGTTTGGGAATCAAGGTAATGCTGGCTTCATAGAAAGAGTCTGGAAATTTTCCTTCTGCTTCATTTTTTTGAAACAGCTTCAGGAGAATAGGTGTTATTTCCTCTTTGAAAGTTTGGTAGAATTCCCCAGGGAATCCATAAGATCCTGGGCTCTTGTTTTTTGGGAGGTTTTTGATCACTGCTTCAATCTCGTTACTAGATATCAGTCTATTCAGGTTGTCAATTCCTTCCTGGTTCAATTTTGGGAGTTTATAGTTTTCCAGGAATGCATCCATTTCAGCTAGGTTGCTTAGCTTATTGGTGTATAACTGCTGATAATAACGTGTGATGATTGTTTCTACTTCCTTGGTGTTGTGATCTCTCCCTTTTCATTCATAATTTTATTAATTTGGGCTTTCTCTCTTTTCTTTTGGATTAGTGTGGCCAAAGGTTTATTGATCTTATTGATTCTTTCAAAAAACCAGCTTCTAGTTTCATTGATATGTTCTATTGTATCTCTGGTTTCTACCTCATTGATCTCTGCTCTAATCTTGATTATTTCCCTTCTTATGTGTGGAGTTGGTTTGATTTGTTGTTGATTCTCCAGTTCTTTAAGGTGTAGAGACAGCTGCTGTGTTCTGGATTTTTCATTTTTTTTGAGAGAGGCTTGGATGGCTATGTATTTCCCCCTTAGGACTGCTTTTGCTGTATCCCATAGGTTTTGGACTGAAGTGTCTCTTCATTCTCATTGGTCTCCATGAATTAAGTTCTTCTTTGATCTCCTGGTTGATCCAAGCATTCTTCAGCAAGGTCGTCTTTAGCTTCCAGGTGTTTGAGTTCCTTCTGAACTTTTCCTTGTGATTGAGCTCTAGTTTCAAAGCATTGTGATCTGAGAATGCGCAGGGAATAATCTCAGTCTTTTGGTATCGGTTGAGTCCTGATTTGTGACCCAGTATGTGGTCTATTCTAGAGAAGGTCCCATGTGCACTTGAGAAGAATGAGTATTGTGTTGTTTTAAGGTGGAATGTTCTGTATATATCTATGAGGTCCATCTGGTCCAATGTGTCATTCAATGCTCTTGTTTCTTTATTGATTTTCTGCTTTGATGATCTATTTCTGAAAGAGGCGTGTTAAGATCTCCTACTATTAATGTATTCATTTCAATATGACTCTTTATCTTGATTAACAGTTTTCTCATGTAATTGGCTGCTCCCATATTGGGGGCATAGATATTTACAATTGTTAGATCCTCTTGGTGGATAGTCCCTTTAAGAATGATGTAGTGTCCTTCTGTATCTCTGACTACAGTCTTTAGTTTAAAATCTAATTTGTCTGATATGAGAATCACTACCTCAGCTTTCTTTTGAGGCCCATTGGCATGAAAGATGCTTCTCCATCCCTTCACTTTCAGTCTGGGTGTATCTTTAGGTTCAAAATGGGTCTCTTGTAGACAACATATGGATGGGTCCTGTCATTTTATCCAATCTGCAATCCTGTGCCATTTTATGGGCACATTTAGGCCATTCACATTGAGAATGATTATTGAGAGATACGTTTTTATTGACATCGTGTTACCTATGAAGTCTCTCTTTCTGTAGATTGTCTCTATATTTCTGTTCAATGCTATTCTTAGGATTTTTCCTCTTTTATAGAACCCCCCTTTAATATTTCCTGCAGTGTCAGCTTGGTGGTTGCATAGTCTTTTAAGCCTTGCTGGTCTTGGAAACTCTTTATCTCTCCATCCATTTTGAATGTCTGTCTTGCTGGATAAAGTATTCTTGGCTGCATGTTCTTCTCATTTAGTGCCCTGAATATATCTTGCCAGCCCTTTCTGGCTTGTCATGTCTCTGTGGACAGGTCTGACGTTATTCTGATGGGCTTTCCTCTGTAAGTATGGAGCCTCTTTGTCCTAGCGGCTTTCAAGAGATTATATCTACAATTATGATTCCTCAATTTGACTATCAGATGTCTTGATGTTTTTCTGGCATCTATAATCTTGGGTGGAGACCGTTCGGCCTCTAGTATATGAATGCTGGTTCCATTCATGAGATTGGGAAAATTTTCATCAAGAACTTGTTCCACTTTATCTTCTAGGCTTCTTTATTTCTCCTCCCCTTCAGGGATCTGAATAATTCTGACATTGGAACATTTCATGGCATCATTTATTTCCCTGATTCTGTTTTTATGGCTTCTAAGCTGTTTGTTCCAGGCTTCCTCCTGATCCTTTCTCTCTATCTGTTTGTCCTCCAGATCACTAATTCTATCTTCTCTCTCAGTTACCCTAGCTTTGAGAGTATTTAGATTAGATTGGAACTCATTGAGAGCATTGTGAACCTCATCCTTAGTAGCTTTCAGCTCTGCCCTAACATTGTCAACATCAACTCTGGTCACTTTCAGTTCAGCCCTAATCAATTCTGTTTGGTCATCCATGGCTTTCTCCAACTTAGCTATTGCCTGGATAATTGTTAGCCTGAATTCTCCTTCTGACATATTGTCTATGTTGATAGCCCTTAGCTCTGTTGCAGAAGGCCCATCCTCTATATTTTCTTCTGTTGGGCATTCCTCCTCCTAGTCATTTTGGTGAGAGATGGCTGAACGGATGTAGCTGGATGTATCGACCATGGTGCAGTCAAGGTGCACCCTGGAACGTTTCTGAGCAATCAGGATTCCCCACCCAAATGAGAGAAAAAAATAAAAAAGAGAGAGAGAGAGACAGGAAAGAAATGGAAGATGAAAGAGAAGATTCAGCCCAAATGGGCTCCAAGGTAAGATTTATGAAGTATACAAACTAAAACAGACAAACAAGAAGACTGGTAAAATTATATGTCAAGAGAAAAAAAAATTATATATATATAATTTGCATATATATATGTATATATGCAAATAAAGGAAGAACCTCGTCAAAAAGAACCCAAAGTGTAAGATTTATATACTATCAGGACAAACACAAAAACACAGAAACACTGGTGGAAGAAAAAGATGGGAGAGTGGTTATAAAATCTCAGTGTGGGCGAGGAAGGTTGTTTTGATTCTTCCTGGATGTATCTTGTTATCTTTGTTAAAGGACTCAACTTTCCTAAGATAAAGGGGGATTAAAAATTGGTTTACGTAAAGGGGTAGCACTGATTGGGGAAAGGGGATTACCTTGAATTTTAACTGTATATGAATATTAGAAAATAAAAGTAAAAAAGGAATAAACTAGACTAAACTAAACTAAATTAAAAAAAAAGAAATTTAAAAAATAGAAATGCAAAAGAAAAACGCATGTGTATGTATCAAAAAGTTCAGGTTAGAAGGTTATTATGGAATTTGATGTACTGGACATCTCACTGTGATGGTAAATAAGCTAAAAAATTATCTATATAAAAAAAATGAGCCAGAATAGTGGGAATGAATTAAAAATAAAAGTTGTCCTATGAAGTAGTGGTGGTTGTTTCTTGTGGTCTTTTTTAATTTTTTTTTTTCTTTCCTGGTTGGTTTTCTGGGGGAGGGACCTGCCACGTGGGTTTTCAGTCAATGTAGTTTTCTGAATTAAGTCCTCCCGCCCCCCTCAAGGGGGTGGTCTCTGAGGAAACTGTTTTTTTCAGGCTTTTGTTCTCTGTAGGTTTTTATGTTTGTTCACTTTTTTTTTTTCTCTCTCGCCTTGACCGCTTTTGATGGTTTTTGTAGGTTTAGAGGAAAGCAAACTGCACCCTGACCTCCCTCTCAGAGAGGAGCCTCAGTCTGGCTGCAGATCCCAAATAAATTTCCCCTTGGCCGCTGGCAGAGCAGGTTCCGAGTCGTGGTCCCTGGGGACGCAGGATTTTTTTCTTGTACCCAAAACCACGGCAGTGGCGACTGTCTGGGCAGCTCCAGTCTGCCAGAGAGGTTCCAAGAAGTGATCGCACACTGAGATTTTCCCGCTGGCCCGAGCTGGGAGTGTCTGGTCTTCCCTGGTCCGGGTCCGAGAGCACCAGGCTGGCACCTGTGCGCACCTCTCTCAGGGGAGGGCGTGGGGCGCGACTTGGACTCTGATAGCAGGGCACAGCACTCGTGTGGGGACTGCAAAAAGGCTGTGCTTCTGCCGGCTGGTGAGGCCCCCAGCCCCTCAAGGGAGCCAGACCCCACAAACTCTCAGGCGTGCTGGTGGGTCAGGGACCAAGACCTGGTTTCTCCACCGCACTCTCTCTGGCTCTGCACCAGGGGTGGCTGTCCTGGGTCTGGGGAGTTAAGCCCCTGTCCCTAGCCGCCCCGATTCCCACAGTCCCCCCCCCCCCAATTGCGATCCTTTGCTCTTTTTGAGTGCTTTCTACCAGACTCCAAGTTAATGCTGGTCCCCAGACGCAGAGCACTCTCTTATTGGGATATTACTTTCCAATGCATTGCCTCTGGTGGCTCCCTCCCCCTTTTGCTTATCTTCCGATATCAGTCCAACATTCCCACTCTGTTTTACCTGCCCACTGGTGTCTTCTGCTCCTGTAGAGATCCTGACGTGTATAATTCTGATCTCCGTCTGATTTCATGGGTGATCAGAGTTCTTTGGAAGGTAATCTGTTACCCCAGCTTTCTTTTGAGGTTAGTTGGCATGTTAATGCGTTCTCCATCCCCTCACATTTAACCTGGAGTTGTCTTTAGGTTCAAAATGAGTCTCTTGTAGATAGCATATAGATAGGTCCTGCTTTTTTACCCAATATGAGACCCTGTGTCTTTTGATGGGGAGCATTCAGCCCATTCATGTAGAGTAACTATTGAAGATATGAATTCATTGCCATTGTATTGCCTATAAACTCCCTACTTCTGTAAATTGTCTCTGTTAATTTCTGGTTTATGTAACTTTCAGGGTTTCTCTTCACTACAAAATCCCCCTTAATATTTCTTGCAGATCTAGTTTGGTGGTCACATATTCTTTCTATTTTGGCTTGTCATGGAAGCTCTTCATCTCCCTATCTGTTCTGAATAACAGCCTTGCTGGATAAAGTATTATTGGCTGCATGTTCTTCTCATTTAGCACACTGAATATGTCTTGCCAGCCCTTTATGGCTTACCAGTGTATAGGTTTAATGCTATTCTGATGTTCCTCCCTCCCTATGTAAGAAAAATCTTCCCCCAAGTTGCTCTCAAGATAGTTTCCTTGGCTCTAAGATTTGCAAGCTTCACTATTATATGTTGGGGTGTTGATCTATATTGATTTTGGTAGGGATCCTCTCTGCCTTTTGGATATGAATTCTTGTTTCCTTCCCCCAGATTAAGGAAGTTCTCAGCTATGATTTTCTCAAATATGTCTTCTAGTCTTCTCCCTCCACACCCTTAGTGATCCCAATAATTCTGACATTGGAAGGTTTCATGATGTCATTGATCTAAGTCTACTCTCATGGGTTACTGGCTGCCTATACCTGTCTTCTTCAGCGTAAGGATGCTGAGGAAGACAATTATATCAGCTTCTTTCTATCAGCTTATCTTCTAGACCACTGATTTATTCTTCTTCCTCATTTACCCTGGCTGTTAGATTAAGCAATATAGACTGCATCTCATTCATAATATTTTTGTTATGTTCAGTTAGCCAACATATAGTAACATTTTTAAGTTCAGCCTGACAAGATCTCATTTCTGCCTTAGAGATTCCATATTGTCACTAATGCTTTTCTCAAGCCTAGCTATTGACTTTATGATTCCTACACTGAAGTCTATCTCTGATATCTTGCTTTTAATCCATAGCCATTAGGTCTGTGAAACTCCTAGCCATTCTGTTGAGGGATGGTTGACAGAGTCCAAAATACCAACTGCAACCCAAGCAAAATGCACCTTAGAAAAAAATCTGAGGTGGTCAAAAGCCACCAAAGATATGCCACCAAACCCAGGATGATCCAAAACAAAAAAAGGAAAGAAAGAAAAAAAAAAGAGGGGAGGTGGGGAAAGAAATTATAATCTCTCAGGCTGGAAAAAGGAAAAAGAAGGGTGATCTGACTGTTTCTGCTTGACTTTTTGTCTCTGTGTTAGAAGATGCTATATCCTCAAATTGCAAAGAAGTCAAAATAAACATGAAAATGTCTATGCTGCCCAGAGCAATCTATACTTTCAATGCACTCTCTACCAAAATACAATCAGCATTTTTCACAGAGCAGGAATAAGCAATCCTAAAATTTGTAGGGAACTAGAAAAGACACCAAATGACCACAGAATTGCTCAAAAAGAAAATCAAAGATGGGGGCATCACAATTACGTACTTCAAGCTATATTACAAAGCTGTGATAATCAAGACAGCATGGTATTGGCACACACACAAAACATAGATCAATGTAGCTGAATAGAGAGCTCAGAAATTAACCTTCAACTCTATGGTAAACTAATCTTCAACAAAGCAGGAAAGAATATCCAATGAGAAAAAAGATAATCTCTTAAATGAATGGTGCTGGGAATATTGGACAGGCACATGCAGAAGAATGAAACTGGACCATTCTCTTACACCATACACAAAGATAAACTCAAAATGGATGAGAGACCTCAATGTGAGACAGGAATCCATCAAAACCTTAGAAGAGAACAAAGGCAGCAACCTCTTTGACATTAGCCACAGTGACTTCTTTCAAGATATGTCTCTTAAAGGAAAGGGAAACGAAAGCAAAAATGAACTATTGGGACTCCCTCAATATAAAAAGCTTCTACCCCAAAAAGGAAAGAGTCAATAAAACTAAAAGGCAATCCATGGAATGGGAGAAGATATTTGCAAATGACATTACAGATAAAGGGCTGGTATCCAAGATCTATAAGGAACTTATTAAACTCAATACCCAGAGAAGAAAATAATCCAGTCAATAAATGGGCAGAAGACATGAGCAGAAATTTCTCCAAAGAAGACTTACAAATGGCTATCAGACACATGAAAAAATATTAAATAGCTCTAACCATCAGGGAAATACAAATCAAACCCACAATGAGATACCACTTTACACCAGTTAGAATGGCAAAAATTAACAAGACAAGGAACAACAAGTGTTGGTGAGGATGTGGAAAAGGGGGATCCCTCTTACACTGTTGGTGGAAATGCAAGCTGGTACAGCCACTCTGGAAAACAGTATGGAGGTTCCTCAAGACGTTAAAAGTACTGGCCCTGCAACCCAACAATTGCACTGTTAAGTATTCACCCCAAAGATACAGACATAGTGAAAAGAAGGGACATATGCTTCCTGATGTTCATAGAAGTAATAGCTAAAACAGCCAAACTGTGGAAGGAGTTGAGATATCTTTCAACAGATGAATGGATAAAGATTATGTGGTTCATATATACAATGGAATATTACTTAGCCATTTGAAAGAATGAATACCCACCATGTGCATCAACATGGATGGAACTGGACTATACTGTGCTAAGTGAAATAAGTCAAGGAGAGAAAGACAATTATCACATGGTACCATTCGTATGTGGAATTTAAGAGGACCACAGGGGAAAGGAAGGAAAACTGAATGGGAAGAAATCAGAGAGGGGGAAAAACCATGAGAGATTCTGGACTCCAGGAACCAAACTGAGGGTTACATAATTGATGGGGGATGGGGTAACTAGGTGATGAGTACTAAGGAGGGCATGCATGGTGATGGGTGTTACACAACTATTGAATCATTGAACACTATATCAAAAAAAAAACTATAAAGAGAGAGAGAAAGAAAAGAAATATGAATCATGCATCACACAAAAACATATTTTATATAATAAATTCTCAGTTTGCTTTGAAAATCTATAGAAATAAGGTAATATATGTAATTTTTTACATCTGAGTGTTAATCCTAGATGAAAAGAAATGTAATGTGGTAGGGAAACATAATTTTGAGAGACTGCATTATGCCAGGTACTGGGCTATACACTTACAACCATATTTTTCTAAAGAATTTTTAACGTATTTCTGTCAATAACACTTATCCATCTATAAAATAATGATAATTTGTATTATTGTTATTAATCTATAGATGTAGAAATTGAGTCAAGTATTTTAAATAAAAATTCCTAAGGACACATACCTAGTACAGGTCCATTCAAGACTGAAATTTGGGTTTGTCTTTAGGGCAATATTAAAAAGTACAAGAATGGCAAATGTAAAAATATATTTGGGCTTCTGCTTCTATTTTCTCACACTAGTCAATTAGTAAACTGGAAACGGATGAGAAAATATTTTTAGTTGTTGAACAGACAACACAAAAATGGGATCACTAAGACAAGGGGAAATGACATTTATAATTTTCCACTTTTATGCATAGAAACACATTGTAATAGCATAGAGAAGACATCCTAAGCAGAATACTGGGGTCTTACTGACTGAGGAAATAAGAAATGGAATTGTGAAGCTGGGGTAGCTAACAATTATATGGGAAAGTAATGGACAACAATCCTTGTAGTTTGTTGTTGAATAAACACCAAGCTAACACATGGATTGGATAAGGCCAGGCAAAGAACTGCCATGGTGATAAAAGCTGAATAGTTCCTAGAATACATACACTGCTGAAAGAATTCAAATTCTAAAGCACCAAAGTGAAGTTGCTTTGAAAAACATTCTGGAATCCAGAAAGTCCAACTTTAGCAGTCAGAATAAATTCTAGCTATAATAGAACCAATGTTAGACCTGACCCAACAAAACTTTAAAACATGCCTCAACAAGTTTGTTGTGGAACAAACTGATACTCAAATAAACAGTTAGGAAAAAAAATGGCAGATTAAAGTAAAATTTTTTTTATATTTTTTTAAGATTTTATTTATTTGCCAGAGAAAGAGTGTGAGTGAGACAGAGCACAAGCAGAAGGAGTGCCAGGCAGAGGGAGAAGCAGTTTCTCTCCAAGCAGAAACCCAATGTGGAACTCAATCCCAGGACCCTGGGGTAATGACTTGAGCCAAAAACAGATGCTTAACTGACTGAGCCACCCAGGAGTCAATCAAAAAACTTGCAACAACAAAAAGTCAGATGCTCACCAATATAACAATACCAATGTTTAGTATCCAACAACAACAACAAAAATTACTAGACATAGAAAGAAGCAGGAAAATCTTATTCATAACCAGCAGAAAATCAGTGAACAGAAATGGACTCAAAACTGGCAGAGATAATGGAATTGAAGACATACATTATAAATACACTGAACTATTTAAAGTAAGACAAAACTGTGAGGAAAGAAACGGAAAATATTTTTTAATCAAATGAAACTCCCAGAAATAATAAAAGTATACAATATATAAAGTGAAAAAATTACCAAATGGGTTAACACAAGACTAGGCACTGCATAAGAAAAGAGCAGAAAACTATTAAAAAGCTGTAATCATCAAGACAGTATAGTACTGGCACAAAAACAGACACATAGATCGATGGAACAGAATAGAGAGCCCAGAAATAGACCCTCAGCTCTATGGACAATTAATCTTTGATGAAGCAGAAAAGAATGTCCAATGGAAAAAAGATAGTCTCTTCAACAAATGGTGTTGGGAAAATTGGACAGCCACATGCAGAAAAATGAAATTGGATATTTTCTTACACCACACACAAAAATAGACTTGAAAATGGATGAAGGACCTCAATGTGAGAAAGGAATCCATTAAAATCCTTGAGGAGAACACAGGCAGCAACCTCTTCAACCTCAGCCACAGCAACTTCTTCCTAGAAACATCACCAAAGACAAGGGAAACAAGGGTAAAAATGAACTATTGGGACTTCATCAAGATCAAAAGCTTTTACACAGCAAAGAAAATAGTAAACAAAACCAAAAGACAACTGACAGAATGGGAGAAGATATTCACAAATGGCATATCAGATAAAGGGCTAGTATCCAAAATCTATAAAGAACTTATCAAACTCAACACCCAAAGAACAAATAATCCAATCAAGAAATGGACAGAGGAGATGAACAGACATTTCTGCAAAGATATCCAGATGGCCAACAGACACATGAGAAAGTGCTCAATATCATTTGGCATCAGGGGAATACAAATCAAAACCACAATGAGGTATCACCTCACACTAGTCAGAATGGTTAAAATTAACAAGTCAGGAAAAGAGAGGTGTTGGCAAGGATGCAGAGAAAGGGGAACCCTCCTACACTGTTAGTGGGAATGCAAGCTGGTGCAGCCACTCTGGAAAACAGCATGGAGGTTCCTCAAAAAGCTGAAAATAGAGCTACCTTATGACTCAGCAATCACACTACTGGATATTTACCCTAAAGATACAAAGGTAGTGATCCAAAGGGGGACGTGCACCTGAATGTGTATAGCAGCAATGTCCACAATAGCCAAACTATGGAAAGAACCTAGATGTCCACCAACAGACGAATGGATAAAGAACATGTGATATATTTACACACACACACACACACACACACACACACACACACACACACACACTATGAATACTACACGGTCCTCAAAAGAAATGAAATTTCTTACTAAGTGAAATAAGCCATTTATCATATGATCATATGATCTCTCTGATATGAGGAATTTGAAAGGTAGGGCAGGGGGTTTGGGGGTAGGGAAGGAAAAAAAATGAAACAAGATGGGATCTGGAGGAAAACAAACCATAAGAGACTCAATGTCACAAAACAAACTGAGAGTTGCTGGGGGGAAGGAGGGGTAGGGAGAGGGTGGTTGGGTTATGGATATTGGGAAGGGTATGTGCTATGGTGAGTTCTGTGAAATATGTAAGCTTGATGATTCAGAGACCTGTATCCCTGGGGCAAAGAGTACATTATATGTTAATAAAAATAATAAAGTATAAAAAAAGAGCAGAAAATATTCAAATGAATAGAAATAATCCAACTGAAGCCCACAGAGGGAAAATAATCTTAAAAACAAACAAAGAATCAGTGACTCTGGGACAATTTCAAGTAGTCCAACAATGTGTAATTAGAGCTCCAGAGGAAGTAAGTGAAGAAAAAAAAATGCCTCAACTAATAAAAGACAAAAAGTTTCCAATTATGATGCAAACTATAAACCCACAAATCAAAGATTAATGAAATTCAAGTAAGATAAACATAAAGAAGACTACACAAAAAGGATATCATAATTCAATTGCTGAAAAAACAGTATTAAGTAGAAAGTCTTAAATCATCCTAGAGAAAAAATGGACATTACGTATATGGGGACAAAACAGAAATAATGAAAGCCTTCTCTCAAATAAACAGTGCAACCAGAGAACAATATAATTATATGTTTATTGTTAATAAACAAGTCACTAATATAGATACAAAGGAATAGTAAAACATATTCAGTCCAAAACAAGAAGGAAGAGAGAACAGAACAAAAAGCAGATACAGAAAACAAATACCAAGATAATATTGATAGTATTTAATGTAAATTATTGTACCCCAATGTTCATAGCACCAATGGCCACTATTGCCCAACTGTGAAAACAGCCAAAATGCCCTTCAACAGACAAATGGATATAGAAGATTTTATATATATATATATATATATATATATATATATATATATATATATATATATATAATGGAATATCACACCTCCATCAGAAAAGATGAATACCCAACTTTTATCAACATGATTGGGACTGGAGGATATTATGCTGAGTGAAATAAGTCAAGCAGAGAAAATCAATTATCATATGATTTCACTTCCTTGTGGCACATAAGGAATAACATGGAGGACATTACAAGAAGGAAAGGAAAGTGAATTGGGGGAAATCAGAGGGGAAGATGAATGATAAGAGACTGTGGACTCTGACAAACAAACAGGGTTTTGGACGAGAGGGGGTGGGGGGATGGCTGAGCCTCATGATGAGTATTAAGAAGGGCATGAATTACATGGAACACTGGGTGTGGTGTATAAACAATGAATCTTGGAAGACTGAAAAAATCAAATTAAATTTAAAAAGAAATATCACAATAAATGTAGGAGATTATTAGACAGTGTAATAGGAAAAGAGAAACTATATTCTATATATTTTACTTTAAATATAGTGTATAGAATAATAAAAGAATTGAGCCAGATATTGTAGGCGAAGACTAATGATAAGGGACTATGGAGGACCAATAATATTAATGTCAGACAAAGAAGACTTCTGAATAAGGAATATTACCAGAGAAAAAGAGGAAGATTTTAGAAAATAAAGTGGCCAGTTCATCAAGAAGACATAACAACTTATAATATATAGACATCAAATGGCAAATAAACACATGAAGCAAAACCTGATACAAGTTTTAGAACACATAGAACATGATAGCAGGACATAAATAACATTACATTTTCAGGAATTAGTAGGCAGAAAATAAGAAAGGAGATAAGAAACTTGAGCATCAGTGCCCACCGAACTGGTCTACTTGTCATTTATAGAATATGCTTCAAACAACAGAAGAATAAATATTTTTTTAGAGAATAACTAAATTTGTATAGGAAATATTCATTGAGCTAGAACATATCCTGAGAATAAAATAAGTCTCATACAAATTAAAAAAGAAAATCACAGAAGCAATTCTCTGACCATAACAAAATTAAATTGAAGTCAAATACAGAAATATATATGTAAAATTGTCAAATATTTGGAAATTAAATGCCATATTTCTTTTTTATTGAGGGTGGCTTATTTCTTATTTTATTATTTTTTTATTATGTTCTGTTAGTGACCACATAGTACATCATTAGTTTTTGATGTAGTGTTCCATAATTCATTATTTGTGTGTAACACCCAGTGCACCATGCAATCCATGTCCTCCCTAATACCCATCATCAAGCTCACCCATCCCCCTAAGCCCCTTCCTTCTAAAACCCTCAGTTTGTGTCCCAGAGTCCATAGTCTCTCAAGGTTCATCTCCCACTCTGATTTCTCCCTATTCATTTTCCCCTTCTCTCCGAATGTCCTCCATGTTATTCCTTATGTTCCACAAATAAGTGAAACAATACAATAATTGACATTCTCTGCTCGACTTATTTCACTTAGCATAATCTCCAGTCCCATCTCTGTTGATGCAAAATTTGGGTATTCATCCATTTTGATGGCTGAGTAATATTCCATTGTGTATATGGACCACATCTTCTTTACCCATTTGTCTGTTGAAGGGCATCTTGGCTCCTTCCACAGTTTTGCTATTGTGGACATTTCTTCAATGAACATTGGGGTATGTATGGCCCTCCTCTTCACCACATCTGTATTTTTGAAGTAAATACCCAGTGTTTACCTGCAATTGCTGGGTTATAGGGTAGCTCTATTTTTAATTTTTTGAGGAATCTCCATACTGTTTTCCAAAGTGACTGCACCAACTTGCATTCTGACTAACAGTGTAAGAGGGTTCCCATTTCTCCACATCCTCTCCAACATTTGTTGTTTTCTGCCTTGTCTATTTTTGTCTGGTGTAAGGTGGTATCTCAATGTGGTTTTGATTTTAATTTCCCTGGTGGCTAATGATGATGAACATTTTTTCATGTGTCTGCCAGCCATTTGTGTGTCTTCTTTGGAGAAGTGTCTGTTCATGTCTTTTGCCAATTTTTTGAGTTGATTATTTGTTTTTTGGGTGTTGAGTTTAAGAAATTCTTTATAAATCTTGGATATCAGCCCTTTGTACTGTCATTTGTGAATATCTTCTCCCATTCTTTTGGTTGCCTCTTTGTTTTGTTGACTGTTTCCTTTGCTGTGCAGAAGTTTTTTCTCTTGATGAAGTCCCAAAAATTCATTTTTGCTTTTACTGCCCTTGCCTTTGGAGACATATCTTGAAAGAAGTTGCTGTGGCTGATGTCAAAGAGGTTATTGCCTAAGTTCTCCTTTAGAATTCTGATGGATTCCTGCCTCACGTTGAGGTCCAGGATCTGTTCCTGATTAAAACTCTTCAAAGCATAGGGATAGAAGGAACATTCCTCAACTTCACAAAATCTATCTATGAAAAACACACAGCGAATATCATTCTCAATGGGGAAAAGCTGAAAGCATTTCAGGAACATGACAAGGATGCCCACCCTTACCACTGTTGTTCAACATAGTACTGGAAGTCCTAGAAACAGCAATCAGACAACAGAAAGAAATAAAATATATGCAAATTGGCAAAGAACAAGTCAAACTCTCTCTCTTTGCAGATGACATGGTACTCTCTGTGGAAACCCCAAAAGACTCCATCCTCAAATTACTAAAACTCAAACAGCAATTCAGTAATGTGGCAGGATACAAATCCAATGCACAGAAATCAGTTGCTTTCTTATACAGGCACAATATAACTGTAGAGAAAGAAATTAGGGAATCAATTCCATTTACAATAGCACCAAGGAACATTAAGATACCTGGGAATAAACCTAGCCAAAGTGGTAAAATGTTTATACTCTAGGAATGACAGAAAACTCATGAAAGAAACTGAAGAAGACACAAAAAGAAGGAAAAACTTTCCTTGTTCATGAATCAGAAAAATAAACATTGTTAAAATGTGTAAGGAGCCCAGAGCAATGTATATGTTCAATGCCATCCTGATCAAAGTAACAATGACATTTTTCAAAGTGCTAGAACAAAGAATCCTAAAATTTGTATGGAACAAAATAAGACCCCAAATTGTCAAGGAAATGTTGAAAAAGAAAAAAAACTAGATGCATCACGTTGCCTAATTTCAAACTATATTACAATGCTTTGATCACCAGGACAGCATGGTAGTGGAACAAAAAAGCAGACACATAGACCAATGGAACAGAATAGAGAGCCTAGGTATGGATTTTCAACTCTATGGTCAACCAATCTTCAACAAATAAGGAAAAAAATATCAAGTGAAAAAAGTCTTTTCATAAATGGGGCTGGGGAAATTGGACAGCTATGTACAGAAGAATGAAACTCAACCAGGGTTATGGAGGGGTGGGGGCTGGGAGGCTGGATGAGCTTGGTTGTGGGTATTGTGGATGGCATGTATTGCATGGAGCACTGGGTGTGGTGCACAAACAATGGATTCTGGAACACTGAAAACAAATTTAAAAAACAAATAAAAATTGAAAAGAAAAAAAAAGGAACAGATGCTGCATTTTGTCAGATGTTTTTTCTGCCTCAATTGAGCGTACCATGTGGTTCTTCTCTCATCTCCTATTGATTTGTTCTATCATATTGATTGATTTATGAGTGTTGAACCACCCTTGCATCCCAGAGATAAATCCCACCTGGTCCTGGTGGATACTCTTTTAAATGTACTGTTGGATCCTATTAGCTTGGATCTTGTTGAGAATCAGGGCATCCATATTAATCAGGGATATTTGGTCTGAAATTTTCTTTTTTGGTGGGGGTCTTTGCCTGGTTTGGGGATCAGGGTAATTCTGTCTTCAAAGAAAGTGTCTGGAAGTTTTCCTTCTGTTTCAATTTTTTGAAGCAGCTCCAGGAGAATAGGTATTATTTCTTCTTTGAATGTTTGGTAGCAGTTTCCAGGGCATCTGTCAGGTCCTGGCCTTTTTTTTTAGCGGGGGGGGGGGGGGGGGTTGATCACTGCGTCAATCACATTACTAGATATTGGTCTATTAGGGTTGTCAGTTTCTTCCTTTTTCAGTCTTGGAAGTTGACAGGTTTCCAGGAATACATCCATTTATTCTAGGTTGCTTAACTTATTAGCATATAACCATTGATAATAATATCTTATGATTGTTTCTATTTCCTTGATGTTAGTCATGATCTCTCCCCTTTCATTCATAACTGTATTAATTTGGGTCCTATCTCTTTTCTTTTGGATTAGTTTGGCCAGTGGTTTATCAATCTTATTGATTCTTTTAAAGAACCAGCTTCTAGTTTCATTGATGTGTTCTACTGTATCTCTAGTGTCTAACTCATTGATCTCGGCTCTAATTTTGATTATTTCCCTTCATTTGGGGGGGCTTGGCTTAATTTGTTGTTGATTTTCCAATTCCTTAATGTGTAAAGAGAGCTAGTGTATTCTGAAATTTTCAATTTTTTTTGAGTGAGGCTTGGACTGCTATGTATTTCCCTCTCAGGACCACTTTTGCTGTATCTCATAGGTTTTAGACTGATGTGTCCTCATCCTCATTGGTTTCCATGAATTGTTTAAGTTTTTCTTTGATTTCCTGGTTGATCCAAACATTCTTGAACAGGATGGTCTTTAACTTCCAGGTGTTTGGATTCTTTCCAAACTTTTACTTGTGGTTGAGTTCCAGTTTCAAAGCATTGTGGTATAAGAATATGCAGGGAATAATCTCAATGTTTTGGTTTCAGTTGAGCCCTGATTTATGACCCAGTATGTGGCTTATTCTGGAGAAAATTTAATGTGTGCTCAAGAAGAATGAGGATTCTATTTTTTTAGGGTGGAATGTTCTGTATATATCTAGGAGGTCCATTTGGTCCAATGTGTCATTCTAAGCTCTTGTTTATTGATTTTCTGCTTGGATGATCTGTCTATTACTGAGAGTGGCATGTTATGATCCCCTACAATTAATGTACTTATATCAATATGATTCCTTATTTTGATTAACTATTAGTTTATGTAGTTGGCGGTTCCCATATTGGGGACATAAATATTTACAATTGTTAGATCTTCTTGGTGGATAGACCCTTTAAGAATGATGAAATTGTCCTTCTGCATCTCTTACTACAGTATTTAGCTTAAAATCTTATTTATCTGATATAAAAATTGTTATTCCAGCTTTCTTTTGAGGCCTGTTGGCATGAACGATGCTTCTCCATCCCTTCACTTTCAGTCTGGATGTATTTTTAGGTTCCAAATGTGTCTCTTGTAGACAGCATATAGACAGTTCTATCATTTTATCCAGTCTGAAATCCTGTGCAATTTTATGGGAGTATTTAGACTCTTCATTTTTAGAGTGATTATTGAAAGATAAGTTTCTAATGACATCATGTTGCCTGTGAAGTCCTTATTTCTATAGATTGTCTCTGTAAAGTTCTGCCCCATGTCTCTCTTGGGTTATCTCTACTTTTATAGAACCCCCCTTAATATTTCTTGTAGTGCCGGCTTAGTGGTTGCCTACTCTTTCAAACCTTGCTGGTCTTGGAAGCTCTTTATCTCTCCATCCATTTTGAATGTCAGCCTTGCTGGATAAAGTATTTGTGGCTACATGTTCTTCTCATTTAGTGCCCTGAATATGTTCTGCCAGACCTTTCTGGCTTGCCAGATTTCTGTGGAGAGGTATGATGTTATTCTGATGGTCCTTCCTCTCTATACAAAGAATCTCTTCCCCCTAGCTGCCATTAATACCTTCTGTCTGAAATTATGATTTGTGAATTTCACAATTAAGTGTCTGGATGTCTTTCTAGACTCGTTGAACTTGGGAGTGTCCTTTATGCCACTAGGACATGAACACTTGTTCCATTCCTCAGATTGGGGAAATTTTCATCCAGAATTTGTTCAACTATATCTTCTAGTCTTCTGTCTTCTCCACCCCCTCAGAGATCCCAATAATTCTAACATTGGGATATTTGGTGTCATTTATTTTCCTAATTCTGTTTTCATGACTTCTAAGCTGTTTGTTCCAGGCCTCCTCTTGATCTTTCTTTTCTATTAGTTTGTCTTCTAGATCACAAATTCTATGTTCTGCCTCCATTATCCTAGATGTTAGAGTGTTTAGATTAGATTGGATCTCATTGATAGCATTTTTAACTTCTGTCAGATTGGCTCTCACTTCCACCCTTAGAGATTCTATGTTGTCACTAATGGTCTTCTCCAACCTAACCATTTCCTGGATAATTGTTACCCTAAATTCCTTTTCCAACAGACTGTTTATGTCCATATCCAATAGTTCTGTGGCAGAGGGTACAGTCTCTGAATTTTCCATCTGTTGGCTGTTCCTCCTCCTAGTCATTTTGGTGAGAGGTGGTTGAGGAAATGTATAGCTGAATACATCAATGATGATCCAGGTAAGGTGCACCCTGGAAAGTTTTGGAGCAATTGGAAGTCACCACCAAAAAGAAAGAAAAAAGAAAACAAATAACGAGAGAGAAATAGAAAACCCAGCCAAAATGAGCCCCCAAAATGAGATTTGTAAGGTACATAAACAAAAACAAACAAAAATACTGACAAAAATAAATGACAAGAAAAGAAAAATCCAGCCAAAATGAACTCCAAGAAAAAGATTTATATAATACCAGAACAAAATCAAATACACAGAAATGCTGACAGAAGAATAAGATGGGAAGGTGATTATAAATCCTCAATGTGGCTGAAGAGGGTTATTTTGTTTCTTCCTCAGTGTATCTTGTTATTTTTGTTAAAGGACTCAACTTTCCAGAGATACAGGGAATATATAGGGGTAGTATTGAATAGGGGAAATGGATTACTTTGAAGCCTATATATATATATATATATATATATATATATATATATATATATATATTAAAGAAAGGAAAACGAAAAACACAGGTGTACATATGAAAAAAAAGTTCAAGTTAAAAGTTATTATGGAATATGCTGTATTAAACCTCTAGTTGTAATGTTAAGTAGGTAAAAAAATTAAAAGAACATGAATCATGAGAATGAATTATAAAAATAAAGAAAGAAAAGTTGTATCTATAAAATATACAAGTAAGGGGCAATACCAGAAGCTTAATATATTGTTTTCCCTGATCTTGGGGTTTAACAGTTTCATGGGGCACCTGTGGTGGTTGTCCTCTTGTGCTTTTGGCTTGTCTTCTGGAGAGGGGCCTGCCATGTGGTTTTCCCATCAATATTTGGGTTGAGTCACCCTGGGATGAAGGGGTTGGACTCTGTGGAAACCAGTTTTTCAGGTTTTTGTTCTCTGGAAGTTATTGTTCTTTGGTGGGTTTTGTGGCTTTTCAGAGGGTCAGAGCAAAGAAATAATCTGTCTGCACCCAGAACTCTGCCTCAGAGAGAAGCCTCAAACTGTTCCCTTTGGGTGGCCCAGAAGACACAGACTCCCCCTCTGCAAACTCCGCTGAACAGTGCAACCTTCCACAGATGGTGCGCATCCCCAGCCACTGTCTCAGTGGTCACCTGAGGATCCCACTTGTCTCTGCAGCCCCGTGCTACTAAAACCATGAGTCATATTGGTCCAAGGAGCCTGCTTCTGGTGGCTTCCTTTGCTGGGACTGCTGTCTGGAGTCCAGGCCATTCTGAGTGGACTCAGATACCCTGGCCATGTAGGTTGTGGAAGGCTGCAGGCTGAAGGACCATGACAGGAGTTCACTCGGGGTTCTCTCAGGCATGGGTGGGAGTGCACCAAGCCTGAGCTGTGGTTCAAACAGCAGAAAGCTGTGGGCTCAGAGACTATGGACTAGAGGACCCACTGGACTCTCTGGCATGGTGGTCGCTGGCGATAACTGTCCAGGTACCACTGGCTTAGGCCCATGCCTGTGACCGCCTGATTCCACCAGTTGCCTCTTAAGGTCTTTTGGTCTTTTAGAGTGCTTTTAACCAGACTCCAAGTTAATGCTGGTCCTCAAACACAGGACACTTTTATATTAGGGTATTACTTTCCAATGTGTCACTTCTGGTGCTCCTTCCCCCTTCTGTTTATCCTCCGATATCAGTCCAAGAATTCTGACTCTGTTTTACCTCTCCACTGAGTTCTTCTGCCACCATACACATCAGAAGTGTATCATCTTACATCTCAGGCTGATTTCATGGGTGTTCAGAGTGTTCTGGTAGATATTTAGCTCACTTAAGGGGACCAGCTGAAATAGGGTCTCCAACTTCTCCACCATCTTGCCTCTCCTCCTAAAAAATACTTCTGCTCTATTTTCCAATTTATTAAGGTAGAAGTTGATTGTTGTCTCTATATAACTTTCTATCATTTCTCACATAGACATTTAAGTACAAACATTTCCCACTGAGTCCTGTCTGACCTGAATTTTAATTTTAATACATTGTGTTTTCATTTGCATTCAGTTCAAAATGTCTTTTAATTCTCCCTTGTAACTCATTCTTTGTTCCTTGCATTTTTAGAAATACAGGAAATAGTGATCAAAAACCTGCCCCCCCAAAAAAACAAAGATTTTGAGAGCCTTATGAATTTCCTGGGGTATTCTACCAAATATTCAAAGAAGAAATAACACTTATTCTCCTAAAGCTGTTTCAAAAAATAGAAATGGAAGGAAAACTTCAAGGCTCTTCCTAGGAGGCCAGCATTACCTTGATCCCAAAACCAGGCAAAGATCCCATCAAAAAAGAGAATTTCAGATGAATATCCCTGATGAACATGGATGCCAAGATTCTCAATAATATACTAGGTAATAGGATCCAATAGTACATTAAAATGATTATCCATAATGACCAGGTGGGATTTATCCCTGGGAAGCAAGGGTGGTTCAACATTTGCAAATCAGTCAATGTGATAGAACAAATCAATAGGAGATGAGAGAAGAACCACATGGTCCTCTCAATTGATGCAGAAAAAATATTTGACAAAATGCAGCATTCTTCCCTGATTAAAACTCTTCACAGTGTAGGAATAGAGGAAACATTCCTCAATATCATAAAATCCATCTACAAAAATCTCACAGTGAATGTCATTCTCAATGGGGAAAAGCTGAGAGCCTTTCCACTGAGCTCAGAAGCACGACTAGGATGCCCAATCTCACCATTGTTATCCAAAATAATACTAGAAGTCCTAGCAACAGCGATGAGACAACAAAAAGAAAAAAAAATGTATTCAAATTGGCAAAGAAAAAGTGAAACTCTCTCTTCACAGATGAAAAAATGAAGATAGAGCTACCCTATGACCCTGCAATTGCACTAATGTGTGTTTAACCCAAAGATACAGATGTAGTTAAAATAAGGGCCATATGTACCCAATGTTCATATTATCAATGGCCACAATAGCCAAACTGTGGAAATAGAAAAAGTGCCTTTCATCAAACAGAATGGATAAAGAAGATATGGGCCATATATGCAATGGAATATTTCTCAGCCATCAGAAAGAATGAATACCAAACTTTTGTATCAACATGTATGGGACTGGAGGAGATGAAATAAGTTGAGTGAAATAAGTCAAACAGAGAGAGGCAATTGTCATAGGGTTTCACTTCCTTGTGGAGCATAAGGAATAATATGGAGAACATTAGGAGACGGAAAGGAGAAGTGAATTGGGGAAAATCATTGGGGGAGATGAACAATGAGAGGCTATGGACTCTGAAAAACAAACAGAGGGTTTTGGAGGGGAGGAGGGGGAGGAGATAGGTGAGCCCGGTGGTAAGTATTAAAGAGGGCACATGTTGTGTGGAGCACTGGCTGTAGTGCATAAACAACGAATCTTGGAATACTGAAAAATAAAATGAAGTTATAAAAAAAATAAAATTTACTCCACTGTATATTTTTTCCTGCTTTGTCAAAGATTAGTTGACCATAAAGTTAAGCATCCATATCTGGGCTCTCTACTCTGTTCCACTGATGCATGTGTCTGTTTTTGTGCCAGTACCATGCTGTCTTACTGATCACAGCTTTTTAGTAAAGCTTGAGATCAGGCAATGTGATGCCCCCAGTTTTATTTTTATTTTTCAACATTTCCTTAGCAATTCGGGGTCTCTTCTGATTCCATACAAATTTTAGAATTGTTTGCTCCAGCTCTTTGAAAAATGCTGGTGGAATTTTGATCAGAATGGCATTGAAAGTATAGATTGCTCTAGGCAGTATAGACATTTTAACAATGTTTATTCTTCCAAACCATGAACGTGGAATGGTCTTCCATCTTTTTGTGTCTTTGATTTCTTTCATGAGTGTTCTGTAGTTCCCTGAGTACAGATCCTTTACCTCTTTGGTTAGGTTTATTCCCAGGTTATCTTGGTCCTTGGTGCTATAGTAAATGGAATCGATTCTCTAATTTCCCTTTCTGTATTTTCATTCTTATTGTATAAGAAAGCAACTGATTTCTGTACATTGATTATGTATCCTGCCACATTACTGAATTGCTGTATGAGATCAAGTAGTTTGGGGGTAGAGTCTCTTGGGTTTTCCATATAAAGTATCATGTCATCTGTGAAAAGAGAGAGTTCTTCATTCTTCACTTCTTCTTCACTTCTTCATTGCCAATTTGAATACCTTTTATTTCTCTTTGTTGTCTTACTGCTGTTGCTAGGACTTCAAATACTATGTTAAACAAGAGTGGTGAGAGTGGGCATCCTTGTCATGTTCCTGATCTCACTGGGAAGGCTGTCAGCTTTTCCCTATTGAGAATCATATTCACTGTGGGTTTTTCATAGATAGATTTTATGAACTTGAGGAATGTTCCCTCAATCCCCATACTTTGAAGCATTTTAATCAATAACAGATGCTGGATTTTGTCAAATGCTTTTTCTGCATCAATTGATAGGACCATGTGGTTCTTCTATCTTCCCATATTGATTTGTTCTATCACACTGATTGATTTGTAAATGTTGAACCACCCTTGCAACCCATGGATAAATCCCACCTGGTCAATGTGGATAATCTTTTTAATGTATTGTTGGATCCTATTGGCTAGGATCTTGTTGAGTATCTTAGCATCCATATTCATCAAGGATATTCGCCTGAAATTCTCCTTTTTGGTGGGGTCTTTGCATGGTTTGGATGAATGGATAAAGATGATGTGGCCCATATATACTATGGAGTATTATGAGTCCATAAGAAAGAACGAATACCCAACTTTTGTATCAGCATGGACGGGACTGGAAGAGATTATACTGAGTGAAATAAGTCAAGCAGAGAGTCAATTATCATATGGTTTCGCTTATTTGTGGAACATAAGGAATAACATGGAGGACATGGGGAGATGGAGAGAAGTGAGTTGGGGGAAATTGGAGGGGGAGATGAACCATGAGAGACTGTGGACTCTGAGAAACAAACTGAGGGTTTGGGAGGGGATGAGGGATGAGAGGTTGGGTGAGCCTGGTGGTGCATATTGTGGAGGGCACTTATTGCATGAAGGACTGGGTATGGTACATAAACAATGAATTCTGGAACACTGAAAACAAATTAAAAACATAAGTTAAAAAATAAATAAATAAAATAAAAATATAAAGTAATTTAGAAAAATACCAAATGAAACATGAATAAAGAAAAGGAAATAATAAAAACAATAGCAGAAATTAGAAAATAAATGATTGTAAAAATCAATGATGCTAAGAAGTGTTTCCTTTAAAATTAAATAAAATTGATTCTGATATCTAGATTTATCAAGGAAACATGAAAGAATAGCTAAAAATATTTTTAAAAGAATAAAGTAGAAGGTATTGGTCTACCCAATTTCAGCACTTACATAGTTTTTGAAGTTGATTCTGTGTGGTATTGAAGGAGAGATATATACAAGGTCAGTGAAATATGATAAAGAATGCAAATATGTCCATTTTTTTCAAATATGAAAGGGAATACAATGAAGGAAAGAGAATCATTTCAACCCAAGGTTCTGGGGCAATTTGATATCCATTGGTAAAATCCAAGGGGAAAAAAATAAAACTAGACCTAATTATTACACCTACACAAAAATTAACTGAAATTAGATCATAGACATAAAATATTAAACTATTTAATATAAAGGAAAAAATAGGAAAAAATCATTAAGATCTAATATTAAGGAAGGGATTCTTTGAATTGGCAATGAAAGTGTGGTACATAAAAGGAGATAAAATTCACCAAATAAAAAGTTTTACCCCAAGTTGTAATTTAAATTCCAGCTAGTTAATATACAGTGCAATATTAGTTTCAGGTGTAAATAATACCTGGTGCTCATCACAAGTGCCCTTCTTAATGTCCTTTCCATTTTAAACCCAACCCTAGCCGTCCTTCCCACAGGTAACCATCAGTTTGTTCTCTATAGTTAGATATTTTTTTTCTTGGTTTGCTTTCTTTTTCTTTCTCACCCCCCACCAAGTTCATCTGTTCTGTTTCTTAAATTTCACGTGGGTGAAATCATATGGAATTTGTCTTTCTCTGAATGACTTTTTTTTAAGATTTTATTTATTTATTTGACAGAGAGAGAGATCACAAGTAGGCAGAGAGGCAGGCAGAGAGAGAGGGGGAAGCAGGCTTCCCACTGAGCAGAGAGCCCAATTCGGGGCTTGATCCCAGGACTCTGAGATCATGACCTGAGCCGAAGGCAGAGGTTTAACCCACTGAGCCACTGAGGCGCCCCTCTGAATGACTTATTTTGCTTAGCATGATGATCTCTAGTTTCATTCACTCATTGCAAGTACTAAGATTTTATTCTTTTCTATGGCTGAATAATATTCCATTGTATAGATAATATTGATAGATGGATATAGATAGATAGATGATACATAGAAAGATATCAGATCATAGATGATAGAAAGATAGATGATAGATATCTATAGATATAGATCTCTCTCTCTGTGTATGTGTGTGTGTATATATATATATATATGATATAGGTAAAAATATAAATATATAAATATAAATTTATATAAATATAAATATATAAAAATATAAATATATAGAAGATATATAAAGAAGATGGTATATCATCTTCTCTACCCATTCATCTGTCAGTGGATATTTGGGCTCTTTCCATAAATTGGCTATTTTTATTTTTGATAATGTTGCTCTAAACACTGGACTGCATGTATCTCTTCAAATCAGTATTTTTGTATTCTTGGGGTAAATACCTAATAGTGCAATTGCTGGATGATTGGATACTTCTATTTTTTTTTTTAATTTTTTAAATTAACATATAATGTACTATTTGTCTCAGGGGTACAGGTCTGTGACTCAACAGTCTTACACAATTCAAAGTACCACCATATCACATATCCACCCCAACTTCCATCACCCAGCCTTTTGATCTTGATGAAGTACCAATGGTTCATTTTTTTCCCTTGCTTCCTTTGCCTTTGGTGATGTTTCTAGGAAGAAGTTGCTGTGGCTGGGGTCAAAGAGATTGCCTGTGTTCTCCTCAAGGATTTTGATGGATTCCCATCTCACCTTGAAGTCACATTGAGTCTATTTTTGTGTGTGGTGTAATGAAGTGGTCCACTTTCATGCTTCTGCATGTGGCTTTCTAATTTTCCCAACACCATTTGTTGAAGAGATTGTCCTTTTTTCCATTGGACATTCTTTCCTGCTTTGTCAAAGGTTAGTTGACCATGGACTTGAGGGTATATTTCTGGGCTCTCTTCTGCTGCATTGATCCATGTGTGCGTTTTTGTGCCAGTACCATACTGTCTTCATGATTACAGCTTTGTAATATAGCTTGATGTCTGGAATTTTAATGGCGCCAGCTTTGGTTTTCTTTTTCAACATTCCTTTGGCTATTTGGGATGTTTTCTGGTTCCATATAAGTTTTAGGATTATTTGTTCCATTTCCTTGAAAAAGGTTGATAGTATTTTGATAGAGATTGCATTAAATGTGTAGATTGTTCTAAATAGCACAGAAATTTTCACAATATTTGTTCTTCCAATCTGTGAGCATGGAACTTAATTTAATTTTTCCATTTCTTTGTGTCGTCCTCAATTTCTTTCATGAGTACTTTATAGTTTTCTGAGTACAGATTCTTTGCCTCCTTGCTTAGATTTATTCCTCAATATCTTATTGTTTGGGGTACAATTGTAAATAGGATCAACTCCTTAATTTCTCTTTCTTCTGTCTTGTTGTTAGTTTATAGAAAAGCAACTGACTTCTGTACATTGATTGTATATCCTGACAATTTACTGAATTCCTGTATGAGTTCTAACAGTTTTGGAGTGGAGTCTTTTGGGTTATCCACATAAAGTATCTTATCATTTGCAAAGAGTGGGAGTTTGACTTCTCCTTCACTGATTCAGATGCCCTTTATTTCCTTTTGTTGTCTGATCACTGAGGCTAGGACTTCTGGTGCTATGTTGAATAGCAGTAGTGATACGGACATCCCTGCCATGTTCCTGACCTTAGGGGAAAGACTCTTAATTTTTTTCCCTCATTGAGAATGATATTTGCTGTGGATTTTTGAGAGATGGCTTAGATAATATTGAGGTATGTACCCTCCATCTCTACCTGTGAAGAGTTCTGATCAAGAAAGGATGTTGTACTTTGTCAAATGCTTTTTCTGAATTTACTGAGAGTATCATATGGTTCTTGTTCTTTCTTTTTTTTAACACATTGTATCACATTGATTGATTTGTGGATGTTGAACCAATCTTGCAGCCCAGGAATAAATCCCCCCTGGTAATGGTGAGTAATCCTTTTAATGTACTGCTGGATCCTATTGGCTAGTATTTTGGTGAGAATTTTTGCATCCATGTTCATCAGGGATATTGGTCTGTATTTCTCCTTTTAGATGGAGTCTATGTCTGGTTTTGGGATAAAGGTAATGCTGACCTCATAAAATGAGTTTGGAAGTTATCCTTACATTTCTATTTTTTTGAATAGTTTTGAAAGAATAGGTATTAATTCTTCTTTAAATGTTTGGTAAAATTCCCCTGGGAAGCCCTCTGGCCCTGGGCTCTTGTTTTTTGGAAGATATTTTTTATGACTTCTTAAGTTTCCTTACTGGTTATGGGTTTGTTCAGGTTTTCTATTTCTTCCTGGTTCAGTTTATAAGTCTCTAGGAATGTATCTGTTTCTTCCAAATTGTCAAATTTGCTGGTGTATAGTTGCTCATAATATGTTCTTATACTTTTTTGTATTTCTTTGGTATTGGCTCTGATCCTCCCTCTCTCATTCATGATTTTATCAGTTTGGGTCCTTTCTCTTTTCCTTTTGATAAATATGGCCAGGGGTTTATCAATTTTATTTATTCTTTTAAAAAACATCTCATTATTTCTTTGATCTGTTCTACTGCTCCTTTAGTTTCTTTATTGATTTCTGCTTTATTGATTTCTTTATTGATTTCTGCTCTTATCTTTATTATTTCTCTTCTCCAACTGGGTTTAGGTTTTACTTGTTCTTCTCTCTCCTGTTCCTTTAGATGTAGGGTTAGGTTGTGTACTTGAGACCTTTCTTGTTTCTTGAGAAAGGCTTGTATTGCTATCTACTTTCCTCTTAGGTCCACCTTTGCTGCATCCCAAAGATTTGAAGGGTTGTGTTTTCATTCTTCTTTCCATGATTTTTTTTTAATTCTTTAATTTCCTGGTTGACCCATTCATTCTTTAGTAGGACGCTCCTACTAAATGGAACTAAGTTAGGTTCCATTTATTTGAGTTCTTTCCAACTTTCCTCATGTGACTGAGTTCTAGTTTCAAAACATAGTGGTCTGAAAATATACAGGGAATAATCCCAATCTTTTGGTACTGATTGAGACCTTATTTGTGTCCCAGGATGTGATCTATTCTGGAGAATGTTCCAAGTTCACTAGAAAAGACTGTGATTTCTGTTGCTTTAGGATGGAATGTTCTGAATATATTTGTGATGTCCATTTGGTCCTGTGTGTCATTTAAAGCCTTTATTTCCTTGCTGATCTTTTGCTTAGATTATCTGTCCATTTCAATGAGGGGGGGTGTTAAAGTTCCCTATTATTATTGTGTTATTGTCAATGTGTTTCTTTGATTTTGTTATTATTTGGTTTATATAATTGGCTGCTCCGATGTTAGGGGCATAAATATATAAAATTGTTAGATCTTCTTGTTGGATAGACCCTTTAAGTATGATATTGTGTTCTTCCTCATCTCTTATTATAGTCTTTGGCTTAAAATCTAGTTTATATCAGAGAAAATCTAATTTCTCTGATATAAGAATTGCCACCCCAGCATTCTTTTGATATCCAAAACAATTTACATGGTAAATTGTTTCCACCCCCTCACTTGAAATCTAGAGGTGTCTTAGGGTCTAAAATGAGTCTTTTCCAGAAAGCATATTGATGGGTCTTATTATTATTATTTTTTATCTATTCTGATACCCTGTGTCTCTTGATTTACATTCAGGGTAGCTACTGACAGATATGAATTGAGTGCCACTGTGTTGCCTGTAAGGTGACTGTTCCTGTACATTATCTCTGTTCCTTTCTGGTCTATGTTACTTTTAGGCTGCCTCTTTGCTTAGAGGATGCCTTTCAATATTTCCTGTAGGGCTGCTGTGGTGTTTATAAATCCTTTTAGATTTGTTTGCCTTGGAAGCTTTTTATTTCTCCTATTTTCAATGACAATCTAGCTGGATATAGTATTCTTGGCTGTGTATTTTTCTTGTTTTGTGCTCTGCATATATCATGTCAGTCCTTCCTGGTCTACCAGGTCTCTGTGGATAGGTCTGCTGCCAATCTAATATTTGTACCATTGTATTACCAGACCTCTTGACCTGAGCTGCTTTTAGGATTTTCTCTTTGTCTCTAAGGCTTGTAAATTTTATTATTAGAAGATGGGGTGGTGACCTATTTTTACTGATTTTGAGGGGGTTTCTCTGTGCCTTCTGGATTTTGACAGTTGTTTTCTTCCCCCAATTAGAGAAGTTTTCTGCTATAGTTTGCTCCAGTATACCTTTTGCCCCCTTCTTCTTCTTCTTCTCCTCCTTCTTCTTCTTCTTCTTCTTCTTCTTCTTCTTCTTCTTCTTCTTCTTCTTCTTCTTCTTCTTCTTCTTCTTCTTCTCCTTCTTCTCCTTCTTCTTCTTCTTCTTCTTCTTCTTCTTCTTCTTCTTCTTCTTCTTCTTCTTCTTCTTCTTCTTTCTTCTTCTTCTTCTTCTTCTTCTTCTAGGATCCCAATTATTCTAATATTTTTTGTCTTGTGATATCACTTATCTCTTGAATTCTTTCCTCATGATCCAGTAATTATTAATCTTTTTCTCAGCTTCTTTATTCTCCATCATTTGGTCTTCTATATCACTAATTCTCTCTTCTGCCTCATTTATCCTAGCAGTAAAAGCCTCCATTTTTTTTTATTGCAGCTCATTAATAGCTTTTTTTTATTTCAGGTTGGTTAGATTTTATTTTCTTTTATTTCTCCAGAAAGGGATTCTCTAGTATCTTCTATGCTTTTTTCAATCCCACCTAGTATCTTTACAATTGTCATTCTGAATTCTAGTTCCAGCATCTTATTAATGTCTATATTGATTAGATACATAGCAGTCAGTACTTCCTCTTGTCCTTTTTTTTTTCTTTATAAGTTTTTCTGCCTTGCCATTTTGTCCAGAGAAGAATAAATGAATGAGAGAACAGATGGCTAAAAGGGTAACCCCAGAAAAATATACACTAAACAAATCAGAAGAGATTTGTTTAGTGAATTTGTTTACTGAAACTGGGAAGAAAAGAAAGGAAGAAGAAACAATGACCCAGCTGGTGAAAAGAACAGAACCACACACTTGATTTGGGGTGTATTTTGGTCCATTAGGGAAGACTGCCTCCCAATATTTTAATGAAAGAAAAACTTATATATACAAAAATAAGGATAAATACAATGAAGGGATGAATATGACGGGTAAAGCTGAAAACTTAAAAAGATTTTTAAAAAGGAATTGATAAATTAACAAGTTGGTTGAAAAAAGAAAGAAAAAATTAGGGAAAAGAAAGGAGAGAGTGTGATCAGGCGGGAGACTAGAACAAAGCCATATATAAGATTTAGGGCATATTTTGGTCTATTAGAAGAAACTGTATCTCAACATTTTAAGGAAAGAAAAACATATGTATGCAAAAAAATAATTTGAATACAATGAAGGGATAGAATATGACTATAAAAATGAAAATTTAAAATGATTTTAAAATAACGTATTGTTAAGCTAAAGTGTTGGTTAAAATAGGAAAGAGGAAAAATTTTTTAAAAATAGAAAAAGAAAAAATAAAGAAAATTTAAAAAATTAGACAGACTAAGAAATTCTGGGGGAAAATAATATGAACTCTATGTGTTGTATTCACCTAACACTGAAGATTTGCAGTTCTCATTGATAAGTAAACTTGAACTGGATGGATGTTCTTGCTGCTTCTGGGGGAGGGGACTGTTGCAGTGATTCTCAAATGTCTATGCCAGAGGTGGAATGGCACCACCTTGCTGGGGACCAGGCTAAGTAATCTGCTTGGTTTTGTTCTTGGTATTTTTTGTTCCTTGAAAGCTTTCTGTAGGACAAGAATGAAAATGGCAGCTTCCTAGTCTCCAGCCCACAAGCAGCTGAGAGCTCATGACCCTCCTCTTCGGTGAGCCCTCAGAGAAAAGCAGTCAATCACTCCTGTCTCCCTGGTCTCCAGCTATGCTCCAAGCTCACCTGGCCTGTGACCAAGTGTTTCTATCTCTGGCACATGGTCCATTTGGAGTCTCCAAACCCAGCAGATTCCTGCAGCATACTCCTAAACTGCTCCTCCAGGTAGAGAAGGGGATGTGTTCTCCAAATCTGTCACTTGTGAGGTCTTTGCTCGAAGAGTAGTGGCCCAACTGTGCTGGGGATCATTGTTTATGACAACCCAGAGCTGAAAGCCCCCTCCTTGGCTGTCTTTGCAGCCAGCTTCCCTGCTCTGATACTAGGAGCTCTACCACACTCAAGCACCCCTGGTCTTTCTGTGAACCCAAGGATCCTGACACCACACTGTCCCACTGAGGGCTCCACAAACCCCTGCTTAGCCACATCCTTCAGTGGGGCAGACTTTTAAAAGTTCTGATTTCATGCTCTACAGCTCTGTCACTTGTTGGGAGCCAGCTAATGGGGGCTCCCTCCCTCTCACATTATAGCTTCCCATATATTGCATCAGATTCACTTCTCTGCACGTCCTACCTTCCAGAATGTGGTCACTTTTCTATTCACAGAATTACTGCTACTCTTTTCCTCAATCTCCTGTTGAGTTTGTAGGTGTTCAGAATGGTTTGATAACTATCTAGCTGAATTCCTGGGACCAGAAGAAATTTAGGTCTCCTACTCCTCCATCATCTTGCTCCTCCTCTCTGGGTACTTCTATTTTTAACTTTTTGAGCAATCTTCATACTGTTTTCCAGAGTGGCTGCACCAGTTTGCCTTCACAACAGCAGTGCGAGAAGGTTACCCTTTCTCTGAATCTTCACCAACAGTTGTTGTTACCATGTTGTTAATTTTAGTCATTCTGACTGGTAAGAGGTGACATCTCACTATAGTTTTGATTTGTATTTTTCATATTTCAATATGAGTGATATTGAACATCTTTTTATGTAGCTTCATCTGTGTTTCATGTGTTTTTTGAGTGTTACGTTGTATGAGTTCTTTATATTTTGGATACTAATTCTTTATCAGATATGTCATCTGCAAATATCATCTACCATTCTGTGGTTGCTTTTTAGTTTTGTCAATTGTTTCTGTTGCTGTGCAGAAGCTCTTTACCTTGATAAAGTGCCAATAGTTCATTTTTGCCTTTGTTTCCCTTGGCTTTGGAGATCTGTCTAGCAAAAAGTTGCTGCAGCTGGGTCAAAGAGGTTACTATCTGTGTTCTCCATTAGGATTTTGATGATTTCCTGTCTCACGTTTAGGTCTTTCATCCATTTTCAATTTATTTTTGTGTATGGTGTAATAAGTGCTCCAGGTTCATTCTTTTGCATGTTGCTGTCTGGTTTTCCTAACAACATGTGTTGAAGAGACTGTCTTTTTTCCATTGGATATTCTCCCTGCTTTGTTGAAGACTAACTGAGTCGTGTGTTTATTTCTGGGTTTTCTATTCTGTTCCATTGATCTATGTGTGTATATATTTTAAAGGTTTTATTTATTTGAAAGAGAGAGAGCACAAGCAGAGGGAGGGGCTGGAGGAAGGAGTAGGCTCTCTGCTCAGCTCTGATGTAGTGCTCCATCCCAGGAACTTGAGATCATGACCTGAGCCAAAGTCAGACACTTAACCAACTGAGTAACCCAGGTGCCCCTATGTGTCTGTTTCTGTGGCAGTACCATACTGGCTTGGATTACTACACCTTTGTAACATAACTTGAAGTCCCGAATTGTGATGCCTCCAGCTTTGCCTTCCTTTTACAAGATTGTTTTGGCTGTTCATAATCTTTCTCTAGTTCCAGACAAATTTTAGGATTGTTTATTCTCACTCTCTGAGAAATGCTGGTGGTAATTTGATAGAATTACATTAAATGTGTACATTGTTTTTAATACAACAGACATTTTAACAATCTTTGTTCTTCCAATCCAACAGCATGGAATGTTTTTCCATTTTTTTGCATCATCTTCAATTTTGTTCATAACTATTCTATAGGATCCAGAGTAGAGATCATTTACCTCTTTGGTTAGGTTTATTCCTAGGTATTTATGGGTTTTGCTGCAATTGTAAATGGTGTTGATTTCTTGATTTCTCTTTGTGCTGCATCATTATTGGTGTATAGAAATGTAGCAATTTCTGTATACTGATTTTGTGTCCTGCAATTTAGTTAATTTTTGTATCAGTTCTAGTAATTTTAGGGTGGAGTCTATTGGGTTTTCTCCATAGAGGTCATCTTCCAATAGTGAAAGTGTGATTTCTTCTTTGCTAACTTGAATGTCTTTTCTTTCTTTTTGTTGTATGACTGCTGAGGCTAGGACTTCTAGTACTACATTAAATAACAATGAGAACGGATATCCTTGTCTTTTTCTTGATAATGGAAGAGCTCTCAGGTTTGTTTGTTTTTTTTTTCCCATATCAATTGTGGGTTTTTTGTACATGGCCTTTATTGTAGTGGGGTATGTTCTCTCTAACCTTAACTTTATTGATGGTTATCATGAATAAACATTATATTTTTTCAAGTGCTTTTTCTGCATCTATTGAAAGGATCATGTGGTTCTTATCCTTTCTTTTATTAATATGGTGTATCATGTTGATTGCTTTGTGATTGCAACCCAGGAATAAATCCCGCTTGATCATGGTGAATGATTCTTTTAGTGTACTCTTGGACCTGATTTGCTATCATTTTGATAAGCATTTTTGCATCTATGTTCATTAGGGGAATTGAACTGCAGTTCTTTTCAATGGTCTTTGTCTGTTTTTGGAATCAACTCTTTAAATGTTTGGTAGAATTCCCTGTGAAACCATCTGGCTCTAGACTTCTATTTTTTAGGAGATTTTTGATTACTGACTCAATTTCTTTGCTGATTATCAGGCTGTTAAAGTTTTCTATTTATTTCTGTTCTAGTTTTGATAGATAATATGTTTCTAGGAATTTATGCATGTCTTCCAGATTATTCTATTTGTTGACATATATTCTCTTATAATTATTTGTATTTCTGTGGTGTCGGATATAATCTTTCCTCTTTCATTCATGATTTTATTTATTTGGGTCCATTCTCTTTTCTTTTTGAGAAGTCTGGCTTAATTTTTTAAGTCTTTATGAATTTTTTCAAAGAAAAACTCCTGGTTTCATTGATTTGTTCTACTGTTTTTTAAGTTTCTATACCATTTATTTCTGCTTTAATCTCTATTATTTCCCTTTTTCTGCTGGCTTTAGGCTTTGTTGTTTTGTTTCTCTGGGTTTTGTTTTTTGTTTTTGTTTTGGTCTTGTTTTGTTGTTTTTTTTTTTTTTCCTAGCTCCTTCAGGTGTGCCATTAAGTTGCTTGAGATTTTTCTTGCTTTTTGAGTTAGGTCTGTATTTTTATATATTTCCACCTTATGACCACTTTTAATGCATCTCCAAGGTTTTGAACTGTCATGTTTCCATGTATTTTTTTTTTTTTTTTTACATTTCTTCTTTTATTTCCTGGTTAACCCATTCATTCTTCAGTCACATGTTGTCTAACGTCCATGTATTTGTGATTTGTCCAAGTCAGTGTGTGTGTTGTGGAGGTGGTTGACTTCAAGTTTCATCTTGCTGTGGTCAGAAAATTTGCATGGTATGATTTCAATCGTTTTGTACTTGCTGAAGGCTAATGTGTGACCTCATATGTGATTATTCCAGAGAATGTCAAGTGCACTTGAAAGGAATGTGTATTCTGCTAATTTAAAAAGAAATATTCTGATTATACCTGTTAAGTCCATCCACTCCAGTGTATCATTCAACTTCATTGTTCCCTTGACTTTCTGCTTAAATTGATGTAAGTGGGGTGTTAACATCTCCTACCATTATTGTATTATTATCAATGTATTCCTTTACATATTTTATTACTCATTTTGTATATTTGGGTGTTGCCCTGTTGTTATATTTTCTTGTTGAATTGTCTCTTTATTATTATAGATTGCCCTTCTTCATCCTTTGTTGCAGTCTTTGGTTTAAAACCTAGATTGTCTCATATAAATATTGCTAACCCAGCTTTCTTTTTTAAAAATGTATTTATTACTCTATGAATTGAGACATTTGTATCTTTGAAATGACATGAAAAAAAGGTGGAAGAAACATGAATTATACAGGTTCATTTTGGGGGGTATTATTTTGTAAACATTTTATGCTATAGCTGTTTAAGAAAAAAATCCTTGTTTTGTTAACGATTCTCTCCTAGAATATGCTTGATTTTTTTAAATGTTTTATTTTATATTTTTTATTTAAATGTAATTAGCCAACATATAGTACATCATTAGTTTTTGATGTAGTGTTCAATTATTCACTAGTTGTGTAACACCAGTGCTCATCAGATCACGTGCCCTTCTTAATGTCAATCACGCAGTTACCATATCCTCCAAACCCCCTCCCTTCTGCAAAGTCAACCATCTCATGATTTGTTTCCCTCTCTGATTTCTTCCTATTTAATTTCCCCTCCCATTTCCTATGGTCCTCCGCACTATCCCTTATATTCCACATATAAGTGAAACCATATGATAATTGTCTTTCTCTGCTCGACTTATTTCACTTAGCGTAATATCTTCCAATTCCATCCATGTCAAGGCAAATGGTGGGTATTCATCCTTTCTGATGGCTGAGTAATATTCCATTGTATATATGAACCATATCTTCTTTATCCATTCATCTGTTGAAGGAAATCTCAGCTCCTTCCACATTGTGGACATTGTTGCTATGAACATTGATTATAGGTGCCCCTTCTTTTCACTACATCTGGATCTTTGGGGTAAATACCCAGGAGTGCAATTGCTGGGTTTCACAGTAGCTATATTTTTAACATCTTGAGGAACCTCCATACTGTTTTCCAGAGTGGCTGTAGCAGCTTGCATTTCCACCAAAAGTTCAAGAGTGTTTCCCTTTCTCCACATCTTCATCAACATTCGTTGCTCTCTATCTTGTCAATTATTGCCATTTTTAACTGGTGTAAGGCATTATTTCATTGTGACTTAGTTTGTATTTCCCTGATAGCAAGTGATGTGGAGCATTTTTTATGTGTCTGATAGTCATTTGTATGTCTTCTTTGTCTAGCCATTTGTATGTTTCCATTTATATGTCTGCTCATGTCTTCTGCCCATTTATTGACTGAATTATTTGCTTTTCTGTTGAGTTTAAAAAGTTCCTTATAGATCTTGGATAACAGCCCTTTATCTGTAATGTCATTTGCAAATATCTTCTCCCATTCCATGGGTTGTCTTTTAGTTTTGTTGACTGTTTCCTTTTTGGCACAGAAGCTTTTTATCTTGAGGAAATTTCAAAAGTTCATTTTTGCTTTTCTTTCCCTTGCTTTTAAAGTTCTGTCTTGTAAAAAGTTGCTGTGGCTAAAGTCAAAGAGGTTCCTTCTTTATTCTCTTCTAGAATTCTGATGGATTCCTGTCTTACATTGAGGTCTTATATCCATGTTGAGTTTATCTTTGTGTACTGTGTAAGAGAATTCTTCTGCATGTGGCTGTCCAATTTTCTTCTGCATGTGGCTGTCCAATTTTCTCAACACCATTTATTGAAGAGACTGTCTTTTTTTCCATTGCATAGTCTTTCCTGTTTTGTTGAAGATTAGTGGACCATAGAGTTGAGGGTCAATTCTGTGCTCTCTATTCTGTTTCTTTGATCTATGTGACCTAAGTGTCTATTTATGTGCAATGCCTTGATCTCTTGATGATCACAGCTTTGTAATATAGCTTGAAGTCCATAACTGTGGTGCTCCTACCTTTGTTTTTCTTTTTCAACATTCCCTTGGCAATTCGGGGTCTTTTCTTGTTCCATACAAATTTTAGGATTGCTTGTCCCAGTTCTCTGAAAAATGTTAATGGTATTCTGATTGGGATCATATTTAAAGGGTAGATTGCTCTGGGTAGCATAGACATTTTGACAATGTTGATTCTTCCAATCCATGAACATGGAATGTTTTTCCATCGTTTTGTGTCTCCCTCAGTTTCTCCCATAAGTGTTCTATAGTTTCTAGAGTAGAGATCCTTATCTCTTTGTTTAGGTTTATTCCTAAGTATCTTATGATTTTGGGTGCAAATGTAAATGGGATCAATTCCTTAATTTCTCTTTCTTCAGTCACATTATAGTGTATAGAAATACAACCGATTTCTGTGCATTGATTTGTATCCTGCCACACTGCCGAATTGCTGTATAAGTTCTAATAATTTGGGGATGGAGTCTTTTGGGGTTCCCACATAGAGTATCATGTCATCTGCAAAGAGACAGTTTGACTTCTTCTTTACCAATTTAAATACATTTTATTTCTTTTTGTTGTCTGATTGTTGAGGCTAGGACTTCTAGTATTACATCGAACAATAGAGTTGAGAGTGGACATCCCTGTCATGTTCCCAATATTAAGAGAAAAGTTCTGTCTTTCTGCATTGAGAATGATATTTGCTATGGACTTTTCATGGAAAGATTTTATGATATTGAGATATGTTCCCTCTATCCCTACACTTTGAAGAGTTTTAATCAGGAATGGATGCTGTATTTTGTTAAATGCTCTTTCTGCATCCATAGATAGGATCATATGGTTCTTGTCTTTTCTTTTATTAATGTGATCTATCACGTTGGTTGGCTTGTAAATGTTAAACCACCCTTACATCCCAGGAATAAATCCCACTTGGTTGTAGTGAATAACCCTTTAAATGTACTGTTGGATTCAATAGGCTAGTATCTTAGTGGATATTTTGGCACTCATATTCATCAGGGATATGACCAAATCTGTCTGTAATTCTCCTTTTTGATGGGGCCCTTATCTGGTTTTGGGATCAGGGTTATGTTTGCCTCATAGAACGATTTTCAAAGTTTTCCTTCCATTTCTATTTTTTGAAACAGCTTCAGTAGAATAAATATTAGCCCTTCCTTACGTGTTTGGTAGAATTTCCCTGGGAAACCATCTGGCCTTGGACTTCTGTTTTTTGAGAGTTCTTTTTATTTCTGCTTCAGTTTCCTTGCTGGTTATTGGTCCATTCAGATTTTTTACCTCTTCTTGTTTTAGTTTTGGTGGATTATAAATTTCCAGGAATGCATCCATTTCTTCCAGATTGCTTAATTTTTGGCATAGTTGCTTATAATATATTCTTACAATTGTCTGTATTTCCTTGGTGTTGATCATAATCTCTCCCATTTCATTCATGTATTTATTAATTTGATTCCTTACTCTTTCCTTTAGGATAAATTTGAGCAGAGGCTTATTGATCTTATTAATTCTTGCAAAGAACAAGCATCTAGGTTTGTTGATCTATTCTACTGTTTTTATGGTTTCTATTTCATTGATTTATGCTCCAATCTTTATTAATTCTCCTCTCCCGCTTGGTTTAGGCTTTATTTGCTATTCTTTCTCTAGGTCCTTCAGTGCATTTGGGATATTTCCCAATTTTTTGAGAGGGGCTTGAATTACTATGTACATCCCTCTCAGGACCAGACTTGCTGTTTCTCATATGTTTTGAAACAATGTGTTTTCATTTTTGTTAGTTTCCAGGAAATTCTTGAGTTCTTCTTTAATATTCTGGTTGACCCACTCATTCTTTAGCAGGTTGCTCTTTCACCTCCAAGTGTTTGAATTACTTCCAAATATTTTTGTGTGATTGAGTTTCAGTTTCAAAGCATTGTGGTCTAAAAACATACAGGGAATAATCTCAGTCTTCTGGTATTGGTTGAGAACTGATCTATGATCTAGTATGTGATCTATGGAGAAAGTTCAGTGTGCATTCAAGAAGAATGAGTTTCCTTTTAGGGTGGTATGTTCTGTATGTATCTGTGAAGTCCTTCTGGTCCAATGTGTCATTCAATGCTCTTGTTTCTTGGTTTGTCTTCTGCTTAGGTGATCTGTCCATTGCTATAAGCAGGATGTTGAGGTACCCTACTATTAATGTATTATTATCAATATGTTTCTTTATTTTGGTTATTAATTGGTTTATATAATTGGCTGCTCCCATGTTTGGAGCAGAGGTATTTACACTTGTTATATCTTCTTGTTTTATAGACTCTTTAAGTATGGTATAGTGTGCATCTACATCCCTCTTTGATTTAAAATATAATTTGTCTTATATGAGAACTGCTACCCCAGCTTTCTTTCGAGGTCCATTATTGTGGTAAATTCTTCTAAAACCCCTCACTTCTAGCGTGGATGTGTCCTTGGGTCTAAAATGAGTCTCTCACAGAGAGTATATTGATGAATCTTGGTTTTCTCATTCAATCTAATACCCTGTGTCTATTGGTTGGAGCATTTAACCCATTTACATATAGAGTAACTATTGAAAGATATGCATTTAGTGCCATTGTATTGTCTGAAAAGTCCATTTTTCTCTAGATTGTCTCCGTTACTTTCTGGTTTATGTTATTCTTGGGTCTCTCTTCATTTACAGTATCCTCCTTAATATTCTTGAAGGGCTGGCTTGGTGGTCACATATTTAAGTTTCTGTCTGTCCTGAAAACTCTTCATCTCTCCTTCTATTCTGAATGACAGCCCTGCTGGGTAAAGTATTCTTGGCTGTATGTTCTTCTTATTTAGTACCCTGAATATGTATGCCAGTCCTTCTGGTCTGCCAGGTTTCCATGGAAAGATATCATGTGATTCTGATGTTCCTTCCTCCATAAGTAAGGAACCTCCTCTCACCAGGTATTATAAGGACAGGTATTTTCTTTTTTTTCTCTTCTCTCTCTCTCTCTCTCTTTTTATTATGCTCAGTTAGCCACCATATAGTACACCATTAGTTTTTGATGTAGTGTTCAATGATTCAATAGATGCATATAACATGCAGCACTCTTCACATGTGCCCTCCTTAATACCCATCACCTGGATACCCCATCCTCCCACTCCACCCCCCACTCTGAAACCCTCAGTTTGTTTCCCAGAGTCCATAGTCTCTCATGATTTTCTCCCTCTCTGATATAAAGGATAGCATATGATATTTATCTTTCTTTGCTTGACATATTTCACTTAGCATAAATCCCTTCAAGTTCCATCCATGTCAATGCCATTGGCTTGTTTTTCCCTAATATTTGCAAGCTTCACTATTATATGTCAGGGTGTTGATGATCTATTTTTGTTGATTTTGAAAGGGGTTCCCTTGCCCTTTTGGACATGAATTCTTGTTTCCTTTCCCAGATTGGGAAAGTTCTCAGCTATGGTTTGCAAAATTATACATTCTAGCTCTCTCTCTCTCCCTCTCCTCTGGGACTCCAATAATTCTGACAGTGTTCCATTTCAAGGCATCATTAAATTCTTGAAGCCTTTGTTCATGGGCTATTAGTTGTCATTCTCTCTTTTCCTCAACTTTCTTCCTTTCCATCAGCTTTGTCCTCTAGATCACTTATTCTCTCTTCTGCCTCATTGACCCCAGCTATTAGATCATCCAATTTAGACTGCATCTCATTCATTGTATTTTTAAGTTTGCCCTGATTAGATCTCATTACTGTCTTTAGTGATTTTGTATTGTCATTTATGCTTTTTCAAGCCTAGCTATTAACTTTATAATTACTATCCTGAGTTCCATCTCTGACATCTTACACTTATCCATATTGATTAGCTCTGTGGCAGAGAATGTTGCCTCTGGTTCTTTCTTTTGTTGTGAATTCCTCCTTCTAGTCATTATGTCCAGAGAAAAATGGGTGAGTGAGTGAGCAGATATCAAAATACCAAGCAAAATGCACCCTAAACAAATCTGAAGGAGTCAGAAGTGTGGACAAAGCAGGTGATTCACTTGTTCCTGGTTGAATTTTGGTCTTTGTGTTAGAAGGCACTACATCGCAAAATTGCAAAGAAAGCCTTATGTATATAAAACCTAGATGTAAAAAAATAAAAGTTAAAAAGCAACTTAAAAACATAAGTTGGTAAATAAGAATCTAGTTAAAATGGAAAAAGGTTTAAAAAAAAAAAAGAACGAAAGAAATGGACGATTTTAGACTGAAAGATAAATGAGCCATGAGGAAATACCTAGAGCTCAATATGCTTTTTCTCCTGGTGTTGGAGTTTTACAGTCTTGTGGGATCCATACAGTTGTAATCCATCTATTCTTCCAGTCTGTATTCTGGGAGAAGGGCCTGCTGTGCTGCTTCTCAGGTGTTTTTGCCTGGGTGGAGTTGCCCCTCCCCTTTTCATAGGGATGGGCTCAATGTAAGCTGGTTATCAGTGTGGCTTTTGTTCCCTGGAGTGTTTCTGCACCTCTTCAAAGGATCAGAGCAAAAAGGGCTTGCCATGATCTCCAGTCCAGAGTCACAAGGTCATGGTCCCCCTCTTTTCAATAAACCCTCTGGGTCAAACAGTCTTCACTTCTGTGTGCACCAAACTCCACAAACTCCCATTGTTCACACCCACTAAAATCCTCCCTGGAGGAGTTCAAGGGTCCTGCCAGAACCACTGTCTTTTGTGCATTTGGAACTGTGAGCAGTCGTTGGTTTGTGCATGCACCCTGCTCCACTGTTTCCAAGTCATGGCTGGGTGTCACCTTACTGTCTTTTCCAGGACCACCACCTCCCTGAGAGCTTTTGCCTGGTTGTGGGTACAGCCAATTTCTTTCTTCCAGGGGATGGTAAATAGCTTGCACATTCCAGTCCTTTCCAGTGTGCTCAGGCAAAGAGCAGTGTCCTGGCTGGTGGGCTTATGATTTATGGCAATTGGAGCTAAGAGTCCCTCCTGAACTCACTGACCATAACCAGTTTCCCTGCCCTACTGCTTGGGCACTCTAGAAGTTCAGGCACCCCGATTCATTCTGTGTCTCCTAGGATCCTAAGACCACAAAGACCCACCTATAATTCTGCCCTTTTCATCCCCTGAGCCCCTTTCAGAAAAGGATGTCTTTCATTGGAGCAGATTTTTAAGGGTTCTGATTTTGTGCTCCAGTGTTATATCACTTTTTCATTGCCAGCTTATTGAGGATCACTCTCCCCTCCATTTACCTTCTGATATTTTCCTGCAGATTCACAACTCTGCACTTCCTACCTTGCAAAAAGCAGTCACTTTTCTGTTTGTAAAATTCTAGGTATACTTTCTTACATCTCAAGCTGATTTAGTGAATGTTCACAATGGTTTGATAGATATCCAGCTAAATTTGATGGAGTAGATGAAAAGAGGTCCCCTACTCTTCTACCATCTTGCCTTCCCTCCAACTTTCTTTTGACATCCATTAGCATGATAAATGTTTTCCATCCTCTCACTTTCAATCTGCCGGTGTCTTTAATTCAGAAAAGAGTCTCCTGTAGGCAGCATATGGATGGGTCTTTTTAATCCATTCTGACACCCTAAGTCTTTTGATTGGAGTGTTTAGTCCATTTACATTCAGATTAGTTATTGATAGATATATATTTGGTGGTATATAATTACTTGTCTTGTCATTTCTCGAGATTGTCTCTGTCTTTTCTAGTATTTGTCCCTTTTAGTCTTTCCTTTCTACTCAGAGTCCCCTGTAATATTTCTTGAAGAGCTGATTAAGTGGTCATGAACTCCTTTAGTTTTTATTTGTCTGGGAAGTGCTTTATCTCCTTCTATTCTGAATGATAGCCTTGCTGGATAGAGTATTCTTTACTACAGATATTTCCCACTCAGCAGATTGAATATATCATGCCACTTTCTTCTGGTATGCCAAGTTTCTGTTGAGAGAACTGCAGCTAGACTTATAGGTCTTCCTTTACATGTTAGGGACAACTTTTGTCTTGCTGCTTTTAGAATTTTTTCTTTATTTCTATATTTTGCAAACTTAACTACAATATGTCTTGGTGTTGGCCTGCTTTTATTGATTTTGTATTGATTTTGCTGGGAGTTCTTTGTGCTTCCTGGGTTTGGATGTCCATTTCCTTCCCGAGATGAAAGAAGTCTCCAGCTATTATTTCTTCAAATAAATTTTGTGTTTCCTGGGGCTTCTCTGATGCAAATGTTATTACATCAATAAAAACTTTGACCCATAAAAGATCTAGTAAAGAGAATAAAAGAGAAGCTACGCACTGAGGGAAAATATTTGTCAAAGGATTAGTATCTAAACCATATAAAGAACCTTCAAAAGTCAACAGACAATCCAGTTTGAAAATGGACAAAAAGCATGTCTAGTCATTTCATCAAATAGGATATAGATGGTAAATGCACATATAAAAAGATGTTCAGTATCATTAGTTGACTTGTGAAATAAAAATTAAAATCATATTGAGATAAACACTTGCCAGAATAATTAACATAAAAATAGTGTCAATACAGAATCCTAAAAAGTATTTTTTCACTTATGCATTGCTATTTGAAATATAACATGTGCTCCACTCTGGAAAACAGCTTGGCAGCTTCTTGAACAACTAATGCACAACTATTAACAATAATTGTCCACTTGAATATTTATCCCAGAGAAATCAAAACACCTTCACACAAAAGCCTGTACATGAATATTTTCATCAGCTTTATTATTAATAGCCCCAAACTAGAATGAACTCAGATGCTCTTTGAAGGGTAAATAAATAATCTGTACTGCATACATACAATGGAATACTCAGAAGTAAAAAGAACAAAATATGATACACGAAATAACTTAAACTTCCAGGGTATTAGTTTAGAGGAAAAAAGCCAATCTCGACATGTTTCATATTACATGATTCCACTTACACAAATTCTTGAATAATAAATTACACAAACAGAGAATACATTAGTGGTTCCCAGTGTTACCAAGTAAAAGGGAGCAGGAGGGAAGCGGGATTGGAGATGAAAGGACAAAGCAAGTGATATTTATGATGGTAGAGAAGTTCCATATCTTGACAGTTCTTATGTCAATATCACGATTCTAATTTTATGTGGTAGTTTTGCAAGATGCTACCATTGAGGCAAAGTGGGTAACATATACATAGGAATTACACATCTCACAAGTGCACATGAATCTACAATTATTTCAAAATTAAAAACAAGGTTCATTTAAAAAATCTGAAGGTTAGGAAAAAGATAAAATTGTGGGCCAGGGTGAAATTTTCTGTGCACAAATTGGGAAGAAAACATATTAACCAAGATGTTAGAAAATTCCCAAATGGAATGCAGATTATGATGGGTTAATCTAACTGTATTAGAAATGTAATATAATCTCACTCAAGGAGTTGGGGGTTAAGACCCAGCCTAAGTAACTTTAGAAAATTATGTTTGACTAGTTACTCTAAGTTTAGAGACAAAAAAGGGGCTAATGTTGGCACTGCTCTCTAGTTGGTAAATATGTTTCTCATACCAGTGTAGGTTAGCAACTCTGAAAATATATTATGTGTATACTACAGTAAAAAAAAAAGTCAATAAATTGTATATAGTGGAAGTCAAATATCTGTGTATTAGGAAAAAGAAGTTATAAGTAAGCAAGGGCTGGAAAGGCTAGAATGTACCTTATGGGCTTGATTATAGTCATGGGTATTAGTATAACTCATAGTAATACTAGATGTAAGTATGTATATTTATAGCATATATACATGGTGTACATAAATATTTCCTAGCTGTGTCCACTGAGACAAGCTCAAAGCAATGACACCTCAGTAACAATGGAGAATTCTCAGAACCCAGATCTTGATTTCTAAGTACCCTGTTCCAATAAAAACAAGGAAGGCTTCCTGGAGAAATGTAGAATTCTGTGTTTGAGACATAAGAAATCCAAGATAATTGGGGTAAATCGGAGGGGAAGATGAACCATGAGAGACTGTGGACTCTGAAAAACAAACTGAGGATTTTGGAGGGGAGGGAGGTGGGGGATGTGTGAGCCTGGTGGTGGGTATTAAGGAGGGCATGTATTGCATGGAGCACTGGATGTGGTGCATAAACAATGAATACTGGAACACTGAAAAAATAAAATAAAATTAAAAAATACAAAATGAGTGTGACCGCTAATGCCCCAAATTAATGATGTGCTTATAGAAAGAGGAATAGGTACTAACCTGAAAGAGTTCAAAGACCAAATATGAAACAATATTAGCAACAAAAATAAATACTATAGTACTGCATTATAATTCAAGAAGAAAATAAATACATGTGAGTCCATGCTAATTTAAGTTCATGGTTGGATATATAAATAAACTGGGAGAAGTTTATATATTCTTCCTTACAGAAAGATTCCAAGTAATACATGTATAAGGAATCAGGAAAGTAGAAAATCACCATTAGAACAGTAGTAACTGCTGTAGTGGTCTTAATTACTCCAGTGGTCTTATCACATATCTGTAAATTACTAGATATGCTTCCTTCTAAGAGGTGAAGCTCTTCTTGAGTGTGGACTGCTCTTAATTACTTATTTATAATGAAACATGGAAAGGAGAAAAGTAGTAACTTTACAGTAGGAAAAACTGACAGACAGATAACACCTTAGCCAAGTGATCAAGATTAGTATCACCAGTAATGTCATATTGGTATCAAATATCTCTTGAAGTGATAAGATGTGTAGGACACTTCACCTCTGTGCTATTCTTTCCTAAATCTATGACCTCAGGGTACATATGAGGAAATATCAGATATATACAAATTGAAACACATACTATAAAATAACTGACACTTCAAATGTGCCAAGATCACAAAAACACAAAGGAAGACTGAGAAACACCCACAGGTAGAAGACTAAAGGTATATTATCACCAAATGGAATGCCTTATCCTGAATTAGATCCTGAAACAAAAAGTATTTATATATTTACATATAAATATATATGGAATATATATGCAGTTACAAAATATAAAGAGTTTATACTTTTGTTGGTAGTTTTGAACTGATTTTTTTTGTTTTATTTTGTTTTGTTTCTGTTTTTGTTTTGTTTTATAAATTGGACTTCACCAAATAAAAACTTCTGATCTGGAAAGATAAGTTGGAAAAGGCAAACCATAGAGTGGGCGGAAATATGATTCTCAATACATAAATTTTATAAAGAACTTAATATCTAGAATATGTTGAGAATTCTTGAGCTCAATTATAAGAAGACAAAAAATAAATTCTTCCAATTTATTAAAAAATAATGTTCCATGTTTTCTTTGGAAAGACATTTTTTTCTAGATAAACATTTTTTGTTTGGAAAGGGTGTTTTATTTGTGTGGGTGTGTTTTGTTTTGATTTGTTTGTTCTGTCAAAAAACTGTTGGCAACAAAGCTGTTGCTTCTCCATTTTCTAGATTGCAATATTTCCATTGAGAAATCTGCTCTCATCTTTCACTGTACATGAAGGTGTGTGTGCTGTTTATCTCTGGTTGCTTTAATATTTTTTTCTTTATCATTTGTTTAAAGTTATTTGATTATGATGTGTTTGGGTGCCCTTTTTTCATGTTTCTTATGCTCATGTCACTAAGATTGTGAATGTATGGACTTGTAGTTTGCATTAATTTATAAATTTTAGTCATCATTTCTTCACATATTTTTCTGTCCCTGGTGACCCCCTTGGTAATGCCAGCTGTATGTGTTTGGTCTCTTGGAATATCCCTAAAATTCAGTGATAGTCTGCCCTCTCTGCTCATTTTTCTTTCTCTCTATATTTCATTTTATATTCTTTTGATTGTTATAATTCAAGTTTATTAATAATTTCCTCTGAAATATCTAATCTGCTATTAAGCAGTGTCTCTTTCACTTCCCATATCATTTTTAATCACTAGTTTGATTTTGGACTTTTTTATATATTCCATGTCTCTAACATCCAAATTTATCTCTAGTGTATATTCAATAAACTAGAATTTTTTCTAATAATTGTGCATATTTTAGTTATAACAATTGATTTAATTTTATTTTTAATGAAATATATTATTATTCCTAAGTCATTCTTTTTTCCTCTGCTATTTTGAGAATCATTTTAGATTTGCAGAAAGTGACATATATAGGAGAGAGGTCCTATAGCTATTTATCCAGTTTTCCCCAATGTTACGTAACTCCTATATCATGCATAAATTAAATTTATAATATACATTTTACATAACTGTAATATAATATCAAGACCAAAAACTTGGCATTGTTTCAATGTTATTTTGTCTTATATAGAGATTCTTATGAGCACAATAATAGTAAAGGTACAGCACAGATGAGTTCCCTGTATTGTCCTTATATAATCATACCTCCCCTATCTCTCCACCACTCCTACCCCTTAGAAACCACTAATTTGTTTTTCATCTCTATAGCATTGTAATTTTGAGAAGGGAATATTACAGTATGTGACCATTTGAGATTGACTTTTGACTCAAAACAAAAATTCTCTTGAGAGTCACTCAAGTTGTTGTATAAATCAATACTTTGATAATTCTTATTGCTGAGCAGTATTCCCTGGTATAGACTCATCAATTTTTAAAAATCATTTACCCATTGAGAGACATTCTGGTTGTTTCTAGATTGGGCTATTAAAAATAAAGGTGCAGTGACCATTTGTGTATAGGTTGTTGTGTTAGTATTTTTTTTGTCTGTCTGGGATAAATGCTCAGAGTATAACCACTGGGTTTAATGATAGTTTCATGTTCGGTTGTTTAAGAAATTACCAAAATGCTTTTCAGAATGGCAGTGCCATTTTGTATTCCTATAAGAAGTGTATGACTGATCTACTCTGTTTGAATCCTCTCCAGTGTTTGATGTTGTCAGTATTTTTTAAGTCAGTCATTCTGACAGGTATATTGAGATATCTAATTGTGATTTTAATTTGTATTTCCTCAATCACCTAACCATGTTGGACATCTTTTCATGTGTTTACTTACCATATGTATTTCCTCTTTGATGAAATGTCTCTTCATGTCTTTTTTTCCCCACTTTGTAATTGGAATTTTTTACTGTTTAGTTTTGAGAGCTCTTTATATATTCTACTTCTTTGTCAAATATATGGTTTTCAAAGATTTTCTATCAGAATTTAGTTTGTCTTTTTCATCCCCTTACCAGTCTTACACAGAGCAAAAGTTTTCAACCTTAAGTCCATTTTTTTTTCTTTTATGACTCATGCATTTGGCAACATGTTTAAGAATGCTAACTGAGTCCTAGATTTAGGATTGTTTTCCCTCCATTTTCTTCTAATGGTTTCATATTTTCACATTTTATACTTGAAAGTGTGATCTGTTTTCAGTAAATTTTTGTATTGTGTAAGATTCCTTTTGTTTTTTGCCTGTGGACTTCCAACCTTTCTCTCTGCAGTTGATTTTGTATGGTCTTTATTGATACAATCTTTATCCAGCACCATTTGTTGAAAAAACTATTCTTCTTCTACTGAATTGCTTTCACATCTATGTCAAAAATCTATTACCCATAGTTCTGTATCTACTTCTGGGTTTTCTCTTCTGTTACCCTGATGTCTATAACTATCTCCCCTCAAATACTATGCATTCTTGACTACTATATCTATATAATAAATCTTGAAATCAAATATGCTGATTTCTCCTATTTTATTCTTCTTTTTCAAAATTGTTTTATTTAGTTTATCTCCTTAGCCCTTGTAAATGCATTTTCATATACTCTTGCCTGTATCTCACAAAAAGGAAATAAACAAACAAACAAAAAACAAACGGGGCACCTGGGTGGCTCAGTTAAGTTTCTGCATTCAGGTCACATCCTAATGTTGGAGTCTTGGATCCATCCCCATGTCAGGTTCCTGCTTAGCAGGGAACCTGCTTCTTCCTCAGCTCCTCTCCCTCTTTTCCTCCCCCTACTCATGCTTGTGAACTCTCTCTGTCTCTCTCTTAAATAAATAAATAAAATATTTAAAGAAAAGAAAAAAAAGAGAAAATATTACAAGGATTTTGATAGAATTTGCATTAAATCTGCATATCAATTTTGAGAATATTGACTCAATTTCTGTTGAATCCTCCGTTCCATGAAAATAATGTATCTCTCCACTTACATAGCTCCTCTTAGATTATATATACTTTTCAATACATAAATCCTATAAATATTTGTTAGTTTTATATCTATTTTACTTTATTAGTGATTTTAAATGTTTCTATATTTTTAAGTTTTATTTTTCCATACAGTCATTGCTAGTGAATAGAAATTCAGGTTTTGTTTGTTTGTTTGTGTTTTAATCAATTACATATCCTGTGACCTTCTTCTTGAATTCACCTCAGGTTTCTTTCTTTCTTTCTTTCTTTCTTTCTTTCTTTCTTTCTTTCTTTCTTTCTTCTTTTTTTTTAGATTCTTTAAGATATCTTACATATACTACTGTGTCATCTACAAAGAAGGACAGTTTTATATCTTCCATTCTGATCTCTGCATGTTTTATCTGCTTGTCTTGTTTTATTTTGCTGTCTAGGACTTCTAATACTTGGACGAATGGGAGTGATGAATGCAGAGATCCTTACCTTCTTCCTAGTCTTATAGAAAGGCATTCAGTCTTTTGCCCTTGAGAATGATGTTAGCTGAAGGTTTTTGTAGTTGCACTTTATCAACTTGAGAATGTTTCCCTCAATTCTTATTTTTCTGTTTATTTTTTTTTTTATCAGAATAGGTGTCAAAGATGTTCTGGTAGTTTGGGGAGATGGCAGAGTAGGAAGAACCTGATCTTACCTCATTCCGCATTTACAATATAATATCATTCACATATAACACAATAAACTGGAAAATGATCCAAGACTGGCAGAACAAAATCCACAACTAAATATAGAGAAGACATTGCATCTGATAGCTTAGAAAGTCAGAAAGGTGGAGGGAGGCAGTTTATAGGAGGGAAGGAGCTCTGTATGTGAATAGAGCAAAGAAGTAGGCCTACACATCAGGAAGCTCACACAGGGAAGACTAATGCCCATAACAATTGACTTTCAAAACCAGAGGGGCTGAATGAGTTCCTAAAACAGTGGGATTTAGAAGCTGGAGATTTAAAAACAAACTGACTCAGCACTGGGCAATCCAGGAGGGTGGCAAGGCCTGTGGAAATGCAGCATAAAAGAGACAAGATAAATTTGCATATTTTGCATATATGATTGGCACAAAAATGAATAGGACAGAATAGAAAACCCAGAAATGAACCCAGAACTATATGGTCAGTTAACCTTCAACAAAGCAAGAAGAATATCCATTGGAAAAAGAAGAGTGCCTTCAACACATCATGTTAGGAAAACTGGACAGTTACTTGCAAAAGAATGAAACTGGATGACTTTCTTATACCTTACACAAAAACAGAATATAATGGAAAGTTACTCAGTCATCAAAAAAAAAAAAAAAAGAAATCTTGTGATTTGTAATAACAGGATGCAACTAGAGGGTGTTATGCTAGGTGAAATAAGTCAGTCAGAGAAAGACAAATACTATATGATTCACTCATGTGGAATTTAAGAAATAAAATAAACAAAAAGAGAGAGAGAGGGAGAGGCAATCCACAAAACTCTTTAGAAAACAAACTGGTGGTAACCAGAGGGGAGGTGGGGGGATGGGTAAATATGTGATGGGGATTAAGGAATGCTCTTGTGATGAGCACGAGGTGATGTATGGAATTGTTGACTCACTATATTGTACACCTAAGTCTAATATCACATTGTATGTTAAGTAACGAGAATGTAAATAAAAACTAAAACAAAACAAAAACACAAACCAAAAAGCAATGTATATTAAAGTTAAAGAAATAAATTATAAATTCAACTTTTTAAAAAAGATTTTATTTATTTATTTGACAGAGAGACACAGCAAGAGAGGGAACACAAGTAGTAGGAGTGGGAGAGGGAGAAGTTCTTTTAGCACTTCCCACCAGGCAGGAAGCCAAATGTAGGGCTCCATCCCAGGGCCTAGGATCATGACCTGAGTGGAAGGCAGACATTTAACAACTGAGCCACCTAAATTCAACTTTCTTAAAGTTTTAGGACTATCCACATTATCCATTGTCTCTTTCATACTGTGTATGTCCTAGTAATTTGTGCTTTTTGAGAAACTGACTTATTTTTTCTACATTTTATGTTTCAATGTAAACAATTTTTTATAGCATTTTCTCATTATTCTCTTAAAGGCTGAAGTGTTTATTATGATACCACTGTGTCATTCCTGATATTGGTAATTTAGTAATATGTGTATTCTCTCTTCCTCTTTTTCTTCTTTCTCCCTCTCTGCCCACCATCTCTTTTACAACACACACACGCACACACACACACACACACACACACACACACACACACACTCTTCTTAGAGATTTTTCAATTTTATTAATTCTCCAAATCAACTTTTTATATAATTGATTAACTTTATGTTTTTTTTTTGTTTTCAAAATTCCTGATTTTCTCTTTAATTTTGAAGGGGATTTCAGAAATTAAAAATAATTCTGGATTGACCATTTTTTCTTTTAGCACTTGGAAAACATATGAGCCACCTCCCTCTGGCCTCCATGGTTTTCTGATGAGAAACCTACACTAATTTTATATCATTAGTTCCACAGAAAGAAGAAGGAGAGGGGGAAGAGTGTGGAGCTTAAAAAAAAATACAAAGAAATAGTGGTTGCAAAATTTCCAAATTTGTCAAAAATATTAACCTATTTACTCAAAAAGATAAGTAAGGGGCACCTGGGTGGCTCAGTGGGTTAAAGCCTCTGCCTTCTGTTCAGGTCGTGGTCCCAGTGTCCTGGGATCAAGCCCCACATTGGGCTCCCTGCTCAGCAGGGGGCCTGCTTCCCCCCTCTCACTCTGCCTGCCTCTCTGCCTCCTTGTGATCTCTGTCTGTCAAATAGATGAATCTTTAAAAATTTTTGACATTTTGGCTACCGGATACTTTTGCATTCCTGTAAATATTGTTGAATTTTCTAACCACTTCCCCCACCACCACAGGATTCAGTTAAGTTGGTTAGAAATAGTTGGATTATTTTATGGCTTGTTTTTAGCTCCCACAGAATGTTGTCTACATGAAGTTTTTATCACTATTTTTTTTTAAAGATTTTATTTATTTGACAGAGAGATCACAAGCAGGCAGAGAGGCAGGCAGAGAGAGAGGAGGAAGCAGGCTCCCTGCTGAGCGGAGAGCCCGATGCGGGGCTCGATCCCAGGACTCTGAGATCATGACCTGAGCCGAAGGCAGCGGCTTAACCCACTGAGCCACCCAGGCGCCCCAGTTTTTATCACTATTAAGGCAAGAACTTTCTTAGTACTCTCACTCACACCCCATCAGTCACAAGATTTTTCTACCTGATTCTTGGGATCAAACACTGTATTAGATACTGTTTAAGTTTCAGGTGTTCTTCCCCCTGATATTTTCAATAGTTCTTCCCCAGGTCTTAGTTAGTTTCCTCAAATGCATACATTCACTGATCTTTACTCAACTGAATACTGGAAGGTAGCCTTTATGTGTTTCTTCTTTGGTACACTGCCCTGTGAACTCAAGCTGCCATACCTATTCTTTTTTTTTTTTTAAGATTTTATTTATTTATTTGACAGACAGAGATTATAAGTAGGCAGAGAGAGAGGAGGAAGCAGGCCCCCCGGCGGAGCAGAGAGCCTGATGCGGGGCTCGATTCCAGGACTCTGGGATCATGACCTGAGCCGAAGGCAGAGGCTTTAACCCACTGAGCCACCCAGGCGCCCCTGCCATACCTATTCTTGACTTTTAGTTATGTTTAATCAATCAGGGAGGCCACCAGATTGTTCTTGGTTCCCCCTTCCTGCACTGTGGCCTAAGCTTTTTCTCTAGGCAATAATCTGGGACTACCTTAGGGCTTGCACTGTTGTTATTGTATTCCCCCCATCCTATTTCTCAGGAATTATTGTCCTTCAATGCATTATTGCCTATTGTCTTGAAAGTAATTGTTCCACATATTTTCCCTGGATTTTTAAAAGATGTTTCAGGAAGGACAATAAAATCCAATCTGTTATCCTATCTTGGCAGAAGCAAGGATGAGAGGAGGATTTTTTAACCCTAGATAAAAAAAACCTCACTTAAATATTAATATAGCAATAGGTGGGGGCGCCTGGGCTGCTCAGTGGGTTGGGCCTCTACCTTCAGCTCAGGTTGTGATCTCAGGGTCCTGGGATCGAGCCCTGCATCTGGCTCTTTGCTCAGCGGGGAGCCTGCTTCCCCCTCCCCCCTGCCTGCCTCTCTGCCTGCTTGTGATCTCTCTCTCTCTGTCTGTCAAATAAATAAATAAATAAAATCTTTTAAAAAATATATAGCAACAGGTGTCAGAAATGGAGTAGTAGGTACTCATAGGAAATTCACAGATCTAGTGTGTTCCCATAGCTCTTCACACATCTGCATCCCTATTGAAATGCATATCAACACTCAAGCTGGTATATGGTAGGTCCAAAATTCTTGAGATTACAATGTTAACTTTCTGACTATGTAAAGATAAGAAGAAGAAGAAGAAAAAATCTTCAGTGTATGTGTTTCAAGTTGAGTGACTCTTTCCCAAAGAATTATAAATCATGGGCATTCAAACACAACTTGAAAATTGGGAACAAATGCAACAGGTTTTAAAGGGATCAATTTACAAGGAGATGTTTCTAAAGATGCTTCAAGACAGATACCAACACTCAAACCCACACTTCTGACTTTCCTCCAAAGACAAACAGTGAAGATAAAAAGAAAAGTAATTAGGGAAGACAGGACATGACATATAAAAATAAAAATAGATTCATTCATTCACTCATTTATCATCCATGCACTTACAAACTTACTGATGATTCATCTGTTATATTCATCTATTATGGGACAAAATTTATACTACATGTTTGGTTGAGAAAGGGAAACTTCTTTTGCTATCACTCCAACTTTTCCCACTCTGTGGTCGCCAGACCTCTCCCCACAACATTTTATCCCCACTATGTGTATACAACACTCCCCTGGTGGTCTCTGTACTACAACCATGCTGCCACCTTTCCTAAGGGAAAGGCCCACTAGAGAAGATCTAGGCCTCCTAAAATTCTAACAGCCACCTCTTATGCCTAGGACTGTGTAGTGATTTTATGACTGCTAAGCAACAAGAGGGTGAAGGAGCTTTCCTATAAATGGGAAGTGTGAGGAATCAAGTGGGGAAGACAATATAAACAGGACTCACAAAGACCAAATAATTGTTCTGCCTACAGAAAGCACTCTTTTTTCCACAAAACTTGAAAGCTACCTTTGCATAAAATCTTTCCTCCCAAAGAAATATGACTTGACTTGATTTTTCCAGATTTCTGTCTGTTCAGATTCTTATTTGAATGGGGGAGAAGGAAGCACTTTGATTTGAGAATTATGCCTCCATCAGAAAGTATGAATACCCAGCTTTTGTATCAACATGCATGAGACTGGAGGAGATTATGCTAAGTGAAATAAGTCAAGCAGAGAGAGTCAAGTATCATATGGTTTCACTTACTTGTAGAGCATAAGGAATAACACAGAGGACATTGGGAGATGGAGACGAGAAGTGATTTGGGGGAAATTGGAGGGGGATAGAAACCATGAGAGACTGTGGACTCTGAGAAGCAAACTGAGGGCTTTGGAATGGGGGTGGGTGGTTGGGTGAGCCTAGTGGTGGGCATTATGGAGGGCACGTATTGCATGGAGCTCTGGGTGTGGTGCATAAACAATGAACGCTAGAACACTGAAAAGAAATAAAATAAAATGATTTGAATAATAAATCCTAAACACAGGATTATTGTGAAAATTCAGTAAGCTAATCTATCTAAAAATCTTGGAACAAAATGAAAACCCACTATTTGCCCAGTTGAATTCTAGACAAAATGCATTCTACATTTTTTTCCTAAGGTGAAAATTTTCCAAACTTATGAGGCTTCTCTAACAAAGGAAAATAGTAATGAAACCACATGTTGTATTTCCCACTTCTTTTGGTTCTGGGGAATTGGTAGATACCATAATACACTGTCTATAGAATGCAGTCAACCAACGCACCTCTAACTTTCCAGCAAACCCTAAATCTTGGATTAAAAGGAAGAAAAATTAAAGTTGCCACCTAGCCCAGGCCAGCTGTGCCTCCTCACTGCCAGATTATTCACATGGAAAGTGAAAAATATTGCCAGGCTCCTGGGTGTTCCATCTGCCTCCAGCCCAGCACATGCCTGTGTGGAAGCTCCTGGCAGAGGCCATGATTTTCTATACCTTTCTGATGAGATGACTCTCATTTTCACTAACACCACAGCTCTAGTCCTGCAAATCTATGTGCTAAACCTTCATGTACATCTTAGCCAATGCTTTAATAATAGCAGTTTAGAAAATCCAGAAAGTTAAAAAACTAAGCCATATATTATTTGTACAAGAATGTGATTTGCCTATGTTGCTATTTGATGTTTTTAGTTACTTCTACCCATACATAAACTTCACTTTAGTTGAACTCCTAACCAGGATCCACTCATTTCCATACTCCAGTGTGAGGACAGGGGCTTCTGCCCCCACACATGAGGCAGCAAGAAAGAAGGCTCCACAGATACACTAATCAGCTTCCCACCTCTGCTCTCATTACAGACATAGCAGTTCAGGTTCTTCCACCCACATGCTATCTTGGCATGGCAGCCTTCTGTTGCATTTATCTAGTTCTGTCTTGCCAGGTTTGGACATAATGGGGTATAGCTTGGCCCAATAAAGAAAACCTACACTCTTGTTCTAGATACACCTGCGTTCAAACCCAATTTCAGCCTAAATAAATAATCTTGTCTAAACAAAATAACCTCAAATATTACTTTTTTAAAAGATTTTATTTATTTATTTGACAGACAGAGATCACAAGTAGGCAGAGAGGCAGGAAGAGAGAGGGGAGGAAGCAGGCTCCCCATGGAACAAAAAGCCTGATATAGGGCTTAATCCCAGGGCCCTGGGATCATGACCTGAGCTGAAGGCAGAGGCTTTAACCCACTGAGCCACCCAGGCACCCCTCAAATATTACATTCTTTACCAGTTAAATAGAGGTAATAATATGAATTATTAAAGATTATTTTGAAGATTAAGTAAATATGTGTCTAATGTGTACAATGTCCAATAATGTTCATTTCCCCTTCTTCTCTCCTCTGAACTAAGTATGGGAGTCACTTCCACTTTGTCTCACAACTCCAGCTATTGCTGCCCAACAGCTTGACTTTGAAGGATCCTAGGCTGCATTTTGATCCTTCAAGGAAAAATTGCACATTTGCATGGTCAAGGGGAGATGCAGGATGGCATACCTGACACTTACTCAACATTCCTACATAAAACCATTCACTGAAGGCAGAGACCAGGGTTTATTTAACTGTGCACCTTACTACTGAGCAAATTCTAGTTACTTGTGTTGGTTGAATCCTTGAATATATGAATAACATTTCAATGGATAGGTAGATGGACAGATGAGCAAATGATGGCTCAATGAATTAATTATAATGCATGCTGTTGTTTCTTCTTGCCTGCCTCTGACACTTGGACCTTTTTGGGTTTTTTGCACTGTTGGATTCTTGTCTCATAATATCACTTCATGTCATGACCCAGATTCTCCTGAGGAAACTCTTCATTGGCACCCTGGGTTGTGTCTGTCCAGGAAATGTCAGCTCAGGGCCTATTTCTAGGACCAAAGGACACTTATCAAAGATGGTATTTGGCAACAATCTTGATATGTTGATGACTAGTGGGACTGTTTCTTCTTCAACTCTACCACATTTCTGTTCCATGTAGAATTTTTAACTTCAATGATCTGCATATAAGAGGAAAATGACCAAACATTTCATTACTAAACTAAAGATATCTCCAGGCCTCAGCTGGACCGGCAGGAGAAAGTGAGTTTGGTTTAAATAACATTGGCCCAGGGGCTCCCAACTTTAATCTCAACCAAGTTGGTGGTTATCAGACCTACACGTGGGGTTTATGAAAAGGAAGTCTTCCTTAGCCCCATCTATGAAGATTCTCATTCTCAGGATCTGTATGTACAATAAGCTCCCAAGTGACTTTGGTGAATAATCAGCACCATACTTGTTCTATTCATATACCCTGGCACCAAAATACTAATTCTAGAATGGGAGAAACTTCCTCCATTTACATGGAAGTCCACAAGCAAATCCCTTGGGATAACATGAAGACCCAAAATAATTCCTGGACTTGGCCGTTCTTGGTCAGCATCTGCCTCCAGCTGGTAATTCCTGCCCACTCTTATCCACCAAGTAGTTTTGAGCCTGACGACCTTACCATGCCTTAATCTGGTCCTTACCTGTAGCCTTTAGCCTGTGCTACTCAGGGGGATAAATTGCTCATACATGAGACTCTGTATTTATATGTTAATTTTCTCTACACAAGGGAGCCAGTTTCCTGCATTTTCTTTCAATATGGATATTTCTTTTTTGATGAATTCTTTCCCTGGGGACTTACTATCTTTTCTGCTGCACACATCTCAGCCACCCACAGTGGTAGAAACACACCCACAGAGAGAATATTTTTACAAACCCTGGGGCAGTAGCCATAATAAATTACCTCCTCCTCTATCACAGTTCAATACGAGAACTATTCTCAGGACTATAATTTTTATATTCCTTTGTTAGGCTACACAGCAATAGGGCTCCACTTGGTATGTGCCTGGGGTGAAGCACATTTGGTACTAGCAATGTGTCCAGGCAAAGATCAGAAAGTCCCAGTGCTCAGAGATGTGCACACACTAAGTCCAAGAAGTAACATGGGTCAAAGTTAGGTCAGAGAATGGGGATAGTACATGGAAACTTGCAAATTTGTAGGACCTAGAAAAAACATAGCTACAGAGCTATTAGCTGCATGATTGCAGAGAGTGGGCTTCATATGATGAATGTAAATGAAGTGCTGGCATGGAGATCCATTGTGAATTGGTGATGGTGGCAAGATAAAAGTGGGGACTTGGAGCTCCCAGCATGAGACAAAACATTAAGGTGAGTTCTCTCAGCTACAAAGTGGAGTCTTTTAAATCGTGAACCTACAGAAATCATGGTAGGGGAAACCACAGCAAAGCTTGAGAAAGTGCAGGTCTAAGTGTAGGCAGGCAGGGCAAGGGGAGTAAGGGATGCGTCTCAGTCTTGGGGATGAATTTCTTGGACAAGTGTCTTAGTCCAGGAGGGACTTGAAGCCTGAAACTGGACTCAAAGTGCTGGGCAGTGTTCCACCATAGAAGTATGGTGAAGAATCTGAATACAAAACCAAGAGTGAGCCATTCCTGATTTCTCCCCTTTGGTATCAGCACATCATATCTTTGCCCATATATTTTCCTTTAACTTATTTCTGTCAGCACATAGTTGGGTTTTGAATTTTGAATTCCAATCTGTTCATCTCTGCCTTTTAATTTGGGTATGTGGACATTTCCATTTAAAGCAATTGTTGATATGTTTAAGTTTAAATCAAGCATGCTCCAATTTTTTTTTATTTGTGTTTTGTCTATTTTTATTTTTTATTGCTTTTTGATTCACTTTTCCCTATTTTTCTGCCTCCTTTTGGATTTAGTATTTTTATGATTTCATGTTATTTTGTTTGTTGAATCATCAGCTGTAATGCCTTATTTTGTTACTTTGACAGTTGCTTTAGAGATTATAGTATAAATCTTCACTGCATCACAGTCTACCATTAAGTGATATTGTAACACTTCATGCGTGGTAATCACATGAAAAGGAATGAAACTGGATCACTTTTTTTTTACACCATAAACAAAAATAAATTGAAAATGGATGAAAGACCTAAAAGTGAGATAGAAAACCATCAAAATCCTAGAGAAAAACACAGGAAATAGCTTCCTCAGTGTCTGCCATAGCAACTTCTTACTAGATATGTCTCCTGAGGCAAGGGAAACAAAAGTAAAAGTGAACTATTGGGACTACATCAAGATAAAAAATCTTTTGCATAGGGAAGGAAATAATCAACAAAACTAAAAGGCAACTTATGGAATGGGAGAATATATTTGCAAATAACATACCGGATGAAGGGTTGGTATCCAAAATCTATAAAGAACTTCTCAAAATCAACACCCAAAAAACAAATAACCCAGTTAGAAAATAGGCAGAAGACATGAATAGATATTTTCTGGAAAGAAGACATCCAGATGGCTAACAGGCACATGAAATGATGCTTAACATCACTGATCATAAGGAAAATAAAACCAAAACTACAATGATATATTATACCAGTCAGAATGGCTAAAATTAACAACACAGGAAACAACAGGTGTTGGTGAGAATGCAGAGAAAAGAGAACCCTCTTATACTGTTGGTGGAAATGCAAACTGGTGCAGCCATGCTGGAAAACAGCATGGAGGTTCCTTAAAAAGTTAAAAATAGAACTACCTTATGATCCAGAAGTTGCAAACTAGGTATTTTACCAAAGAATACAAAAACACTGATTTGAAGGGATACATGAACCACAATATTCATAGCAACATTATCTACAACAGCCAAATTATGGAAAGAGCCCAAATGTCCATCAACTGATAAATGGATAAAGAAGATGCAACATATACATACAATGGAATATTGCTCAGCCATAAAATATAATGACATCTTGCCACTTACAATAACAGAGACAGAGCTAGAGAATATTATGCTAAGTAAAGTAAGTCAGTCAGAAAAAGATAAGTACCATATGATTTGACTCACATGTGGAATTTAAGAAACAAAGCAGATGAATGTAGGGGGATAAAAAAGAAAAGCAAACTGGAAAATAGACTAATGACCATAAAGAAAAAACTGAGGGCTGCTGGAGGAGAGATAAGGGGAGGGTGGGTTAAATTACATCATGGGGATTAAGGAGGGCACTTGTGATGAGTACTGGATATTGTATGGATGTTATGAATCACTATATTGTACACCTAAAATTAATATTACATTGTATGTTAACTAACTGGAATTTAAATAAAAACTTGAAAAAGAAAAAACATTAAAGATATGTGTTCTTGATTGCATTACTCTCAATGATAAATCTGCTGCTAACCCTAGTATTTCCTCTCCGAACATAATGTGGCCCCTGCCCAGTTGCTTTTAAGGTTTCTTATTGTTGTGGTTTTCATTGTTAGTTATGACAAATCAAATTATGATGTGCCTTCATGCACTTTAGTTTTCATGTTCTTGTGGCTTATTGATCTTGGATATGTGGGTTGAAAGATTTTTTATCAAATTTGGAAAATTTTCACCTGTTCTCCTTTTGAATATTTCTATCCCCTCTTCTTCCCCAACACACATAATGTACCTTCTTTCTTTGAGTGACTCCAATTCTATGTATATTAGGGTGTTTGAAGTTGTCCCTCAGTTCACTGACACCTTTTATGATCTTAAATTTTGTTTGCTTAAATTTGCAGTTTCTAAAACTATTCCTTCATGTTCAACAATCTATTTTTTCTTCCATATTTAATGCTATTAATTTCATCCAGTCTATTTTTCACTTTAATCATTGTAGTTTTAAATTCTAGAAATTTAATTTAGGTATTTGTAATATCTTTCATGTATCTATTTAATCTCTTTACCATATGAAATATAACTATGGTAACTGCTTGGTAAACTTGTCTGTGAATTCTAATACCCATTTGCTTCTAGGACAGTTTTGCTTTCTTGGGTTTTTGGTTATTATTATAGACTTGTATTTACTTGATTGTTTTTATCCTGGATAATTTTTTTTCTCACTATTTTTTAAAATTTTTTATTTCTTTTCAGCATAACAGTATTCATTGTTTTTGTACCACACTCAGTGCTCCATGCAATCCATGCCCTCCCTTACACCCAGCACCTGGTTCCCCCAAACTCTCACCCACCACCCCTTCAAAACCCTCAGGTTGTTTTTCAGAGTCCATAGTCTCTCATGGTTCACCTCCCCTTCCAATTTCCCTCAACTCCCTTCTCCTCTCCATCTCCCCATTTCCTCCATGTTATTTGTTATGCTCCACAAATAAGTGAAACCATATGATAATTGACTCTCTCTGCTTGACGTATTTCACTCAGCATAATCTCTTCCAGTCCCATCCATGTTGCTACAAAAGTTGGGTATTCATCCTTTCCAATGGATGCATAATACTCCATAGTGTATATGGACCATATCTTCCTTAACCATTCGTCCGTTGAAGGGCATCTTGGTTCTTCCAACAGTTTGGCGACCGTGGCCATTGCTGTTATAAACATTGGGGTACAGATGGCCCTTCTTTTCACTACATCTGTATCTTTGGGGTAAATACCCAGTAGTGCAATTGCAGGGTCATAGGGAAGCTCTATTTTTAGAGCTTTTTCCTAATTTCTATTTTTAGAGCTATTTTTCCTAATTTCTATTTTTAGAGCTATTTCCTCTAATTTCTTGAGGAATCTCCACACTATTCTCCAAAGTGGCTGCACCAACCTGCACTCCCACCAACAGTGCAAGAGGGTTCCCCTTTCTCCACATCCTCTTCAACACATGTTGTTTCCTATCTTGCTAATTTTGGCCATTCTAACTGGTGTAAGGTGGTATCTCCATGTGGTTTTAATTTGAATCTCCCTGATGGCTAATGATGATAAACATTTTTTCATGTGTCTGATAGCCATTTGTATGTCTTCATTGGAGAAGTGTCTGTTCATATCTTCTGGCCATTTTTTGATATGATTATCTGTTTTGTGTGTGTTGAGTTTGAGGAGTTCTTTATAGATCCTGGATATAAGCCTTTTGTCTGTACTGTCACTTGCAAATATCTTCTCCCATTCCATAGGTTGCCTCTTTGTTTTGTTGACTGTTTCCTCTGCTATGCAGAAGCTTTTGATCTTGATGAAGTCCCAAAAGTTCATTTTTGCTTTTGTTTCCTTGGCCTTTGGAGAAATATCTTGAATGAAGTTGCTGTGGCTGATATCGAAGAGATTACTGCCTATGTTCTCCTCTATGATTCTGATGGATTCCTGACCACGTTAAGGTCTTTCATCTATTTTGAGTTTATCTTTGTGTATGGTGTAAGAGAATGGTCGAGTTTCATTCTTCTACATACAGCTGTCCAATTTTCCCAGCACCATTTATTGAAGAGACTGTCTTTTTTTCACTGTATATTTTTTCCTGCTTTGTCGAAGATTATTTGACCATAGAGTTACAGATCCATATCTGGGCTCTCTACTCTGTTCCACTGGTCTATGTGTCTATTTTTATGCCAGTACCATGCTGTCTTGGTGATCACAGCTTTGTAGTAAAGCTTGAAATCAGGTATCCTGATACCCCAGTTTTGTTTTTCTTTTTCAACATTTCCTTAGCAATTCAGGGTCTCTTCTGATTCCACACAAATTTAAGGTTTGTTTGCTCTAGCTCTTTGAAAAATGCTGGGGGAATTTTGATTGGAATGGCACTAAAAGTATAGATTGCTCTAGGCAGTGTAGACATTTTAACAATGTTTTTTCTTCTGATCCAAGAGCATGGGATGGTCTTCCATCTTTTTGTGTCTTCCTCAATTTCTTTCATGAGTGTTCTGTAGTTCCCTGAGTACAGATCCTTTACCTCTTTGTTTAGGTTTATTCCCATGTATCTTATGGTTCTTGGTGCTCTAGTAAATGGAATCGATTCTCTAATTTCCCTTCCTGTATTTTCATTGTTAGTGTATAAGAAAGACACTGATTTCTGTACATTGACTCTGTATCTTGCCATGTTACTGAATTGCTGTATGAGTTCTAGTAGTTTGGGGGTGGAGTCTTTTGGGTTTTCCATATAAAGAATCATGTTGTCTGCAAAGAGAGTGAGTTTGACTTCTTCATTACCAATTTGGATACCTTTTATTTCTCTTTGTTGTCTGATTGCTGTTGCTAGGACTTCTAATACTATGTTGAACAAGCGTGTTGAGAGTGGGCATCCTTGTCGCATTCCTGATCTCAACGGGAAGGCTGCAAGCTTTTTCCCATTGAGGATGATATTTGCTGTGGGTCTTTCACATATCCTGGATAATTTTTGATTGGATACCAGATAGTATATATTTTAAATTAGGGGGTAATGAATATTTATCTTGTTTGTTTAAACTTTATTTTACTTTTTCAGTGTTCCAAGATTCATTGTTTATGTATCACACCCAGTGCTCCATGCAATACATGCCCTCCTTAATACCCACCACTAGGGTCACCCAATCCCCCCCCCCAAAAAAAAAACCCTGTTTGTCTTATTTGTACAAGCATTCCTGACATTATTTTTGTTGTTCTTGTTGTTATTGTTGATGGTGGTGGTGGTGTATGTGTTTACGTTAAGTAGCTTACAAACTGTAAACAGTTTGGTCCCTTCTGCTCTGTTTTTAAGAGTTGTTAGAACTGGAGAAGTGCTCTGCCTAAGGCTAAGATGTCACCTTTCTGAGTATTCTACTCATTGACCTATGAATTATGACTTTTCTAATTTGGCCAGTGGGAACAGACATTATTCTCTAGGTGATTGCTGGCCCTGTGTCCTCTCATTCTTGTGGGTGGTTCTCTCACTGTTTTTGATTGGTTTCCTCACATTAAAATGTAGATTAGCATCCTACTAAACAATCAAGCTGAACCCCCCACACACACAGGGATCTATGGTTCTTTTCCTGTACAGCTTTCTCCTCTGTGGCACACTGCTCCATGAACTCCAGCTGCCTTTATCCCCCTGGACTTGCAGAGCTTTCTTCTCACTTCAGGGAGAGCTCTCCACTCCACTCCTCCTTTCTCCCCAATACCTGGAAACTCTTTCAAGGCAGTAAATTAGAGCAATTATAGGGTTCATCCAATTGTTTTTTGTTTGCTCTGGAACCCTGTCCTCTTTTGCTTATGTCTTGTGAATTAAACATGTTTATCATATATTGGTCCATTTGTTGCTGTTGCTTTTGATGTAAAGATAAAACTGGTTCCTGTTACTCTTCTTGGCTGGAAGCAGAAGTCCCAAATCATCACTTCTATGTTGTAATTCACATATGTTTATGTGCCAGTAGAACACTTCAGCTAAACTCTCACTGAAGTTTATGTCCTATATCCAAGTAACAGCAGGAACTGTCATTCACTTAGAATTTACTGTGTGATAGGCACTGGTGTATCATTTTTAATTCTTATGGATGATTCTGTGATGTAAATGTTATCCTCATTTTACTGATGAGAAACAGGTCTTAAAAATGTTAACAATGTGTCTTTAGGAGGAGTTAAGAGGTGGTTTACTTAAGTCACTCTAAGTTTGAAACCGGGTCTCTTCTCCTACCCTAGGTTGCCTAAGTTGTGAGAAAAGAGTTTTCTGGATACTCTGGGCCCTGTGACATAGTACATCAACTTTAAATCAAATTGCCATATTCTCCAAGTGGATGTCAAGACAGAGTCCAGGGTTATCAAGGAAGACATGCCTAGACATACCCTTGATATGGTGCAGACTGGAGCAATCCTATCCCCATAGGCCTGAGAAAGCAGGAGCCAGACACATACACAGGCACTTTTCTTTGGGGCACAGGAATGCTCAGGAAGGTCTTTGATGAAGATAGTTGCCTGAATCGCCCCCTGATGGGCCTGACTCTGTCAGACAAAAGTCAGCTGCCTTCAATGGCCAGTGTATGCCATACTCCCTGAGCTGACCTGACAAGGACCAATTAGTTTCTGCCACAGAATGGAACATGTGAACCTAACAGGGCTCAGGGATGACTATATTCAGGGAAAGTCCTTTCCCCTCATCTTGCTATTTCTATGAGTTTATTATCTCCAAGGACATAGACAGATTCTCCAGATAATTTCTGATGACAGCAGATGGTACCACCTCAATAGAAAAGTCAAGAGCCTGGGAGGAGAGGGCTCACCGTCTGGGTCAAAATTTCCTGTTTGACTGTAATGGAATAAGAGTGTCTGTCTTGCTTACTTTGTTCAATAGTCATGAAATTTCATTGGGTGTTTACCTAGTTTTTCATTTATTCTATAAATATTTAATGAGTTCTGTGTCTTTTTTAATCCCTGTGAACACAGAGGAAAGAACAAAGCTGTGTCTCTGATCTGTGGAAGCTCACAAGTGAGTGAGGTAGGGAATCAAGAAATCTATTATATTGCTCAGTGTGGTCTGCCCTACATTGTGTGTGTGTGATGGGTTGTTAGTAGCATATAACAAACAAAGGGAGACCCAGGAAGACCATGGTCATCCAAGGATAACTGTGGGAGGGTGTCTGCCACCAGGAGGTGACACTTGAGGTATGAAAGGAGTTGGAATTAGCAAGATGAGGAAACTGATGCAGAAGTATTAGGGCATGCAAAGCCCAGAGGTCCCTGAAAGATGTGGCATGTGCATGTATAGGAGCCCCATTTCCTTCCCTTCCTTCCTTCTATCTTCATCATCATCTTAGCAGCAGTAGCATCTTCATCTTCCTCTCTTGATATAGGATAAAGCTGTAGAGTCCTCAACTGAGAACAAGATAGTTAAATAAAAAATGGAAGCCACAATCTGTCATGACTATTGTATCACCAGAGCTTGCTTACCAGCTGTTCCTATGGCATTCCAGCCACCATTGATTTTGTTATTTGCCTTTCATTGTAGGATTTTGTTCTTTTGGCTCACAGAATATGGATATTTATAGGCAGAAGGACTTGATAAATCTTCTCCTTCCCCTTCTTCTTTGCAGGAAGTTATCCTATAACATCCTTGCCAGACTGTCACACTGTCTCAGCTTGAGTCCCTCCCCCAGCAAAGACGGGACTCACTATTTCATTGAACCACATCCTGGTGAGAAAATTCGCCTCATGGAACTACAATTCATTTTTCCTAGTTCTGTTTTGGGGGATCACAAGGATTTTTTTTTCTATATGACAATCTGGGAGACATCAACAGGATCTTGTTCAACAGCAATTTAACAAATGTGAATGACTCATCAGATGCTCTACTGGGTACAACATGTATCCCCATAGGAGGCAGTGGGTGGTGAGTGGAAGGCTGATCTTCATTATTTAGGGATTGCTAACTTTTCTGTTCAACCACTAGTTAGACACTCTGGTTCCTGTCACACTTCTCAGAGTCTCACTAACTTCAGACATAATTGCAGTAGATGGTTCCCTGGGAGCTCAAACTCACCCCCAGAATTATATCTCCTTTACTTTTGTATCCAGGGTCTTCTTAAGATTTAGGGGCTCTCTGGGTTGGTGAGAAGTCATTCCAGAGGACTGAGCTACTATCACTGAGGTTTACATTCACTCTGTGAGAGAGAGACCAGTGATTAGTGCTTTTTGTCCTGGCTTCCAAGGGGGTAGATTCCAGGAAGCATTTCTGTGTGCATCTCAGGGCTTCCAATAAAATCATTCCTGCACTCCTTAGCAGCCACCTCACTAACACCCTCATATCTCATCTTTCTTCCTGGATCTCACTCTCCCTTCCTGAGGTCACATCCCAAATAAACCAGGTCTAAGCAAGTCTTTGTCTCAGGTTCTGCTTCCAGGTAACCTATGGAAGGGAGGGAGGAAAGGGCTATATAAACACAACATTTCCATGCTCTACCCTACCAAGCCCCCATCTCCATATGCACCTGTCTTCAGGCCAGCCTAGGTCAGCCCTCATCATGAGTATCTTCTGAAATCCAGAGTACACAACGTTCTCTCTTCCTCTCAGAATCCAGAAGCACTTATTGTCAACAACCTTACTGAAAGTATCTCGTATAGTGTCTTATCACCAGTACAGTTGTCACATCTTTCAGCCTTATACTTGTGTTAGTTATGATTTTTATATATCTACATTTTGTATGCTGTCATAAAATAACTTATTATCAATGTTACCATAAGGGACTATGTGCTTCAGTGCCTTCATCTGGAAAATAAGGTGATAAAAATTACCCGACAGGATTGTTATATGAACCACACACATCTATAGCTGTTTAATGTGCCCAGCTCAGTGTCTGGCAATCCTTAGCGCTCCTTTCCAACCTAACCCCTTCCTCTTTTCATATATGAGCCCTCAAATGATGTCTGTCAGCATACTGCCGAGGGTAACCCTCAGCAAAGCATGTAATTATAGCAAATTCTTCATCATTTTCAGAAGCTAAAGAAGATTTATGGAAAAGGAGGAAGCAAGGATATAAAAGTGTTTGAGGTTAGAAAGCTTCCTATCAAAGGTCCTCCTCTGAAGTTCTCAAATCCTTGACAGGTATTTTCAAATTAAAATTAGAATATTTTTGCCTTCATCTCTTAAGTAGTAATAAAAATAAATATTAAAAATATCACAATGGGGGCACCTGGGTGGCTCAGTGGGTTAAAGCCTCTGCCTTCGGCTCAGGTCATGATCCCAGGGTCCTGGGATCGAGCCCTGGGTCGGGCTCCCTGCTCGGCAAGGAGCCTGCTTCCCTTCCTCTCTATCTGCCTGCCTCTCTGCCTAATTGTGGTCTCTGTCTCAGGTGAATAAATAAAATCTTTAAAAAATAAATATATATATATATCACAATGCCCATGAAGATGACTGTTTCTATACTTATAAATGAGGAAGTGAGGCTCAGAGAAGTTAATAACTTGTTCAAACAAATACAGCCTCTTGACCTACCTGTATTTAAAGCCTATCTTTTCTTCACATTGAGTGTCTCTTGGGAAATCACTAAAGCACAGAACTGGCCTTTTTACCTTCTGCATTTATTGCAGACCATGGCATCATGGAATTGACACTGAACAGAGAGCTTCTGGTACTCCTTTTTCCATGTTGAATGTAGTGGCATTTAGTTTTGCCAATTTGGGAAACTGGTCATCTATGTTTCAGCTTTATGATCTCCATCACTGATGGGTGCCTGTGAGCTGGGTTCTCAGCTCAGCTTTATGGGCTCTACTCCACAAAAGGAGGCCCTGGCAGAGATGTGGGATGAAGTATGCTGGAAGTGACTACAGTGGGCTGGCTTTTGATGCAGAAGTGTTGCCTGGCAGGTTATTTATAGAGCAGAAGGAGTGGAGACATGACAAGTGTAAACCTAAAATAAAAATCTTTTCAGATTCACATAAGTGAAGTAGTTAATCAAAGCTGGGAGTGACAACATCTCCAGAAGTTTCCTTTATACCACATGGTGTACATATATGAGTGTGGTTTGGGGGGTGGGTATTTCACTTTCCTGGTAAAACAGGAGAGGATCTGATAGCACTACAGACTACACATCCATTGTGAAATGCAGCTTTGTGATTTAACTTCTTTGTGTTCTTGGAAGAGCTGGAACCAACAAGCAGGGACTGTACCTCTCACTCTGGCATGGAGACATTTCCTCACTCCTTCCTAGTTCTCCTCACTGGTGACTTCAATCCAATTCAATCCACCAAAACAAACAAACAAAAAAGCATTTTGAGCAATTATGTGGGAAAGCTAACCTGACAAATAAGAAAATGTTTCCCTCCTCCTGGCGATTAAAGGAGCAAGGTGTGGGGTCAGGGTGGGGGAGGGCAGCAAAAGGATCACTTGACCACAGCACATGAGAGCTTTCAGTGGAGGGCCGCAGTTCACCTGGGCATGTCAGTTTTCACAGGGGACATGGCACGGAGAGTATGCTCAGAAAGATGGGTGTGACTTCAAGTCAAAAAGACAGGGAAAGATGAAGTAGACATTTCATTCTGCATTCTGGATGAAGGCAACAAAGCAAATATTTAGAGATATAAAGATTCAAGGGATAGTTAGTTTAGCAACAAGGGTGGTTTTGGTATGACTACAAGCTAGGTCCAGATTCGCCAACTTCAGTAAGGATCCTCTGAGATTCTGCTTTCATTGAAGGGCTTAGACTCCCTTGCCAGACATTCTGATCCAGACCAGGAGTCAGTCATGAATCTGTATTTCTTTTTTTTTTTAAAGTGTTTATTTATTTATTTGACAGAGAGATAGAGAGCACAATAAGCAGAGAGGCAGAAAGAGGGAGAGAGAGATCAAGTTTTCTGCTGAGCAGGGAGCCTGATGCAGAACTTGATCCCAGGACCCTGGAGTCTTGACCTGAGCTGAAGGCAGTTGCTTAACCAACTGAGCCACCCAGGCACCCCATAAATCAGTATTTTTAATAAAATCCCCAGTGAGCACTGCACAATGTAAGGAACTGTACTTCAGAAAGGGTGAGTTTGAGTGTTTCTGAAAAGTGAAGTCAGATTAAAGGGAGTGGAGAGTGGGGTCAGGACTGTGAACCTTAGTTATATTGGGTGGTGTTTTAACTCTATTTATCTGTGTAATTGGAAAAATCATTGATGTTTTTAGAACTATATAGAAGTCTATTGCATTAGCTGAGATAGAAAGTAAGACCCCTAAACTGAGTAGGGAAAATGAAGGAAAAAAATACTAGGAAGAGAACCAAAATTGAAATAAAAATGTTTTAGTTCTGGACGTCCAAAGTCTCAGATCAAGTCTTCCAGTAATCATATAGCTTTGAGCTGGAATGTAGCTTCTGATTTACATGAACCTCAGCAGGTAAGTGAGGACTGTATAGATAGATATGTGCCTTTTCCTATAATCCCCTCTATAACATGGAGACTTTCAAATCTGTGGCTCTTGGCTGAAGGCAGAGTCAGATATTTCTTCAGCCTGTACCCTAGAAACTGAGTGTGGGCATGTGACCCAACTTGGCCCTGCTAGTGCTTCACCTGGGTTTGCAGGAATGATGCGAGTTTGAAGAAGTTTGAAGGAATGATGCAAGTCTAGAAGAGCTGAGACATTCCTCATGGCAACAGTGGTGTGGAGAATCCATCAAAGACTGCAAACTGGAGGTTTGCGAAGTTCACTAGCATTGGCACCAAATGTCCAGGGGAAATCTATTATGAGTGGTGACCTAATTTGGTTTACTGCTTTCCAGCCCACCTAATTTTCTGCTTCTCTTACAAGCCTGGTTCTCCATCTTTCCCAGTGATTTTGTGAGGTGCTACCCAACAGCCTTTCTTTTCTTCATAATTCTGTACATTTATTGTTCCTTGATGCAACTAAGAATTTCAACTAATGCAGAATATGAATGAAACAAATGTATTATTCATGAAGTTATTTTATAAACTCTGGGCTATTTTCTATGGGCCAAAGAGATGTTAAGCTTCTGAATCTGGACATTGAGAATAACAGTGATTTATTTAATCTAAAAAAGGAATTTTGGAAGAATTTCTGGAGAGCTGGACAAAATTGGTTTCAGATGTGTTGGGAGTTTGAAGCACTACTGGGACAACCACTCAGGTAGATGAAAAAATTGGTGTATTAATCAGGATTGATTAAATTTGTTGTAATAACAAGTAAAACTCAATGTCATGGTGCAACAAAATTTTATTTCTTGTAGATGGCAATAGGAGAAAATAAAACTTTGAAAATACTGGGCTGTGTACCCTCAAGGAGGTGAAAAATAACTTTACACTTCTTTATGTAGGCTGCACATACTGACCGCCTCCCAAAGGGTACAGAATGGAAATGAAGAGAAAGAGGATCTTTACAGTGAAAACCTGACAGACACCACTTCAACCAGGTGACCAAGGCCAACATCAGCAGTGATGAACCATGCTGATAACAAGTACTCTTGATATGGAGTGATGAGAGTATCACTCTATTCACCTCTCCAGACAAACTATCCCAGTCCAATCATGAGGAAATCATCAGACAACTCCTAATTGAGGGACTTTCTACAAAACATGATACTGGTATTTCTCAAGCTCTCAAGGTTATTGAAAAATAAAGGAAAGTCTGAAAAACTGTGAGCCAAAAGGATCCTGAGGAAACATATGACTAAGTCTAATGTTTTATCCTGGATGAATTGCTGAAGCAGAAAAAAAGACATTAGGTAAAAACTAAGAAAATCTGAATAAACTATAGACTTCAGTTAATAATAATGTGTCAATATTGATCTATGAACTGTGACAAAGTTATCTTATTAATGAAAGATGTTAATAATAGGGGAAACTATGTATGAAATATGAAGTATATGGGAACTCTGTACTAGCTTCAGAACTTTTTATAAATCTAAAACTATTTAATAATTAAAGTTTACTTTTTAAAACATGGATTTTAAATATTTTGGCCTAACAGTGAATGGTGTCACTTTGGCTCACATTCCCTTGGCCAGAATTAGTCACATGTTCCCATAACCACTATGGTGCTGGAAGGGTCTCTGGGTGGAAGGAGAGGAGACTGCGGAGGAGTGAGCACTGTAGATGAGTCAAGAAGAGTTCAATGTAGAAGAGCTACCTACAGAAAAGCAATGGTATGCGGGTGTTCCTTCCAAGGTGAAAGTATAGAGGTAGAGAAATGAAGACTGAGGAGTGATTCTTGGTAAATGATTGCTGAAGTTCAGCCAGTGGAGGAATATGCTGAGTGGTGAATCAAGAAGGTAAAGAGGAAATGAGGAACCTCCTCCATGGAATGAAAGTAAGCAGGCTAAGGACAAAGGGGAGGAAGAGGAGGACATACACATATTAACAAACAAAGCCACAGTCCTCTTTAGAAAGCCTATTTCAGTGGGTTGGAGAATATGTGAGAGGAAAGGTAGGAGAGTGTGTAAGTATAAGTTAATATTTCAACAAATATTAATAAGGGGAAAGAGTAGTCAAAGGTGAAAAAACATAAAACTATCTTTGCCTGAAATTTTTTAAAAAAGAAATCTTGGTGAAAAAGAAAACTAAAACAAAAACAAACACTCCAAACCTTTACTTTTTTCTATTTAGAATGATATAGCCAAAACACCCATCAACAGATGAATGGATAAAGAAGATGTGGTCCAGATGATGACAGCTTTGTAATAGAGCTTGAAGTCCGGAATTGTGATGCCACCAACTTTGGCTTTCTTTTTCAATATTCCTTTGGCTATTCGAGGTCTTTTCTGGTTCCATATAAATTTTAGGATTATTTGTTCCATTTCTTTGAAAAAAATGGATGGTACTTTGATAGGAATTGCATTAAATGTGTAGATTGCTTTAGGTAGCATAGACATTTTCACAATATTTATTCTTCCAATCCAGGAGCATGGAACATTTTTCCATTTCTTTGTGTCTTCCTCAATTTCTTTCATGAGTACTTTATAGTTTTTTGAGTATATATTCTTAGTCATGGAGGACAAGGGGAGATGGAGAGGAGAAGGGAGTTGAGGGAAATTGGAAGGGGAGGTGAACCATGAGAGACTATGGACTCTGAAAAACGATCTGAGAATTTTGAAGGGGTGGGGGGTGGGAGGTTGGGGGCACCAGGTGGTGGGTATTGTAGAGGGCACGGATTGCATGGAGCACTGGGTGTGGTGCAAAAATAATGAATACTGTTATGCTGAAAAAAATAAAAAAAAATTAAAAAAAAAAAGAAGATGTGGTCCACATACACAATCGAATGTTACACAGCCATCAGAAAGGATGAATACCCAACTTTTGCATCAACATGGATGGGATTGGAGGAGATTATGCTAAGTGAAATAAGCCAAGCAGAGATAGTCAATTATCATATGGTTTCACTTACTTGTGGAACATAAGGAATAGCATGGAGGACATTAGGAGAAGGAAGGGAAAATGGGGGGGGGATTGGAGTGGGAGATGAACCATGAGAGACTATGGACTCTGGGAAACAAACTGAGGGTTTTAGAAGGGAGGGGGTGAAGGGATGGGTGAGGTGGTAATGGGTATTAAGGAGGGCATGGAGTGCATGGAGCACTGGGTATTATATACAAACAATGAATCATGGAATGCTACATCAAAAACTAATGATGTATTGTATGGTGACTAACATAATATAAAAAAAAAAAATAGGGAGACATTCACATTCTTGACCTTTCCTCTACTAACTTCCCTCTAAATGGTATTTCAAGAGTGAGAATGATACAGAAACAGCACTGAAAATCAGTCCTTTCTTCAGGGACCTCAGTGTCTCAGTCAGTCAAGCATCAGCCTTCAGCTCAGGTCATGGTCCCAGGTCCTGGGATCTAGCTCAGCATCTGGATCCCTGCTTAACAAGTAGTCTGCTTCTCCACCTGCCACTTCCACCACCCCTACACCTCCACTTGTGCTCTCTTGTGTGTGTTCTCTCTCTCTCAAATAAATAAAAGCTTGAAAAAAAAAAAAAGAAATCAGTCCTTTCTTTAGCCTCACTCCCAGTGAGAATCCATTAGGGACTCCAGATGTAACCTTTAGCTCCTGGAAGACAAAAAGCATGGGTGGGACTCTGGGCCACTGCATCCTGGGAGGTGTAGTCTTTATATCTGAGGGTCTTAGATGTGGCAATCAGTGGTGCAAAGATTTTACATTTTCCATGAGTTTAGGGAAGCAAGCCATAGAATTAAGGAAAGATTGAATTTACATCCAGAAGAAAGGCACCATATTAATGTCTCCTAGAAGGTGGAAATCATACTGATAATCACATGCATAAATTTTCCTCCACCCCCAGCTCTGAGAAAGTGGGTACTAATGACACCTAAATGGAGAGCAGGTACTGCCTGAATTGAAAACTACAATATTTGAAGTGAAAAATAGACTGGATGAGATTAATAGCATTAAATATAGCACACAAACAAACACACACACAAAAACTATTGAAAATGAAGAGTTAATACTAGAAGTTGCAAAATGGAACAGAAACAAAATTCAAAAATTAAAAAAAAAAAGATGTCAAAGATCTGAGGAAATATTTCAAGCAGCCTAGTAAGCAACATTGGAGTCAAAAAGAGAGAGAAGGGGGAGCCTGGGTGGCTCAGTGGGTTAAGCCTCTGCCTTTGGCTCAGGTCATGATCTCAGGGTCTTGGGATCGAGCCTCACATCAGGTCCTCTGCTCAGCAGGGAGCCTGCTCCCCCCTCCCCTTCTGTCTGCCTCTGCCTACTTGTGATTTCTTTCTCTCTCTCTCTCTCTGTCAAATAAATAAGTAAATAAAATCTTTTAAAAAAAGAGAGAGAGAGAAGTGTGTGATATGTGATGGGAATGGAAAACGGCTGAATAATTTCCAAATGTGATGAAATCTATCAACTCACAGATCCAAGAAGATCAATAAACCAAAAGAACATGAAAAATAAACTTCATTAAAGCACACATTAAATGAATCACTGTGAGAAATAGAAATTTTAGACACTAGCATTTGGTGACCTCAACAGGAGGCAAGCAAATAGCTTGCCAGAAGGTAAGTGACCAGAAGAAACTGAAGAGGAAAGAAGAGAGATAATTAGAAGAATTCAAGGAAAGTAAACACTGAATACTAGAATTACAAGATGCATTGGAGGCAGAAGAGTGCATAATTGACATTGTGAAAAGTTCAAAAAAATGAAAAGGTCAAGAATGAAGTTGAAAATAATTTCCAAAAGTAGAGGAAGAGCCAAACAGATTTAAGATGACAGAGAAGATGCCAGAAGTTGAAAACTGAAAAGGGAGACTCAATCTAAGAAATCTGGAGTTAATAGGAATAAATAACAGAAGGGATAAACAGAGAAATGATTGGTTAAAATGTCTTTATTAACTTAAAAAAATCTGATTAAATGGCCTGTATTCACCTTGTTCCTGGAAGAAGTCATCCATTCATCCACGGAAATATTGAGTGACTGTTGCCTGTGCCCAGCACACTCTAGATACAGTCTGGTCATATGTCCTCCTCCACTGGACATCACTGGAAATAAATGGGGAGAGACATGCAACAAGCAAAAATAAATAAATAAATAAATAAATAAATAAATAAGCAAAAATAAGTAAATAAATAAATGAAATAAATTAAATAAATAAATAAATAACAAGATAATTACAGTTAATAGTAACCTAGGGTGATAGCATAATATTTATCATTCAGTGCAATGTAAGCATAACCAATCAAAGTGAAGTTCATGAACATTTTGAACACATGCTGAAAAAAAAAAAAAAAAAAAAACTAGTTTACTGATTCCAGTATATAAAACCTGATTATAAGTGTTGGTTATCAGTGATAGGAGAGAAACAAGACAATAAAGAGGGATAGCAATGAGGGTGAAGAAGATGCTGGGCAGAGGTCTCCAAAAAGGTGGACTTAGAGCTTGGACCAAGTGTGGTAAGCACCTCAGAATTGAGATTTCTATAAGTCAATCGGAGAAAGACAACTATCATATGATCTCCCTGATATGAGGGAGAGGAGATGCAACATGGGGGGTTAAGGGGGTAGAAGAGTAAATGAAACAAGATGGGATTGGGAGGGAGACAAACCATAAGTGACTCTTAATCTCACAAAACAAACTGAGGGTTGATGGGGGGAGGGGAGTTGGGGGGGTGGGGTCATGGACATTGGGGAGGGTATGTGCTATGGTGAGTGCTGTGAAGTGTGTAAACCTGGCGATTCACAGACCTGTACCCCTGGGGATAAAAATACATTATATGTTTATAAAAAATAAAATTTAATTTAAAAAAAAGGAAAGAATTGAGATTTCTAGGCAGAGGGAAGAGGTAGAACTGGACCCTATCGTGGCAAAAAGCCAGCAGAACAACCCAGTGATTATGTTGACATAAGTCAGAGGGAGTGAGTTGGCAGAGAGGGCATGAAAATGAGGTCAGAAAGACCATCAGAAGCCAAAGTGCACGGTATCCTACTAGACATAGAGAGGAATATGTATTCTATTCTAAACGCTGTGAGAGATAATCACAAGTTTCTAAACAGAAAGATAGCAATATAATTTATATTTTAATGAGACCCACTTGTCTAATATTTAAGAATGAGTTGTGGAGGAGCCAGAGTAGAAAAATCAAAGGAGATGCATTTTTGAATTGCAGTTATGAGGGTAAAAAATTTTAGGAGCATCCAGAGATGAACAAGTCACAACTACACTCAAATTCAATTGACTTTAGGCCTCTTCTCTGAAACATAAAATGAAGGAGAAAATAGAGAAACCCAGAGTAGTTTTGGGGCCACTGAACAACTTTATAGGAGCTGGCATTACAGTGTCCTCTTCCTCCCCCTTCAGCAGCAATACCAGGCTTCTAGGCCACTTGCTTGGTACTGCGGTGGGACCTTATATGGTTTGTGTCCTGTTTGTATCTGGCTCATCTTCCCAAACAGGCTGGAGATGGACACTGTGTCCCCATCATGTTCTCCCACTCAGAGCTCCTAATAAAGCACTCTACAATTATTGGGATAATCAGGCTTTTTATGAGGGCTTCATTTTCTAACTAATTGAGATAATGAGGGATCACAGGGCCTGAGAAGACATGCTCCAGGAAGTGGAATAAAGGTTGAATTTTGTAATTGAAATAATAATAATAATAATAATAATAATAATAATAATAATAATAAACAATAAAAGGAACAATGGATATCATGAAGTCAGGCCCTGCTCTGTTGGTCTCTTAAGCTATGGTATCAAGAGATATGCAAAGTAATATTGAAATTCTCACATTTACAGAAGGAGAAACAGAATTAAAAAGGTGGACTAACTTTCTCAAGAGGTAAGAATATGGGCTGACCATAGTTTACTTGATTCCAAATCTCTTCTACAGATGGTCTGGAGGAAAAGGGGTAAGGCTGTGGTGTGAATAAGCACCATTGGCTGACGTGTGTCATCCAAAAGAGCAAAGGATGAAGGGGAACTTTTCGATTTGTGAGCTGTGAATTCTATGCTGGACTTAAGAGCTCAATTTGGAAAAGTAAGGTTTAAAGAGTCAGATGAGGATTTTAGTATTAGCACTGCCCAGACCAATTAGGTCAAGGCTGCAGGAAACCATCAACAATTACTGCATGCATAAATTTACTCTAATTCACCAAATGCAAATTTTCTTTCTTATTTTTTCTGCCTGTATAAACCTTTTTCTTTTTTTCCAAAGTAAATAAATGCAATTTTTTTTCTCTGCTAAGTAACATTTGTAAATGGTTTGCTTCCTTTAATATCGCACAGGTGGCTTCTGTTCTCTAAAAATTTGTGTTTTCCCCAATGAGATGACCAGCCCCTGAACAATCAGATAATTGCTCCAGGCAAGCATGCTGCCCAGACCTTCAGAGAGAAGAATGATATAGATAAACTATCAGTGGCATTGTATGCAAAGCTATGACCCTGAACTTGAAATAACACAAAGATATTTGGGAAAGGATCCTCAATGGACCTTTGGGGGAGAAACTTTTGTTTAAATACTGCTCTGGGCTTGTCTCTGCTATATTCTGCCCTTGCAGAAGCAGCCCTTAGTCCATTCCCAAAGGAGATCTCCCCTAGCCAGCTCCATTCCACAGGGTCATGTGGAGGTCTTGTTGAAGATAATGATTACATTTGTGTGTATTGTACATGTCACCTACCAAGTCCAGCAGAGCCTTCTCTGTAGGGTCAGCCATGAAACACGTTGGCACCCAGAAGCACTCAGGGTTGAAGCAAGTTTTGATGGAGAAATCAGGGGAAAAGACCAAATTCCTTGCCATGATTCCAGGCAGTTATATCTCAGGAAGTATATTCCTTATCCAAAGAGAGAAATTCCAAAACAATGGAATGTTGAGGAAGGGGTTTTCTGAATGTAATTTAAATTAATATCTTATGGATTATCAAATGTTCAATAAGTAGTAGCTTTTTCTCTTCTTTGGAAACTCTGGCAGGCAGAAGTGACACATTTTCAGATGTTAAAGAGGTCATTAACCAAGGAAGTCAGTACAATGCAAAGGGTTGCAACCTTGAATATATAAATTGTGCCCTCTAGTTTTGTGCAGTTCATAAGTTGTAAAATTTTGCCCAGTGGCCTGTATAATGCAAGACAAAGAGATTCATAGCAAAACTTGGATTTGTCTCAGTAAATAAAACAAAGGAAGAACATCAGAGTATAGTCTGAGGACGTGCTAGTTGTCAAAAATGCAGTAATATTGTTACATATATTAACAAAAATACAAAACACAACTTATTATACCCAAATATCAATATTAGTACTACTCATAATAAGTACATCCATGAAGACTCAAGACAGGAAAATATAAGTTAAATGAAAGCAGGAGTATCTGGGGAGTAGAATTCTCAATGTATTTAATTTTCTTCCCTATATTTTTCAGTATTTCTAATTTTTACAAATACCAGACCCCTTTTTAATAATTGCAATAATAAATGTCATTAGTAAATAGTCTATGAACTGGTAAAAAAGAGAAAAAGGAAATCAGAAAATTTTAGATTGAAAAATAAAGTTATTAAATTATTAATGGATAAAATAACATCGAATTTGAACACATTAAAGAAATTATAGATGACTCATCAGAGCACCTACATGAGAGATAAGAAAATAAAGAATATGAAGGCAATATCAAGATCCTCCAGTATATACCTAATAGGAATATCAGAAATAGGGACAATGAAGAAAGGTAGATCAACAATTTTCAAAGCTGAATAAAACATGACTCCTTGGACAATAAATGTGTGTTTAACTCTTAAAAGGTTGATAAAAAATTAGTAATAATCTATACAGATAAAAGTAAAAGTCATCACATAAAGTTGAAGGAGAAAAAGGTGGGACGCCTGGGTAGCTCAGTCTGTTAAGCCACTGCCTTTGACTCAGTTCATGATCCCAGGGTCCTGGGATCGAGTCCCTCATTGGGCTCCTTGCTCCACAAGGAGCCTACTTCTCTCTCTGCCTCTGCCTGACACTCTGCCTGCTTGTGTGTACGCTATCTCTCTCTCTCTCTATGACAAATAAATAAATAAAATCTTTAAAAAAAAAGAAAAGAAAAGAAAGAGAAAAAGATAAACAGCACAAGAGAGGACAGGGGTCGGTTCAAGATGGCAGTGTAAGAAGACACTGAACTCACCTCCCATGGACATATTTACAAATTTACAGCTACATGTGGAAAAATTCCTACTAAAAAGAATTGAAAACTAGCCAAACAGCTTTCTCTACAAGGGATTAAAGGGCCACACTGAGATAGAGTGGTTGTCTTACCAACAGAGATGTTGTCTTACCAAAAAACCTACCCCTTTGTGGTGTCATAAAGGAGCTTCATAGGCCCTTAGCCTTTCCCTTAAGAATAAAGGGTTTGTGGCCACATGAGACATCCCAACTTTTGGGATACACAAAAGAGTCATGGTCCCCAAATGTATGGCTTTTGAAAACAATGAAGCTTACATCCAGGAGATGCAGGGGCTGTGGGGATCTAAGATAATTTTTTCAAGAGGCCCATGCATAAACAAAAATAGTAAAATTAAATGTAAGTCCAATAATTATTTAAGAAATATACAAACTAAAAAGGCAAATTATGACATAAAAAATAAAATGTGGGGGGGAGAGTAAAAATAAGTAGTTTTTAGAATACATTCAAATTTAAGTTTTTACTAACTTAAAATAATCTGATACAATAAAGATTATATGTGAATTTCATGGTAACCACAAAGCAAAAGCCTACAATAGACACACAAAAGATAATGAGAAAGGATTCTAAACATAACAGTTAAAAAAGAAATATCAAACCACAAGGGAAAAGTACAAGAGAAGAGAGTAAAAAAGAACTACAAAAACACTCAGAAAACAATTAACAGAACAGCAATAAATTCATGCCTACTGATAACTACTTTAAATGTAAATGGGCTAAATTCTCTAGTAAAAAACAGAGTAGCTAAATAGACTAAAGAAAAAAAAAAGAAAGAAACAAGACTCGTCTATATGTTGCCTACAAGAGACTGACTTCAAATCTAAAAACATGACTGAAATTGAAGTGATGAAAAGTGATTTTCCTCGCAAATGAAAATAGAAAGTTGGGGTATGGAGATATGATTTTGTCCTATCAGCAAAATAAACTTTAAAACAAAGGCTGTAATAAATGAAGAGACACACATAATGATAAAGGAGTCAATCCAACAAGATATAAGTTTTATAAATATTTACACATCAAACAAAGGAGCACCTAAACATATAAAGCAAATATTAGCAGACCTAAAGGCAGAAATTAACAGCAATACAATAACAATTGGGGAATCTAACACCCCACTTATGTCAATGGATAGATCATTCAGACAGAAAATCAATTTTTAAAAAGTCGGTCTTAAAAGAAACATTAGATCAGATGGACATAATAGATATATTCAGAACATTCCATCCAAAAGCATCAAAATCCGCATTCTTTTCTAGTGTTCATGGAACAGTCTTCTGGATAGATTATATGTTAGGACACAGAAAAGTCTCAATAAATTTAATAAAATTGAAATTATATCAGGCATTTTTTTTCCCAACCACTATAGTATGAAACTAAAAATAAATTATAAGAAGAAAACTGGAAAAACTATAAATATGTGGAGATCAAACAACATGTTACCAAACAACAAGTGTGTCAATGAAGAAATCAAAGGAAAAATTAAAAAAAAAAATAGCTTAAGAAAAGTGAAAATGGAAATACAAAACTCTATGGAACAAAACAAAATCAACTGTTAGAGGGAAGTTCATAGAAATACAGGCCTACCTTGGGGCGGGGGGAAGAAAAGAAAAATCTCACATAAACAACCTAACTTTATACCTTAAAGAACTAAAAAAGAAGAACAAATGAAGTCTAAATGTAATAGAAGGAAGAAAATAATAAAAATCTGAGCAGAGGGGCGCCTGGGTGGCTCAGTGGGTTAAAGCCTCTGCCTTTGGCTTGGGTCATGATCCCAAGATCCTGGGATCAAGCCCCACATCAGGCTCCCTGCTCATCAGGGAGCCTGCTTTCTCCTCTCTCTCTCTCTCTCTCTCTCTCTCTGCCTGCTTCTCTGCCTAATTGTGATACCTGTCAAATAAATAAATAAAATCTTTTAAAAAATATGAGCAGAAATAAATGAAAAATAGACTAAGTATAAAATAGAAAAGATCAAATGAAAGAAGAGCAGATTCTTTCAAGAATAACAAAATTGTTGAACATTTAGCTCACCAGGGAAAAAAGAGAGAAGACTCAAGCAAAATCAGAAATGAAAGAGAATTTAAAATACAAAAGATCATAAGAAATTATTATGGACCATAAAACACCAACAAACTAAAAAACAAAGAAGAAATGGATAAATTCCTAAAACATACAACCTCCCATGACTGAATCAGGAATAAATAGAAAATCTGAGTAGACCATTACTAGTAAGAAAATTGATTCAATAATGAAAAACCTCCCAATAAATAAAAGTCCAGGAATAATTGGCTTCATTGTTGAATTCTATCCAACATTTAAAGAAGATTTGGTACTGATACTTCTCAGATTCTTTAAAAAAAAGAAAGAAAGAAAGAAACTCACATATTGCATGGAGCACTGGGTGTGGTACATATACAATGAATCTTGGAACACTGAAAAAATAAAATAAAATAAAAATAAACTCACAGGCCAATATTTCTGATGAGCATACATGCAAAACTCTTCAGCAAAATATTAGCAAACCAAATTTAATGATACTTTAAAAGGATCCTACACCATGGTCATGTGGGATTTATTCAAGGTATGAAAGGATGGTTCAACTTCTGCAAATCAATCAATATGATACAACACATCAATAAAACTACCAGAATTAACATTTTTGGAACTTTGAAATCTAATCTGAAATTAATAGAAACCAAGGGCTATTTCATGAATGGAAGGCAACTGACAGCATAGTGGCACTTTTGGACACCTATCACCCCCATTCCTTAGTTCTACAGCTACTGTACAGACTATGGCACACATTTTTAGTGTGAATCACTAGTGCCAGGGAGTTAATATGCACCTTTTTAGAAAAATACTATGGTCGTGAATTTTGAATTGACTGTTACTTTCCTGATGCAGTGGCACAGAATCTGGCCTTTGTTTTGCTCTCTATCCTCAAGACAGAGTGAATTTCTGGATAACATTGGTGTTTTTTTGTTTTTTTTTTTAAGATTTTATTTACTTATTTGACAGAGAGATTACAAGTAGGCAGAGAGGCAGGCAGAGAGAGGAGGAAGCAGGCTCCCCACTGAGCAGAGAGCCCAATGAAGGGCTCCATCCCAGGACCCTGAGATCATGATCTGAGCTGAAGGCAGAGCCTTTAACCCACTGAGCCACACAGGCGCCCCAACAGTGGTGTCTTTTGATAGGTTTAAATATACATACACACTATGACTCCCTGGGACATAGGATGGTGAATAGCATAAGAGGCATACAAACCCAAAAACACATGAAAGAGGAAGCCAATAGGAGATTTACTGGGAGAATAAAGGCTCACAAGGGCTGTCACATATACGAGGGAAGACAGAGTGCAATGTACATGCCCAGCACCAGATACATGCTTGGAAAAGACATTAAAGGACCCCAGGCTTATACTTGGCAGATCTATGGACTCTATGTGAGTGGGAATTTATAGCTAATACAAATTCATAAGTGGCTTGGCATAGGATTAAAGCAGTACCCAGCTCATATACAAGCCCCAAAGACTGAGAGAGGTGTTTTTTTTTTTCTATTTTTGACTTCAAGCATTTAAGTAAACCACTGTTATGTCCCTATATGATCAACAAAATAAAGGAAGATATTTTATTAATCATACAGGATATGGCAAATATAAAGAATATAGTCTTTGCAAAAACAGTTTGTAAAAATCACTAAACAAATGGATAACTGTGCCAATAAAAAGAAAAAAAAGAATCAACAATAGCAAACTCTGGGGAAGGAGAAGAATCTAACTTGCAGAATTAGCACATTATATTGAACAACAGCAGCAACAACAAATTTATGAGAAATAAAAAGAATCAGAAGAGTATGGACTATTTACAGAAAAAAAAAGTTTGATGAATTTCCAGAAATTGGACTCAGACTCTAAATCACATAAGAATAAAAAAGTTACATAAAAATTCTGGATCTACTCCAAAATGAAAATAAATAAATAAATAAATAAATAAATAAATAAATAAATAAAGGTGGAAATTTCAGTAGTGCAGTTTAATAGTAGATTTGGGCAGGCAGAATAAAGAAACAGCAAACTTGAAGATTGAATTTATTAAATCTGAGAAGATAAAAATCATTAAGAAAAGTGGGTAGAGCCTGAGGACCTATGGAACACCATCAAATATACCAACACAAAAATTAAAGGAATATCAAAAGGAGAGAAGAGAATGAGGAAGAAAAAATATTTGACGAAAAAATTTCCAAACATTTCCTAAATTCCATGAAAACATAAATTTACAAATCAAAGGTTTCAACAAATTCTAAGATGCTCTTAAATAAACCCACACCAAAATGCATTATAATCAAACTGTCAAATGACAGAGACAAGAAAACAGCAGGGGGGAAAGCAAATTCTTGTGCACAAGGGATCCATAATAATATTCACAGCTAATTTTTCAACAAAACTGTGGAAACTAGAAGGGAATAAGATGATATATGTAAAGTGCTGAGGTTGATGCAGGGGAAGATGGTGGAGTAGGAGGACTCTGAGCTCACCGCATCTCATGATTACAACTAGATATCATCCACGTAAATAAACCAGAATAATAAACCATCCAAGTAAATAATAAGTAATAAGTAATAAACAAGTAAATAGTAAGTAATAGTAATAATAAGTATAATAAAATAATAAGTAATAAGTAATAAGTAATAAATAAGTAAATAAACCAAGTGAATAAACCAGAGAATAATCCAAAGCCTGGAAGAACACTCTACAACTACATATAGAGAAGACTACATCTGAAAGTTAGGGTAAGTCTAAAGGTAGGAAACAAACAAACAAAATAATCATAAAAATGAATACTTCTGTAAAAATCACTCGATGAAATCACAAATTTAAAGGATATTTAATATATAACAATATATATCTAAAATGTGAGAGGAGAGTAGTAAAGAATGGGTTCAAATTTAAGCAACCGTCTCTGGGGTGCCTGGGTGACTCAGTCATTAAGTATCTGCTTTTGGCTCAGGTCGTGATCCCAGGATCCTGGGATCGAGCCCTGCATCAGGCTCTCTGCTCAGTGGTAACCCTGCTTCTCCCTCTCCCACTGTCCCTGCTTATTTTCCCTCTCTCACTGTGTCTCTCTCTGCCAAATGAATAAATAAAATCTTTTAAAAAATAAGTAAAAAAAAATAAACCACCATCATTTCAATATAGACTATCAGATGCAGAAGAGGTTATATATAAACCTAATGGTAACCATGTTACAAAAATCACTAAACAGGGACACTTTGGTGGCTCAGCCATTAAGTGTCTGCCTTTGGCTCAGGTCATGATCCCAGGGTCCTAAGATCAAGTCCCACATTGGGCTCCCTGCTCAATGGGAAACCTGCTTCTCCCTCTCACACTCCCCTTGTGTTCCCTCTCTTGCTGTGTCTGTCTCTGTCAAATAAATATATAAAATCTTTAAAAAGAAAAAAAAATAACTAAACATGCAAAGAATAAAGAAAAAGTAATCCACATTTATCACAGAAGAAAATCAGCAAACCATGAAAGAGATAATGGCAAGAAAGGATCAGAAAAAATCTTCAGAACCAACCAGAAAAAATAAATAAATAAAGTTATAATATATGTTTATCAATAATTGCTTTAAATGTAAATGGACTGAATGCTTGAATCAAAAGACATAGGGCACTGAAATGGATAAAAAAAAAAGACCCATCTATATTTTGCCTATAAGAGATTAATTTCAGACCTAAAGACACCTGCTGACTCAAAGTGACGGGATGGAGAACAATCTATCATGAAAATCGTTGTCAAAACAAAGGTGGAGTAGTAATGCTTATATTAGACAAAATAGAATTTAAAACAAAAACTGTAACAAGAGATAAAGAAGGATACTATGTCAGAATGAAAAAGACAATTCAACAAGAAGATAAAAAGATTGTAAACATAGGGGCACCCAAATACATGAAACAGTTAATAAAAAAATAAAAAGGAACTAATCAATAACAATACAATAATAGTAGGGAACTTTAACACCACACTTATATCAGTGAACAGATCATCTAAATAAGACCCAGGACCCTGGGATCATGACTTGGAAAGAATGCTTTAAATGACATTGAAACAGGTGGGTGTAACAAGTACTTTCAAAATATTCCATCCTAAAATGACAGACTACATATTCTATTTAGGTGCACATGGGATGTTCTTCGGAAAAGATCACATTTTAATCTACAAAACAAGCTTGAACAAATTCAAGAATATCAAAGTCATACCATGCATCTTTTCTGACCACAATTGTAAGAAATTAGAATTTAACCACTAGAAAAAAATCTAGAGGAGGAGACAAGATGGTGGAGAAGTAGGAGACACTGTTTCAACTGGTCCCCTAAAGTGAGCTGATTACCTACCAAAGAACTCTGATCACCCATGAAATCAACCTGAGATTAGAATTACACACTTCTGGGCAGAAGACACCAGTGGACAGGTAAAACGGAGTGGGAACCTTGGACTGATATCAGAAGATAAACAAAAGGGGGAGGGAGCCACCAGAAGCTACCCATTGGAAAGTAATACCCCAATACAAGAGTGCACTGTGATTGGGGACCAGCATTAACTTGGAGTCTGGTTGAAAGCACTCAAAAAGAGCAAAAGATCTTAAGGGGAAATTGGTGGAATTGGATGGTTAGAGACAGTGACTTAAGCCCATGGCCACTGCTGGTGTGGAACCAGAGAGTGCAGCGAAGAAGCCAGATCTTGGTCCCTGAGCCACTGGCGTGACTGAGAGCAGCTGGGTTGCAGCACCCAGGAGGGAGTCTGGTGTGATTGCCAGCAGGGGCTCTCTAAAACCACAGCCTTTTGTACTCTGCACGTGCACTGGGAGACCAGGGTCTGAGTCACGCCCCATAACCTCCCCTGAGAGAGGTCTGTGCAGGTGTTAGCCAGTGCTCTCTAGGACCAGGAGATTCTGAACACTCTCAGCCAGGGCCAGCATGAAAATTTCAGTGTACTGTCTCTGGTTGGGACCTCCCTGGTGGTCTGGAGCTGCCCAGACAGCCACAGCTAGTATTTCTCATGGTTTTGGGTACAAGCCAGAGTTCCTGTGACCCCGGAGACCATGACTGGGGATGTGCTCTGCCAGTGGCAGAGGGGGAATTTAGGTGCTCTGGAGCACCCAGAGGGGAACAGACTGAGGCTTCTCTCTGAGATGGAGGTCTGAGTGCAGTTTGCTTTCTTCTAAACCTCCAAAGTACTGCCAAAAGCCACCAAGGGAGAAAAAACAAACAAACAGAAAACCCTCCAGAGAACAAAAGCCTGGAAAACCGGTTTCCTCAGAGCCCAGCTCCTTGATGGGGGTAGGAGGACACAACTTTAGCAAGAAAAACCTCTTGGCAGGCCCCTCCCACAGAAAGCCAGCCAAAAAAAAAAAAAAAAAAAAAAAGAAAGAAAAGAAAAAAGAAGAAGGAGAGGACAGCCACCACGACATCATAGATACAACTTTATTTTTAATTTGTTCCCACTATTCTGGTTCCTTTCTTTCTTTCTTTTTCTTTCTTTCTTTCTTTCTTTCTTTCTTTCCTTTTCTTTCTTTCTTTCTTTCTTTCTTTCTTTCTTTCTTTCTCTCTTTCTTTCTTTTTGTATAATTTTTAACCTATTTACCATCACAATGAGATGTTCAGCACATCAAATTCCATAATAAACTTTTAACCTGAACATTTTTGATACATATACCTGTGTTTTTCTTTTTCTTTTCTATTTATTTATTATTTTAATATTCAAATAGATATAAGCTTCAAGGTAATCCCCTTTCTGCATTCATTGCTACCCCTATATGTAAACCAGTTTTAATACCCCATTATCTCAAGAAAGTTGAGTCCTTTAAAAAAAAGATATCAAGATACATCCAAGAAGGGTGCACCTGGGTGGCTCAGTGGGTTAAGCCTCTGCCTTCAGCTCAGGTCATGATCTCAGGGTCCTGGGATCGAGCTCTGCATTGGGCTCTCTGCTCCGCGGGGGAACCTGCTTCCCCCTATCTCTCTGCCTGCCTCTCTGCCTACATGTGATCTCTCTCTCTCTGTCAAATAAATAAATAAAATCCTTAAAAATATATATATACATTCAGGAAGAATCAAAATAACCTTCCTCACCCATACTGAGAATTTATAACCACCCTTCAATTGTTTTCTTCTGTCAGTGTTTCTGTGTATTTGTTTTTGTTCTGGTAGTATATAAATCTTATACTTGGGGTTCATTTTGGCTGGGTTCTTTTTATTTATTTATTTATTCTTCTCATCTACTTTTGTCGATCTTTTTGTTTGTCTGTTTTTGTTTGTATACTTTATAGATCTTTCCTTTGGAGCCCATTTGGGCTGGGCTTTCTCTATTTTTCTTTCTTTTCTTCTTTTCCAGTCTCTCTCTCTCTCTTTTTGTCTTTTTTCTTTCTTTTTGGAGAGGACTCTCAATGGCTCAGAAGTGTTCCAGAGTGACCTTGCCTACACCATGGTTGATATATTCAGCTACACATTTGTTCAGCCATCTCTCACCAAAATGACTAGGAGGAGGAATGCCCAACACAGGAAAAAATCAGAGACTGGGCACTCTCCATCAGAGCTATTGGATATGGACATAGTATGTTGGAAAGGGAATTCAGGCTAACAATTATCCAGGCAATAGCTAGGTTGGAGAAAGCCTTTGATGACAAAATGGAATTGATTATGGCAGAAGTGAAATTTGCCACGGATGATGTTCACATATGTTCTCAATGAGTTCCAATCTAATCTAAATTCCCTAACAGCTAGGGTAACTGAGGCAGAAGATAGAATTAGTGATCTGGAGGACAAAGTGATAGAGAAAAAGTATCAGGAGGAAGCCTGAAACAAACAGCTTAGAAGCCATGAAAACAGAATTAGAGAAAATGATGATGCCATGAAATGTTCCAACATCAGAATTATTGGAATCCCTGAAGGGAGAGTGGGGAGAAGACTAGAGGATATAATTGAACAAATTCTCCATGAAAACGTTCCCAATCTGGCAAATGGAATCAGCATTCATGTACAAGAGGCAGAAAAGTCTGCCCCAAGATCATAGAATCTAAAGACCTTAAGACACCTGATTGTAAAAATGATGAATCATAATTTTAGACAGGATCTTTAGGAACCAGCTAAGGGGAAGAGAGTCCATAGGTACAGAGGAAAGCCCATCAGAATAATGTCAGATCGGTCCACAGAAAACTGGCAAGCCAGAAAGGGCTGGCAAGATGTATTCAGGACACTGAGTGAGAAGAACAAGCAGCCAAGAATACTTTATCCAACTAGACTGACATTCAAAATGGATAAAGAGATAAAGAGCTCCAAGACCGCCAAGGTTTAAAAGACTATCTGACCACAAAGGTGGCAATACAAGAAATATTAAGGGGGGTTCTATAAAAGAGGAAAACACCCAAGAATATCAATGAAAGAAATATATGGGGACAATCTATAGAAACAAATACTTCACAGGTAACATGATGTCAATAAAAACGATTCTCTCAATAATCACTCTCAATGTGAATGGCCTAAATGCACCCATAAAATGACACAGGGTTGCAGATTGGATAAAATGACAGGACCATCCATATGTTGTCTACAAGAGAACGATTTTGAACCTAAGGAGACATCCAGACTGAAAGTAAACAGATGGAGAAGCATCTTTCATGCCAATGGGCCTCAAAAGAAGGCTGGGGTGGTGATTCTCATATCAGATAAATTAGATTTTAAACTAAAGACTGTAGTCAGAGATACAGAAAAACACTACATAATTCTTAAAGGGACTATCCGCCAAAAAGATCTAATAGTTTTAAATATTTATGCCCCCATTATGGGAGCAGCCAATTACATAAGAAAACTGTTAATCAAGATAAAGAGTCATATTGATATGAATATATTAATAGTAGGAGACGTTAAACACCAATCTCAGTAATAGACAGATCATCCAAGCAGAAAATCAATAAAGAAACAAGAGCATTGAATGACACATTGGACCAGATGGACCTCATAGATATAGACAGAACATTCCACCCTAAAACAACAGAATACTCATTCTTCTTGAGTGTGCATGGAACCTTCTTCAGAATAGACCACATACTGGGTCACAAATCAGGGCTCAACAGATACCAAAAGACTAAGGTTATTCCTTGAATATTCTCAGACCTCAATGCTTTGAAAGTGGAGCTCATCTGCAAGGAAACATTTGCAAGGCATTCAAACACCTGGAAGCTACTTAGGAATGCTTGGGTCAACCAGGAAATCAAAGAAGAACTTAAACAATTCATGGAAACCAATGAGAATGAAGACACTTTGGACCAAAAATATGGGATACAGCAAATGCGGCCCTAAGAGGGAAATACATAGCCATCCAAGCTTTTCTCAAAAAAATGGAAAAATCCAGAACACACCGGCTCTCTGTACACCTTAAAGAACTGGAGAATCAACAACAAATTAAGCCAACTCCACACACAAGAAGGGAAGCAATAAAGATTTATCAATGAGTCAGTAACTAGAGATACAGTAGAATGCATCAATGAAACTAGAAGCTGGTTTTTTGAAAGAATCAATAAAATCAATAAACCATTGGCCACACTAATGCAAAAGAAAAGAGAGAAGGCCCGAATTAATAAAATTATAAATGAAAAGGGAGAGATCACAACTAACACAAGGAAATAGAAACAATCGTCAGAAATTATTATCAACAGTTATATGCCAATAAGTTAAGCAACCTAGATGAAATGGATGCATTCCTCAAAAACTATAAACTTCCAAAACTGAACCAGGAAGAAACGGACAACCTGAATAGACTGATATCTAGTAATGAGATTGAAGCAGTGATCAAAAACCTCCCCAAAACTAGAGCCCAGGCCCTGACGGATACCCTGGGAAATTCTACTGAAATTTCAAAGAAGAAATAACACTTATTCTCCTGAAGCTGTTTCAAAAATTGAAGCAGAATGAAAATTTCCAGACTCTTTTTATGAAGCCAGCATTACCCTGAATCCCAAACCAGGCAAAGACCCCACCAAAAATAATTTCAGACCAATATCACTGATGAATATGGATGTTAAGATTCTCAACAAGATCCTAGCAAACAGGATCCAACAGCACATTAAAAAGATTATCCACCATGACCAGGTGGGATTCATCCCTGGGTTACAAGGATGGTTCAACATTCACAAATCAATCAATGTGATAGAACAAGTCAATAAGGGAAGAGAGAAGAACCACATGGTCCTCTCAATTGATGCAGAAAAAGCATTTTACAAAATCCATCATCCGTTCCTTATTAAAATGCTTCAAAGTATAGGGATAGAGGGATAATTCCTGAACTACATAAAATCTGTGAAAGACCCACAGCAAATATCATCCTCAATGGGAAAAAGCTCACAGCCTTCCCGGTGAGATCAGGAGCACGACAAGGATGTCCACTCTCACCACTCTTGTTCAACATAGTATTAGAAGTCCTAGCAACAGCAATCAGACAACAAAGAGAAATAAAAGGTATCCAAATTGGCAATGAAGAAGTCAAACTCTCTCTCTTTGCAGATGACATGATTCTTTATATGGAAAATCCAAAAGACTCCACCCCCAAACTACTAGAACTCATACAGCAATTCAGTAACGTGGCAGGATACAAAATCAATGTACAGAAATCAGTGGCTTTCTTATACAGTAACAATGAAAATACAGAAAGGGAAATTAGAGAATCGATTCCATTTACTAGAGCACCAAGAACCATAAGATACATGGGAATAAACCTAAACAAAGAGGTAAAGGATCTGTACTCAGGGAACTACAGAACACTCATGAAAGAAATTGAGGAAGACACAAAAAGATGGAAGACCATCCCATGCTCTTGGATCAGAAGAAAAAACATTGTTAAAATGTCTATACTGCCTAGAGCAATCTACGCTTTTAATGCAATTCCAATCAAAATTCCCCCAGCATTTTTCAAAGAGCTAGAGCAAACAAACCTTAAATTTGTGTGGAATCAGAAGAGACCCGAATTGCTAAGGAAATGTTGAAAAAGAAAAACAAAACTGGGGGTATCAGGATACCTGATTTCAAGCTTTACTACAAAGCTGTGATCACCAAGACAGCATGGTACTGGCATAAAGACAGACACATAGACCAGTGGAACAGAGTAGAGAGCCCAGATATGGACCCTCAACTCTATGGTCAAATAATCATTGACAAAGCAGGAAAAAATATACAGTGAAAAAAAGACAGTCTCTTCAATAAATGGTGCTGGGAACATTGGACAGCTGTATGTAGAAGAATGAAACTCGACCATTCTCTTACACCATACACAAAGATAAACTCAAAATGGATAAAAGACCTCAATGTGAGACAGGAATCCATCAGAATCCTAGAAGAGAACATAGGCAGTAACCTCTTTGATATCAGCCACAGCAACTTCTTTCAAGATATGTCTCCAAAGACAAAGGAAACAAAAGCAAAAATGAACTTTTGTGACTTCATCAAGATCAAAAGCTTCTGCGCAGCAAAGGAAACAGTCAACAAAACAAAGAGGCAACCCACGGAATGGGAGAAGATATTTGCAATTGACAGTACAGACAAAAGGTTGATATCCAGGATCTATAAAGAACTTCTCAAACTCAACACACACAAAACAGATAATCATGTCAAAAAGTGGGTAGAAGATATGAACAGACACTTCCCCAATGAAGACAGACAAATGGCTATCAGACACATGAAAAAATGTTCATCATCACTAGCCATCAGGGAGATTAAAATTAAAACCACATTGAGATACCACCTTACACCAGTTAGAATGGCCAAAATTAGCAAGACAGGAAACAACGTGTATTGGAGAGGATGTGGAGGAAGGGGAACCCTCCTCTACACTGTTGGTGGGAATGCAAGTTGGTGCAGCCACTTTGGAGAACAGTGTGGAGATTCCTTAAGAAATTACAAATAGAGCTTCCCTAAGACCCTGCAATTACACTACTGGGTATTTACCCCAAAGATATAGGTGTAGTGAAAAGAAGGGCCATCTGTACCCCAATGTTTACAGGAGCAATGGCCATGGTCGCCAAACTGTGGAAAGTACCAAGTTGCCCTTCAACAGACAAATGGATAAGGAAGATGTGGTCCATGTACACTATGGAGTATTATGCCTCCCTCAGAAAGGATGAATACACAACTTGTGTAACAACATGGACGGGACTGGAAGAGATTATGCTGAGTGAAATACGTCAAGCAGAGAGAGTCTATTATCATATGGTTTCACTTATTTGTGTAGCATAACAAATAACATGGAGGACATGGGGAGATGGAAAGGAGAAGGGAGATGAGGGAAATTAGAGGGGGAGGTGAACCATGAGAGACTATGGACTCTGAAAAACAATCTGAATGTTTTGAAGGGGTGGGGGTGGGAGGTTGTGGGAGCCAGGTGGTGGGTATTATGGAGGGCATGTACTGCATTGAGCACTGGGTGTGGTCCATAAACAATGAATTTTGTTATGCTGAAAAGAAATTTAAAAAAAAAGAAGTAAATAAATTATATACTGATAAAGAGATCAATTCCCAACTAAAGTAGATAAGAAGTATAAATATGCATGCATCCAACATAATAACACCTAAATATATAAAGCATTTATTATCAGACATAACAAGAAAAATTGACAGTAATACTATAACAGCAGGGGATGTTAACACACCACTTACATGAATGGATGGATCACCCAAACAGAAAGTATGCAAGGAAACCATGGCCTTTATTCCATGGATGCAGGGATGGTTCAATTTCCATAAATCAACAAATGTAATGTACTATATTTAAAAATGTGTATATAACTTATATGATTATCTCAATAGATACAGAAAAGAATGTGATAAAATTCAATATGAACTCATAATAAAAACTCTCAGCAAAGTGATCATAGAGGGGACATAACCTCAAAATAATAAAGTTCTTATATGAAAAACTTAATGTAACATCATATTTAATGGTGAAAAGCACAATCTTTTTCCTTTAAGTTCAGGAACAAGGCAACAACACTTACTCTCATCACTTGTATTCAAAATAGTATTGGAAGTTGCAAACATAGTAAAGAGACAAGAAAAATAAATAAAAGGCACCCAAGGTGGTAAGAAATAAGTCATATTGCACTATTTTCAGATAATATGATATATAAATAGACAACCAGAAATACTCCATCTAAAAAGTTAGAACTAATAAATTAATTCAGTAAAATTAAAGGATACAAAATTAATATAAAGAAATCAATTGTATTTGTATACGCTAATAACAAAATACCACAAATAGAAGTTTAAATAAATCTTATTTAAAATTCCATTTAAACAAGTGAAATATCTAGAAATAAATTTAACCAAGGAAGGTAAATATCTATACTCTAAGAACTGTAAGACACTGATGAAAGAAATTGAAAATGGCACAAATAAATGGAAAGATATACTATGCTCATGGATTGAAAAAAAAAGTGTTAAAATTTCCATATTATCCAAAGCAATTACATATTAAATGCAATCAATACCAAATTACTAATAGCATTTTTCACAGAACTAGGACATATAATCCTAAAATTAGTATGGAACTACAAAAGTCCCAGTATAACCAAGGCAATTCATGAAAAAGAAGAAAGCTGGAGATATCATGCTCCCAGATTTCATACCATATTACAATGCAATAATAATTAAAACAATGTGATACTGGCACAAAAACAAACCTGTAGACCAATGAAAAAAAAATAAAGTAGAGAACTCAGAAGTAAACCTAAGCTTATATGGTCAATTAAACAACAAAGGAAGGAAAAATATACAATGGGGAAAAAACAGTCTTTTCAATAAGTGGTGCCAGAAAAACTTTACATCTACATGAAAAAGAGTGAAACCGGTTGACTTTCTTACACCATATACAAAAATAAACTCAAAATGCATAAACTTCTAAATGTAAGACCTAAAACCACAAACTCCTAAAAGAAAAAGAAAAAAAAAAAAGTCAGAAAACTCTGACAATTGCCTTAGCAATATTTTTGTTCAAATCTGTCTTCTTGGGTGAGGGAAAAACAAACTATTATAAGTACATCAAACTAAAAAGCTTTTTCACAACAAAGAAAGCCATCAACAAAATGAAAAGGGAACATACTGAATGGGAAAAAATTGAAAATTGTATATTTGATAACAGGTTAATATCCAAAATATATCTTAAAAAATTCATACAACTCCAGAAAAAAAACCACAATCTGATTAAAAAATTGTCTATTCCACAACTGGAATAGACAATTTTCCAATAAAGAAAAGATACACAGATGGCCAATAGAACAAAAAACATGCTCAGCATCACTCATCCTCATGGAAATGTAAATTAAAAGCACAGTAAGACATCAATTCACAACTGACAGAATGGAAAGGATGGAAAGAAGGAAATAAGAAAAGAAAGAAAGAAAGAAAGAAAGAAAGAAAGAAAGAAAGAAAGAAAAGAACTTGTACCCCTGGGGATAAAAATACATTATATGTTTATAAAGAAATTTTTAAAATTTTTTTTAAAAATTTAAAAAAGAAAGAAAGAGAGGGAAGAAGGAAGGAAGGAAGGAAGGAAGGAAGGAAGTGTTGGTGAGAATGTACTGTTGGTGGGAATGTAAATTGGTGCAACCTCTTCTGTATTATGGAGGTTCCTCAGAAATTTAAAAATAAAGTTACCATATGATCCACTATTTTCATGTCTGGGTATATATTTGAAGAAAAAAAAACATTAATTGAAAAAGATATAAACATCCTTATATTTATTGCAGCATTATTTACAATAGCTACAATATGGAACGAATATAAATGTCCATGATAGATGAATGGATAAAGAAGATGAATGAATAAAGAAGTGCCCATAATAGATGAGTGGATAAGTGTCAATGGAATATTAGTCAGTTAAAAAAATAATAAAATCTTGCTGTTTCAGAGAAAATGAATTGACCTAAAGTGTATTAGTTCAGTGAAAGAAGTTATAGAAAGATAAATACCATATATTTTCACTTACATGTGGAATCTAAAAAGCAAAACAAATGAACAAACAAAACAAAATAGAAATAGACTCCTATGTACAGAAAATAAACTGTTGATTACTAGAGCAGGGAGATATTGGGGGCAGCAGGTGAAATAGGTAAAGAGACTTAAGAGATACAGTCTACCAGTACTAAAAACTAAGTCACAAGGATATAAAATACAGCACAGGAAATAATTTATATAATATTGTAATAATTTTGTGTGGTGGTGGATACTAATTAGACATCATAGTGATCATTTTATAATCTACACAAATGTCCAAACTCCATGTTGTATACCTGAAATTAACATAATATTGTATGTTAATTATACTGCAATCAAAAAAGAAATGGATATATAATATTATTTAATGAAAACTGAAATATATGTAATATTGAGTACTATCTTCCAGAAAGATTATATTTCTTCACGTGTATATTAGTGAAGTTCTATTAATTTCTTGATATAGGCTCTTCACTTTTAATTAAAAATATTTTAAGTTAAAACACAGAAATCAGTCCACAAAAACAGAAAACAAACAAAAAAAACCAGATAAATGTGATTTAGTCTCAAGAAAAAAAAAATAATTAATGTATATTAGCTCCACAATACATGAAGACAAGATGTCTCAGTAGATACAAGGAAAATATAGAAATTAACCAAATGATAATCCCTAAACTGAATAATAGAATATGCATAAAAAGTCATTCTGTGAATTTAACAGTAGAATATAGATAACAGATGAAATGTCCCCCTTGAATTAAGCTTGAAAATAGAACAGTTAAATGACATGATGTAAAAAATATATTTTAAAATATTTTCAAAATAGGAGGGTTGGAAGATGGTGGCAGAGTAGGAGGACCCTAGGCTTATCTCATTCCAGAACTACATTTTTAGTTATCAAATCATCTTATATACCACAGAATTTAACCTGAATACTGGTAGAACCAACTCCACAACTAAAGGGAGAGGAAAGGACACATAAAAGAGGGTAGAAAGTGCAGAGATGTGATTTAGGGGAGAAAAAGATTGTGGCTGCTGCAGCTGGAAGGAAGCTGAAGTTACTGAGAAGGGTGAGAGGCAGACTAACACATAAGGGAGCATGGGAAAACAAACCCCATCAGTAATTGGCCTGGAAAGCAAAAAAGGATGAATTTTCATGATTTTTGGCAACCAGAAAGGCTTAAAGCCTGGAATTTTAAAGGTCAGAGGGCTTGGCTGGGATAGAACCCTGAGGGCATTGTGTTGCTCCTGGAAAGAAGGCAGGAAAACAACCCAGGGACACACAGTATCGAAACAGAAATCTGCACAGCATCTGGAGAGGTTAGTTGTTCATCCAGTAACACTTACCTCACTCCCAGTGTGGCTAGACTCCTTCTGGAGAAGCTTGGCCCAAACCCCTACTCACACCTGGTCTCCCAACATAGGAGTTTTGCAGAATCTCATTTCTGGCTGCAGTGGTGATAGGTCTCATTTCACAATCAGAGCACACCTAGTTAAAATGTACCACATTTAGGCCAGGAACCAAACACTCCTTACAGCAGACAAAGACAGCCTCTGCAGATAATTGGTCTGAAGGAAAAATAGGCCAGGACAAAACAGCAGAGCATACACAGCACACACTGGAGACTCTCCTGGAAGTGCAGGCCCTGGGAGACAAGGGACACCACAAAGCAGGACGCTGCAGGACTTCTTCATAAAGTCATTACCCTCAAGAACACAAAATGTAGCTGACTTTCCTAACAGAGAAACAGGCAAGAGATTTACACAAATGAGAAGACAGAGAAATTTATCCCAAATGGAAGAATAGGACAAGGCCATGGCCAGAGATTTAAGCAAAACAGATGTAAGTAACATGGTTGAACAGAATTTAAAGTAGTAATCATAAGGAACACCTGGATGGCTCAGTCAGTTAAGCATCTGCCTTTGGCTCAGGTCATGCTTCCAGGGTCCTGGGATCAAGTCCTGCATCAGGCTCCTTGCCAAGCAAAGAGCTTGTTTCTCCCTCTGCCCGGGTCTCCCTCTGCTTGTGCTCTCTCTCTCTGACAAATAAATAAAATCTTTAAAAAATAAAGAAATATTTTCACTTCTGTTTCCTTTACCTTTGGAGACATGTCTTGAAAGAAGTTGCTGTGGCCAGTGTTGAAAAGGTTACACCTATGTTCTCCTCTAGGATTTTGATAGATTCCTACCTAACCTTGAGGTCTTTTATCCATTTCTAGTTTATTTTTGTGTGTGGTGTAAGAATAGTCAAGTTTCATTCTTCTATACATAGCTATCCAATTTTCCCAGCACCATTTATTGAAGAGACTTTTTTCACTGGATATTTTTTCCTGCTTTGTCAAAGATTATTTGACCATAGAGTTGCAGGCCCATATCTGGGCTCTCTACTCTGTTCCACTGGTCTATGTGTCTGTTTTTGTTCAAGTACCATGCTGTCTTGGTGATCACAACTTTGTAGTGAAGCTTGAAATCAGGCAATGTGATGTCCCCACTTTTTTTTTTTCTTTTTCAACATATCCTTAGCAATTCAGGATCTTTTCTGATTCCATATAAATTTTAGGATTGTTTGTTCCAGCTCTTTGAAAAATGCCAGTGGAATTTTGATTGGGATGGCATTGAAAGTATAGATTGCTCTAGGCAGGATAGACACTTTAACAATGTTTATTCTTCCAATCAATGAGCATGGAATGCTTTTCCATCTTTTTGTGTCTTCAATTTCTTTCATGAGTGTTCTGTAGTTCCTCAAGTACAGATCCTTTATCTCTTTGGTTAGGTTTATTCCCAGGTATCTTATGATTCTTGGTGGTATAGGAAATGGAATTGATTCTCTAATTTCACTTTCTATATTTTCATTGTTAGTATATAAGAAAGCAACTGATTTCTGTACATGATTTTGTATCCTGCCACATGACCGAATTGCTATATGAGTTCTTGCAGTTTGGGGGTAGAATCTTTTGGGTTTTCCATATAAAGTATCATGTCATCTGTGAAGAGAGAGAGTTAAAAAAAGAAATAAAATAAAGTAGTAATTATAAGAATAACCACTGGACTTAAAAAGAATGGAAGATATGAATGAGAGCTTTAACACAAAAATAAGGAATAACATAACAGAGATAAAGTGTATAATAAATGAAATGAGAAACACAGTTGGTGAAATGAGTAACAGGCTGGAAGAAGCAGAGGAATGAATTACTGATCTAGAAAGCAGAGTAATGGAGAGTAATCACGTTGAACAAAAGAGAAAGAAAAGAATTACACAAATGAGAATAGACATAAGAAACTCAGTAACTTGCAAATGTAATAACATTTGTATTATAAGAGTCCCAAGAGAAGAGAGACAAAAGGGAGTAGAAAATATTTTGAAGAAATAATAGCTGAAAACTTCCCTAATCTGGGGAAGTAAACAGATATCCAGATCCAGGAGACACAAAGAATTCCCATCAAAATAAATAAAAGTAGATATATGCCAAGACATATTATAATTAAATAGGCAAAATATAGTGACAAAGAAAAATAAATAAATAAAGGCAGCAAGAAAAAAGGGTTCAACAATTTACAAGGAAAAACCCATAAGGCTAACAAGGGACTTTTAAATGAAAATTTTCCAAGCCAAAAGGGGGTGGCATGATATATCTAAGGTGCTGACTGGGAAAATTTTGCAGTCAAGAATGCTCTATCCAGCAAAGCTAACATTCAGAATAGAGGAGAGATAAGGAGTTTCCCAGACAAACAAAAACTAAAGGAGTCCATGACAACTAAGCTAGCCCTGCAGGAAATACTAAAAGGGACACTTTTAGTGGAAAGGAGAGACCAAAATGGCCGTATAATAGTAGGAAATGCAAAAGCAGTAGAAAAGAAATTTTCCACAAAACAATCAGTCAATAAACTCACAAAATAAAAGGATACAAATATAACAACATATATCTAAATTGTGGGGAGGAGAGGAGTAAAGAATGGGTTCAAACTTGAACAACTATCAAGTTAATATAGACTGCTTTATCCAGAAGAGGTTATCTTAAAACCTAATAGTAGCCATTAAAAAAACAAAAACAAAAACAAACAAACCAAAAAAAAAAAAAAAAAAAAAAAAAAAAAAAAAAAAAAAACTAATAAACATGCAAAGAATGACGAGAAAAAATTCAAATATATTTAAGACAAATCAGCAAAACATGAGGGAATGACAAAAAAGGATCAGAAAAAAATCTTCAGAAACAACCACAAGACAAATAATGAATTGCAACCAATAGATATTTCTCAATCATTACTTTAAATGTAAATGGACTAAACATTCCAATCAAAAGACATAGGGTGACAGAATATATAAAAAATAGAAGACTCATCAAAATGCTGCCTATGGAGACTCATTTCAGACGCCTGTAGATTAAAAATGAGGGGACGGAGAAATATCTAGGATGCAAATGAGTCTCAAAAGAAAGGTGGAGGAGCAGTACTTATTTTTGGACAGAAAAGACTTTAAAACTAAGAATGTAATGAAAGACAAAGAAGAACACTATGTAATAATAAAGTGGACAATCTAACCAGAAGATATAACAATTATAAATATTTATGCACCCAACATAGAAGCGTCCAAACACATAAAACAGTTAATACCAAATTTAAAGGAACCAATTGATACTAATACAATAATAGTAGGGAATTTTAACACCCCACTTGTATCAGTGGACAGATCATCTAAACAGAAAAACAAAGAATGGCTTTAAATAACACACTCAACCAGGTGGACTTAACAGGTATATTCAGAACATTTCATCCTAAAGCAACAATATACACATTCTTTTCAAGTGTGCATGGGACATTGTCTAGAATAGTTCACATATTAGCCCACAAAACAAGCCTCAGCAAATTCAAGATCAGTGTCATGCCATGCATATTTCCCTTTTCTTTTTAAAAGATTTTATTTATTTATTTATTTATTTATTTATTTGTCAGAGAGAGAGAGAGAGAGAGCACAAGCAGGAAAAGCATCAGACAGAGGGAGAAGCAGACTCCCACGAGTAGGGATCCTGATGTAAGACTCAATCCCAAGACCTTGGGATCATGACCTGAACCAAAGGCAGATGTTTAACCAACTGAGCCACCCAGACATCCCTCATATTTTCTGACCACATGGCTATGAAACTAGAAGTCAACCACAGAAGAAAATCTGTGAAGAGCACAAGTACATAGATGTTAAATAACATTCATTTAAACAATGAATGGGTCAACCAGGAAATAAAAGAAGAAATAAAAAACACATGGAAAAGGGGGAAGCTAAGATGGTGGCATGGTAGGAGGACCCTAGAATTACCTTATCCCTTGAAGACAGCTAGATAACTATCAAATCATTCTAAATACCAAAGAAATCAACCTGAATACTGTTAGAACAAACTGCACAATTACACGGAGAGAAGAACCCACATTGAGGAAGGTAGAGAGTATGGAGACATGGTTTGGGGGAGAAATGGATCATTGGTGTTGTGAGGGGAGGGAGCCCAGGCCAAGGAGAAAGGCAATACAAAGTGGAGTACACAGGGACACACTGAAAGACTATTTCCCCAATGCATTGACTCAGGAAACAAGAGGAGTTGATTTTCATCAATTTTTGCAAACCAATAGTGTTCAAAGACTAGAATTTTAAAGATTGGCAGACTTGGTTGGGATAGAGCTCTGAGGGCATTGCTCTACCCCTCCGGTAGAGGTGGGCCAGCAACTCCAGGGCATAAAATGCCATCTGAGGATCGCCTAAGGTGCATCTGGAGACACAGTTCACTCTTCTTGGAGTTCATCAATGATACGTAGCATTTTCAGAGAAACATATCTGGAGACAAAAGAGCCAGCAGGCTTCATTCTTTCACCTGCCTCTCAGCATAGGTGCAGAGACACCTACTGGAGGCAGCTAACCCAGACCCTGGCTCTTTAGCATGTTTTGTCCAAATCCCATGCCCTTTCACTCTGGGATAATGGCCCTCAGTAAAATCTGAATTAGTTCCAGGACAGAGAGACCCTCCACTAAAAGACCAGTGCATGTCCCCATCACATCAGGTCCCTATAGTTAGAAGTTGAAAAAGTCAGGCTTGGCTGGAATAGAACCCAAACTACACTGTACTCCTCCAGGCAGGCAAGCAACCCAGAAGCAGACAGCATAAAAACAGTGATCTGAAAAACACCTGGGATGGTATGGAGGTTCCTCAAAAAGCAAAAATGGAACTACCTTACAATCCAGCAATTGCACTAACAGGAATTTACCCAAAGATTACAAAAGTACTGATTCAAAAAATACATATGCCTCAATGATTAGCAGCTTTATCAACAATAGCCAAATTATGGAAAGAGTCCAAATGTTCAGTGACTGATGAGTGGATAAAGAGGTGGTGTGTATGTATATTACCGAACTACAAAAAAGAATGAAATCTTACCACCTGCAACCACGTAGATGGAACTAGAACATATTATGCTAAGTGAAGTAAGTCAGTCAGAGAAGGACAAATACCATATGATTTCACTCATATGTGTAATTTAAGAAAGATATCAGATGAATGCAGTGGGGACAAAAAGGGAGAGGAAAACCGGGAAACAAACTCTTAAGAGAGAAAACTGAGGATTACTAGAGGGGAGGTTGGTGTGAAGATGGGTTAAAAAAGTGATGGGTATTAAGGAGGGCATTTGTTGTGATGAGCACTGGGTGTTGCATCTAAGTGATGAATCACTAAGTTCTACACCTGAAATTAATATTACACTGTATGTTAATGAACTGAAATTTAAATAAAAACTTGCAGAAATACATGGAACTAAGTGGAAACGAAAACACAATGATCCATATCCTTTGGCATGCACCAAATGGGGTTCTAAGAGGAAAATGTATAACAATACAGGCTTAACTCAAGAAGCAAGAAAAATCTCAAACAACCTAAAAGGACTGGAAAAAGAACAACAAAGCAAGCCCAAAACCAGCAAAAGGAAGGAAATAATAAAGATTAGAGCAGAAATAAATGGTACAGAAACTAAAAACAAAACACAATAAAAACATGAAACTAGGAACTAGTTCTCTGAAAAAAAAATCAATAAAATTGATTGTTGGAACACAACTCAGATCCTTGCCAATGTGACTGGGTCATGTTGGATCCTGTGAGAAAACACTGAGATGGAGAGCAAGAGTTTTCCTGGGCAGATACCCAGAGTAAATATGAGAGTATCCCCGGAGTGTTTTCATGTCCTCCTTTAAATGGATCTGATAAGTGTGGAGAATCCTTAACTTGCTCTTGTCATTTAAAGCTAAGAGATAATCGTTGTTGTTCACTTGTCACACTTGATTGCCTGCATGGATCCCACTTCCCACAGGTAGCCCACATCTTGCAAGTAGCTCATATCTCACATGCAGTTCATGTCCTGCACACAAATCTATATCCTGTTTGTAACTGGATTTTGTGTAAAGTATAGAAGAAGTGATTGTAAGAAATAAAGTTCTCTACTGATCATTGGTCAGTAGTTCCTCCATCATTTCAGCTCTAATCACCAGGATCCCCATCTCAAGAAGGTGACAATTGATAGACCTCTAGAGAGACATACCAAGAAAAGAAAGAGAAAGTACACAAATAAATAAAATCACAAATAAAGAGGAAAAATAACAACTGATAGCACAGGAAAAAAATTTAAGAGAATATTATTAAAAAAAAAAAAAAACCTACATGCTAACAATTTGGACAACCTAGAAGAAATGAATAAATTCCCAGAAACGTATAAACTGCCAAAACTGGGACACCTGCATGGATTGGTAGGTTAAGCATCTGCCTTTGGCTTAGGTCATGATCCTGGGGTTCCAGGAAAAAGTCCCACATTGGGCTCCTGGCCCTTGGAGACCCTACTTCTCCTTCTGCCTCTCTCTCTGTCTCTGTCACCCATGAATAATAAAATCTTAAAAAAATAAATAAAGCTTGGGACACCTGGGTGGCTTAGTGGGTTAAAGCCTCTACCTTTGGCTTGGATCATGATCCCAGGGTCCTGGGATCAAACTCCACATCGGGCTCTCTGCTTGGTGGGGAACCTGCTTCCTCCTCTTTCTCTGCCTGCCTCTCTGTCTACTTGTGATTTCTATCTGTCAAATAAATAAATAAAATTTTTTAAAAAATTTAAAAAAATACAGTTACCAAAACTGAAACAGGAAGAAATAGAAAGTTTGAACAGATGGATACCCAGCAAATAAATGAAATCAATAACTGAAAAACTCCTAAAAATCAATATTCCAGAACCAAGCATCTTCACAGGTGAATTTTACAAAAATAGTTAATGAAGAATTAATGTCATTCTTCTCAAACTACTTCAAAAATAGAGAAGGAAGGAAACTCCCAAATCCATTCTGAAGCCAGGATTACCCTGATTTCAAAACCAGACAAAGACTACACTAAAAAACAGGAGTACAGGACAATACCCCTGATGAACCTAGATGCAAAAAATCCTCAACAAAATTCTAGTAAACTGAATTCAACAATATGATTAAAAAAAGTAATTTACCATGATCAAGTGGGATTTATTCCTGGATGGCAGGTGTGGTTCAATATTTGCTAATCAGTTAACGTGATACATCACATCAGTAAGAAAAGAATAAGAACACTATGATCATTTCAAAAGACACAGAAAAAGCATTTGACAAAGTGCAATCTCCACTTATTGATTAAAAAAAAAAAACACCTCAAAAAAAAGTAGGGATAGAGGGAACATACATCAACATAATACAGGCCATAAATGAAAAACCTATAGTTAACATCATACTCAATAGGGAAAAGCTGAGAGATTTCCTCTTAAGGTCAGGAGCAAGACAATGCTGTCCACTCTCATCATTTTTATTCAACACAGTACTAGACACAGCAGTCAGACAACAACAACAAAAAAGACATCCAAAATGGTAAGGAAGAAGTAACTTTCCCTATTTACAGATGATATGATACTCTATAGAGAAAATCCTAAAGTGGGGACCAAGATGGTGGTAGAGTAGGGGACCTCATTTCATTTGGTCCCTTGGATTTATCTGGATATCTATCAAACTATCCTGAGCACACACAAATTCAACCTGAGATATAAGAAGATTTATATGGATCTCCCTAAGCAGAAAAATGACTACTTTTTGTGATGTAGGAGGTGTGGAACCCTGAAACTTCAGGGGAAATATCTGAAGATAAGCAGAGAGGGGAGGGAACCTCCATAAACTGGCTGCAAAAAGTGATATAACACCTGAGCAAAAAATTTGGGACCCTTGGAAATCTACTCCAGTGAGAGGTACACTCTTCTGAAAAGGGCACAGGTCAAGTAGGGCAGAATTCTAGGTAGATCACTGTGGTCTCAGGATTCCAGGAGACTCAGAAAGAATGGGGAGCCTGAACCAATAGGGTGTCCAGCCTGAACCAATAGGGTGTCCAAGCAGTGGAACAGAGAGACTGGTTATGGTCAGTGAGCCCAGGAGAGACTTTCAGCTCAGGACACCATAAGCCATGATCCTACCCAGTAGGGAGTCCACTCTCTGCCTGAGCACACTGAAAAGGACCAGAAGGTGTGGGCTGTCTAAAATTGTAGGGGAAATATAGAACTGCTTCTGTCCATGACAGGGACAGTTCTTATGGTGGTGTGGCCCATGAAGAGATGCTGGGGCAGCACCCAGCATGACCTAGGAGCTTCAGAAAAGGGTGCACACCCAAGTCCACAGCTGCTGGCGTTAGCAGAGTCACAAGGCACAGAAACACTCATGTGTTCCCATAACTTGCCTGGGAGAAGTGCAGCCAGCAAAGCCATGGGATTTGACAGTATGGCACACAAAAATCCTGTGCCCATGACTGGGCAACAGCTCTTAGAGCAGTGTAACCCCCAAGGGACACGGGCAGCACTCAACATGACCTGGGAGCTGCCAAAGAGGGCGCATGCTCATGCCCACAGCCATTAGCAATTGTAAAGCAAAAAAGCACAGAGATGTTCATGGGTCCCTGTGACTCCCCCAGGAGAGGTGAGGTGCACTAGTCTGTAGAGTTTGGTCCCTGGGATGGAGAAGGATTGACCAGGAGGTTTTGTTGGGGGTGGAGGGATCGCAATATTGCAGCTCTGGGCTGGAGAGTCCCGCATGGCCATATTTTCTCTGACCCTCTAAAGAGAAGCAGAAAGATGCTGGGAAACAAAAACTGCACAGCCGACCAACTCACATTAATCCCATCCCCTGACAAGGGATGAGGCAACTCCATTCAGGCAAAAATGACTGAGAAGCTAAACAGCAGGGCCCTACCCCAGAAGACAGACTAGAAGAACAGGTGAAGAAGCTTATTTCCCACAGGACTGTTAAATCAGTGCCAGGGAAAAATAATATAGGGACCTCCAGGTGTTTGTTCATGACTCACTTATACTTCAGGCTAAAATTTTACATTTCTTTTTCAGTTTCTTTTCTTAATTTTTTCTTTTTTATTCTTTTAAACCCTGCTCCTATTTCAAATAGATTCATATTTCCCAACCTATGTTTTTAAGTCACTTCTTAAATTTATATTTTTCACATCTATGTTTTATAGATTTATGCCCCATACTAGCCCATTTTTCACTCTATTCAATTTTATCATAGTATGTATGTAAGTTCTGATTTCTTTGCAATTTTGGGATATAGTGTCTTTTAACACACAAACCAAAAACTAAGCAGGAATGGGCAAATCACCCTACTGTGGGAATTATAATATCTCTCCCACACTCCCTTCTTTTCTTTCTTCTTTTTTTTTTCTTTTTTTTTTTATTGTTTTGGATCATCTTGGCTTTGGTGGCATAGCTGTGGTAACTTTTGACCACTTTGGATTTTTTCCTCAGGTCATGGCTGCTATTTTGGACTCTGTTCATTCACTCAACTATCTCTTAACAGAATGACTAAGAGGAGAAACTCCCAACAAAGAAAATAACCAGAGACAATGTCCTCTGCCACAGATCTAATGGCTATGGATATAAACAAGATGTCAGAGATAGATTTCAGAGTAGTAATCATGAAGTCAATAGCTAGGCTTGAGAAAAGCATTAGTGACAATATGGAATCTTTAAGAGCAGAAACAAGATCTAATCAGGCCAAAATTAAAAATGTTACAAATGAGATCCATTCTAAACTGGATCTAACAGCCAGGACAAATGAGTCAGAAGAGCAAATTGTGATCTAGAAGTTAAGCTGATAGAAAGGAAGGAAGCTGGGGAAGATAGGGATAGGCAGCTAGAAGCCCATGAGGACAGACTTAGAGAGATCGATTATGCCATTAAATGTCTAAATGTCAGAATTATTGGGACTCCTGAGGGAATGGAGAGAGAGAGAGATGACTAGAAGGTATATTTGAGGAAATCATAGCTAAGAACTTCCCTAATATAGGGAAGGAAACAAAGATTTGAATCCAAAAAGCAGATAGGACCCCTCCCAAAATCAATAAAAATAGACCAACACCCCAGCATATGATAAGGAAACTCGCAAGACTTAGAGCCAAGGAAACTGTCCTGAGAGCAGTGGGTGGGAAGAGCTTTCTTACCTATGGAGGGAGGAACATCAGAATAATATCAGGCCTATCTGCAGAGACCTGGTAACCCTAAAAGGGCTGACAAGACATATTCAGGGCACTCCAGCCAAGAATACTTTATCTAGCAAAGCGTTATTCAGAATGGACAGAGAGACAAAGAGTCACTTTCAATGTGAACAGTCTAAATACTTCCATGGAACAGCACAGGGTTGCAGATTGGATAAAATGACAGGTCCCATCCATTTGCTGTCTATAAGAGACTCATTTTGAACCTAAAGGCACCTCCAGATTGAAGGTGAGAGCATGGAGAACCATTATCATGACAAAGACCTCAAAAGAAAGCTGTGGTAGCAATTCTTATATCAGACAAATTAGATTTTAAACCAAAGACTGTAGGAAGAGATGTAGAGGGCCAATATATCATACTTAAAGGCTCTATCCAATAAGAAAATCTAACAATTGTAAATATCTGTGCCCCCAACACAGAAGCAACTATATAAACCAACAATTAACCAAAATAAAGAATCATATTGATAACAACACACTAACAGTAGGAGACTTCAATACTCCAGTCACAGCAATAGGCAGACCATCTAAGCAGATCAACAACAACAACAACAACATAACACAAGGCCTTTGAAGGACACATTGGACCAGATGGACTTGCCATTTGCAATGACTATTGCAAATGGATGGAGCTAGAGAGAGAGAGAGAATGAAACAAAGAAACATACTCTTAAGTATAGAGAACAAACTGTTATCAGAAGGGAGGTGGGATGGTGGAATGGGTTAAATACGTGATGGGGATTAGGGAATACATGTTGATGAGTACTATGTGATGTATGAAAGTATTCAATCAGTATATTGTACACCTGAAACTAATATAACACATTAAGTTAAATAACTAGTGTTAAAATAAAAACTCAAAAAAATACAAAAGAAAATATATTTAAAAATCATCTTTCAGGATCTATGGGATTAACATGTATAAAATTATATATCCTGGGGTACAATGACAGAAAATGGGAAAGGAAACTATTTGAATAAGTAATAACCAAACATTCCCAAATGTTTGATGAATTCAGATGAAATAATGCAAAGGGCAACCAAAGGTCTCTGAGTGATTGTAAGGAAAAGGCAAACTGATTTGGGTCCCAAGGATGGGACAAACTGCATAGGGGCAGAATATTTTGCACCATCCACTCAATAGGTGATATGGTACCTGATGTGGTATTTTCTGACTACTAAACTAGCAATAGTTGGCAACCCAGGTATGTTCATTGTATCATTAGATCAAATGAGTTTTCCCCTGCAAATATCAGGTGATCCAGAATTATTTGGGAGGGGAATAGAATGGAAATCCCACAAGAAATAAATAACCAACAGTAGCATTCTCTTACTAATAGGCTTGATACTCTCCTTTTGTACCAAGTGATACTAGGGCAAGTGGGCAGAGTCAGTATGTGGGATTTAGCTGTGGCAGGTAGTTATGTTCAGCAAATTTCTGTTTCCACTGGCCAAAGACTCTACTACCCTACTAAGAGACAGCAGGGTAAACAGGTGGAACCAGCCACAACAACGGGTCTTTGTGCCCATGAGATCTGCACTTCTTTTGCACCCAGAGACACCTGGGAAGGCAGGCACCAAGGCAGAGAGATCTCATCATACCCCACCACCACTGAAATACAACCAGTGGTCCAGCCTGTAGAATCTCTCTACCCAGACAGGCAGCAGCAACAGAAACCTAACATCACCAAAAGAGCACAGCAAAGTCTCTGAGGATTAAATTGCCATTGTAAATAGAGACAAAATATGTAGGGAAAAATATGTATGCTAAACCTAAACAGGATGACTTCTTGCTATCATAAAAAAATAATAAACCCTAAAGTCTTCTAAGATATTAGAAAAAAATTTCCAGAATACAATAAAGAATAACACATCTTTTTTGAAAAAAAATATTTTATTTTTTCAGTGTTCCAAGATTCATTGTTTATGTACCACACCCAGTGCTCCATGCAATACATGCTCTCCTTAATACCCACCACCAGCCCTCCCAACACCCCACGCCCTCCCCTCCAAAACCCTCAGTTTGCTTCTCAGAGTCCACAGTCTCTCATGGTTCATCTTCTCTGATTTCCCCCAAGTCACTTATCCTCTCCTTTACCCACTGTCCTCTGTATTATTTCTTATGCTCCACAAATAAGTGAAACCATATGATAATTGATTCTTTCTGCTTAACTTATTTCACTCAACATAATCTTCTTCCACTCCCATCCATGTTGATACAAAAGTTGGGTATTCATTCTTTCTGATGGAGGCATAATACTCCATTGTATATAAGGACCATAAAGAATAATACATCTTAAAAAAAAAAAAAAAAAGACTGTACCTGTATGAGGGAAGACAATCAACTGATGATGAAACTAGAAGGAACTGCATCATATTGGAATTATTTAAAAGTGTTTAAGCAGCCATCATAGAACTACTTCAACATTCAATTACAAATTGTTTTGAAATAAATAAAAATATAGAAAACCAGAGTAAACAGGTGGTTGTTTTTAAAAGGATCAAATAGAAAATAGAACTAAAAACTACAATAAGAGAGTTAAAAATCAGGAAACATCACGGGATAATCTCAATAGTAGAGTAGTGATGACAAAGGATAGAATTAGTGACCTTGAGTAAAGTAAAATAGAATTCACCAGATAATGAATGACAGAAAATAGACTGGGAAAACAACAACAACAACAACAACAACAAAAGATTGAACACTTCTATTGTCAAACTCCCAGAAAAAGAAGAGAGAGTAAGATTGAAAACAACAAACTGGCGAAATGTCTGTGTGTGTGTGTGTGTGTGTGTGTGTGTGTGTGTATACACAGGTTACTACTACATATGATACATTGTATATTATAGAAGGTATATTATATACATACAATATAACATTGAAAGAGAGCAACCACTTCAAAAACCTATAAAAAATATAACATTGAAGGCACTATAAATAAATCAATACAGAATTGTAAAAAAAGAAAATAGTCAAGCAACTTACAGGAAGTCAAGGAAATACAAACAAAAAAACAAGAACTGTAAGAAAGAAAAAGAGAAAAAATAATAAAATAAGTGCTGCTGGATTAATAATTACTTTAAATGTAAGTAATTTAAATACAACAATCAAAAGAAAACTGATTGACATACTGGATTAAAAAAAATGACCCAACTATGTGCTTCTTGTTAAAAATACTTCACATTCAATGACACAGTTTGGTGATAATAAAACAATGAGGAAAAAAATATATATCATTCCAACATCAATCAAAAGGACCAAGAGTAGTTGTATAAATATTTGATAAGATAGACTTTAATAAAGGGAAATTAATGGGGCACCTGGATGGCACAGTCAGCTAAGCATCCCAGGGTCCTGGAATGGAGCCCCACGTCAGGCTCTCCACTCAGTGAGGAGCCTGTTTCTCCTTCTCCCTCTCCTTCTGCCTGCTGTTTCACCTGCTCATGCTCTCTATCTCTGCCAAATAAATAAAAGAAGTATTTTAAAAAATAAAAGACGGGGTGCCTGGGTGGCTCAGTGGGTTAAGCCTCTGCCTTCAGCTCAGGTCATGATCCCAGGGTCCTGGGATCGAGCCCCACGTTGGGCTCTCTGCTTGGCAGGGAGCCTGCTTCCTCCTCTCTCTCTGCCAGCCTCTCTGCCTACTTGTGATCTCTCTCCCTCTGTCAAATAAATAAATAAAATCTTTAAAAAAAAGACACCTTATTTAAAAAATAAAAGTAAATAAAAAAAGAAAATTACTGGGGGGCCTGGGTAGCCATGTTGATTAGGCATCTGACTCTTGATTTTGGCTCAGGTCATGACCTGAGGGTTGGGAGATCAAACCCCACATTAGGTTCTGCAGTGGGCATGGAGCCTCATTAAGATTTTTTTTCTTTCCCTCTCCCTTTGCCCCTCCCCCAACTAAAAAATTTATGGAACAACAGGGAGGCATTATATAAGGATAAAAGGATGAATCCATTAGGAAGATATTCTAAAGATAATTCTAAAATTTCATTTATGCACCAAACAACATATCCTCAAAGTACATAAAACCAAAAAAAGCAAAGTTAAAAGAAACAAAAATATTTCACAATTATAATTGGGGATTTCAACACTTTCACCTCGGAAGCTGATAAAGTCACTGGACCAAAAAATAAGCAATGATATATAAAATCCGAATAATACAGTTAAGCAACAGTATCTAATTGGCATATATAGAGCATCCAACAATAGAATACATAATTTTAAACCACGTATGAAATTGTTCAAGATAGATCATTTCCTGTACTATAAAGCCAACCTCAAAAAGTTTAAAAGAACTGACAACTTACCATAATGCAATCATAGTGGAAATCAAAACAGAATAAGGAAAGGATAATCTCTAACAGTGTGGAGATTGGAAAACACACTTCAGAACAATCCTATTTGATAAAAAAGTCTCAAAGGAAATTTGAAATATACATAGACTGAATAAAAATTTAAAAAATATATATGTGGAGTTTCCTCAAGACATTAAAAATAGGGTTACCATATGACCCAGCAATTGCATTACTAGTGTTTACCCAGAAGATACAGATGTAGTGAAAAGAAAGGCCACATGCACCCCAATGTTCATAGCAGCAACGTCCAAAATAGCCAAATGGTAGAAAGAGCTGAGATATCCATCAACAGAAGAATGAATAAAGAAGATGTGACTTATATATACAATGGAATATTACTTAGTCATTAGAAAGGATAAATATCCACCATTCAAATTGACATAGATGGAACTGGAGAGGATTATTCTAAGTGTAATAAGTCAAGCAGAGAAAGACAATTATCATATAGTTTCACTTATATGTGGAACTTAAGGAATAGGGTGGAGGAACATAGGGAAAAAGAGAGAAAACTGAATGGGAAAAAAACAGAGAGGATCCAAACATTTTAAAATGTTTAAAAAAAAAAGAATAGACATAAATGAAAAATAAAATACAATAGAGAAAATGCATTAAGCAATAAAGCAAACAGCTGGTTCTTCAAAAAATGGCATAACTCACAAAAATAAGGACACAGAATACATTAATATGAAGAGGGAAATAGTAGATATCACTATAGGTCTTACAGCCTTCAATGAGAGAATTAGGGGCTATTACAGACAACATAACACTTACAAATTTAACAACATAGAAGAAATTAACCAAGTCATCAAAAATGAGAAACTACCCTAAGTCAATCAAGATGACACAATCTTGTGTAGCTCTATAACCATCAAAAGAATTGAACTACAGAGCAAATTAAACTAAATATAAGCAAAAGAAATGAAATAGTAAGGACAAAAAAGTAAAATTGAGTAAATTAAAAAGAGTAAAAAACAGAATCAATAAAATCAACAGGTGATTTTTTTTTAAAATATTTATTTATTTATTTATTTATTTATTTGACAGACAGAGATCACAAGTAGGCAGAGAGGCAGGCAGAGAGAGAGAGAGGGAAGCAGGCTCCCCGCCAAGCAGAGAGCCAGATGTGGGGCTTGATCCCAGAACCCTGAGATCATGACCTGAGTTGAAGGCAGAGGCTTTAACCCACTGAGCTACTCAGGCACCCCAACAGGTGATTTTTTATTAAGATAAATGAACTTTATAAATATCGTATTGATCAAGCCAACAAAAGTAGGTACAAATTACCTAAATCAGTAATTAAATAGAGATCATCAATGCAAATCATGTCATTAAAAGGATAATAATTTATTTACAATAAATGAGAAAACTTAAATGCAGTGATTAATTTCTTGAATGATGCAAACTACTTCAGAAGAGATAACCTGATAGTCCTATATATACGAAAAATAATAAAAGTCTTTCTCACAATGAAAATTTCTGATCCAGAAATCTTCACTGATGAATTCAATTAAGTATCTCAGAAAGCTATAATACATTCTTTTTTTTAAAGATTTTATTTATTTATTTGTCAGAGAGAGAGAGAGCACAAGCAGGGAAGTGGCAGGCAGAGAGGGGAAGCAGACTCTCTGCTGAACAAAGACCCTGATGCAGAACTCAATCCCAAGACCCTGGGATCATGACCTGAGCTAAAGACAGATGCTTAACTGGCTGAGCCACCCAGGCATCACTATCATATAATGTCTACAAATAATTTTCCAGAAAACAATAAAAGTACGAACAATTTTCAAACTATTTTATGAAGACAGAATTATCTTGATGGCAAACTCAAACCAAGCAGAGACATTACTAGAAAAAATTATCTACAGAAGAGTAACTCTCATAGTTGGAAAAAACCTTCAACAAAACATTAATGAAATGAATTCAGTAAGATGTAAATAGTGTCAGAAAGTTGATTCAAATTCTAAGAAATAAAAGAATCCTATTCCAATGGAAAAATCATGTAATTATGTCAATAAATTAAAGAGAAACACATTTGACCAAATTTAACATTCTTTATGAAAAATTTTTCAGTAAATTAGGAAGAGTAATGCATTCTCTTAGTTGTAAAAGAGTAGGTTCGAATGAAAACCTACAGATAATATCATAATTATGAAAGACTGAATACTTTTATCCTAATATCAGAAATAAAACAAAGGTGTCTGCTTTCACCCTTCTATTCAACATGGTGCTGGGCGTCCCAGCCAGTACTATTGCCCTGCATGGCCACCACCACTTGTCAGCTAAGTGAGGCAGGACTGGGTCTGGTGCATCTTTCCACCACCCAGGACCTAGCACAGGGAAGGTCCCAGTAAATGTAGCCTTTAGTATGAAAAACCCACAGGAGCAAATATAGTTGTTCATTTGCTGGGCATTCAGTATTTTCTTAGTAAATATTCATTAAATAAACAAATGACTGGGGGGAAAGTTGATATATTGTGAGCAATGAAATATAAAGAGAAAGAAAGAGGAGCTGAGTGGAGGTCATATCCTTTCCATTTAGAGCTTGTAAACAAATTCTTATGGAAAGCTGCTTCTTTGGTGTCTTTCGTCCCCCACAGTTTTTCAGAAACCTGCTGCCCAAGCATGGGTACTTACTGTGGAAAGAGCCAAGAGGCCCTTCAACAGACGAATGGGTGAAGAAGGTATGGTCCATATATACAATGGAGCATTATGCCTCCATCAGAATGTATGAATACCCAACTTTGGTATCAACATGGACAGGACTGGAGGAGATTCTGCTGAGTAAAATAAGTCAAGCAGGGAGAATCAATTATCATATGTTTTCATTTACTTGTGGAACATAAAGAATAACACAGAGGACACCGGGTAAAGGAGAGAAGTGGTTTGGAGGAAATCAGAGGGGGAGATGAACCATGAGAGACTGTGGACTCTGAGAAACAAACTCAGGGTTTTGGAGAGGAGGGGGTGGGGTGTTGGGAGGGTCTTGCGGTGGGTACTAAGGAGAACATATGGGGCACCTGGGTGGCTCAGGGGTTAAGCCTCTGCCTTTGGCTCAGGTCATGATCTCAAGGTCCTGGGATTGAGCCTGTTTCTTCCTCTCTCTCTGCCTGCTGCTCTGCGTATTTGTGATCATTGTCTGTCAAATAAATAAATAAAATCTTAAAAAGAAAAAAAAGGAGGGCACATATTGCATGGAGCACTGGATGTGGTACATAAACAATGAATCTTGGAACACTGAAAAAGTAAAATAATTTTTTTTTTAAAATGTTGTGTTTGACAAAGTGCCAGAATAAGGTTATAGTCCTCCATTCTATAATATACAGAGTCGAATAACCTACTAAATTTTCTGCATAGCATCAATCCCCAGTGGGTTTAAGAAGAAAATTGTGTTATCAGTGGATTTCTAAACTCTTTATCCCCTGAGATATGAAATTTCATACCTTAGAATTTCATACTTTAGAAGTCAAAGAGAATAGGGAGTAAACCACGTGTCACTTTGCCATCTCATATCATCCATCTCACCCATTTCGTGAGGCCTAGACCTCAGCAACTCTAGGGTTGGAAAGGTCAGGAACATGACCTTCTGCCCACCAGGGCTTATTTATGGGTATTACCGTTTCAGATGGAGCCCTGAGTATGGCAGCTGGGCTTTCAGAATCTGAGATAAGAATATAATGCTTAGGGGTGCCTGGGTGGCTCAGTGGGTTAAGGCCTCTGCCTTCGGCTCAGGTCATGATCCCAGGGTCCTGGGATCCAGCCCCACATCGGGCTCTCTGCTCACAGCAGGGAGCCCACTTCCCCCTCTCTCTGCCTGCCTCTCTGCCTACTTGTGATCTCTGTCTGTCAAGTGGATAAAATCTTAAAAAAAAAAAAAAAGAATATAATGCTTAGCCTATGATAAAAGGAGGATACACCAAGCAAAATCTGTTACAAAAGCTTAGGTACAAGTACTTGATATGGCATTCTCACTCAACATACATCCATTTATCACAGAAGCCCTTACCAGTAGCCTAAGTTTCTTGGCCCGTGCTGGATATTAAAGGCATGTGAGATGCTAATTCTCAGAAGTTAAAGACTGAAATAGAGATTGAAGTTGGTAGGCAAAATAATGTCCATGTCCACGCCCTAATCCCCAGAACTGTGAATGTGTTACCTTACATGGCAAAAAAAGACATTACAGATGTGATTAAATTGTAGACCTTACGGTAGGGAAATTATTCTAAATCACTTAAATCACTCATGTGGGCACAGTCTACTCACATGAGTCTTTAAAAGCTATAAACCTGGAGTCAAGATGGCGGAGAAGTAGCAGGCTGAGACTACTTCGGGTAGCGGGAGATCAGCTAAATAGCTTATCTAAAGATTGCAAACACCTACAAATCCAATGGGAGATTGAAGAGAAGAAGAACAGCAATTCCAGAAACAGAAAATCAACCACTTTCTGCAAGGTAGGACTGGCGGAGAAGTGAATCCAAAGCGACGGGAAGATAGACCGCGGGGGGAGGGGCCGGCTCCCGGCGAGCGGCGGAGCAACGGAGCAAAATCAGGACTTTTAAAAGTCTGTACCGCTGAGGGACATCGCTCCAGAGGCTTAACTGGAAGCCCAGGCGGGGTCAGCGCGGCCTCAGCTCCCGCAGGGTCGCAGAAGGATCGGGGGTGTCTCAGTGTCACAGAGCTTACCGGTATTAGAACGGGGAAGCCGGCTGCAGAGACAGAACCAAGGAGTGACTCTCAGCTCAGGGTTGCCTTGAACCGGTCGCAGGCTCGGTCAGCTCGGAGCGTGGCCGGAGGCCAGGCTGACGGGAGTCGTTTGGCGCTGTTCTCTGAGGGCGCACTGAGGAGTGGGGCCCCGGGCTCTCGGCTCCTCCGGGCCGGAGACCGGGAGGCCGCCATCTTCATTCCCGTCCTCCGGACTCTACGGAAAGCGCTCAGGGAACAAAAGCTCCCGAAAGCGAACCCGAGCGGATGACTCAGCGCGGCCCCGGGTAAGGGCGGTGCAACTCCGCCTGGGGCAAAGACGCTTGAGAATCACTACAACAGGCCCCTCCCCCAGAAGATCAACGGGAAACCCAGCCAGGACCAAGTTCACCTACCAAGGAGAACGGCGGAATTCCAGAGGAGAAGAAAGCAAAGCACGGAACTCATGGCTTTCTCCCCATGATTTTTTAGCCTTGCAGTTAATTTAATTTTTTTTCTTTTTCAATTTTTTTTTCTTTTTCTCTTCTTCTGCTAAATTTTTTTTAACTTTTACCGTTTTCTTTTTTTAACGTTTTTTAAATAGTTTATCTAATATATATATATATATTTTTTCCTCTTTTTATATTTTTTCTTTAATCAGCTTTCTTTTTTTTAATAGTTTTTTTTTCTTTCTTTCTGAACCCCTTTTTATCCCCTTTCTCCCCCCTCACAATTCAGGATCTCTTCTGATTTGGCTAAAGCATATTTTCCTGGGGTTGTTGCCACCCTTTTAGTATTTTACTTGCTCCTTCATAAACTCTTATCTGGACAAAATGACAAGGCAGAAAAATTCACAACAAAAAAAAGAACAAGAGGCAATACCAAAGGCTAGGGACCTAATCAATACAGACATTGGTAATATGTCAGATATAGAGTTCAGAATGATGATTCCAAGGTTCTAGCCGGGCTTGAAAAAGGCATGGAAGATATTAAAGCAACCCTCTCAGGAGATATAAAAGCCCTTTCTGGAGAAATAAAAGAACTAAAATCGAACCAAGTTGAAATCAAAAAAGCTATTAATGAGGTGCAATCAAAAATGGAGGCTCTCACTGCTAGGATAAATGAGGCAGAAGAAAGAATTAGCGATATAGAAGACCAAATGACAGAGAATAAAGAAGCTGAGCAAAAGAGGGACAAACAGCTACTGGACCACGAGGGGAGAATTCGAGAGATAAGTGACACCATAAGACGAAACAACATTAGAATAATTGGGATTCCAGAAGAAGAGGAAACAGAGAGGGGAGCAGAAGGTATATTGGAGAGAATTATTGGAGAGAATTTCCCCAATATGGCAAAGGGAACAAGCATCAAAATCCAGGAGGTTCAGAGAACCCCCCTCAAAATCAATGAGAATAGGTCTACACCCCGTCACCTAATAGTAAAATTGACAAGTCTTAGTGACAAAGAAAAGATCCTGAAAGCAGCCCGGGAAAAGAAGTCTGTAACGTACAATGGTAAAAATATTAGATTGGCAGCAGACTTATCCACAGAGACCTGGCAGGCCAGAAAGAGCTGGCATGATATATTCAGAGTACTAAATGAGAAAAACATGCAGCCAAGAATACTATATCCAGCTAGGCTATCATTGAAAATAGACGGAGAGATTAAAATCTTCCAGGACAAACAAAAACTGAAAGAATTTGCAAATACCAAACCAGCTCTACAGGAAATATTGAAAGGGGTCCTCTAAGCAAAGAGAGACCCTCAAAGTAGTAGATCAGAAAGAAACAGAGACAATATACAATAACAGTCACCTTACAGGCAATACAATGGCACTAAATTCATATCTCTCAATACTTACCCTGAATGTTAATGGGCTAAATGCCCCAATCAAAAGACACAGGGTATCAGAATGGATAAAAAAACAAAAACCATCTATATGTTGCCTACAAGAAACTCATCTTACACCCGAAGACACCTCCAGGTTTAAAGTGAGGGGGTGGAAAAGAATTTACCATGCTAATGGACATCAGAAGAAAGCAGGAGTGGGAATCCTTATATCAGATCAATTAGATTTTAAGCCAAAGATTATAATAAGAGATGAGGAGGGACACTATATCATACTCAAAGGAACTGTCCAACAAGAAGATCTAACAATTTTAAATATCTATGCCCCTAACGTGGGAGCAGCCAACTATATAAACCAATTAATAACAAAATCAAAGAAACACATCGACAAGAATACAATAATAGTAGGGGATTTTAACACTCCCCTCACTGAAATGGACAGATCAACCAAGCAAAAGATCAACAAGGAAATCAAGGCCTTAAATGACACACTGGACCAGATGGACATCACAGATATATTCAGAACATTTCATCCCAAAGCAACAGAATACACATTCTTCTCTAGTGCACATGGAACATTCTCCAGAATAGATCACATTCTTGGTCCTAAATCAAGTCTCAACCGGTATCAAAAGATTGGGATCATTCCCTGCATATTTTCAGACCACAATGCTCTAAAGCTAGAACTCAATCACAAGAGGAAATTTGGAAAGAACCCAAATACATGGAGACTAAACAGCATCCTTCTAAAGAATGAATGGGTCAACCAGGAAATCAAAGAAGAATTGAAAAAATTTATGGAAACAAATGATAATGAAAACACAACAGTTCAGAATCTGTGGGACACAACAAAGGCAGTCCTGAGAGGAAAATATATAGCGGTACAAGCCTTTCTCAAGAAACAAGAAAGGTCTCAGGTACACAACCTAACCCTACACCTAAAGGAGCTGGAGAAAGAACAAGAAAGAAACCCTAAACCCAGCAGGAGAAGAGAAATCATAAAGATCAGAGCAGAAATCAATGAAATAGAAACCAAAAAAACAATAGAACAAATCAACGAAACTAGGAGCTGGTTCTTTGAAAGAATTAATAAGATTGATAAACCCCTGGCCAGACTTATCAAAAAGAAAAGAGAGAGGACCCAAATAAATAAAATCATGAATGAAAGAGGAGAGATCACAACGAACACCAAAGAAATACAGACAATTATAAGAACATACTATGAGCAACTCCACACCAACAAATTTGACAATCTGGAAGAAATGGATGCATTCCTAGAGACATATAAACTACCACAACTGAACCAGGAAGTAATGGAAAGCCTGAACAGACCCATAACCAGTAAGGAGATTGAAACAGTCATCAAAAATCTCCAAACAAACAAAAGCCCAGGGCCAGACGGCTTCCCGGGGGAATTCTACCAAACATTTAAAGAAGAACTAATTCCTATTCTCCTGAAAATGTTCCAAAAAATAGCAATAGAAGGAAAACTTCCAAACTCATTTTATGAGGCCAGCATCACCTTGATCCCAAAACCAGACAAGGATCCCAACAAAAAAGAGAACTACAGACCAATATCCTTGATGAACACAGATGCAAAAATTCTCGCCAAAATACTAGCCAATAGGATTCAACAGTACGTTAAAAGGATTATTCACCACGACCAAGTGGGATTTATTCCAGGGCTGCAAGGCTGGTTCAACATCCGCAAATCAATCAATGTGATACAACACATTAATAAAAGAAAGAACAAGAACCATATGATACTCTCCATAGATGCTGAAAAAGCATTTGACAAAGTACAGCATCCCTTCCTGATCAAAACTCTTCAAAGTGTAGGGATAGACGGCACATACCTCAATATTATCAAAGCCATCTATGAAAAACCCACCGCAAATATCATTCTCAATGGAGAAAAACTGAAAGCTTTTCCGCTAAGGTCAGGAACACGGCAGGGATGTCCATTATCACCACTGGTATTCAACATAGTACTAGAAGTCCTAGCCTCAGCAATCAGACAACAAAAGGAAATTAAAGGCATCCAAATCAGCAAAGAAGAAGTCAAACTATCACTCTTTGCAGATGATATGATACTATATGTGGAAAACCCAAAAGACTCCACTCCAAAACTGCTAGAACTTGTACAGGAATTCAGTAAAGTGTCAGGATATAAAATCAATGCACAGAAATCAGTTGCATTTCTCTACACCAACAACAAGACAGAAGAAAGAGAAATTAAGGAGTCCATCCCATTTACAATTGCGCCCAAAACTATAAGATACCTAGGAATAAACCTAACCAAAGAGACTAAAAATCTATACCCAGAAAACTATAAAGTACTCATGAAAGAAATTGAGGAAGACACAAAGAAATGGAAAAATGTTCCATGCTCCTGGTTTGGAAGAATAAATATTGTGAAAATGTCTATGCTACCTAAAGCAATCTACACATTTAATGCAATTCCTATCAAAGTACCATCCATTTTTTTCAAAGAAATGGAACAAATAATCCTAAAATTTATATGGAACCAGAAAAGACCTCGAATAGCCAAAGGAATATTGAAAAAGAAAGCCAAAGTTGGTGGCATCACAATTCCGGACTTCAAGCTCTATTACAAAGCCGTCATCATCAAGACAGCATGGTACTGGCACAAAAACAGACACACAGATCAATGGAACAGAATAGAGAGCCCAGAAATGGACCCTCAACTCTATGGTCAACTCATCTTCGACAAAGCAGGAAAGAATGTCCAATGGAAAAAAGACAGCCTCTTCAATAAATGGTGTTGGGAAAATTGGACAGCCACATGCAGAAAAATGAAATTGGATCATTTCCTTACACCACACACGAAAATAGACTCAAAATGGATGAAGGATCTCAATGTGAGAAAGGAATCCATCAAAATCCTCGAGGAGAACACAGGCAGCAACCTCTTCGACGTCAGCCGCAGCAACATCTTCCTAGGAACATCACCAAAGGCAAGGGAAGCAAGGGCAAAAATGAACTTTTGGGATTTTATCAAGATCAAAAGCTTTTGCACAGCAAAGGAAACAGTTAAAAAAAACAAAAGACAACTGACAGAATGGGAGAAGATATTTGCAAATGACATATCAGATAAAGGGCTAGTGTCCAAAATCTATAAAGAACTTAGCAAACTCAACACCCAAAGAACAAATAATCCAATCAAGAAATGGGCAGAGGACATGAACAGACATTTCTGCAAAGAAGACATCCAGATGGCCAACAGACACATGAAAAAGTGCTCCATATCACTCGGCATCAGGGAAATACAAATCAAAACCACCATGAGATATCACCTCACACCAGTCAGAATGGCTAAAATTAACAAGTCAGGAAATGACAGATGCTGGCGAGGATGCGGAGAAAGGGGAACCCTCCTACACTGTTGGTGGGAATGCAAGCTGGTGCAACCACTCTGGAAAACAGCATGGAAGTTCCTCAAAATGTTGAAAATAGAACTACCCTATGACCCTGCAATTGCACTGCTGGGTATTTACCCTAAAGATACAAACATAGTGATCCGAAGGGGCACATGCACCCGAATGTTTATAGCAGCAATGTCTACAATAGCCAAACTATGGAAAGAACCTAGATGTCCATCTACAGACGAATGGATAAAGAAGATGTGGTATATATACACAATGGAATACTATGCAGCCATCAAAAGAAAGGAAATCTTGCCATTTGCGACAACGTGGATGGAACTAGAGGGTATCATGCTTAGCGAAATAAGTCAATCGGAGAAAGACAACTATCATATGATCTCCCTGATATGAGGGAGAGGTGATGCAACATGGGGGGTCGAGGGGGTAGGAGAAGAGTAAATGAAACAAGATGGGATTGGGAGGGAGACAAACCATAAGTGACTCTTAATCTCACAAAACAAACTGAGGGTTGATGGGGGGAGGGGGTTGGGAGAGGGGGTGGGGTTATGGATATTGGGGAGGGTATGTGCTATGGTGAGTGTTGTGAAGTGTGTAAACCTGGCGATTCGCAGATCTGTACCCTTGGGGATAAAAATATATGTTTATAAAGCTGTAAAAAAAAAAAAAAAAGAAAAGAAAGAAAGGATGAATCCCCAAGTTTTGTAGCAACATGGACGGGACTGGAAGAGATTATGCTGAGTGAAATAAGTCAAGCAGAGAGAGTCAATTATCATATGGTTTCACTTATTTGTGGAGCATAACAAATAGCATGGAGGACAAGGGGAGATGGAGAGGAGAAGGGAGTTGAGGGAAATTGGAAGGGGAGGTGAACCATGAGAGACTATGGACTCTGAAAAACGATCTGAGAATTTTGAAGGGGTGGGGGGTGGGAAGTTGGGGGCACCAGGTGGTGGGTATTGTAGAGGGCACGGATTGCATGGAGCACTGGGTGTGGTGCAAAAAATAATGAATACTGTTATGCTGAAAAAAAAAAAAAAAGCTATAAACCTTGGAGGGAGGAGTCAAGATGGCGGAGAAGTAGCAGTCTGAGACTATTTCAGGTAGCGGGAGATCAGCTAAATAGCTTATCTAAAGATTGCAAACACCTACAAATCAAACAGGAGATCGAAGAGAAGAAGAACAGCAATTCTAGAAACAGAAAACAACCACTATCTGAAAGGTAGGACTGGCGGAGAAGTGAATCCAAAGCGACTGGAAGATAGACCACGGGGGGAGGGGCCAGCTCCCGGCAAGCAGCGGAGCAACGGAGCACAAAATCAGGACTTTTAAAAGTCTGTTCCGCTGAGGGACATTGCTCCAGAGGATTAACTGGGGTGAAGCCCAGGCGTAGTCAGCGTGGCCTCAGGTCCCACAGGGTCACAGAAGGATGGGGCGTGTCTGAGTGTCACAGAGCTTACCAGTATTAGAACGGGGAAGCCGGCTACAGAGACAGAGTCAAGGAGTGAGCTCTAAACTTGGAGTTATCTTGAACCGGTTGCAGGCTCGGTCAGCTCAGAGTGCGGCCGGAGGCCAGGGTGACGGGAGTCATTGGGCGCTGTTCTCTGAGGGCGCACTGAGGAGTGGGGCCCCAGGCTCTCGGCTCCTCTGGACCGGAGACCGGGAGGCCGCCATCTTCATTCCCGTCTTCCAGAACTCTACGGAAAGCGCTCAGGGAACAAAAGCTCCCGAAAGCAAACCCAGCAAACCCGAGCGGATTACTCAGCCTGCCCCGGGTAAGGGAGGTACAATTCCGCCTGGGGCAAAGACGCTTGAGAATCACTACAACAGGCCCCTCCCCCAGAAGATCAAGGAGAAACCCAGCCAAGTTCACCTACCAAGGAGTGCAGTTTCAATACCAAGGAGAGCAGCGGAATTCCAGAGAAGAAGAAAGCAAAGCATGGAACTCATGGCTTTCTCCCTATGATTCTTTAGCCTTGCAGTTAATTTAATTTTTTTTCTTTTTCAATTTTTTCTTCTCTTCTTCTGCTAAATTTTTTTAACTTTTACCGTTTTTTTTAACGTTTTTTAAATAGTTTATCTAATATATATATTTTTTTTCCTTTTTATATTTTTTATCGGCTTTCTTTTTTTAATAGTTTTTTTTTTCTTTCTGAACCCCTTTTTATCCCCTTTCTCCCCCCTCACGATTTGGGATCTCTTCTGATTTGGCTAAAGCATATTTTCCTGGGGTTGGTGCCACCCTTTTAGTATATTACTTATTCCTTCATATACTCTTATCTGGACAAAATGACAAGGCGGAAAAATTCACAACAACAAAAAAAAAAGAACAAGAAGCAGTACCAAAGGCTAGGGACCTAATCAATACAGACATTGGTAATATGTCAGATATAGAGTTCAGAATGACGATTCTCAAGGTTCTAGCCGGGCTTGAAAAAGGCATGGAAGATATTAAAGCAACCCTCTCGGGAGATATAAAAGCCCTTTCTGGAGAAATAAAAGAACTAAAATCGAACCAAGTTGAAATCAAAAAAGCTATTAATGAGGTGCACTCAAAAATGGAGGCTCTCACTGCTAAGATAAATGAGGCAGAAGAAAGAATTAGCGATATAGAAGACCAAATGACAGAGAATAAAGAAGCTGAGCAAAAGAGGGACAAACAGCAACTGGACCACGAGGGGAGATATCGAGAGATAAGTGACACCATAAGACGAAACAACATTAGAATAATTGGGATTCCAGAAGAAGAGGAAACAGAGAGGGGAGCAGAAGGTATGTTGGAGAGAATTATTGGAGAGAAATTCCCCAATATGCAAAGGGAACAAGCATCAAAATCCAGGAGGTTCAGAGAACCCCCGTCAAAATCAATAAGAATAGGTCCACACCCCGTCACCTAATAGTAAAATTTACAAGTCTTAGTGACAAAGAAAAGATCCTGAAAGCAGCCCAGGAAAAGAAGTCTGTAACACACAATGGTAAAAATATTAGATTGGCAGCAGACTTATCCATAGAGACCTGGCAGGCCAGAAAGAGCTGGCATGATATATTCAGAGTACTAAATGAGAAAAACATGCAGCCAAGAATACTATATCCAGCTAGGCTATCATTGAAAATAGAAGGAGAGGTTAAAATCTTCCAGGACAAACAAAAACTGAAAGAATTTGCAAATACCAAACCAGCTCTACAGGAAATATTGAAAGGGGTCCTCTAAGCAAAGAGAGACCCTCAAAGTAGTAGATCAGAAAGAAACAGAGACAATATACAATAACAGTCACCTTACAGACAATACAATGGCACTAAATTCATATCTCTCAATACTTACCCTGAATGTTAATGGGCTAAATGCCCCAATCAAAAGACACAGGGTATCAGAATGGATAAAAAAAAAAACCATCTATATGTTGCCTACAAGAAATATATCTTAAACCCGAAGACACCTCCAGGTTTAAAGTGAGGGGGTGGAAAAGAATTTACCATGCTAATGGACATCAGAAGAAAGCAGGAGTGGCAATCCTTAGATCAATTAGATTTTAAGCCAAAGACTACAATAAGAGATGAGGAAGGACACTATATCATACTCAAAGGAACTATCCAACAAGAAGATCTAACAATTTTAAATATCTATGCCCCTAACGTGGGAGCAGCCAACTATATAAACCAATAATAACAAACTCAAAGAAACACATCGACAATAATACAATAATAGTAGGGGACTTTAACACTCCCCTCACTGAAATGGACAGATCATCCAAGCAAAAGATCAACAAGGAAATCAAGGCCTTAAATGACACACTGGACCAGATGGACATCACAGATATATTCAGAACATTTCATCCCAAAGCAACAGAATACACATTCTTCTCTAGTGCACATGGAACATTCTTCAGAATAGATCACATTCTTGGTCCTAAATCAAGTCTCAACCGGTATCAAAAGATTGGGATCATTCCCTGCATATTTTCAGACCACAATGCTCTGAAGCTAGAACTCAATCACAGGAGGAAATTTGGAAAGAACCCAAATACATGGAGACTAAACAGCATCCTTCTAAAGAATGAATGGGTCAACCAGGAAATCAAAGAAGAATTGAAAAAATTTATGGAAACAAAAGATAATGAAAACACAACGGTTCAGAATCTGTGGGACACACAAAGGCAGTCCTGAGAGGAAACTAGATAGCGGTAGAAGACGTTCTCAAGAAACAAGGAAGGTCTCAGGTACACAACCTAACCCTACACCTAAAGGAGCTGGAGAAAGAACAAGAAAGAAACCCTAAACCCAGCAGGAGAAGAGAAATCATAAAGATCAGAGCAGAAATCAATGAAATAGAAACCAAAAAAACAATAGAACAAATCAATGAACCTAGGAGCTGGTTCTTTGAAAGAATTAATAAGATTGATAAACCCCTGGCCAGACTTATCAAAAAGAAAAGAGAGAGGACCCAAATAATAAAATCATGAATGAAAGAGGAGAGATCACAACGAACACCAAGAAATACAGACAATTATAAGAACATACTATGAGCAACTCTACGCCAACAAATTTGACAATCTGGAAGAAATGGATGCTTTCCTAGAGACATATAAACTACCACAACTGAACCAGGAAGGAATGGAAAGCCTGAACAGACCCATAACCAGTAAGGAGATTGAAACAGTCATCAAAAATCTCCAAACAAAAAAAAGCCCAGGGCTAGACGGCTTCCCGGGGGAATTCTACCAAATATTTAAAGAAGAACTAATTCCTATTCTCCTGAAACTGTTCCAAAAAATAGAAATAGAAGGAAAACTTCCAAACTCATTTTATGAGGCCAGCATCACCTTGATCCCAAAACCAGACAAGGATACCATCAAAAAAGAGAACTACAGACTAATATCCTTGATGAACACATGCAAAAATTCTCGCCAAAATACTAGCCAATAGGATTCAACAGTACATTAAAAGGATTATTCACCACGACCAAGTGGGATTTATTCCAGGGCTGCAAGTTTGGTTCAACATCCGCAAATCAATCAATGTGATACAACACATTAATAAAAGAAAGAACAAGAATCATATGATACTCTCCATAGATGCTGAAAAGCATTTGACAAGTACAGCATCCCTTCCTGATCAAAACTCTTCCAAGTGTAAGGATAGACGGCACATACCTCAATATTATCAAAGCCATCTATGAAAAACCCACCGCAAATATCATTCTCAATGGAGAAAAACTGAAAGCTTTTCCACTAAGGTAGGAACACGGCAGGGATGTCCGTTATCACCACTGCTATTCAACATAGTACTAGAAGTCCTAGCCTCAGCAATCAGACAACAAAAGGAAATTAAAGGCATCCAAATCGGCCAAGAAGAAGTCAAACTATCACTCTTTGCAGATGATATGATACTATATGTGAAACCCAAAAGACTCCACTCCAAAACTGCTAGAACTTGTACAGGAATTCAGTAAAGTGTCACGATATAAAATCAATGCACAGAAATCAGTTGCATTTCTCTACACCAACAACAAGACAGAAGAAAGAGAAATTAAGGAGTCCATCCCATTTACAATTGCACCCAAAACTATAAGATACCTAGGAATAAACCTAACCAAAGAGACTAAGAATCTATACACAGAAAACTGTAAAGTACTCATGAAAGAAATTGAGGAAGACACAAAGAAATGGAAAAATGTTCCATGCTCCTGGATTGGAAGAATAAATATTGTGAAAATGTCTATGCTACCTAAAGCAATCTACACATTTAATGCAATTCCTATCAAAGTACCATCCATTTTTTTTCAAAGAAATGGAACAAATAATCCTAAAATTTATATGGAACCAGAAAAGACCACGAATAGCCAAAGGAATATTGAAAAAGAAAGCCAAAGTTGGTGGCATCAGAATTCCGGACTTCAAGCTCTATTACAAAGCTGTCATCATCAAGACAGCATGGTACTGGCACAAAACAGACACATAGATCAATGGAACAGAATAGAGAGCCCAAAAATAGACCCTCAACTCTATAGTCAACTCAATTCGACAAAGCAGGAAAAAATGTCCAATGGAAAAAAGACAGCCTCTTCAAAAAATGGTGTTGGGAAAATTGGACAGCCACATGCAGAAAAATGAAATTGGATCATTTCCTTACACCACACACGAAAATAGACTCAAAATGGATGATGGATCTCAATGTGAGAAAGGAATCCATCAAAATCCTCGAGGAGAACACAGGCAGCAACCTCTTCGACGTCAGCCGCAGCAACATCTTTCTAGGAACATCACCAAAGGCAAGGGAAGCAAGGGCAAAAATGAACTATTGGGATTTCATCAAGATCAAAAGCTTTTGCACAGCAAAGGAAACAGTTAAAAAAAACAAAAGACAACTGACAGAATGGGAGAAGATATTTGCAAATGACATATCAGATAAAGGGCTAGTGTCCAAAATATATAAAGAAGTTAGCAAACTCAACACCCAAAGAACAAATAATCCAATCAAGAAATGGGCAGAGGACATGAACAGACATTTCTGCAAAGAAGACATCCAGATGGCCAACAGACACATGAAAAAGTGCTCCATATCACTCGGTATCAGGGAAATACAAATCAAAACCACCATGAGATATCACCTTACACCAGTCAGAATGCCTAAAATTAACAAGTCGGGAAATGACAGATGCTGGCGAGGATGCGGAGAAAGGGGAACCCTCCTACACTGTTGGTGGGAATGCACGTTGGTGCAACCACTCTGGAAAACAGCTTGGAGGTTCCTCAAAATGTTGAAAATAGAACTACCCTATGACCCAGCAATTGCACTGCTGGGTATTTACCCTAAAGATACAAACGTAGTGATCCGAAGGGGCACGTGCACCCGAAAGTTTATAGCAGCAATGTCTACTATAGCCAAACTATGGAAAGAACCTAGATGTCCATCAACAGACGAATGGATAAAGAAGAAGTGGTATATATACACAATGGAATACTATGCAGCCATCAAAAGAAATGAAATCTTGCCATTTGCGACGACATGGATGGAACTAGAGGGTATCATGCTTAGCGAAATAAGTCAATCGGAGAAAGACAACTATCATATGATCTCCCTGATATGAGGGAGAGGAGATGCAACATGGGGTTTAAGGGGGTAGGAGAAGAATAAATGAAAGAAGATGGGATTGGGAGGGAGACAAACCATAAGTGACTCTTAATCTGACAAAACAAACTGAGGGTTGATGGGGGGAGGTGGGTTGGGAGAGGGGGGTGGGATTATGGATATTGGGGAGGGTATGTGCTATGGTGAGTGCTGTGAAGTGTGTAAACCTGGAGATTCGCAGACCTGTACCCCTGGGGATAAAAATATATGTTTATAAAAAATAAAATAAAAAAAAAATAAAATAAAATAAAAATAGGGAAAAAAAAAGCTATAAACCTTTTCTGGTAGTGGTCAGAAAGATAACATGGAACAAGGTCTCAACCTTCTGTGAATGGCTTTGAGGATAAGGAAAGAAGCCATAAGCTAAGGATGGTGAATGATGATTTCTAGAATTTGGAATGGACCTCAGATTACAGCCAGTAAGAATATGGCGGGCCCAGTTCTATAACCACAAGGACTGAATTCTGCCAACAACATAAATGATCATGGAAACCGATTCTCCTTGAGAGCCTTCAGAAAGGAATTTAGCCCTGGTGAGACCAGTGTTAAACTTCTGGCCTACAGAACTGTAGGATAATAAATTTATGTTGTTTTAAGCCACTATAGTGAAGAAATCTGTTATAAAAGCAATAGAAAACTAATATAGCAGTCAAAATTTCAAAGATAACTATAAGCAAAATCAAAATAAAGGCAAGGTGACAATTTATAAATCAAGAGCTTTTTAAAAGCATTGACTGGGACATGAAACTCACTCTCCTTGGGTGCTGGTGCATGGTATAGACACAAGTTCAGTTGATGAAGTAAGTTAGAAACTGGGTAGACAAACGTACCTATCAAAAATTTCTCTCTTGGGTGCCTGAGTTGCTCAGTCAGTTAAGGGTCTGCCTTCAACTCGGGTCATGATCCTGGGGTCCTGGGATCAAGTCAGGCCTCAGGCTCCTTTCTCAGTGGGGAGCCTGCTTCTCCTTCTGCCTGTCATACCCCTTGCTTGTATGCTCAATTGCTTGTGCGCGCTCTCTCTCTCTCTCTATCTGACAAATAAATAAATAAAATCTTAAAAAAAACATTCCTTGGATAAAGAAGATATGGTCCATATATACAATGGAGTATTATGCCTCCCTCAGAAGTGATGAATACCCAACTTTTGTATCAACATGGATAGGACTGGAGGAGATTATGCTGAGTGAATAAGTCAAGCAGTGAGAGTCATTATTATATGGTTTCACTTATTTGTGGAACATAAGGAATAACACAGAGGACATTAGGAGACGGAAAGGAAAAGTGAATTGGGGGAAACCAGAGGGAAAGACAGACCGTGAAAGACTGGACTCTCAGAAACAAACTGAGGGTTTTGAAAAGGAGGGGGTTGGGGGGATGGGTGAGCCTGGTGGTGGGTATTAAGGAGGGCATGTATTGCATGCAGGATGCAGCACAGACTGTTGTGCATAAACAATGAATCTTGGAACACTGAAAAAAATTGTTTTTTATTCCCAAATCTTTTTATGACCAAAGGAAGAGAAAAAAAAATAGTGAATTACTAGGGACTGAAGTACAAACTGGGGATATAATTCACAGAGGTTTATGTTGCAAATTAGACACACCTGGTGAGCTAAAAGAAACCTAAACAAACAAAAAAACAAACAAAACCCTGATGCGGATGCTCTACTTTCTTTTTGTTTATTTTGTTGTCATTTAGTTTTGTTTATTAAACAATTTTATTTAAATTTAAATTCAATTAATTAACATGTAATGTATTATTGCTTTCATAGGTATGGGCCTATGATTCATCAGTCTTATATAATACCCAGTGATCATTACATCAAATGCCCTCTTTAATGTCCATCATCCAGTTACCCCATCCCTCTACACCCAACACTCCAGCAATCCTCAGTTTGTTTCCTATGATTAAAACTCTCATGATCTGTCTCCCTTCTGAATTCATCTTATTTTATTTTGTTTCTTAAATTTCTCATATCAGTGAGATCATGTAATAATTGTCTTTCTCTGATTGACTTATTTTGCTGCAAATGGCAAGATTCCATTCTTTTTGATGGCTGTGTAATATTCCATTTTATATATATGTATATATACATATATATATATATATCCTCTTCTTTATCCATTCATGTGGATAAACTTTCCATAGTTTGGCTATTGTGGACATTGCTACTATAAAACTGGGGTACAGGTGCCCCTTCTGATCACTATATTCGTATCTTTGGGATTGTTTAACCTACACTACACCTCATCATAGATATAGTCAGATAGGACATGGTATCTGGAATTTGAATCCCATTTTTAGAAAAGAGTTCTGAGCTTTACCCTTGAAGAAATTGTGTGAACAGAGTGTGAGAGTGTGGTCTCTGTGACCTGTGATAGATCTGGATAGGGACAAAATTGATGGGCAGAACTCTAGGTAGTGCCTACATATAAGGTACACTCATACTGGATCTTGAAGTCCTTACTACAGTTCTCACAAATATCCATCGACCAGGGAGTTTTATAACCAAGTCAGCCAGTTTCACAAAGACCTGGGTCACAAAGGGTCTGGAAACAAGTTCAAGTCAGTCTAATTCCAATAGACCTGCTCTTCCACTAGCCAACCCATTTCATTCATTCTGAAATACTAGGAACTTCATAGAAATTCACAAAAATCACCCCAAATAATTTTCATATTAAAATATTAAATCTGGAGAAGACAATGCTTAGCCTAAAGGTTTGAATTCTTGACTGTTTGTTGAAATTATATGCTTTTGAATATTTTTTATTTTTTATTAATGTATAACATATTATTAGTCTGTTTTTTTATCCTTATAGATATATTTTTTTTCTGTCATTGGAAGACAGTTGCCTAAACACTACCATTACCCACATATACGAACTACAAGATAATCATCATTCAACACAGACACCCCCAATTATTCATGCCCTAGTTAGACCATAAAGGATCATTTGGCCTGGTTAGCTATTCTCAGCTTCTAGTCAATTAGCTGAGTAATCTCTGCTTGTCTTACTCTGTTAATGTTCAGCACAGAGCTGGAGGAAATTGCTCCAAGAAGGACATTCTGGCTGCTTTTGCATTCATACAGCAGCCAGCAGAGCTTTGTTAATAAAATTTGCAGCCATTTTAACTCCCTTAACCTTTCAAAGTTCACCTGTGATATATCTGTACTATCTATGATCTTGCTCAATTCAAGCCATGGGGGAATTTGGTCTGCATTTCATTTTTCTAAAAATTAACACTTCATTAGAGAAGGAAAGCTTTTTTCTATATTCCTGTGGAAAATGAAAGCTCAAGGCAATTAATAACAGGTTACAGATCCACTGGGGTGTTATGAGTCCTAGACTGCAGACCCTGAAATATCTGATGCACCCAGTTTTCCACAAGTTCTTCCAAGAGATGATAATGCCATCATTTTGGATAAAGATGTTAGATGTTCAAAGTCCCAAACCAAACTTATTTCATGTCTGAAGAAAATGAAGATTTAGAAGATATTAATTGTAGAGTTCATTTTCCTTTCTAATCCCAAATCTATTTGTCAGTTTAAGGCAGTTCTCTAGAAAAATGTCAGTTCTTTCCTCTGCCCACATGCAACACTACTAACACTACTAGTGTGGGTTTATTTCCACATCAACCAGTTCTCTGACAACAGGTGGATATCCTACAATTAAGTTACAATACTACCTACCCTGGGTTGGCATCAGATCTCACAAATTAAGGGCTTAGCTCCACAAGGCTATTCCTACTTCAGATGCCAGTCATGAGTCCCAACTATCTCTGGTACTTCTGACAGACCAACTGTAAATCGAGGTTCCCATGATATTATATAGGTACAGATAAACAGCCTGATAAAGAGATACACAGGACACAGTATGGGGAAGGGGTACGGAGCTTCAGTGACCTCTTTGGGCATGCCAATCTTCCAGCATTTCCATGTGTTCGGCAACCCAGAAGCTCCATGAATCCCGCACTTTTAAATTTGTATGGAAGTTTAAATACATAGGCATAATCTATCATTAGCACAGTCTCCAGCTCCTCTCCCCATTCTAAAGGTTGAGGAGGTGGGGTTGAAATTTCTAAGCTTTTACCCGTGGCTTAATCTTTCTGGTAACTACAACCATTCTGAAGCTATCCAGGAGTCTACCAAGAATCACTTCATATAAATACATACATACATACATACATACATACAATCACCTCATTTAAAAAAAATGAAGAATAAAAGAAAAAAGGAAGAGGAGGAGGAGAAAAGGAAAGAAGAAAGAAAGAGGAAAGAAAAAGAAAGAAAGAAAGAGAGAGAGAGAGAGAGAAAGAGGGAAAGAAACCAGAAATGGAAAAGGAGAAGGAGAAGAAGAAAGAAAGAATGAAGAAGAGAAGAGAAAGAAGAAGGAGGAGGAGGAAGATAGGAAGAAGGATGAGAAGAAGGAGGTGGAGGAGGAGGAGGAGAAACAAAGAAAAATAAGAAAAAGAAGGAGGAGAAGGAGGAAAAGGAGAAGAGGAGGAGGAGGAGGGGGAAGTAGAAGAAGATGGTGATAAGAAAACTATTACTCAGGAAATTCCAAGAGATCCAAGACCTCTGTGTCAGAAACAAGGGTCAGAGATCAAGCATTAGAACAAAAGATGTGCTTGGCACTGTTTACTTAGGAAATCTCAAAGATTCAGAAGCTCTGTGCCAAGAATATATATATCACATGTATACACACACACACACACACACACACACACACACACACACACACGCATATACCCAGTATATTGTATAATTTTACAGTGATGTTTCTCAAAGTATGATTGCTGACCTTATAATCTAGTTATTCTAGTTTTAAGAGTCTTTTGTAGGTAATAATGAGGATAGTGACATATAAATGTGGGTATTAATTGTAGCAAAGTTGATAAACACTTAAATACATAAAAATACAAAAATGTTTTAAAATAGAATATTAAGGACCTTCGAAAATTACCTCCTCAATAAACCCAGTAAAAAAGATGGGGAAAACATGATCAAAATCAACATTTTCAAGAGCTCTGAAAGTAAACCAAAGACTTACAGCAACCCAAGCAGGACAAGAAACGTAGTTGAATCTTGGTAGTATTTTAAAGTACATCATTCCTCTTGCCCATTCCTGGTTCTGTGGTAGCCTTGGAAATGACAGCCTTTATTCCCGGTAATATAGGAAACTTTGTTTTCAAACAACTGTTCTTTTCTTTTCTTTTTTCTTTTCTTTTCATTTCATTTCTTTTCTTTCCTTTTCTTCTTTTTCTTTACTTTCTTTCATTTCTTTTCTTTCTTTCCTTTTCCTTTCTTTCCTTCTTTTTCCTATTTTTTTTTCTTTCCTTCTTTCTTTTTGAGCTGTCTAGTGGTTTCCTGGAAGATGTAACTTGAAAAGCTTTGTTTTAATTGTCATCTAATGCTGAAAGTATTTTCCTGAAGAACAGTGGCATTTGTTGAGACATTGGCAGTCAAAAGTTTTAAGGGTGTGGTTAAAAGAAATAATGGATAATAGTCAAGGCAAACAATTGTTGACTAACCAAAAACCCAACCAAAATAAAAAGTTAAGGTCTGACATGTTCATATGACATTGAAAACTTCCAAAATATGCCTGGAAATGTAGAATGCACATATAGAGTCATGTGTCTGTTCAAGAAAGACTTGACAATTCCTTAACTTCTCACTTCTGGATGATCTTGAAGCTCTGCATAAGCAGGATGTGAAATTTGAGACAAGATTGTAAACTGCCTGTCTAGATGTTAAAAGTACAGAGACTCCTGGGAAAGACTCAGAGATAAGCTGGTTTTAGCCATTTAAGGATATTTCTACCCATCATTAAATGATAAGTAATCTAAGCAAGTAGAAACTTCGGTGGTCACACACAAAATAGAATCTAGACTATACAGAATTAGTTTATAAATCATTAAATAAATGCCAACAGCTACAAGCACTAGCAACAATAAACTCTGGGGAGGGAGGATATTATTTCTAGAGTTGTCACATCATTTTATTTGAAATTACACTCTTATCAACAACAACAACAAAATTCCAGAGCATGAAAGTAAATTTAGAAATATGGCTTATGAGCAGAAAAAGCCAATCAATTGAAACAGTCCCTGAAGAAGATCAAATATTGGACTCACTAGACAAGAGTTTAAATCAGCTACTTAAAATATGTTGAAATAACTAAATGAAACTATGTCTAAAAAAATAAAGGAAATAATTAGAATAATATTTCACTAAGCAATAAAGAGAAATTATAAAATGGAACCAAATTCTCAGTTTGAAAATGACAATATATGAAATGAATAATTTACTTGAGAGGTCCAACAACAGATTCAAATAGATAGAAGAAAGAAGCAGCAAATTTAAATAAAGTCAATTGAGATTATCCAGTATGATGAATGGAAAATAAATAAATAAATAAATAAACAAACAAGAAAAAATTCAAAAAGACATGTGAGACACCATCAAACATACCAACATATGATAGACTCAAGCAACCAGGAGAGGAGAGAAAGAAAACATTACTTAATTGAGTTATCTTTAAAATTATCTAAGTTTGATAAAAAGCATTAACCTATACATAAGAAACTTAATGAACTCTAAGTATAATAAATTCAGAGATTCATATCTGGGTGATTATGATCAAACCATAGAAATACAAAAATAAGGAGAAGCTCTTGGAAGTAGTAAGAGAGAAGGAATTTAGGTACAAGAGGTCCTCAATAAGATTAACAACTGATTTATTACCAGAAAGCATAAACAAAAAGGAATGAAATAATGTATTTAAAGTATTAAAAAAAAACCTGTCAACCAGGAATTCTATATACAGCAAAGCTAATCTAAAAAATGATAAAGAAATCAAGACATTTCCAGAAATGCAAAATCTTAGGTTGTTACTATCAGACCTGCCCTATAAGAAATACTAAAGTCAGTTTTTCAGGATAAAATAAAAGGAAACTAAATAGTAGTTCATATGAGAAGATGAAGAGGATTGGTAAAGGTAACCACATTTTAAAAAACAGTATAAACTTTGCTGTTGGTAGGATTATTTTTCCCATGTGATTTAAAGATCAAGTACATAAGGTAATAATTAGAAATCTAAGTTGGTTGATACGAAATGTATAAAGTTATAATTTGCAACAATAACAGAGAAAAGGAACAGAAGAAGGAAACTATATAGAAGCAATACTTTTACATATTATTGATACTTAATTGGTAATTATCTGAACTAGACTAATATAAATTATAATACTCAGAGCAATGGAGAAAATAAAAAATATATAGTAAAATAAATGACAAGAGAATTAAAATGCTATGCTAGAAAATATCTATTTAACTTCCAAGGAGACAGTAGTAGGGGAATAGAGTTAAAAACAGACACCAGGCATATGGAAAGCAAACACTTACATGCAGACTTGAACCCCAGTTTATCAATAAATGCAATAAATGTAAAGGACTGAGCTATTTTTTTTATTTTTAAAAATATATTACAGTTGTATATGTGATATACATAAATGCTATCTAAAAGAGGTTGAATTTATATTTAAGAAAAAATAAACTGGTTGCAAATAAAGTGGTGGAAAAATATATACCAGGCAAGCAAGTAGTAGAATCTCTCTACTATTGTGAGACAAAAATGATTTTGGGAAAAAATGTTAATGCCAACAGGGAAGGACATTTTATAGTGAAAAAGGTGTTAATTCATTAGGAAAACATGATATGGGAGGGGCAAGGGAAGAGGGAGAGAGAGAATCTTAAGCAGGCTCCATGCCCAGTGTGGAACCCAATGCAGGACTCCATTTCACAACACTGAGATCATGACTTGAGCTGAAATCAAGAGTCAGATGCTTAATCAACTGAACCACTCAGGTGTCCAGGAAGAAATAATAATTTTTAACATACATGCTTTAAAAATAGAGCTCCAAAATAAACAATGTAAAAACAATCTGAATTAAAGAAAGAAATAAAGTTTTATAAAAAGAGTTAGAAAATTCAATCCCTTACTTTTTGTAAGATGCAAAGTAACTATACAGAAGAGCATCAAGGAAATAGATTTAAATAACACTATTAACCAATTAGATCTAACAGATATATATATATATATATATATATATATATATATATATATATATATATATAGAACACTCCATACAACAAGAGCAAAACATGCATTTTTCTCAAGTGCAAATAGAACATTATCAAAGATGGACAATATTTTAGGCCATAAAACAAGTTTCAGCAAATTTAAAAAGAAACAGAGAAACAAAACCAATGATATATAAACTTGACTGATTGATTGAGTGATTGACTGTCTCATACTGGCATACCATTATGGAAGGTAAGTCCTATGATCTGCTGTCTTCAAGCTGGAGAATCAGAAAAGCAGGTGGTATAATTCAGTTTCAGTTAGAAAATCTGAGAATCAAGAGGACTGATGGTGTAAGCTCTGATCTGAGTCCAAAGTCCTAAGAACCATGAGTGCCCACATCTGAAACAAGAGAAAAATGTCTCTGTCTCTAGCAGAAAGAAAACACAAATTTGCCCTTCTTCCATTTTTATTTTGCACTATTCAGACCCTCAATGGATTGGATATGCCCACATAACCCTGGTGAGAACCATTTGCTTTACTTAGTTCACCAATGCAAATGCTAATCTCTTCTGGAAACACACCCACAGACACATTCAGAAATAATGTTTTGCCAGGTAAATGGTCCAGCAAACTTGATATAAAATTAAGCATATGGCAAGGATGTGAAGTCAGAATTCTCATACATTGCTGGTAAGGATGTAAAATAATGCAGCCACTGGGGAAAATATTTCAGTAGTTCCTCAAAGTGTCAAACATAGTGTTACCATGTCACCCAGCAATTTCACTCCTACATATATATACCTCAAGACCAAAAACTCAGACATAAATAGCATTAGTCATAACCCCAAAATGCAAACAACTGATGAATGTATTTTTAAAAATGAGAATTAAGGCACGACCACTAATGAGGAGTTTCTTTTTGGTGTGATAGGAATGTTCTAAAATTAGATTATGGTAATGGTTGTATAATTCTGTGAACATATTAAAAAATAAATTGTACACTTTAAGTGGATAATTGTATATTATAAATTGAATCTCAATAAACCTCTTTTAAAAAATATGCCTGGACATTAAAAGGAAATAATAAAAGACAATTTTTGTCAATGTCTTGCTAGATGGAAATACTGCTTGGGCTATAAGTTGGTGGATAGCAGGATACTGGGTTTCACAAAGACAGGGTTCATGGAATAGAAAGTAATTGCAGAAACAAAAGTGGGTCACCAAAGCCTGAGTGTAGCCATCTGAGCAGCCAACCTTTTAGGATTATATTTATCAGAATTATCAAGGAAGTAGAAGGAGAGAATATGACACCTCTGGCTAGAAACACATAGAAAGCTCTATGACAGCTTTCTATAACCAAGAGGACATATCTTATAAGGCCAAAGGCCCCTTGGATGCAATAGTACCACTCTTGATCTGAAAAGGGCATTACCTGGGTCCCATGACATAAGCTGGGGTCAAATCTGAGGTAATGAAACTTTCTGTGTACTGCTGACTACATACTTGGGGCACCTGGGAAGCTCAGTGGGTTAAGCATCTGCCTTCGGCTCACGTCATGATCTCAGGGTCATGGGATCAAGCCCTGCATCAGGCTCTCTGCTCAGTGGGGAGCATGTTCTGTCCCCCACCTCTCTCTGCCTGCTTTTCTGCCTACTTGTGATCTCTCTCTGTCAAATAAATAAAATCTTAAAAAATAAAAATAAAAACAAGGGAGCCTATACTTAAGTCAGGAAAACTTGTGCCTTTGACAATCAATTGGAGCTAAATTCATCCTGAAATATGTCAGATTACCAATCCTCCCTGCCTCCCTGTTCCCTCCTACCACGGGAAAATTGACCACTTCTTGTGTCTTAGCTGAGCCCATCCATGATCCTATAATAATACCTAAAGCACTTTGTTGCATTTGTGTTTGCCAGACTATTTCTCTATTTAATCCATTATTCTCTAAATAACAACAACTGTTTTATGTGTTTGGATATATGTGTTTTATGCACCCTGGACACCTAGCAGAGCACCTCACATGTTTGTAGATGGACCTTGGGGATGAGGTTTGAGAACTCTATTATGGTCCCAATCTACAGGTTTATTAGACCCCATGACTTTCAGAAACAATAAATGCCAAAAGGGTAATTTGGTCATTCTTTAGAGACTCATCACCAGCTGCATCACAGTACTCTGTGTTAATGTGCCTCTTTCTTCCTACACACTGTCTCTTCCCTTTCAACTTCAGTACTCTTGTTCCTAGACAACACCAGAAGCAGAAGCAGTGGAGGCAGTTAGTGAGCACATGAGCACATGTGAATAAAAACTTTGGCATAGGGCCACCCATATTTGTCTTGCTTTCCCAAGTTGCTGGCTAGTCTATGCACTTTGCAATAGTCACTCATTTTATACTAATAGTAATTCAATGACATTAAGCAAATCATTTACACTCTTCATGACTCAGTTTCCTCATTTGTAATGGGAATAATAATATTACCTACCTCATAGAATTATGGTTAATATAAAATAAGTATAGAGTTGCTATTAAGCTATCACACAATATTGGTTGTAATCATTTCTAAACTACTGTTAATGCCACTTATCTGTATAAATCAAGTTTGAAGCTATAAGGGACTTCTACTTTATTCCATTTTTTGAAAGCTAAGTCTATAATATATTAAAAAATCTTCACTTTTCCTTAAAGGAAAAAATTTAAAAAAAAAAAACAAGCTTTATATTGAGCTGCATGATGCTGCATTACCATCATGTTTTACATACTGCCATGAAGTTGGAGGGGGAAAAAAGGAAATTGTCACTCAACCAAGCAGTTACAGAGTCAGGGAATCTAATTCTGAAGTTATCATTCTACTGTGATTTTCTATCATGGCCATTCACAAAAGCAGGAACAATAGAATTATAAATTATAATCATGGATCCTGCCTATATCTAGGTGTATGTCATAGTGGAAAACTGTGGATTTGTGGAGCAGGTGGACTTAGACCCAAATCTGGAATTTTCTCTTACTAAGTACTTGACACCAGGATTATTTAAAGTCTATGAGCCTCCATTATTCTAAAATAATTACCTCTTGAAATTGTTATGAAAAAATAGACAATGAACCTGAAGTGTTTTTGCACATTGGATACTATTTAATGAGTGCTTAAAAGATCATAGCTACTTTTATTGAATCTAATTGAATCTTTAAAAATCTAGGTAGTAGAATCTTGTTGCTCTTTTGCCCAACATTGCCTTTTGTCTGTTTCTTTGAAAACGTTTGAGATTTCCCAAATTAGTGAAGTCACAATATTTTCCACTTCATAAACATAAGGATAAGAGGTACAGTAGGCAAGATGAGGAAATCTAGAGATAGCATAATGAAACTGTACGAGGTGAGATTCAATGCTAATTCCTGTGTTTGGATTTAGTCACATTAGAGTGCTGGCATCCACCAAAATACTAAGTCATGATCACTTGGGTGTAGATCACTTGGATAAATTGCCCTACTTTGTTCAGTTTGTTATTCATGTCTGAAACTCAGGAAAATGCTTTGGGCTGGAGATGATTTGTGTAGAATCTTTATATGAGGATAGTTGGGGGAAGGGAAAATAGTGCCAAGCATTTGTAACAAGGCCTGTCAAAGAGCATTCTCCATCAGTAGGGCTGGAGAAGAGAAACCTGAACCTGTAGAAGAACCAAGAGGAGATAGGCAAAAACCCAGAGAAGAACCTGAAGGCTCCAGGTGCACAGACCAACGGAAGATAGTGAGTACTGGAATGAACAGGACCTAAGTACACCAGAGATTCTACTTGAGAAATGTAATTAGTATACAGACAGATGGGGTGAAAAATCTCAAAGAGGAAGCCTCAATCAGTCCTGAAAGCAATGTTGGAGGATGGAAGGTAAAAAAGAATGTGGGCATAAGTGAGAAGGAATGGAGAGAGAGACTCTGGAGGTGCTAGTAGTGAGATTGGACAGTTACATGTAGGAAAATGGGGCTTAACACATTTGAAGTGAAATGAGAATAATCACCTAAAATATACAGAGATATAAATATATATATATATTTAATGAGCATAGACTATTAAAAATGAGCTTTAAAGTGAAAAAATAAGGGTTTTTAAAGGAGAAGAAATCAAACTTGCAAGAGAAAAGCTGGAATAAGAGGGAAATAATGTTGGCCATGGCTTCAGGGATGTTCCACAGATTTTGTCATATATTGGGCAATCACTAAATGTTGTCTGGAAATGGGAAGACAAAGATATTTATTGGAGGGTTTATTTTATTTTATTTTTGTTTCTGTTTTTCTTTTATCCAAGTAACTCTCTGATTGGGAAAATTTCCCCACTATGTTGCAATAATAAGAAATTGACATTTTACAATGTTAATCCTTGACAAAAATAAGAGGAAATTTTTTTCGGGGGAACAGAGCAAAGAACAATTAACTGGCCAGCAAGAGAATTGAAATGGAATTCCTTCATCAATGAGAATAATCACGTCTATGCCATGAAGTTATGGGCATTAACTAAGTCAGGGATTGCAGACCCTGGCTATGCTCAACCAACAAAGAACATTTGCTACTTCCCCATCACATTCTAGTATATTACCTCCCTTGACAAGAGTATCCTTATGTAAAATTAGAGGCAAGGGAATGGACTAAAGCATATTCTTTTTTTTTCTTTTAGTAAAGAAGTATTATATGCATATGGTAAAGCAAACAAACAACAAAAATTCTTACATAGTATGCAGGTGAACCTCTGTCCACTGGGAGAAGAACAAAAAAATAAAAAGATAAACAGGGAGAGAATATCTGTAACGCATAAAAAATACTGATTAATATCAAAAGCTGAAGAACTATTGTATATCAATAATAATAGACAAGCAACCCAACAGAAAGATGAGCAAACAATTTGAATAGCAATTTCACAGAATTTGAATGGTCAATAAACATATGAAAAGATACTTGGGTCACCTGAGTGGCTCAGTGGGTTAAGCCTCTGCCTTCAGCTTAGGTCATGGTCTCAGAGTCCTGGGATCAAGCCCTGCATTGGGCTCTCTGCTCAGTGGGGAGCCTGCTTCTCACTCTTTCTCTGTCTGCCTCTCTGCCCACTTATGATCTATCAAATAAATAAATAAATAAAATCTTTAAAAAAGAAAAAGAAAACATACTCAACTGCTTTAGTGATCAGATAAGTGCATACATAGTAAAACCACAATGAGATTGCATTTCACACCCCTCAGGTCTGGGCAAATTAAAAGTCTGGCAATACCTAGTATTGGTGACATTATAGTGTATGGGGAGTTTTTATATCCTGCTGATGAAATAGTAAATTGGTTTTTAAAAATTCCATTTAGTAGACTAAAGCTTGGTATTAGCCACTAATGTAGGGCAAGATTCTCCATTTTAGCTATGACATAGTAGCTTGTTCACATTAATACTCATTTTAACAATAAAAGCTAGAAAAACTACAAACAGAAAAACAAACAAAAAAGCCCATCCACTTAAAACCACAAAAGCACCCAAGGTTTGAATAATCAAAATCCAAGAGAAGGAAAACACATCAGCACCTCAAATTTATAGCTATTTACCCATAGGCCATCTTTAAATTTTCAACATAGGGCACAAAGACCAAGGAGAAAGCAATTTTCTGTCTTTCAGCAATCTCACTGGGATAGGGAACAACAAGTTGGAGTTCAGAGCTACCAACATAGCCAGGATATAAGGGCCCTAAAAAACCTGATCTGAGTACCCATTTCAATGATCTCAAAAACCAAAATAAAAAGAAAAAATAATAAAATGAGAGGAAGAAAATAATCAAAATGAGAGAGGAAAATTTCAAAAAGGGAAAGAAGCAGAAAATAGAAAAAGACTAGCAAAGCAAAAAGGCATATCTAAGAAGACAAATAAAGGTGCTAAATTTCTCTTTTTTAAGGATATCTATCTATCTATCTACCTATCTATTTATTTATTTATTTGAGAAAGTGAGAGAAAGAACATGAGTGGGGGAAGGGAAGAGAGAGAGGGTGAAGCAGAGTCCTCACTGAGCAGGGAGTCTGACTTGGGGCTTGATCCCAAAGCCTCAAGAACATGACGTAAGTCAAAGGCAGATGCTTAACTGACTGAGACACCAAGATGCCCCAAGACAGCAAATTTCTAAAGAGAGACAGAGACAAACAGAGAGGTAAAAAAGAGAGAGAGAGAGAGATACATTGACCAAAAACAGGAATTAATAATGAGAAGATCATTATAGATTGAGTAGACACAAAAAATAGTCAGAAGGCATTATGAAAAATTTTACACCAAAATTTTAAAACTTCAGATGAAATGGAGAAAGGCATTAAAAATAGGCTTACAAATCATGGTCAAGAAGAAATAGAAAATGTGAATATTTCTTTTTCTTTTTACAGTTATTTAGAGATCCTAATATCTATTTTTTTAATTTAATTTTTTATTAATGTATAATATATTATTAGCCCCAGGGGTACAGGTCTGTGAATCACCAGGTTTACACATTTCACAGCACTCACCATAGCACATGCCCTCCCCAATGTCCATATCCCCACCACCCTCTCCCTACCCCTCTCCCCCTGGCAATCCTCAGTTTGTTTTGTGAGATTAAGAGTCTCTTATGGTTTGTCTCCCTCCTGATCCCATCTTGTTTCATTTATTCTTTTCCTATCCGCCCACATTTCATCTCCACTTCCTCATAGCTGGAGACCATATGATAGTTGTCTTTCTCTGATTGACTTATTTCACTAAGCATAATATCCTCTAGTTCCATCCACGTCATCGCAAATGGCAAGATTTCATTTTTTGACGGCTGCATAGTATTCCATTGTGTATATATACCACTTTTTCT